>NW_026535861.1:0-637301 GCF_028551555.1 Melozone crissalis
TGAACAGAAGGAAAGAGGGTAATTGATAACCTAAAGCAAACAGCAAGAGATCTGCCTTGCTGTCACAAGTCTGCTGCATCTCTGAGAAAGCTTGCTGTGCTATTAGAGTCACAATGTGCTCAGTAAGGAAATCTTCTTGGGAAAAAATATCTTTTCGCAATTACTTGAAAGCAATAAGCAGATGTGTATTCTCCGACGCATTTTCAAAAATTACAGAAGTTTAAAAATTTTGATCAAAACCAGTTTGTTTCATTACTTGAGGAGCTTTTCTAAGCCAAGCTCTAAGTTCTCCTCATGTTGCTGTTGTGTAGCTGAAGCCTAGAGCATGAAGATGACAGAACTCGGTTCTCACAACTGTAAATAAAGCTGGAGGAAGGTTGTGGATGTGCAGGAACCGATTGTCTGACGTTAGCAGCAGATCAATGCACAACAAATGTGAATAGCACTGGATGGGTGCTGAACACATATGATTGTAACCTTAGTCTGAGAGAGATCACCTCTGGTTTGCACCCTGGTGGTGATTCTAACCCTAGTCTGAGAGAGATCACCTCTGGTTTGCACCCTGGTGATTCTAACCTTGGTCTGAGAGAGATCACCTCTGGTTTGCACCCTGGTGATTCTAAACTTGGTCTGAGAGAGATCACCTCTGGTTTGCACCCTGGTGATTCTAACCTTGGTCTGGCAGAGATCGCCTCTGGTTTGCATCCTGGTGATTCTAACCTTGGTCTGAGAGAGATCACCTCTGGGTTGCACCCTGATGATTCTAACCACATTAATCGCTTCATCTGCAAATGAGATGATGAGTGCAGCTGGCATCTCCACTCACGGGCATGATCCCTTACCAGCGTACAGCATTTCTCCCCAGCAGCATTCATGTGTATCTTACTTCAGTGACTCATAAATAATCATGTTCTTTTAGCTGCAAATTAAGTGGCTAATGACTGAGGTTTTTCTGGGCAGCATACTGATAGATTATGTATGGTTAGTACTGTTCATATTGTTTTGTGCTTGTGGGGGTTTATTCCCTCAAAACCTGTACTTGTAGGTCTTAGAGATTATTTTTTTTTAATGATTAATTTGGTAAGACTTCCCTATCATCTTTCTCCTTGGATTACTGGTAGAAATTTTCTTCCTGCTGTTTGTTACATACCTCCCTGAAGGATACTAATCGTTTTATGTATGTACCTTTCCTTGAAAATATAACTAGGTTACTTTGGCAACCAGCCGTATGTTCTGGAGAAGAGATTTATTATTTTTATAGAAGCCTCTCACCCCCAGAGACAGGAACAGTGATCTTGAATGTCTCCATGGGTAAAAATCAATGGATCTTTACTTATTTGTATATATGCTCCAATGTAGTTTTCTGTTGCCCTGAGTTTCTTTTCATGATAGAGTTCACCTGAGTCTGAGCATCTATTTTGGTTGCTACAATTAAAAGGTGTCCCTCCTAATGCATACCTGTTGCATGGCTGTGTAACTGTGCTCTCATTTTGTGATAGCATGGGCATTCTAATTTAGTCTTGCATGGTGAATTATTCTGGGAGTCCACATTGCAAATTGCCAAGTCTGGCATTCCCTTCTCTATCAGGTCCTTTTGCCCACTAAGGAATAGCTACACCTTACTGATTAGTTTATCAAGACAGACTGTACATTATTGCTTATAAACTAAGTTGCTCTGGGATAATAATGCTTCTGCGCTGTCGATGAATGAGTAAAAATTTGAACATTACCTTCACATATATATGTGCATGTGAGGCACAGGCTTTTCCCATGCCCCTTGCCATCAGATGCTACTCATTTTCTGTTGTTTGGACAGCGTACAAAATAGCATACCCTGGAGACAACAGGGCTGTGTTGTGAATTCCTGTTCCTAGCCAGCCCCTGGAAAATGTTTTGGTTTGGAATATGGGAAGAAATGAAGCTGTGGGGAAACGGTGTTTGTCCCTGGTTAAAGAAAGAGCTACCTTGCACGCTGTGAGATGGGCTGATACATACATTGTGTGAATCCAGAGTATGAGGAGACATTCACCAGGGTACTGTGTTTTTCCTCACTAGCAAAAATAAACGATTCCATTTCAATGCCATTTCCCAATTTTTGATATCCTTCTTGGCTCATTTCCCAAACAACTCTGAGCTGGGAATGTCTTTCATTCCCGCTGCCCGTGTTGTTTGTTCTGGCTACTGGATCTTTTCCATTTCTGGGAGATGCTGCATCTCTCTGTTTCTCTGCCAGACTAATTCTTTTTTGCTCCAGTGGGCTTTGTGCTTGGAGCAGAGAGTGCAAAATGCCTGGTCAGAAGTGTTACAGTTTCAGGGAAGGTAGATGGTGAATTTCCAGGCTATTTCTATTTTGGGTTTTGTTTGTTTCCTTTCTTCTTACTGTTATATACTAATAGGTTTTTTTTTAGTTTTTCTCTCTGTACTCTCTTCCAATATAGAAATAACATTTTTCAAAAATCCTCCAAGGTCCCATGAGGAAACAGTAACCAGTCTTTCATTTCTTTGTGTAGGCACACACTCAGAAGGGCAGAGGCCACAGTCATCCTGTCAGTGCAGCACAGAGAACAGTGAAATATCAGTAGAGGATTTGTTTCTTCCTGCTATCCTAACTTTTTTTCTTTGTTGATATTAAAGCATAAGTTATTCTTAATGCGGTTCTTCCTTAAACATTCCTTGTACGCTGATAGGCTCAGCAAAGGTTTGGTCACTGGGGAATGGATGACTCAGGCTTTTACACTCTGAGTCAACAGTCACAATGAGTAGATTCATATACTTTTGGCATGTAAGTACAAGCTGGTGCTTCATTTCACTGTGTTTTGTCGATGAATTTTTCCAGAGTTAATTCAGACATTCTGAAGCATTGAGAAGCAACATAACCTGTGCTCTGCTTGGGCGTAGGTTATGGTGGAAAGTGAGTTGATGTTGTTACCTGCTCTCACGATGCTACATTTGCAGTTAAGGAAACAGCCTCAGAATGCCTTCCATGCTTGTGTTTTTATCAGTTTCTCTTTGAGGGGCATGCCTATACTACCTAACAAACTTGTTTAAATATATAGCATACTTTCCTAACTGCGTAATATTTCACTTTGTCCACTTTGTTTCTTTGAAGACCTAAGGTGCTGATAGTAAAATTGTTGAAAGGGCGATAATGCAGCATGGGGCTGTGGAGCTTGCCAGGCTGTGAACAGGATATAACAAGCTTCTATTCTTTGGCATCAGCTTAAAAGTAGTCCTTTTGTTTTGTGAAACTTTTAATTTGGGCTGTTTTGAAGGGAAGTGATGTACTGTGGCTCAAACTGGCAACTTCTGTGTTCTTTACTGGGATAACTTTATTGAATATCCTCTCTGACTGAAAGGAGAGTGGTGAACAACACTAGTCCAGTGTCACAGTAGAGATAAATAACACTGTTATCGAAGTAGATGCAGGTTTCATTTAATTTCATTTATCCTCTGCACCAGTGTTTCCCGAAGAGTTCTGATGCTTTGTGCTGATCCTCCCTACTGGAGATATGCAGATGAGTTATTTTTCTGTCAGCTCTGTCCAATGAAAGTCAAGATCGTGCTGCTAGGCCACCTTTTTACAGGAAAAATAATCTAATGACTGGATTGCAGTACTGTCATGGAAATAAATTGCCTCCTATGTTCAGATAGCAGCAAGGTGGTGACCACTTAGTGCAAATCTTCTTCCTATTGTTAATGGTTTCTCAGTAGCATAAAAGCCTGTGCTCTTGGCAGCTAAAAGATTTAGTCACATCTAGATAATGTATTTGAGACAAGACACAACTAGATCAAATGATTATTTGTGAGGGTTTTGCCTCGATTCATCATGCGGTAGTACATTTTCCAAGAGTTCGGCTGCAGAGCTCCTACCAGAGACACTGATAAGGTTTTTTGGGGGTCTGATTTTGTTTTTCCTAGGTGTCTCTGTGTGTCTTTGTTTTTCTCACTTTTGTTGCATTCTAGTGAGTTGTGAGCCAGCTAGCCTTCCTGTGTGGTAGGTGTGAAAAATTGGACTGTCTCGCTGTTCCAGCCTCTGGTGAACATGAGCTCTCTTGCCATTCCTCTGAAACTGTGCTACATTCTAAAAAGATGATTATGGAGTGCAGTATTTAAGGGTTGTATGGTGGCATGAGGTCAGGTTCTGTGGGGGGAACTGGCTGTATTTGGAAATCTCAGTGATCTGCTACTACTCGGGATCAGCTTTAGAGAGGACAAAGTCAAATAGCGTCAGAAGGTGTCTGCTGAGCCTTTTGTGCTTTGACAACTGCTTTGCATGACATCGACTGTAATTTTTAAGATGATGTCAAGTAGTGCTAGTATTCAGTCATTTTAATAAGGCAGTGAGTCTTAGCAGCAAAGACTTGCTGGCAACTCGCTGTTTGAGCCTGGTGCTGTTACATCAGCTCTTTTGTGAAGGCTTCATCATGCACAAACTTTTATGCTTATCCCACTTTTTCCGCCAAATTAAAATAGGGGTCAATTTGAAACTATATACCAGGAGATTTCATTGGCAATTTGGGCTAAAGCAAAAACTTTAATCTCTGAAGGTTAGATTTAATTGTCTCCCTGCCTCTCTTAACTGTAATAAAAGAGTAGTGAAAAAGCTTCAGCTAGTTTTCCTTTTATTTACTCCAGCAGCAGGTTCGAGCCCAAAGGAAAAAAAAAAAAAGGTGTAAAACAAGCTGACTTGGCCTTTTGTATGTATCAGAGCTTTTGTAGCATTGGTTTCTCATCAGACCAAGCTTGCTTGCTGTGAGGATAATCTGACTCACCTTTTGGAAAGGTAAAGGTCAGCTGCACTTGAGGAAGCCCCTGGTAGGCAATGCAGGCTCATAAAAATACTCTCAGCTCTTTCTTGACAGTTACCTTCTCTGGACCATGGTCTTGTCTTTGCTTGCCTCAGGCTTCTGGGAGCCCAGGATAGTTTATTGCCCTGCAGAAAGCACTGGGTAGATCCCACAGCAGTGTTCACTACTGTATATTCCTGTATATATATATATATATATATATATATATATATATATATATATATAAAATACATATATATTTCAATGCATGGCTCATTAATCTGTGTCCCTTCTGTGGAGTAGCTGATGATGCGTTTATTTATTTCTTCCTTCCTTCTTTTTCTTCAGTGCTTTGACCCTTTCATTTTGAAGGCATAAGGTGTGGAAGTGTAAAGAATGATCTCATGGTAAGGGACTCTGAGTCCAGGATAAAAGTGAATTATTAGAACAGAATTTCTCTCTGAGGTAGAATGGGTTTTAAGAATGATGCCACATAGGCAGAATGCATTTCTCATTTGTATACCCTGACAAAAGAATTGATTGTTGCTGCCTGCTTTTAGGTATGTAGATTTATACCTGACAACTAGCTCTAAGTTCACAAGTAGTAACAAACGATAGAAACCAGCTTAACCACTGGTAGCAATTAGCTGTTTTAGAATGTGTTTGAAAAGGTTGTGTAACTGGGGAAATTGTCAGACAAGAGAAGATCCAATCAGGCTGCTAAAAGAGATTTTGTGGGCAAATGAAATGAGTACTTCGGTAAAATTCCTTACTATTGCAGCGTATGCGCGTGCACACTGGTGGGCTGGGGCTGATGAGCCTCTGGCAGGGAGCTTTGCAGAAGCTGCAAATGTTTTCAGTGGAAAGGAGACCTCAGCTCAGTTCTGTGGCATGTGACTTCCTATTTCGGTAGGTTACTTCCAAGGGACTTCCTCTGTTAAATGGACTCGTCTCTGGAGATTTAATCTGGAGCTGGAGCGTGGTCTGCTTTGTCCTGTGCCTCTGACAGCACTTTCCTGGAGTTTGCTTTGGAGTATTTCATTTTTATTTTGCACTGTCTCCAGCGTGCAAGGATCTAGTGGCTGCTACTCGTGATCGGAAGCTGAGCACGTTTGTCCAGGTCTCAGTGGTGCATCCAGCAGAGCACATTGCCGCGCGGTATTCGAGCACTGAAATCGTGGAGGTGAGAGTCTTCCTTACTCAATTAACATGCTGATTGTTCCATTGCTCATTTCTTCCTTAGAAAGTGAGTTAGGAATAAAACAAGTTGGTGCATAGTGCCAGGTAAGACAAGCACACCCTGGCAGTTAGTAAAGCATACTGAAGTGTGCTGTAGTTCTTGGCATTTAAGCAGGATCAAGAGAAATTCACTTGGCTTCTCATGAAAGCTCTGTTGTTCCAAGTGGAGGCATGGAGAATATTCCAGTTCTCCAGACACAGGTTTAGAATGAAACAGGGAATAGTTGCTCTCATGAAGGGACAAGGCAATGCAAAATAAAACTTAATTAAGAGTATAGTGAGTTTGGAAAGTATTTTTAAATGCAGAAAAGCATAGGTGTATTACATGGTCTGTTATCCTATTTGGTTTTTCTTCTATTTTTTCCATTAAAGAGCTGATGCTTTTGCAATTTGAAAAATATTACTCTAGATCTATAATTTGGGAAAGAAATGTGTGTATGTAATGTCTGTGACTTTACATGTAAGAATTAGTAATTGGTACCATACGTGACAACAAAAGTCGTCTGAGGCTGCTTTGCTAATCCTGACTTTGCCCTGTAAGCATTGGTGTCAGAAACAGCGAAAATGGTTCAGAGAAAATGAAGGGTGAGCAATGTAGATGTAACTTGCTTAACTTACAGGGGAGATTCATTAAGAGCAGGAAAGTCTCATTGTAAACACACACATGATTTCACCAGAGGCTTGTTTTAACTCTTAAATACAATGAGAATATTTCATGAGGTCTTTGTGTGATTACTTTCAACCAACTACTAATTAAATTATTATGGTTTCAGCCCTCAACCATCCTGAAACTGTCTAATTCAAATATCTTGTATCTGATCAGGATGTCTCATTGCAGACTGTCTGGAATGATGTTGTGCAAAAGATGGATAGATAACCATGTATTCTTTGAAATAGAAGTTGATGCATTTCCTAATACAATGTCCTAGACCTCAATAAATTCCTGAATTTGTTTTATCAAGGTTCTTGGCTTTGTAGTCAAGCTTTGGTGGAGGGCAAGGCAGGGTCACAGAAAGTTAATCCGTAAGATAAATTACCTTTGTCGTGCACAAGCCTTTTTTTTTTTTTTTTAATTACTTAATGGAAAATTTAATGATACCCACCTGGTAATCTTTGGCAATTAGGTGTAATTAAACATGAAGAAATTATAAATAATGTTTTGCATTATTCATTTAATTGTACATCTTTAGCTATGATATAGTTAGTTCTGTGTACAGCTTTTAAGTGTAATCATAATGTTTCAAAGCACAGGAATTTTATTTTATAGCAGTACAGCCTAAAGAGGAATATTTCAATCCCCTCTCCACAAAATCAGTATCCTTAATGTAATACTGAGAGTCTCTGTAGCATTTCTATACACTCAGTATTGTGGCTTAATGAAGATTGCTCTTTTTTGTATGTGTGTGCATGTTAAATCCTTAGTTCATCTAAATTAAGATGAAATTTTGGTACTTTCAAAAAGTGTTGAGGGAGTAAGAAAGGTTTTTTGGTTATTATAGGTTGTATTCCAGAACCTGGTACTGGCTGAGCTGTTTAAAAATGTGATAGCAGGCTCTGCCTCTGAAGCACTTCATATCCTTCCCAGTTAAAAAAACTTTCCAGGAAGTTCTTGTAGTTTTGTTTGGGTTTTGCTTGTTTGCTTTTAGCTTTCCTGATAAAGTTTTAAGGCTGTTTGTTTTTTCTCTTTGATTGGGTAATAAAACTGAGCTGTTTCCATCTCTCTGCTGTAGACAGCTGGCACCCTCTGGGTTTCTGTACCTCCACAGTGACACCCTTCACATTGCTCAGCTGTCCTTACTGAGTGTTTGCCCATGTTGCACAGGGTACAAAAGATCCTCTGTTTCTGACTGGTGTGACCTTCCCACCGGAATACCCCATCTATGAGGAAACTAAAATAAAACTCACGGTCTACGATGTCAAAGATAAATCCCAAGACACGGTAAGCGCTTTGCTTCAGTCCTTGCACAGATCTGACTGAGGAATGAGTTTCTTGCTGTGTTGTTCTTCGGCTCTCATTAGCAAATTGGGGAGATGGTTTGATGTCAAATTGGTTTTGTTGTTCTCTTGTGCCTAAAATCTACTTCATCTGTTGTTGATATGTTAGAGACTAGAGAAAGAGAACCATGCACTTAAGGTGGGCTTTTTGCTATTGGCTTTTTAACTGGTTACATGAGTCAGCACAGGTATTCCTGGCAAAGAAAAGACTGCTCTCTTGTGCTTTTTGAGAGCAGAGAACACATGGAATAGACTCTGATAGCACTGCTGTGAATAACTTTTCAGAAATATATTTCTGATAATATTTTACTTCTCTGCATAAACCAGAATGACAGTAGAGCCTGTAACTTGGGAGAGAGCTACTCCTATTTAATCTCTTGGGTGGTGATACCTGCAGCTTTCTGTTGCTGCTTTTGTTCTTGATTTGTAGCAGTCCAAACTCTACAGCTAAAGGTGAATCATTTGGGGTTCCAGTGTTGTACACTCTTGAGTACAGAGTCAGCTTTTTATTCTTGGGAGTTACTCACTTGGGCTGATACATGGAGGTCAGAGGAACAATCTGAGTGGTTAAACTGCCAAATAAAGAGCTTGAGTACTATTTGATGTGTTCCAGATAATCCAAGACAGCCTTAGACAAGGGCTAAGCCTTTGTCTTAGCCTAGGACAGAGCTAGATGTCATAACAGGACCTGTGGGAGATGTGTATTTTTCTTCTGCAGCAGGCTGGAGTCCAGCTGATTAGTTTGCTCTCAGCCATCAAGAATGGCCACGTTGACACCTGTGTTGAATTGACTGAATTGCTCTGTAGTTGGCACCCAGCATGATGAAAGCAAGTGCAAGCTTCTGTCCTGGCTGTATATATGTTCATTATCTAGAAGAAGGTAATCGAGGACATGATTTGAAGCTTGGGACTGTCTTTGAGCTGCTTACAAAAGTAAAGTTCTATGTTTTGAGAACTTGTAATTTTTTCAGGTAGAAAATTATTGGTCTATTTGTTTAAATTTTCAACCTTTGTGAGCCAGCAGGTTGCTTCTGTCCCCTCACTGTGCTCTTTCATGGGAATATGTGGAGTGTCTTAAGCATCAAATCTGAATTTCTTCTCTGTTTAAGAAGGGAAGGGACATGTATATGCATTTTATAATGTATATATTTTAAATTTGGTGTTGGATTAGACTACAGGGACTTAAAATGGGATCTGCTGTTTCTTCAATAGAGTTGTCACCTGTGGACAGGTAACAGGCATTGAGTTAATGGAGTTGGACTTTGTCCTTCCCTTCCAGTTTCATTTTGACTGACAGATGCTGGAAAATAATATCCTATCAGTAAGTGATAAAAGGGAACTGGGTTGGTAGTACTTTTTACCTGTGTTACTGCTTTTCTAGCTCCAGGCTCCTCTACTGCCACTTATGAAAGAGAAGATCTACCCTAGAGAACTAATAGAACTTGATAAGCTTTTTGCAAACATGTAAGGACTTTCTGTAACTGTTCCTTACAATTGTAGTTCAGGACTAGAGTCTCTCCCAGGGAATCCCACTGATGTAGCTTGTAAATCACGAGATAATACCTTTCTCTTTTGTCGTAGCATTTGTATTGTTCCTATGTGAAACATTCTAGATCTGTGCTGTAGGACCTTTTTGTGGGGGCAAGTATTGATCTCATCTCTGATTTACATACATTTAGCATTTTTTACTACTCAACCATTTTAAGCTGGATGTAGGCAATAAAAAATTAAATAAGATGCAAGATTTAAATCAAGATGAGCTGCAGCATATGTGAATGACCCCAGGCTACCCTAGTTGCAACTTCGTCTGTGGCAATATTTCCACTTCTGTTTACATCCCAGAATCTCAGTCATGCTATCACTTGACTTTCTTACCTGTAATTAATTAGAAACCATCATGCTTTCTATTAGTTTGGGTGATTTTTTTTCAAGTCTGGATGTTTATGTAGGCTCATAAGAGTCAGGTTAAAACAAGCTATAATTTGATATCATTACCAGCATAGCTGCAACAGCACGGATCTCCATGCTTGGAGATCAAACCAAACAAACTGGATATGTCCCTTTGGCAGTGAAACTGCTCCCAGGGCTGTGGTGTCACAGCTCTGATTCTCCAGTCTGCAGCAGAGCTGGCTTTCCTGTTCTTCAAAAAGTGCTGCCACGTATTACAGCTGCCAAATGTAGTCCCACCATTCCTCCAAACGGACAGGTAATCCAGTTTTGGGTGGGGGGGAATCCAGGCCTGCTAGGCATGCCCTGCTCTTCCAGGCTGTGCTCCAGAGCAGATGTGAGCTCAAATCATTGGGCATTTGTAGCAGAAATAAACCTTGGATTGGACTGTGAGCTGTTCTGTAGAAATCGTGTTACAGCAATAATTCCCACAGCATCAGGGCTGTGCTACTGCTTGCCTCAGTTAATGAGCTCAAAGTAGTTAATATCTCTTGTCACAAATAAATACTTTAACTTTTCTTATTTATTTTGATGCAACTATAGGAAGTGAATTCTGTGCATGAATTAAACTCAGCAGGATTTTACTACCACAAATAGAAGACTGTAGAGAAGGCGGGAAAAGGGCAGTGAGTACATCACGGGTAAAGCATTTTCTTGGTGTCAAAGGTTTGACATTGGCACAAGGCCAAATGCCCCCATGAAAATACACCTTCTCTGGTGTCTGCTGTGAGATTTTGACCAGGAATAAACAAAGCAGGCTCTCACTTGAAAAAGAAGAAAAATTTATTAACTAAACTACAAAAACAATTACCAAACTACACACAAAAGAAAGGGAAAAAAAAAAAACACAAGGAAAATGAAAACCTCACAAAAACACTCTCCTCCTCCTCCTCCCCCCCCCAAATTCCCAATACAATACAATCCAAAATCAATTCTGGGTCCAGCACCACCCTTTAGAATACTCGACTTCAGTTCCTCAAGAGGAGAGGGAGTCCTTCCATGTGTCATGGTGGCCTTTTCCGTCCTTGTTCCGGTGCTCTCACCACCGGACCAGAATCAGGGCTGCTTCCAGGGTTGTCCTTTTAAGGAGGCTGTGTCCAGTTCCAGAAAAGCTCAATCTCTCACCTCTGGGACATCTGTCCCCCCCATATTTTATATACCCCCTGGGGCCGAGGGGTGCCCACACTGAATCTTCTTTGGCTCTGGGACATTTCTCCCCCTGGACTCAGTCTCTGTATTACACGGAAACATAGCTCTGTCCATGGCTACACAAAAGAGTCCAGCATAAAATGCCACTCCCTCTTCTCCATCTTTCCAACATCTCTCACTTTCTCTCTCTCTCTGGTCCAGACCTTCATCACTCGCTCATTTCCTTCGTCCTCCTCCACTCTTATCTCTCGTCTAGGAAGGGGTAATGTTCTGTGAAGTTTTCATTGTCCAAAATAAAAGGGTGAAAAACTCCTCCAAGCGGCTGGACTCCTGGCTGCACCCCCCCCCATCTCCTCAGCCGGGCTGCCTGCTGCCAGCACATGTTTACTGCTTTCAAGGTAACGGCACACAAACACAGGCTGCCCTCTCTCTCTCTCTGTCTGTCTCCAAGGGGGGGGAACAGGCTGCCCATTGCTTCCTGGCATTTCTTTACTTCTTCCTTCCACCCTTGGGGGGGGCCAGGCCTACCTCTCCCGGGCCAGGCCGCATGGCTTTTCCCCTCCCCCCGCCCAGCCAGCAACTGGGCCGGGGGAAGAGACCCAACTCCTTCGCCGCCGGAAATCCAAAGAGAAGCTGCCGGGGGAGAGCCCTGCTTTTACCCTGTGTTCTCAGAGGTGGATCCCAGTGCCCAGTGGTTAGGCCAGATGGCGATATTCAAATCTGAGCACTCATTGGCCCCATCCACACAACATCCCAGAAATCCTGTTTCCGGGTCAAACCATGACACTTGGGTTTTGTTAAACCTGGCTCTGACTATACAAGAGAATTTGCTCTCATTTTCAAATCTGCTGGAATTTTACTATAATAGAAAACTAACTAAATACTTCTTGAGTTGTGCACACAAGTGATAACATTAAAGTGAAAGAAGATGCTCCTCATTGAGAAACAACCAGAATTTATTTTTGGCCTGCTCTTTAAAAAAAAAAAAAAATCTTGAAAATTACCTTTCAATGCTAGTATTCCTGTACCAGGAAGCTTTTAGTTGCTTCACTCTTGACTGTCACTTCACTTCCATTATGTAAGAAGTATGGTTTAATTATATTGAAATACTGTGCAGCTGGGATCACATTCACTCTGCTTGACACCCGGAATGTTCAGACTGCACTTCTCACTTTTTATGCTTCTCTGTCTGATGTTGATCACAATTATATCTTGGCTGTGTCAGATTTTCTGTTATTGCGGCTTTTTAGGTTGATGAAAGGGGGGTTTTTGTTTGTTTTGACTAGTCTTTCTAAGTGATTCGTTACTGTAAGTTTTCACGTAAATAGAAACTTTTAAGAAAGACTATGGTATTCCCAGTTCACTTAGATATACTCAGAACAACGTAGCTGAAACGCTTATGAAATGTCCTTTAAATATTTCCAGCGAAGCCACGCATACAGATCGGTGGGTAATGCCATATTGTGAGAAATGCATAGTGACATCTGTTTCTACATCACAAAGATTTTTCTTCTCATATTGCTGTGGGCAAATTTATGTTTTGCTGGCTTGAGCTACACTGTCTTTAGGATTTTATAAAGTTGGGTTTTGTTGTAATGCTGGGGCTGTACCTGTTCTATGTCATTGTCAAATAAGATCAGAATTATAGGCTTATAAATCGTTGAAAAATTACCTCTGTCCCACTTTTGCACAGGCATGCTGTTCTTACCTTTCTTATAGGCATGTAGGTTAGCCCAGTTTGGTCTGGCAAGATTTAGAGCTGAAGCTGGGCTCATTCTCTGGGACAATACTGCATAGCACGAGTCAGGTACCACTGCTGCATGGCAGAGCCACAGAGAATACAAAGCTGATGGTTTTGTGTTCCACTGAGAGAAGTCTACTCAGTGTGGACTCCTCCTCCTCCTCTGCTCCTCATCTGGGAGGCAGTGGGTGTTGTTCTTTGTTTGGAATATGTCTATCCTGCAGCAAGAATTAACCTCATACCCAGTGAGTTGGCCACTTCTTTTTCATCCACACATGGACAAGTGCTGGGAACAGAGGCAGGAGCAACTTTCTGAACCTGCTGGGAACTTTCTATATCTGATCTTTGCGTCATCCCTTCAAAGATAATCTCCTTTGGATGGATATTACTATTGGAATTCATGTGCGGTACTGAAAGTTACACACAGCCACTCCAGTGTTATCTCCTGAGGGCAAGGAGAAACTGGATGTATAAAATGCTGTTAAAATATTGCATTTGACAGTCCGGTCTCCCTTTTTTTACTCCCCAAATTTCATCTTAATCACTCAGAATAAAATTCTACTCATTTGATAATCTTAGAAGTAGTGGGGCTAGAAGTTCTGTTTTTGATATGGGAATATATCTTGTAAAGTGGCAATTTAAGATTACTCAGGCTTTAAATAACTTGTCTTCTAACTCTTGGGGTTTAAATTTTCTATTAAACCTGTTCACTGGGAATGATATTTTGCAAAAGGCTTTGCTTTGTGTGTTTCTTGATTTTGCAAGCGCCCCTGTTAAAATTGAATCCTGCTGGGGTGAGCTGGAAAATGAGGCCTGTCCATCACGACAGAGGCGTTTTGAGTTAAGCCAAATCTGAAGTGACAGCGTTCTGTGTTCCCTTGTGGGCACTGATCCCTGTTACACCACCACCACCATGCAGTTTGGTCCTTGTGCCTTTGCCATCTCTGCTGAGGGGACACTGGAGCACCAGGAGTGCTGCAGGGCAGCGTGTAAAATGCATTGGCAGAGATCAATGTGAAATCTCTACCTCGCCTTCCCGTTCTCTGCCTGCACCACAGTGCACACAGTCCCTCATTCCTGCGAATGCTAAAAATACCGAAACAGTTTATCTTCAAAAGCTGAAGCAAAGTGGTATACTTTGTTTAAAGACAAAAACACCTAAGTCTTCCCTTTATCAGTTGTGTTCCCTGCTGTCTCTGCAGGATTTGCAGAGAAATATTGCCTTAAACTAGAAACTCCTATTATCTCATTCTCCGTAATAGAGCAGTACTGTAGTCTGCTACAGTCCTACCCACAGAAGTACTTGCATTAAAGCTTTAGATGTTCATCTTTCTCTGCAAAATCATCTATTTTTTTCATAAATATATATTTGATGATAGATTTAGTTTTCCTTTTGCATCAGGCTGGATGTTCTTACTAAACATCATTATTAGGAGGAGGAGAGGAATGTCTTTTGATTCTTCGAGGCACCTGCATGTTGAATCCCTCTAAAGTATTGTCAGTTGTTTCCGTATTTTTTAAAAGTCTTGGATGCAAAAAGGGAAAGTCAAACTACTGACTTTTCTTTGGGTTTATATTGATATAAATTCTTTCTTTGAAGTGGCTGAGGTACAAATAGGTTTCATATATCTTAGTCTATCTGTAAGAGAATTGAGGAGAAGTGTCAAGACTGGTCAAGTTACAGTTATAGGCTTAAAGTCCATTTGTAGCCTTACTGCTCTTTGCACCTCACCTTTGAAAATTTAGTGGGAGGATTTGGTTTTGCAAAAATCTTTCTCCCTTTGAAACTATCTACTACTTTTTCTCCTACCCTTTTATTACTTTTTTTTCTTTTCTTATTGAGGAAAACTCCTCCCTCTTCCTGTATCTTCAGGGAAAATTGTAACCTACTGTTTGTTAATTTTCTATTTTCTTTTCCTTTTCCACCTGCTCTGCCAATCAAATGTTATTTGCTGCCTCACATCAGGCAAAGGTTTGTTCTAAGAGCTGACATTTGGGCAAAGGTTTGTACAAGTACCTAGCAATGAGACTAATGGTATTCTCTGAGAGTTTAAAGGGTTGCCTTGAAAATTGCTTAGGAAGAAAAGAACGAATTAGTAAATGATTGCATTTTCCTGTAAATTTTACTGGACAAGGCACTGGAGGAGCTGCTCATCCCTCAGGAGGGATGGCTGGTGCTGGATACTGAAGCCCTCCTAGGGAGCCCAGGCACCACAGGGGTGAAGGATTTCCTTGAGCTAAATGCAGCAACATGGAAATGTTAGAGTCACTTCAAGGATGAGATTTGTTTGTTCTCATTGGTCATTTTTTATTTGTTGTCAGTTTTTCATTTCTTGATCAGTTCTTCCAGCTCAGATGCACGGGTAGCCAGACAACAGCTGGCCTTGCTATTAAAGTCTGGAGCAAAGAAGGCATTTGAAGTACCTCAGCCTTTCCCTCGTCTTTTGTCTCTGTGTGTCTCTGCATCCATTAAAGATGAGGTTCTCCTTAGCCCTCCTTTTGTAGCTAACGTATTTATAGAAACATTTGTTACTGTCTTTGATGGCAGACGCCAAATGAAATGTCAACTAGCCTTTGGTCTTTCTAATTTTCTCCCTGTATAAGCGAATGGAATCCTTGTAGTCCTCCTGCATTGCTTTCCCTTTCTTCCAAGGGCCACAAACTCTCTTTTTCTCCTTGAGTCCCAGCTCTAGACAATCAGAGCCCTTCCTAACATGTGGGGCTACCCCACCTCCTATCTCCTTCCTTGCTTACCCCTTCTGAAGGGTTTGTAGACATTGCACCCTTTGTAGAGATTGATGTCAAACAGAGCAAAGTATCCCATCAGGATTGAAAAGATGAAAAGAAAGGTGTATGGAGCAGTGGTAAGTCTGCCCTTGCTTCTGTGCTATGAGAGCAGGTACTCAGAGGTTGGAAACAGATTTTTCTTTGGAGGTTTTGGAGTGTGTGCTCTGTGAAATTGAAAGCAGCAAATTCAATCTGTTAGAACAGATTTTTCTTCCTCTGCCGTGTGCCTCATAAAAGTGTCTTTTACAGTTACAGCCATGCTTGTACCAGTAAATGTTTACATTTGAAAATTGGTACCTAAAAACTAAAGCTGAGGAAATAATTCTATTAAAAAATAACATTAGAAACATATGCACTGGACGTAACGTGAGACTTTATCTTCTTGAGCAAATTTTTGCTGGAAGAGCACAGTAAATTGCTCTCAAAGCAAACTAGTTCAACGTTTTGTACTATGCTGTATTTTAAATATTTGATGAATAAACATGAAAGGCTTGTGTAATCATTTAGGATTTCCAATGCTGTTAGAAGTGCACGTATCATTGTATTTTACAGTAATCAAAGCCTCTTGATGTAATCATTATGCAGTATTTTACAGAGCTAAATTCCCATGTGGCTGAAATTCTCCATGCTTGTCTTTCTTCATGCCAAAAATGAGGATTTTGTTTTGATCTGTTCTTTGTTTTGTCCTGTTCGTCACAGATTGTGTGATCTCAAAGAGAGGGCAAGAATCCCTGCCTTCTAACATGCATCGTTTTTAAACAATGCAGCTTGCGTAGTGATGACCAGAAAGCCAGGAGAACAAACGAAAAAAATGCAGTCTTGTAGCATGGTCAGAATTTAGTGCATGTGGTCCTGTCAAAATCTCAGCAGCATAAATGTGAATGAGCACTATCAACAGCAACAATTGTGGGCCCAAGGTTTCAGTGTGCAAAGCAGTTACTGCATTCAGCAGAGCATCAGCTGCTTTGTAGTGTTCTGGCAATTTGTGGTGTCTGAGATGTCCTTTCACCTTGAATTTATTACTTTTAGGTGAGATCTTGGGTTATAACCAAGGATTCACTGACACAGGGACATTGGTTATGTTTCTATTTATTCTTTTTTTGGTGGTTTTTTTCACCATTCTTCAGTGATGAGAATTCAGTGCATTTTGTTCCCCCTCCCTTCTGTCCTCCCTTCCCACCTCACCCTCCACCACCCTCCTGAGTTCTTCTCATTGCAATCATGGTATTTTTAAAGCAAGAATAGTTGAATACTTTTAGAGTACCATGCAGCTGTTGATCTTTATTCTTGCAGGCTTATCATCCTTAAATCCCTTGCTGTATACACAGTCTCACTAACGTCAACGAAATTCAGAGGTCTCTCACTGGAGAGGAAGTAGAGGAATGTATTTCGTCTGCAAGTTGCTAAGCAGACATGTTGTCACACACATCAGGAATAGTAAGTAAGCAGAACATTTCTAGCATATGTATTCTTGTGAGATAAAATGAAGGTTTTGAGTGTGTCTATGTTATATGTTAGTCTGACTTGATATCTGCCTTGACAACCCTTTCTGGTGGAATCTGAAATCATTTTACTTCATGTATCTCACTGTTGCCTATGGTTGTCTACATTGCTCAGCTTTTTGGTTCTAAGGCAAGACCGTGGGCATTTGTTACTGTATTTTTAGTGAAAGAAAGAAAATTTCTAGATCTCTCCGTGGAGTAGAAGTCTGGGTCTTTTAGCAAAAAACAAATTGTGCAGGTGTAAGTGTCTTAGAAATTTGTCTCTACTATTTCCATCAAAATCTGGCAGCAGCAGTTGGAGCAGCATTGTATCACAGCGCTTCAGGGTTTTTTTCCCTACTTTACAGAAGTTTTACTGGGTGTATTAGAAGTGCATCCAGAGTTACAAACTATTTCCTTTCATTGCAACAGCATCTACACTGTGAGTAGTTGTGTGTAGGTATGTTTTGTCTTAAAATGCAGATCCATGAGTTTGTGTTGGAAAAATAATTTCTCTGTTGAGAACCCTTCAGACAGGTTTGTTTGCTTCTGAACAGAAGGTCTGTGTCATGAGGGACAAATGTGATTTTTTGCCTGTAGAAGGCAGCGGTTAGTATGTTTTTGAGATCCTTGGAAGGCTTGGATTTTGGCACACAGCTGCCTCAGCGAAATCGAACACTGAGGTCTTTGATTGTTATAGCTGTAGATTCTCATTGCCTCTGTTCCTGCTGAATAACTTGGCAGCTTTTCAAAAAGAAGTAATTGCTAGACTCTTGCTAAAGAAATTATCTCTGAACGTGGAAGCTCTGGATGGTTACTGCCCAATTATTGCTACCCTGTTTTGAAATAACGTCATCCCTGTGAGACAAGGAAGGTTCTGAATAATTAGCTGGGTCCAAATGGCTTTCAGGCTTGGGTATGACAGAAGACTGTCTTTGCAGTATAAATTAAAGTATAGGCACATAGACCCAATTTCATTGAGAGGCTTCCCGAGAGACTTTTCTCTCTGACCCAAAATAGTCATGTCCAAAGTTTCATTGCCCATTAAGACGACCTTGGCATTATCAGCCTGCAGTCCTCTCGTGGTGAATAACTCTGTCTGGACTTAGAATTAGCCCTGTACAGAGTATTTGATAGTAGGGCAGGGATGTATTCCTTTTCTCTACTGCTTTCTGAAGTTCCTTAGGCAGCATCTCAGTGGCCCCTGGAAAAGGCTCCTCTCGGAGGGACCACAGGGCCTGAAGTGTTCATGTCTGTTCTCAGGCAGGCGAAACTCATAATGAGCAGGGTATTCAGTATGAAGACAAAAAGCCTGTTGACTCCAGTGGCATAAACTCCACAGGAATAGGACACTGGCATTCTTAACATCTGAACTATTGTTCCTCATAATCCATGAGCTATCTTTTGAAGGAGTTGAAGAGACGGTAACAAGAAGTGAAGGGGTGTTATGCAGTTTGAAAAAGCAAAGCATTATTTGCCCTGGGTTTGGTTTGTTTCCCCCCTTTTCCTGCCAGTTCATTTTTTTTTCCAGATTTGCAGTTTGGTTTCCCTGCTAGGTGTGCAGCCTGTTCTGTATGCTCAGCATGGACCACGCTGTTTATTTGATGTTTCTGAAACTCCTAGATGAAGCTGCTTTTAGAGTTACCTGATTTTTTTTCACTTTTATTTTAAGACAAATTGGATGTAACCATTGACTACAGGTGTCTATATGTGATGAATTTTGCAAGTATTTTTCTTAATATCTTAAAAACATGTTCAGAGAATATCAAATTGTCTAGTGTGCTTGCCTATACCAAAATAGTGATTCAAGTACTTTATTTCATTTTATTGTGGTTGCTCATTTATGTGATGTATTCATGTCTTGTTCAGGATTAGCCCTGCAACATATGAGAAAAAGCCTTCAATACTTTATTAAAATAATTTAATTTTTCAATGAAATATGTAAGTTGGCTTTTCCAAAGAAGGAAACGTTGTCATTACCATTAAACTAATGTAATAATATTGCATTATTATTAGCAGTTATTTTAAGCAGATCATCACTTTATCTTAAATTAGCCTCTCCTGTTACTGTGAGGCCATTCACTTCTAATAACACCTCACCTTCCTGAAGAACACAGTGGTTAATGGGGACGTTTGGTTTGGCTCATATTTCTAAAATGCTTTCATTTTCTTGTCCTCCATGAAATTTAAACTGTTCTAAAAGCTGATATTAGACAAAGTACCCTTTAAATGTTTGAAATAAAATTCCAAGAATGTTCACCTGGTGTGTTTGATTTCCCTTGAATTAGGTTTTGTTTGGTTTGATTGGGAGATACTTTTAGGGGGGAAAGGGACTGTTTCTGTCAAGATCCTTGGCCTGATAGTGCTTTAAACCTCGTAGGCCTAGCTGGCTGGATGAGTCAGAATTTCCACGTGGTGTAACTGCTGGAGCTTGAGCTGGCTCGGAGTTTGCGGGCAGGGTGCTGCTTGCAGCCTGGAATGTAGGTTAGTGTCTCAGCCACAGTGGCATTTGCAGGAGACAGGGCTAGGATTCTAAAAGGTGCATGTCCTTACATGAAGGTTTCTACATTCATTTCTGGAAGGCAGCTTAAGTTGTTTCCTTTAATCTCTTACTCCTCCTCCTGGTTTTCAGAGCAGTAAGGAGGTCACATATAGGTGGATTATTTTCTAAGCTAGGTGTAAAGACTGGAGTTTGTACCCAAGAGCAGAGTGTGCTGCTTAGTGCTCTTTTTCCTGTGTGCTGCTTCTAGAGTCAATATTAACAAAGTCCTATGAAAAATGAAAACAGTCTATGATAAAACAATGAATAGCATTGAAGGTCTGCTGCATGTTAATAGAGCAGTTCCTATTCATGCAGGAGGAATTTGTATACCTGTATTTAGAGACATGCAGTCTTAGAAAAGATGCTACTTTTTGAGGTATAGTTTCTTCAAGATGTTTAAAGGAAAAGGCTGGAATGTAGGCTACGGTATCAGGTATCTTTATTTACATTTTTTGTTTGTTTGTTTGTGTTTTCCTCTTTCTAAATCTAGATAGTCCTTGTTACTGCTGATCAAGTTCACTGTCTCTCCTTAACCTTTCAGTTTTTAGGGAAGGGAGCTGAAGTAGTGCTTGTGTTGCTACATTTGGTTAGCTTCAGATCCAGAGCTGGAAATGTACGAGTTCTGTTAATAAATCCTTTTCTCTAGTGTCTCTCTGGAAGTTGAAGTGATGTGTGACTGCAGGATTTCCCTGGTGATATCACTTCAAACACAGAGTTATTTGCAACATGTACTGAGTGCTCCCACGTCTTTCTTCTGAGGGTTCTGTTAAAAGTGTTACTGTTCACATAACTCTGAAAATTTCTTGCTAATGAAAATTTTCTTTGCAGTAAATGTACATGAAAATTTACCTACTTTCAGCTCCAGAACTTGTATTTGAATCCAGTCTTTTCAGATATAATGGGATTCTTAATCAGTCTGTCCTTATTTGGAACTGAAAGGAAATTTGTTGAAAAAAGCAAAGAGAAAAAGGGAAGAGTAGATTCCTCACTGATCTTCATGGAAATTGTTAAATTTGCCATGAACTTTTTATGTTGCTCATGGTGCTTGCTGCTGTAGTTCCCTTCTGTTAATTTCAGAAAGTTGAAGAGTCAGGTCAGTAGCAAATGAAACCAGTTCTGCTGACAAACTTACAGATTTCTGAAAAGTGCCCTAAAAAATAACAGTTTCTTTTCAATGGCTTTATGATTTGTGGCATCCTCTGTTTCACGGTCCTACCTTGTTTGTCTTTTAAAGCACAACACATCATACCCTTGAACAAAAGGGAGATTTCTGACATAAATTTCACTGAATATTTTTCATTCAGTTGGCTGCTGCAAAGGCAGTTGATTCTTATATAATTTTCATTCACCTGTAGAATTAGATTTATGTAATTTGTGATAGGCTCCGCTGCATGTCACTATTTGTTACTTTTTTACCTTTTAGCATGGATTTACCACAGCAGTGCAAAGAAAAAAGGCAGTTTATCCTGCATGACAAAGTTACTCCCCTAACACACAGAGTTTGCACGTAACCTACTAAGACTGTAGATGTTACTATTTATGTGCTGTATAGCCTTTGGGGAAATCATAGCTTATACACTGGGCTGGAAAAAGACTGAAAGGTCTGGAATGGGACTGGATTGTCTAAGGTGCTTTTTAAGAAGGAAACATGAGTTTTTAATGTTTTTTCATTTTTTTCCTTCATGTTAGAACTTCTGCTGTAGCTGAAGAGTATGTTAACTCTTATGGGTAGATTTTATAAAGGTATTCTGATGGGAGATACTTACACACCTGGAGATGTCAATGGGCTGCTCAATGGATTTGAATCAAATTAGACATCCAATTTCCCATTTTTTTTAGGTATTTGAGATACTTTTTTTTTTTTTTTTTAGCCCCATGTATCTCCTCAGGCACTTTTAAAACTGCTTGAAGAAATGTGTCAGCACCATTTTCAGACTCCGTGTGCATTTGAAAAATGTGACCCTGACTTCTCCAGAGTGGTGCCCAACAGAGCATCTCTGTTAGAATGCAGAGTTCAGCCTACCTACACAAAGCAGTATGCTCCATTTACTTCAGAGAGGAAGACCAAGCACCTTTCCAAGAATTCATTAATCAGGGGTCTGGATGAAACACATTCCTGGGAGTCAAAAAACAAACACATTTTGCTTCCCTCTCCATCCTTTTTTAGTGAAAAAACTTAGCAATAAAACTCTTAAACTGAAATATGAACGTGTGTTCATTACTCCTGTTCTTACAGTCACAGGAAGGTCCATGAAGGCTGTGATGCCTTTTGCTTCTAAATCTTTGTTATAAAGGACCACTGGAAAGGAAAGTAAGTGTTTAGAACAGCAACAAGAATGCATTTAGGAAATTTCAGCTCTGTCAGCAAGTCCTTTCTGAAATTCCTATTCTCTTGCAGGGTTTTTTGTCAAAGAAGATTTTGATACAGGCACCTCTTATTCTGACAGTGTGAATATATGTAATGCTTATTATTTTTAAAATTAATTTTAAAAGTAATTGGTTTGAGGTGCTTGAGTGTGATGGTTTGGTTTGGAAGAGGTTCTTCGGCTGGGTTAGTTTTGTGGGGGGTTTTGTTATTTGGGTTTTTTTATTGTTCATTTTAAGTAATTAGCGAGAATAGGGTAAGGAGGAATGAGGAAGGTTGTGTTGGGGGCTACAGTACCGATCCTGTGCTTATGTGGATGTATGTAATTAGCACAACAATACTGTCACTATTTTAAGCAAGGCAATGCTCTTACTCTTTTACACACCTCAGGACAAAACAGGAATTTTGGGTGCTTTGAGCCTGTGCCACTGAATCCAGGCCAGGTGGTTAAAACTGTGCCAGATTCATAGCTGAGTGTGTCTGCTGTGGCCCAGAATAGCAGTCATGGTCCCCAGGGCAGTGCAAGCATAGCAGCAGTCATGGAGTGCCCAAAAGAATTCAAGAGGAGTACAGCCCAAAGGGAATTTGCAATTTTTCAATTACATTTGAAGATATGGTCATTTGGAAGATAGGATTCAGTTAGGTTGAAAACTAATCTTTTCTGAAAGAAAAATAATTATGCTGAGTCACAAGGGGATCTCTTGTTTAAATTATTTTGGTATTATTCAGTCTTTAAACAGTGACTTGTATCTATTTTTATCTATTTGCATTTGGATGCAAGGAAGTTCACTTTTTCTAGTAAGGTTCTGCCACTTTTCTTGTCGCTAGTTCTAAATAGAGGGATGCTGAGAAACTTAGACCTGCTTGGAGTCTTTAATACACTGCTATCTGTCTGGTTTGGGTGTCCCCACGTGCTGTGGCATAGTGTTTGGGATGTTCCAAAAGCTTCAGTTCTTTGCTTTTGGTTAAAGACTACCCCAGCTTTTAGACTCTACTGATATTAGCCATCTGCATTCTAACTAAGTAGAAAAGTTGAGTTTCTTCCTTGGGATGCCAGGGGGCTACCAGCGGCTTTAGAATTTATTTTCCATCCTGGTGCAACAACTTGTTTGCGCATAATTTTTTCACCTCTTCCCCAAACCAGCGTGCATTCCACTGCCAAAGGCAGTTCCTGACTCCAGTGAGGAGTTCTGAAGCAGTATTATTCATGCCCCTTGTGAAAGTATCACTCGTGGAGAGGAATGGTTTTAGTTTTCTGCAGGTAAATTCCTCATAAGTAATTCATTTTATCTCTGGGGGTCTTGGGCTGTGGGAGAAGGCAGAGTTACTCATTTCAGCCCAAACTCTTTTGTGTGGTGAATTCTGACCAGAATGGAGGAAGAGTGCCATAATTTAAAACAGTTTCTGAACAGCTAAACCAAGTAAAAAACCTATAGTGTGTTTCTTTTTTCCTTCTTTTTCTTTCACAAAGGTATATAAATACACAGCAATCAAGGTAATAGAAACAGATTTTTTTCTTTTAATGCTTTTGTAGCTAGAGTTCATCTGTCTACCTGAAATGAATAGGGATCCAAAGCTTTTCCATAGCTTCTTGGTTTATTAACCCTTTTTTGCAGCTGCAGATACACTGGAGTGAGTTCCATGGAATATTACTGTGTGTGATGGTCAGGAATGTGATTTGAGCTGGCATTTTGTTTAGTTACCCGACTGAGCTGCCTTTAACTTAAATGTTACTGTGTGTAACCTTTGCTGAAATATTTTGTGTTGTCCTGCTTGGCTGCCAGTCAGCCTCTGGGGGCTTCACCCTGACTATTCACTGCAGCTTGTTTTCACTTATTTTGAGTATGGTGGTGTTGCTTGTTTTAATATGCAAACAAGTGGAGAGGTTTTTTGTTTGTTTCTTTAAAATTTGAAATGTGGATGTCAGGTTTTTCTGATCTACTGATCTACTGTTGTACAGAAATTACTGAAGTTTGCAGGAGCATGAGACCGTTTATGAATAATTTTCTTTCATATATGGAGAGAGCAAATCTTATTCTCAGAAAATAAAGAGCAGGAAAGTCAGGAGTAGATAACCGAACAGTTGTTTAGTGCAGTCTAATGTGTGTGTGTCTCCTCATGGAAAGTGGTGTATATTAAAATATTTGTACAAGAAAAAATTTCTGTGAAATCCTATTATAAATGCTAGTAGATCACACCCAGGAATATATTTGCCAATGTTACGGTAAGGATTAAAAGAAAGTTAAAAGACATGTAAGTGAAAGTTAAAAGACATGTATGCGAACTTTGATAATTTTGAATTTGAAACTTTGCAGATGGAGTTTGTTAAGGCCTTAATATAAAAAGGCTGTGAATGTGGGAGTTTAGAAAAGCAGAGATGACTTTCCTTTGTGATGCAAACTTGGTGGCCAGTGAGCTGGTGGCTCCGAGTCAAGCACAGAGTTTGATTTGTGGTTACTAACAAAAGAATAAGATATACAGAGAAAAGAGTAAAACCCTTTTCTGGGTTCAGCGTGACCATGCCGACTCCTGGTGTCTGGAACCAGTGAATGTGCTGCACTGGCCCCGTGCCACGGGGCAGCCTTTATCTGTGCCCTGCAGGCACGAGGAATTATACTGCCACATGATTCATGGGTTGCCAACAGAGCAGGATTTATACAGAATGCATTGGAGCTGTTTATTATCAGCACAGGATGTGGGAAATTTAGGGGAGAAAAAAAGGGAGAGGAAGAAATACTGCTGTTAATACAATTGAGCTGCATAACTGGAAGTGGCTTTTGTCGTTGCTTTGCTATATGGAGGCAGTGCTGGAAGCAAACTGAGCATCTGCTCAGGAAGTTTGGTGTTCTTAAACGATGTTCACCAGGCACTGGTGCTTATCTTTACAGAGAAATATGCAAGACAAAATGGAAGCCAGCCTACAGACGTTCTTTCCTGGAAAGTGTAGTTTGCTGGGATGACACTGTGCTTATGTCTTTGGTGAAATGGAACAAGAACAGTAGCTCTGCCCTTGAGAGATCTTTAGCATCCACAACACAGTAGATGAACAAAAAGGTTAAACCTTGAATAATTCTTTGTCATTTGAAGATCACTTTTTAGCAGGGAAAAAAAAATATCTTCCAGACTTCACTTGGATTTGTGGGGTTATGGTAGCTATAGTACTGGCAGGAGCTCTCTTGTGTGTAGGCAGGTGAAGTGCATGATTGTAAAATGATCATCAATACATGGCAAACCAGAAGAACCAACAGGAATTTTTTGGCCGTGAGACTAATAATACTTCTCATGATGCTGACATTTCCAGCTGCTGCTTCTTAATGTTGTCTTTGGAAGAAGCAAGTTTCTGTGATTATATGTTATGGATAACTGGTATGGTATTTTTAAGTAGAAACTGAAGTTAGGAGTAAAATGGGTTCTGTCATTTGGAAGAACTTGGAAGAGACATGTGCCAAAAAGTAGTCCTTCAGCAGCTGTGTGCCTTTTCCCAAGGCTTCTACCAGCTGTGTTCACAAATAAAACTTAAAAAGAGGGAATGGTAATTTTTTTAAATGAAGGCATTTATTTGCATGAGTTTCCTTTTTATGTCCATAAAATAAAAAAGAGTAACCAACTTAACTTTTGTTTCATATGCCAGTGGTAAAACGTCATAATGACTTACATGAAAAGGAAACTTCTGCAGCAAACTTTATTATCAAATTCTTGGTAGTGAAGAATGGAAAAGAGTAGAAGTTTGGCCTACCAGCAAAGAGAAGTTTCTGATCATGGGAGTCCAGGAATCCTGGAAGGATGCTTATGACATGTGATCCATCCTGGGTGCTGTCCAGGTTGAGGTGTTAAATACCAGCTTTCCTCAGCAGGGCTTTGTAGATCACTGTGTTCAGCTCACTGTTAGGCAGGAAAAGCAATTCTCTCTTCCAGGAGAGAAATATCTCAGGAGAAAATACGCCTGGGTTGGCACATGGCTTTTGAAGAAAAGAAGGGTCTGGGTGCTGAGTGCTGTGCAGTCTGACTTCCCTCTGACAGAGGCTGAAAATGTCATTCTTTGTCCTGTTGTGAGTCATGGTGAGGAATTAAGGGAAGCGCTGCCTCAGGAAGGACGTGTTTCACTGTGGCAGCATGGAAGGAATTGCTGTGTGCTAAGGACAAAGATGCTAGGTAGAAAATAAATTAACAGTTGAATTAAATTGGGGTAGGGGAAACAAAAACTACCATGACAGAAACGAGAGGACAGGTGGAGCAGAGAATTGATGTCCTGGCTCCAGCATCTTAGGTCCTCCATTCTGCAGGACAAAGGCATTTAGTTTTACATAGACATGGATGGCTTTTATGAGATGAATATTGACCAGAAAACAGCTTCCATAAATGTCTAGCTTTTGAGCTTGCTATTTCACACAATCAACCTTCCTGCAGAGGTCTGCAAGTCTGTCACTCTTGTGTTTGCAAAACGTTCTTCATGGGCTTCATTCAAGGGCTCTTGGTTTATTCTTACATGCACAAGGGAAAAGGGAAGTATTGTTAACTCAGACCAACCTTGAGAATTCTTGGCGTTTTTGAGGACCTTCACATGCCCTGAAACTGTCCCTCTCAAGGTATTTGCAATTGTGGATTGCTCAAAGGTTTGTGGTAGAAAGTGGTACATAAATCACTGCCTTTCTGTGCCATGAGATTTGTGTGGAAGGAGGAGAATTTTAAGCTGCAGTCTTTAAATCACACCTGTCATGCACACTTTGTTAATCCTAACATAATCTTGAGCTGAAGCCTCACATGAAATTTAGATCAGTGCTGGGCCTTCCTTTTAAAAGAATGCTCAGCTATTATTTTTAAATGTGTGCTTTCAAGTCCAAGCATGTTTTAGTTTTTGCAGGGAATGATTACTGAAGATCATTAATGTGGGTTTTATTCCACTCTGATCTTTTCAAAACCAAAAGATAGACTTCAATAAAGAGCATTTTATTAATGGCTCTCTGATGAGGTCTGTGCTGATAGCTTTGGAGTTAAGGTTCTTGCAGCAGTATTAAATTAGGTATTATTTCAAGATCTTTAGTGCTTAAAGCTGAGCAGAGTGACTTAATGAAATCACAGACTGCAACAAAAAGAAATTATTCTCGTTTAGGCCATGTCTATTGAAGGTGCATAAATAAACAATTGGTATACTTTGGTTTAACTGCCCATTTTCGTTCTTGTACATCTGAATAAAGATGGTTTTTAATGGTGCTAATATTTATGTGCAAATAGAGGAAATTGTAGCGAATTCTAGGAGATGTGTATGGAAATACTTATTGTGATTTTGCTGGTGTTTGGTTCTTTTTAAAGTTAAATTATTAGCTTCTTAGATTTTAAAAATATTTTTTTGATTTGCTAGCCAAAATATTGGAAAGCATTTTGAGCCTTTTTATTCTTTCCTTTGTGAAATAAGCTAGAAGTGACAAAATTAATTTTGGCCAACTTTATGGAAGTTTTAAAGATGGAGAGAAGACTCAGGATTAATTTCAAAATAATTCTGATGATACTGGTACTGTACAAAATAATGACTAAGTTGGGGCATATATGTGAGAATGGGATTTTTCTGTCTTCAGAAAGATGTGATAAACTTTTATATGGGGTGTTTCAAATGATGTGTGTGAAACAGACACTGTCTGTCTCCCTTTAAGGTTAGACTCTCTACTCATCTCCAGTGTTCATTGACCTCATTACATCCTCATGTTTTGTTTGTCATTTTTCAGTGTGGCTGTTGCTGTTGTGGATGAGGACTTGGACTCTTTATTTGTGGTATGACAAATAAAAGTCATAAATCTGTGTGTAGGAGGTGTTTTGGGTTGTGTTTTTGGGGTTGTATTTTTGGGGTTTGATTCTGAATTAACTTGGACAATTCAGCTGCTGGATATGGCTTTTTTAACATTGGAAATTGAATGGGTTTTATTAGAAAACTGGGCACGTGACCCTTGGCATTCATGCTAGCTTAGTTAATATCTTGAAATGTTTCCTGGAATTAATTAGATAAAAATGAATGCATTTTTATCTAATGGAGTTTTGTCTTGCTTTTGATTTTTGTCAGAAGGACCCATCTGTAAGATGGTTGAGTTGGAGGACTCCTTTTGGAGGGCTTTTCCAACACTGATGATTCTATGATTCCACCATAATAGTAATATTGGATGCAATGTGGGTCTGCAATAATTTACGGAGAATTTATGGCATGAGTTGTGCGATGTTCTGTGAATACAACATTATTTCACATATAAGCTCTTCCTTGTTGCATATATCTTTTTCCCTTTTAGTTGAGTTGTGGAAGGGGAAGCCTTTAAACATTAATTTTCCAGAACTACCATTATCCTGCCAGCACATGGGATGCTGTGCTATTGGGGATGCTATATCACCAGCTGTCCTCAGGCTGAGGAGGTTACCATATTTTCACATGTAAAGTTACTGTTCATATCATCCATCATGTGTTAAAATGGTTTTCTTTTACAAATAATGACTCCCTTTGTCAGGGAAGGAGGTTCTGCTCCATGTGGAAGGAGTGAAGCTGCTCTGTACTTGGCTGAATTATGATACCTACAACTTGTGGCCTGTGGCCTTATGATACATGAGGCCACCAACACATTTTTGGAAGCACAGACTATGTGGTTTATTAAACGGATAGAATCTCTCACTGTTTTTCAGAAGTCCCTCCTCAAGATGTTGCATTATCTGTAGTGACCCATTTCAAGTTATGTAAATTTAGATTTGTCTACGGCAAAATGTATCTGTTCCTTTCACTTTATTTAGAGAGAAATCAACTCTGTCATCTAATTTAGATTACATAAAATCCTTGCTGTGGAAATGTGCACGTGCTTTTTTCAACCCCTATTCTTGCGGTATGATGGAGAAAACACAGAAATTTTCAGAAGCACGAGCTTTCTTTAGTTCCTGAAGGAACCTTGGGCCAAGAAAAAAGTGCCTGTTTCCATCTTACATCAGCTTGTCTGATAACAGATCCTATCTTTCCCAGAAAACAATGTCATGCTGAATTTCCAAATAAGAAGATGCAATATAAAAAGGAAGAAAGAATCTGTAAGTAATTTCGAGAAATAGAAGTGTGGTGGTCAAATTTCAGACCTAAGCAGCTTTGCCAACAATATTGTTCCTAATAGATCCTTTTATTTGCAGAAAAAGCATCACTGAAACAGTTCCCCAAAAAAAGGCCACTTTTCAGGTTCTGAAAAAACTCTTATTTTGTTTTTTCTAAGCAGTGAAAATATTGAAATATATTTGGCTCTCTGAGCCTTAGCATCTTTCTGCATTAATTCTGAAAGAGGCAAAATGATTGCTTAAAAACATACACCTAATGTCTTTATTCACACCTTGTGCTTCGTAAGAATCAGAGTTTAATTACTTATCTCAGGCAGCTGTGACTATGAACTTTCCTGAGCCTGCTTATCAGTCTGAAAGTAGGGAGCTCATTTCTTACCTGGTTTTAAGTAACATCTCTGCAAGAGCTTGATCATGCTTGCAGAAGAGGATTACCATGTCTTGCAGATTGCAGTTGTGCTTTAAAAAAAGTAGAATTGACGCTGTAGAGGAGGGAAAGGGTTTATCTTTGTGTGGCAGTCAGGCACAATGACGCACACTCTGGTGAGGAAAGCCGCTCTTCCTGTGAAATGGTTTGGAGAGCAAAATCACGTGTGTTTAATGGGGATGTAGCCATGAATACAGTATCACTGATGGGAAAATGAACTTCTCTTCACACAAACCTGTGTCTGGTACAGGAGAGAGAAGGTGCTGTGTGAAAACTGCTTTTTACCTTCGCTTGTAGGCACAAAGTTTCTTTTGGGTTGCTGCATAGTGAAATAGTCCCACAGAGATACTTGTTCCCAGTGATACCTCCTCCTTCCTTTAAAACAGAAACTAATTTAGATTGTGGGACAGATGACACATTTGTCTGGAAACTTCTTCCAAAGCCAGCAGTGAATTTATTTGATAAATAAATAAATAAAACTCCTTTCAGTTTCTCATCTCAGAAGACAGGGAGCAAAGGGCAGAGCACTAGCAAAAACTATTTAAAGATAGCTGATCAGGAGGTTATGGGTTTTAGTGTTTGTGTACTTAAGAATTTAATTCTTGCTATGCAGGTTTAACTGTTTTAACCCAAGAAAAAATGCTTTCTCAAATGAAAAAAAACAATTGTACATTTTTTCTTTTTAGATAGCTTTAGAAATGTTTATATTTGGGTAGTTGGGAGTGTTTATATTTGGATAGCTGGCAACATTTATTTTCCCAGGATCTTCTGGAGGCTCTTTAGAGAAAATTCCTTGCTCCCCTCGAGCGCGGATTGTTAGAAATGTGGACGGAGCATGTGGGAGCCCTGGACAGAGCAGTAATTCTCATGAATTCTCATGCTGCAGTTCCACAGGCTGGAAGGGACATTCACTATGGAAGTGCAGCTATAATCTTGCTAGAACAGACTTTTGTGAATAAATAGATCCTGTCTATGAAGGCAAAAAAAACCAGAGCTTGTAGGAAGCCCCGAATATTTTCCTACTCCCTCTCATCTGTCTAAAATACACCTTCTGCCACAGTAAATCTGATGAGCAATTTTACCCCTAATTCTGTAAAGGAGAAGTGAAATCCTATCCATTAGGTAATGCTAGCACCAGACCTCAGCCTCAACTGTTTTTTAAACATTATCACAAACTGTCAGGAGAAGAAAAGAAAAATCCTTCTTGGCAAATATAATTTTCTTTGCTTTTGTGGATGTTTGTGCGAGAGTCCTTCAGCTTCTATGTGTTAGAGAAAAGTTTGGTGTGTGCAGAAATTTCCCTTAGTTCTCCTAAAAAAAAAGCGTTTGCCAGCTGGAACAATGCAAACAGGATGAAATAAAGTAGACTCTCAGTACATGCCTCTGTGCTTTTCTAATAACATGAAGTTTTTTGGGTGAACAAAGACTTAATACATCAGAAACAAATGGTGTGAAGGAAAAAAAAAGGTAAATTAGTTGTTCAAAGTGTGACATAGGACTGGAGCAGATGATGTGATTTGGGGAATGCAGAGCTTATGGTATGACAGTGTACTGGAAAAGATTGGCTTATTATCCTAACAAAATGAAGTACAAGAGGGCATATGATTCCTTTCTCATTGATTCATCAGGAGACCAGTATGAGGAACAGAAAAGAATTACTTATCTAAGACACCATGTTGGCAGAAGAGCAAAGGAGTATAAACTTGCCATGAATAATGATGGGCTGTAGATTAGGAAAGGACTCTGAGCTATCATTGCAATCCTGTGTTTTGAATGACCTTCCAGTCAGAAGAGAGGCAGAGGAAATAGGAAATTAAAATAATTTCAATGTGTAGTTAGAAAGTGTTCACTTTAGAATCTAAAAATTTATGTTAAAAAGTTACCATAAAACATGGAGTGGGGGATAAAATCTTCACTGTTTTTTGGGGGTGATCTTAAAACCACTGTTTGCTTCTATATTTGGTTAGTTTGGTACCTCACATGAAAATAACTCTTTCAAAATATTGAACTCAAGGCCCCCAGCTGGAAATGCACTTAGGTCTTCTTGGCAGAGGGATAATACAAACTCCTCAAGGGAACTTTGGAGGTTCATGGACTGCTCCAGCAAGTTAAATTCTGAGTTCTTCATTTCAGCTTCTGCCATGAGTCAGAAGACAGGGGTATTTTGTGTGGAGTCTTGAAGGGTCTGGACTTGTTTAAGGCAGCAAGACTTTTTTTCTGTGTTTAATATGTGAATAATCTTTTGTCACTTGAGTAGATGTTGCAATCTGGTAAGGAACTGGAACACTTGGATATACCTCTAAAAAATGAATAAAATCAATCTTGTTTCTTGTAACTGGTTCGTCAGTGGAAATGGCATCATGCTTAATTTATACTAAGATTTCTTACTGCAGCTTCTATGGTAATAGATGCAAATTATGAAACGTGGACTTTAGCATATTCAAAAAAGGCTGTTTATTCAGTAAATCAAAATATAGGATTTCAGTTTATTTTGTCAGATATTCACAGTCAAATTTTAAATTTTGCTGAAGTTTTGAGGCAGAAGATCATGTTCTGGAAATTTTGTTATGCCATTGAGCTCATCTGATCACTCCAGTAATACTTGCTTTAATTCATGTTGTCTGCCATACACTGAAGCGAGGTGGAGCTGACCTGAGTGTTCATCAGACAACTGTAGGAGCTTTTTACCAGCTTGGGCTTGCATCCTCTCAAGTTTCCTATTTCCTTCATCGCACTAGAGTGAGTATTTTTTGGGATATAATTTGTCAGAACATCTGGATTTCTTTGGCTGCCATTAGCTGCTGCCTTGTTTGGACTGTGGAGTCTGTCTCGGGGATTTTTGAATAGTGCCATTGCAGTGACTAGGCTGAGGTGTTTGGATCTGGGAACACAGGTCCCCATTGCCTGCTCCATGTAAATGAAGAGCCAGAAGAGCTTAGGAATGCTCCAGCTGTAGCTTGCTGACAGAAGCCAGAATTTTCTTTTTGTGAATTTTATTTCACAGTGGAAGAAAGCTGGAAAGAGGAGGCACCGCAAGCACTTTGAAGGGTATTTTTACTCTTCAAATTTTGCAGATTGTTCCCAGCATAAAACAGACTTCAACAGGTTCATTCCTGGGAATTATTATGGGGAGGAGGCAAGGCTAACTGGCTGATTGTAACAGCTACAGACTTAAATGTGATTTTCTGCTCTATTTCATTAAAATTATAACTGACCAAATGCTTAGAATATTCAGTACCTATTAAGACTTTAGAAGGCTACTTTGCATCATTGAGCTTTGTTCAAAAAAGCCTGAAAAATGGCAGAAAAAGCCTGTGGCTCATTAGCTTGCTACCAGTGGTCATGGATTGCAAAAATTCAACTGCTTAAAAAAACCCCAGTGGGTCTGTGCCAGTCAGCACTCATCACTGTGGGGCACTGGGATGCCTGAGTGTCCCTGTCACAGTTATACACGTTTTTCTTTGTCACTTTTTATCTGTGGCATAACCTTACGTGACAAAGCTTTCTCTGCAGAAAAAATGCTGTTTCAAATTGGTTAAAAAAATTGAATCCAGTCTCACGCTGTGTGCTGTTTTAAGAAGGTAAATAAACTCTTCCTTCCTTCCATTTTTTTTGTTGCATACACTAAAAACATATTAAAATTATTTAGATTTATGTTAAACTCAGTCTTTGCTTGGGGGATCTCGTGATTCTTCTCTCATGCCATATCAGTTGCTATACAGCAAGTGATAGGGGCATACATATTTTCCCTACTATCTGTAGTAGGAAATATATATATATATATATATATATATACACACACAGGCACATATATATATATATATATATATAAATATTTTGTAAGTTTAAACTAATTAATATATAATAAAAATCATGCAGTTATTATGCAATGTTGCAGTAATTTGATAAATCTTATATTCCCTTTATTAGTTTTCATCTTTAATGAAGTTTTAACATTTATTAGTTTCGCTGCCTATCAGGTTTTCCATTGGAACTGTAGAATCCCGCAATACCACGTGCATGTCCATTTTGAAAAGATTTTCTCTTTTGTTTTATATGGACTGTAGGAAAAACTGATTGGTTTTGTGGCAGAACCCCATAACAGTTTTGGCATTTTAGGCTCACCCAGCACAAACACACGAAGCTGCAATTTGTTTGACTGGGAAATTCCAGGGAGTCGTAACTCCTGGACTCTGATGTGTTTGGCATTGAAAACTAACTCTACTCTTGTGCATCTTTCACTTGCACGAACCTTCATCACACTGCCCTTTTCCCAGTGAGTTCACAGGCCTCCACTGTGGTGTAAAAAGGTAACTGTGTTGTTCTACACACAAAATTACAGGAATGGATAGATGCCAAAACCTTTGCTGCATTTAGTCCAGGTCACAAGCTGTGTTTCTTGTGTGCCTTTGTGATCTCTTTGTGTCACAAAGGTAAAGCAGTAGTGGTGCTATTCCCTGCAGGCATGGGCTTACCCCGGTTGTGAATGACCTCCCCACTCAGAGGTTTGCATTTTGCACAGGAAAACCTAGAGAGAGTAATGGGAAAACTGAAATTCTAACAGAGTAGTGGAGGTTTGGGAATAAAATCTGACTTTCTGTTTGCTTTTAGATTTTATAGTTGTTCTGGATGGGGCCAGAGGGGAAAAGTTGATTTATGACGTGGTTTTAAAAAGTGTGGCAGTTTGTTTAATCAAGAAATGCGCTGGGAGGATATTTGACCTGTCAAATCCTCTGTATTTATCTCCCATTTTTTCTCTTCCATTTTGTGGACTGGGACTAAAACTGACTCGTTTCTTATGTTTTATAAGTTTTTATGAGCTGACCTGATGTTTATAATGAGGCCTGTGTGAACACTCCATAATGATACCCCAGTAATTGCAGCATTCAGAGAGTTTGTTCGGGAACTCAACCAACAGACAGCCTGATAGTGTTCAGCCTGTACCACCCATGTATGTATTTACATACACATATGTGGCTTCTCTTTTGATAAATGTCAAATAGTAAAACTGCTTCTGAAATTGCAGATATTTGCACACACTTGGATCAAGGCACTAGATTTAATTTCAAACAAAATATACTTTGGGAAGAAGAGAGGTACGGTCTAATGTACAGTCTAATTTAAAGGGGTTAAAACCCAATGAAAACAAATAAACATAGCTGAACCAAAAAGTATTGCAAAATGCAGCAGAAGTTTTTTCTGTATTTTAAGTCCATTTGAAATTCAGGAATATGCTTTTATTATATGGAAGACTCTAGGTTAGTCAGGTGTTGACATCCCTTTCTGCTCCTGTGTTGGGTCAGAAAAGCTGAAATATGTTCTCCTGAATTGATATTTTATCCAGCAAAAGAAGGAATTAATATTCTTTGATTCTAAATTAAGGTTGAATTTCCTTGATTTCAGTATGTGTAAAAGAAACGTTAGCTTTCTCTTGCTGTGAAATACAACGTAGTATCATATAAAAACGCATACACTGTTAAAAATATGAACTGCTGTTGGGTTACAAATACGTAAGTAAATTATGAAAAGGAGTGTTAATTCTTACATTATTAGTTTATTTCTCTTGAATAAATAGCCATAATAATAATTAGAAAATATAAATACCTCAGTTGTTGGGCCAGATGTCACTTCTTTGAGGCTGGCACATAGAGCAGCTTTTTAGCATCTTAAAATGACACAGCATTTTTGGTTTGGTGTTGATACTCCATCTTTCTTTTAAGAAACAGATTGCTCTAAGTTATTTCCTCAGCTTCAAAAGGGAAAGATGGGTATCACCAACAAGAAAATGCCAGTAATTTCATTTTCATTCAGGGCGTGAAGCATTTAAAGGTTAATTTTAGATAAAAATATCATGATTGAACATTTTATACTAGCTTTCTGTAGATTTCCAAATGCTTTGGAGTTGCTAATGTATTAGTGTGGAAAATCGAAATGTAAAATTGCATCCATATGAGGACTCCCACAGATTTCTAAAGTATGCTGTCCCTTAATAAATTAATTATAGCATTTTTTTTACTATCTCCAGGCTTTTGTGGAAAAATCAAAGTTCTCACTGTAGGAAATCAAGGGATAAGAGCTGGCTGAGAAAAGCTGTGGTTCTGCTTTGTCAAGTCTTTGTGGTAGCCTTTATATTGGTGCTTTATAACAACATGTATTTAGAATAACAAACAGACAATTAAATTATCTTTACATTAAAGGAGTGTTTCTTTTTGTGCACTAAGTTGCAGCTAGAATAGAAGAATTGAGGGTCACTTTTGAGGGCATGGGAAAAAAAATGAGTCTTTTGCAGAGAGATTTACAGAAGGAGTTTGATTATTTCTTGCCTTTTTTTCCCCTCCCTTCTCTCAGGTCCACACCAGTGTCCTACCTGACCACAAGGAACCAAGAGCAGATGTTGGGGTAAGAAATCATTTTCAGTAATTGATTTTTTTTTTTTTTCCATCTCATTGGAAGGCACTAACACTCAGTGCTCAACAGGAGCTGAAAAGCTTTTTTAATAGCGAAAGTTTTTGGTGGAATGAATAAAATAATCAAGGCAGGAGTGGCAGTCTCATGGATTGATGTAATCCCATTCACATCTTTTTGAAAACCTCTTTCAACTGAAGCTATCCTGAGACCAGCATAACCCTGTAAAGTCCTTGCTAATATCAAGCAAGCAGTCTGGATGGGAAGTCATTGTCTGAGAGGGCTAAAACCTCATGGATAATATGGGCCCCTGGTGGGAGTGGGAAAGGTTGGTCCTGCTCGAGCTGAGTAGAAGAACAAAGCTCACCTGGTGCAGGTGTCAGATCTGTCTGCAAATATGGAAAATGCCTGGAGGCTTCAATTTTTTAGCCTAAGGGTTTGACTTTTCTGCCTTACAAGGGCTTCCTTGGCATGGTTTTCAAGACTTCAGCTAGTGTTTGAAAAACCTGTAGCTTGGCAGCAAGTTCAATCTTAGTGAAATAATCAGTGTGTTTTAGCTTTCCATATAGCTATTATAGAGACTTTTCTCTTTGGCTAGTTGAGATTATTCATCAAACTACTCAAGGCGAGTGTCTTTAGATTTGTGTCTGGAACACTAGCAAAATTCCGAAGGAGCATTACTCTGTGATTAGGATTACAGCACAAATTTTGTTCTAAAGCCTACTTTTCAAGCCTTTCCAAGTCATGTGGGCAAAGTTAAATTGGTTTGTAGACTGCCAGTTCAGGCCCCAGGGTGGACTATTGGTATCTGAATCAGTATAGAAAAAGTATTCTCCAGTTTGATATTAGACCCCTTGAACATTAGCATAACTCTCTTAATTTGGGTCACGGGATCATTTGAAATTTTATTTGATTTTGCACATAGCTCTGTGCTGTCAAGCAAAGAATTTCTTTTTTTCTAAATAAGCATATGAATATGAAAGAGAGAACTAAGTAGAACATTTTAAGCCGATAAAATCATTCACCTTTAATTTCATGACACAGAAGAAGTAGATCTGATGCTCAGACATGTTTAGTGGGTACAATGACCAAAGCTCTTTGGCTTTATGAGAGAGCAGTGTAGTTGTCTCTTGGCCCTGGTCACTTGAGGATTCTGACTTAGGATTCTTAAATATATTTATGGTTCTATTTTGCTGCAGAAAGAAGCCCCAGGTGACCAAACCTTATATCAGTTTCATTCCAAATAGCCCTCTTCCCCTTTCCAAGCGGTCAGGTTTCAAATACAAACACTCAAATGTCATGAAATGCCAGAATAGAGGCTGCTGTGGAGAGACAGTGCTGTGGAATGCGTTCTTGCAGCATGGAGAAGGATATGCTCTTGGAAGAAGATGAATAATCTGGGCTAAGTGTGTGTGACCACAGAGTTTTAGTGCGGAAACACTCTCACACTGACTCATCCAAAGGAAGACAGAACCACCTGTGTGTTCACTCCAGCAAGGCTGTGCATCACCATGTGTTGCACCTGGATGTCTTTTTTTGTAGAAGTGCCTTTAATTTTGGCATTGAAAACTAACTGTGCTCTTTGCTTGTGTGGCTGTGTTATTTTTCTTCCTTTCTTCCTGTTCATCGCTTCCCAAATTCAATGTTTTTCCAGCCTGCCCTAGACACTCGTGTCCTTGTTCCATTGCTGCTTACATGCTGCTTAGGAAATCTAAGGCTGTGCCATTTATGGGAACAAGCCTTACCTCATGACTCAGTTTATTGAACTGCAGACATGCAGTTTGCAGTTTACTAACTGCACTGTGGGTGCTTGCCCAATTTCAGAGTTGGTGTTTGAACTGTACGTTGTGTATGGAAGAAAACTTATCTTAGTGTAAAGCTTTATTGTTTGCATTCAAGCACACAACATCCTGCTGGCTTTCCTGAAAGAAAGCAGGCTGAAGGTTTGTTTTTTTTTTTACCAGAGAAGTAACTCTTCTCAGCAGTGACAAATTCTTTTCTGTTTTCCTTGAAGAGAACATTGCTCTCTGTAGGCAGCCTCTGTTGACTCAGAGCAACTTGATTCTTCTTTCATTTGTATAGCCAAGAATGTATATAATTTAGCCTGGAATTCTAATTTGCCATTCCAACAGTAAACTTAGTGTTATGTAAGAAAAACCAAACTTTGTGCCCTTCTTATTGTTTTTTTGCTAAAAATTAAACATAATGTCATGATCTTCTTACAATTTATTTAGAGCAAGTGATGTTGTGTTGTACATTTGAAAGATAAATTGGTAGAAGATGGCTGTTAGTTTCTTGCCCATTGTTCCCAAGGCAAGAATACTACTGCTGGCCAAATTGACAAAATGGGATCTCAGCAGGATATGAGCAGAGGTTAAAAAATAGCCCAAGTGCAAGAGAAGATTTAACCCTTTTTCCTCTTTGTACTTTGTTATGCGTGAAGAGTGATTTTTATAGAAGAAAAAGATACAGTGGTGTAGCCTAATTTAACTTTAGGCATTCTAGTTACATTACCACATTTCTCTGCAATTTTAATGCAGTAAATAAGTTCACCTTACAATGGAAATAGAGGAAAACACTACTTAAAACATTGCCAAGAACTAGAGAAATAAAACATTTCTATTAATAAACTTGTGCTGAACTCAATTTAAGAATGCCTTCCTAGCACATACATTCATATTTTGAATACGTGGATGGTAGTGCCAATGGCTTGAGGAAAAACCATAACAAGAACAACTTTGGTATAACACTGAAAACTTAGCACTTCTTGTAATCCAGAAATTAGAAAAATAGGAAGGAACAGATGCAAAATGCAAATACTGGTACTGAATGAAAATCTTCCTGTGGCTGTACATCTTACAACCTGTTATTTTGTCAGGTTGTTAGACTGTTCTTAATGGAAATGAGAAAGGTTCCTGCCCATAAAACCAAAGTTTTTAACAGTTTACTGATAATCATGCTGCACAAAAAAAATTCTAGAGGATTAAGTATCAAACTGTTATATTGAAATGCAATATTTTTCTTTGTAGCAAAGAAAGATTTTCAAGTGTGTGAGCAAAAGAAATAACAAAAATGAATGAATATGTTATCTTTTCTTTCTGCTTTGATTTGTAGCGAAGCTTCCTGGGCTATGCAACTTTTAGAGTGGGTGATCTGGTAAAGTCAAAGGAGCAGCAGTTGGCCCTCACCCTCAGGTAAGTGTTGTAAATCAGGGTTTTTCTAAGTACTAACCTTTGGCATTTCTCATCCAAAGAATGGCAGCAGAGATAGGGAAGGGTCTGCAGCACGAGTCGAACAAGGAATGGCTGAGGGAGCTGGCATGTTCATCCTGCAGAAAAGGAGGCTCAGCCAGACCCTGTCACCCTCCACAGTTAACTGAAAGGCCATGTTGAGAAATGCAGGTTGGTCTCTTCTCCCAAGAGGTAGCAAGTGAGCTTCCCATGTGCCAGATTAGAAAAGGTCATTTTATACCATGATAACCTATGGAAGAATTGTAGAGAACTTGGCATAGGGAATATTCATTCAAAGTTTCCTTTAGAAAGGAGCATAAAATTGTCAGTTTTGTTTGGTGTGTGTGGTTTAAAGAATTAGCAGTGTACAGGTTTTTTTAGGCACGTTTAAAGAAGGTGGTCCTAATTATTGAAGGTGTCTCCCACATGAAAATGCTTGTGGTCTCCTGAACTCGTTGTATGCAGCTACACTGAGACTGCAGGGGGTGTGATACAGAACTCTAATCAGTGACAGGGTACAGACCTAGGTTGATGAACTCCAGCTTAGTGATCGTAAGAATCTGTTCTTACAGGAATTCAAGTTGTCTTCAGCTCTTTGGGATAAATTTGGTTTCCCTAACTGACATATTGAAAATTTGATCTGGAAGATTGTCTCCAACAGGTGGCACAGTAATTGACAGAACGGAAAGCTTCGGTTTCAGAGTAAATATTTTGTATCTCAGCCATCCAATTTGTAAGCAAAAAGTTAAGATGGAAAACTCATAAGAAATAGATGAAAAAATTGGTTTTCATTAATATTTTTAGTCTTGGTTGCCCTCTTTGTTCAGCTAACACTAAAATACAAATGTACCAATGAAATTTAATTTGCAGGCACATTAAATGGTAGGGTTTAGTCAGTTGGATATTTTTTAAGAAAAACATCCTAACCTTTCAAAAGTGGGTTTGTTTTCTGGTTATGACTATTGGGCAGCAGAATGTCAGTAGAAATGATCCACATTTCTTTGATGGCAATTTAACCAGAGCAGTCTACTTATTTAAGCTTGCTTTCCTCTAATTACCCTGCAATATTAGTACCTCTCAGGAGGATAGAGGATATATCAAGGGACTTGTCAGAGCAATAAATTCTATTTAATTCTTGTTGATATTCTTTGGATAGGAGTTTATCAGGGCATGCCTGTGATTGAGATACTCCTTTGTTAGATTTAAAGTAGAGATTTAAGGACCCAGAAATAGCTCTGTGGTGTGCCCTGTAAAGATTGGTGTAATTATAGAATCTGCTTAATTTTTAACTGAGTTTTCTTTTTCTTTTCCTTTTTTTTAGTTATGTTTTTCCTTTATCTTTCTGAGGTACAATGGAACAATATAAAAGTGTTTTCAAAGGAGCATTCTTGTGTTTTTCTGTTATTTTGTGGAGAGCTGGCTTGTGTCTACAAATTCTTACTGCTGACACACAGTGCTCTACTTCTCTGTTTTCCTACCATTGTGCCCTAATAGTGATTAGGGACACAAGTTACAAAACCTCTGCAAAAGAAGTTTTTATTTTGATTGTCCTTTCTTCTCCATAAAGGTGTCCTAAACTGGTGGCTGAGTGTTTCTGGTAGATCTATGCAGTAATCATCAAAACACAAAAAGATTGATTTGCAGAATTACTTCAGTGTACACAACAGGTGTTGGGAGAGGAATTTAGTTATTAGAGATTTGGGATTTCAGTTTTCAATATGGAATTTATAAGAAGAGAGAGGTTTTCTATAGACTTGCATGTTTCATTTTGCAGTGATAACGCAATGTCACTTGCTTCCAGCTTTCTCATACAGTTGTGATGATGAATGGCAAAAAATGGGCTGTTGAATGCAACAGAAGTATTTTTCAGTAGGAGAATGTTTCTTAATATTGAGTGTATGATACAGTGTGTCTGATGAAAAAAATAAAATCACACTTTTTTTTTCCCTTTCTAAATAAGAGCTAGGTATACTGGTTGCTAATTTAGCAATAAAAGCTGATTTTTTTTATTTATTTTTTTTTTAGAAGGTTGGAGGCAAATGCCTGCTGTTCTCAGTCCATCTTGTTCACTTACTTTTCCATCACTAGCTTGTTACCTTTTTTCTCCCTGGATGCCTTGGTCAGCATTTTATGGCCAGAAGGAGTAAGGTGGGCACAGATTCCTGCTGCTCGTGGTGTTACTGGCTATCTCCTTCCCTCACATTTGGGGGAACTAATACTGACCTGGGGATCCTTAAGGACCTGGGATAGTAGAGAAATCTGTTTCAAATGCAGGTGCTCTGCTGACAGGTATCAGATGAGTGCTGATCCTTGTCCCAGGGTGCCAAAAAATATCAGCAATTTTCCATCTCCATAAGCCAGGTTGGTTTTGTCCCGTGTATGGGCTTCTTATGTTGATGCTGAGTTTATTCTCTTGGCCAGATTCCCCATCCCAACTCGCCCTAAGCAGGTTGTCAAGGTGCAGTCCTTTGTTTTGTGGGGATGTGTCTCCTCACTCATGACTGAAAGCAATTTGGTGCAGGGACCGTCTTCACTGCACCGTGTGAGTGCAGAGTGCCCTTCTCAGCTTTATTAAACTACAGCAAATAAGCTGATCTCATTCTAATGCATTGTGAAGTATCCTAAAACCAATTGATTCCTTATCTGGTGCTGTGTTGAACAGTGTGTCTGTGTGAGACTTTTTACATCTCTACAAGCAAAGGACATGAGGTGTATACATAATGTGTGTGTGTGCTCAATACTGTTAGTGCAAAGTAAAATTATGCAGGGTTTTATCCTACTAAGGTATGATCACTAAGCTTTTTTTTTTTTCCCACTCCGTCACTTCTGTTTCTCTTTTTAAATTTTCTTTCAAATGAAATTTTAATCTCATGGTATTGCTGGAAAGTTTGAAATGCGTGTTTTCAAGTAGCTGAAGACTCTCAAGCACTGCTGGTGTTTTAAAATCAGTCTGACAGTTTTACCCTGGGCATTTACAGAGCTCTTTGTTGATTTGTATGCCTGTAGCATTCAAAAGAAACTTTGGGTTTGGGATTTGTTGATTTTGTTGTTGTTGCCTTTTTCGTTAAAATGTGTCTTCGTATTTCTGTGTGGGAAGATAAGAACTGGAGAAAGGAGTGCAACTACAGTGCAACAAGTCCCACTGTTTAGTTTTATTGTGTTGCATTACCTTCTCTTACAGGTAACACCTGTAACAGATTGTAGTATTAAATATGTATTAGACCAGAACAGGAGTGATTTTGAGAAGAAAATAATAATAAAAAAATATATAAAAGTGGAATTATATCAATCACTGTTTTTAAACCCATACAAAATACATATTGCTCCTTGTGCAGGCAAACAGTGCAATGCTCGCTATCATACTGAGGCCAAGCTTTTAATAATAGCACCAAGGGAAATATTTAGGATTCTAAAGAACAGGAGACAAGGATGAGAAAGTGTAGTTAGCATTTCCATTTTACTGGAGCAACAGGCCCTGTTGGTTTGGATCAGTTCATTTGCTTGGCACTTTGATCGGAACACCTTAAGCTCCTGAAAAATTGTCAGTCTCATAACCACACACTTTGGCTTCTAAAGATATGTGATTTGCTGACATCTGCTGTATTCCCTTTCTGCTGGGGATGCTGCAGTGCATTTGTTGACAGAGCCTAGTTTGGGTGCTGGTTTGACACAAGAAGGAGCAGTCAAGCCACACGGCTGTAGCAACTCCAGGGAAAGTTCTTCATTCAGAAGGCCCTTTCAATATTATTATGTATTTCTGCTCGTAATTTGGACACTGAACCCTTACTGCTTTTCTTCTGGATACTTCTTAAATTAATACAGGCTTCTTCAATTGCAAAAATATCTGGAACTGGTTCATTTTTAATAGTCTCTTTATTGTCAGTAATTAATTTGGCTTAGAGCAGATGAAGTTTTACACATGTAAAATATGAAGAATTATGTTTATTTTGCAAGGTTTTATAGAAGACCAGATTTGTGTAGTTGCAAGAGGAGTGTATTCTACTGAGTGCATAGTAAAGCCTAATGGTTTTCAAGGAAGATAATTATTTAATTTGAAAGCTTGGGGGTAACTATTTTTTGAGACTTTACTGTACGAGCTGAACTTGTTTAATGGGTCCCTTCCAACTCAGCATATTCAATAATTCTGTGGTTTAATGATTTTATGACATTGAAGTTTTCTATGTATTCTTTTTTCTTGATTCATCACTCTTCATTTCCACTGCTCAGAAAAGACACAGTATTGCCCCACACGTATTTGTTTTGATTCTCCTTCCTCGCTGTGTTTTTGTAATTGTGCTGAACTTATTCTCGTCGTTTCCTTTTTGCCTATTTTTGCTTGGTGCCTTTTGTTACCCTTTCCTCATTATTATGAAACTATCAGTTACTCTTCTTTCCGTCCTTTAAAAAAAAAAAATCTAGCTGTTCAGAAGAAGCCAGGGAGATAAACTTGGTGCTGTGCTGCCAGTGAAAGCTGAAAAAGCATTTGGTATCTTTCAGGAGTTTAAATCCTTGTTTCTTCCTAAAGGAAGTCAGCAATGCTCTTCTCTCGGTGATGTACATCTAAATTATTTGTTTTTGATTAATTGAAAGTAAACTATTTATGGGGATGATAATGAAGGAATTCACCTGTAACTATACTACCATTCCCATATAGTTCAAGAAATGGGATGGATTCTGAATAATTTCTCTGTGGAGGGATTACAAAGGGAAACGTGATATTCAGATTAGCTTCACTGTTTTGGTTTTGCAGGGATTCTGTTAATACACTCTGTCCTTTCTTTGCAGATTGTTAGGAAACAAAGCCATGTACTCTGCATTGGGATTGCAGATCCTAAGTGGAATATTGGTGCAGTGTTACAGCCCTTTATCCAATGGTCCACAAAGAGGATAAGGTCTAGAATGAGAACCTGGCAGTGTTCATGGATTCATGCACCATTCATAGCACTTACCTGTCCTCAGTGTTGTGATGAGAGCTTTCATTGTCCTGAAGAAGTTGCCTCATTGTTGTTAACATTTGGTTTGTGATGGTAAATAGCCAGCTCAGTAGCGGTGGCTGCACTTTACAGAATGGAGAGGGCACTAAATATTTACTGATGTTATTCTAATTGAAAGGATTTGATGCTGCAAGTGACCCGGTGTCATGGGTTGGTTTTTTTCCCAGGACATCTGATGGTGGAAAGACAGTTGGTACCATTGAAGTCAATCTTATGAAGATGGGAGAGCTGGATGAGGGGGAAACAGACCACATCACAGCAGATGCTCAGGATCAAAAGGTAGAAACTCAGTTTATTGCACAAAGTTAATTAGAATGATCTGTTGTACCAGATGTCTAAAATACTAATTACCAAATTGGGTTAAGAACTTAAAACAAAATTTGTGGCGCAAGTGCTGTGTAAACTTATCTCCCTCATCCAAAAAAACCAAATTCATGAAGATGTACAGAGTAATATCCTAACCTGAGTTTCCTAGGCCCTTTCCTTCTTGAAGAAAAAAATAGCTTATTTTTATCTCAACTGAATATATTTGATCACTTCTGATAAAAACTGTCCAGAGAGATGCCATAAATACAGCTTCTTTTTTCCTTGGACAGCTGGTCTGGTTTCTGCCCTTGAAGTCCTGTTTATGTTGATTTTTATGTGCAATCTGTGCCCACAATACTGAAAAGCTGGAAGAATGACAGACAGGCAAAGCAAAGAAGAGGTAAATTCCCTTGCAAAGGGGCAGGTTCATCTGCATTAAATGGGAGCACACAATTTTTGCAGCCCGAATACAACAGTTCACTGCTTAACACTGTGGTGTATCCTGTTCTTCCTGAATAAAAGGAAATATTGCTACAGGGAATGCAGGATTTTTTTGTTTGGAAGTTACATATAAAACTATTTTTTGAGCAGAGGACATTATTTTCAGTATCTTTTCTGCATAGCAAAATCAGTCTGAGGGTAAATTTCACACTTTTTTTTCACTGCTTATCTCAGAGAACTTCAATGCCTTAGATGAGTGTGACCAGTTCCAAAAAAGCAACAAATGCTGTGAAATCTTCCTGACTTTGACCTGTAAAACTTGCACAATATAGGCAACATGAGCTGTTTTTTTCAGCCTTCTCTTTTATTTGGCTTTTCTTCCACTGCAGAATGTGGAATGAGACTCCTTGCAGTTATTGGAGATGTAGTTACTGAGCTCTGTTGGGCCTGGGGGACACAGAAGGCTTTAATAGCAGCTTTCTAGGGGTTTCTAATACTTGTAAAGAGAGACCAGACTCATGACCAATGTATGGTCTTTAAAGGAGTCCTTGGTTTGTACAAATCAGTGGCAACACAGTCTTGGATTATATGTTGATAGTGAGGATGCAATTGTGAGAATGGTGAGTCATTGAATTAATAAAAAATAAATAAGTTTTGAACTGGTGAATCACAAAATCTGAGCACATTTTAAGGACTTTTTTGTGCTTCCTGCTTTTCCCTTGTTTAAAAATTAATGAAGGGTTTTCTTGCACTGTGCATGTGAAAACTGCTTTGTCTAAAGAAACCTCTTCGAAAGTATGGAACTTGTCAAAAATGGTTTTAAACTAAAGTGCCTTATTTTTATAGTAAAACGTATTAAGCTAAACTATTACTATCTCTCAACATTTCTGCCATAATACTGGTAGGAAACATTTCTGTTTTGTTATGGAACAGCTGATCATATTTTTTTCATTTTCTTGGCTATAATTCTGATTGTGTTTCAGTATCTTGGAACAGAAATATAAAGAAAAATGTAAATTCTAAGTAAGACTTTGGAAGTTTGTATTATTATCACTCATGGTTTTCAGCCTACCTTTTATAAACTGCCATGGATTTATCTCAGACCCCCTGAATGTGTCACATCTGTATTGTATTTTTTTGCAGTGTGCATTGGTTCGTGAGTGTACAGCCACTGAGGGCATAAGTGGGAAGGACAACCTGCCTTCCTTAAATGCAGGTAAGAATTCCAATATCTGTAAGAGACAGCTCTTGCAACTCCACCTCTGGTCCTGTAGAAATCACACAGATTCGTGGCAGAGCTCATCAATGTCTCTTCAAATGCTGCACAGATGTTCAAGTTCAATATTTTAGTGTTTTATACATGTTTGGCATTATCATTTCACGGAGAAGTTTGAATAAGTGTGTGTCAATTGCGCTTTCTGAAGCAGTGCTGAAATCTCCATCTCCTGCATCTTTACTGTTCAGTGATTTTCAGTGACTAAAAATCACTGTCAGTGACTTCCATGGGCATGGAATTACCATCATTAGTTTCTGTTGTGTCATTGCACGGCATTCTGTAAAATAATTCTGCATTATTTGTAAGTGAATACCCAGGACAATCAATCTCTCTCATTCATAACTGGTGAAGTGGCAGTTTCAGATTGATCTGGAAACTGTCTGTCCTAGAATGAAGGGAGCTGTTGGCAAGGCATTCTCAATTCTAGGCCAGCTTGGGCTTGAGTGCATGGTGTTAAACTAGATCTGTTTTTCTTTCATTATCTGAGGAGTATTACATGCTGATGTGCTGTGCCATAAAACCTTTATTAGCCCGAGTTTATGAATCTCCATTACTCGGCAATAACAATGTCACAAATAAGTTATATGGGTCATCTAAAACCACAGCACTGTCAAGAATTCTGTGTTTGCTACATACCGTTGAGGAGGAATGTTACCAAACTTTTACAACTTTTTAAAATCTTTCTTGAAACTTTTTAATCTGATTTCTCTGATAGGGCAGACTTTCTGAATCTGCTTTGCAGTCTGAAGGAAGCCCTAAAAACTGCCAAAAATTAAGTTCTTCCATATGTGTGTGAATATTGCATTTTTTTTCTGTGAGTTGTTGAGATTAGATCAGAATCAGAAAAAATATGTTCTAGAGAAATACCATTTATTTTCATCAATTCAAAGTGAGAAAGATGTTAATTGAGAATTTCTGAATGTGCCGGAGCTACATCCGGCTCCAGAAATTCCTGAACTGGAAATAGCTGGAGGCATGGAGGGTATCCTGTGTCTCCAGGTGTGTATTTATGGCTTTTCTTGGGCACAAGATACAGAGGCCAGGTGAAGGATTTCATCTAGCCCAGTGCAGTTCTTTGGTTGTGATTCTGTATGTCATCCAGATTAGTGAGACTTGAAGAAATGACATTTCTGCCAGAGAACGATGCTGATTCACAACAGATTGTTTTCTGTTTGTTGCCTCCCTTGTATAGGTCTGATTGGGGTTTTTTGTTGACTTCTTTTGTATAGGAAAATGCTGTAGGTTGTGAATATGTTTTGTTGGAACTTCCAAGGTAGATGTCAGTTTTAGGAATATTGAAGTCTCGATCAATTTGTCAAGAATATTTCCATGTGATTCTACAGTGTATCTAGGCAGCGTTTTCACATTTGTTATTGTCATATACAAACACAATATAAAACCAAAGCCCACCCAACACTACTCAGGTTTATAAAGTTATAAAGTCAAACACACCTTGAAGAGCTTTTTTTTTTTTTTTTTTGTCATTTTTTGGGTTGTCAGGCTTTTTTTAAAGAATTGAGGGGAAAGAGGTGCATATGCAAGAAATGACAGCATGCAGGCTATTGGGAAGAGTTTGCACTCACAGGAAGTTTTTCTCAGATAAATAATTAGTCTTCAGTCTGTTTCCTGTATTTGTGACTTTCTCTTCTCGTGCAGCATCACCTCCACTTTCCTGCTGACATGCTGTGCTCATACAGAACTGCCCCCAGAACAGTATGTTTTCCATATACATTCATATTTAGTTCACGTGTATGCTGCTGTAAAGCTTTCTGGTATTTTCTTGTTGTTTATCAGGCCTTCAAAATGATGAAACTGAAAAAAAAAGCTGCCTCTGTGAATCCTTAAGCTTGTAGGCATAGAAGCATGCTGGCATTCTTGTGAAATTTAAATCCTAGGATAGGGAACTCTCAGCCCTCCAGTGAGTTATGAGATGCTTGTTGAGCGAGTGGGAATAAGCAGTGTGTTTCAGAGCCTTATCACTATTGCTTCTATACCTCCAGAGACTGAATTTACGTCTCAAAATTCAGTTACTTATTTATAATGCTGGAGAGTTTGCCAGTTGTTTACATGTAAACAAATTGCATTCTAAATTAAAAAAGAAAGATAAGAAAAGTAATTGAAATTAAGCAAAATTAGGAAAGCTTTAATTATTATTCCTGAGGTAATACACATCATATTCCTATGCTACAAAGAAAGATATAAATAGGAACACTGTTAGCAAATTAATATATGGCAAAGATATGCTTTGATCTGTGTTCAATAGGGAATGAAAATAAAACCAGAGTATTCAATCTTTTATTATTTTTATTGTACTTTCAGGGGAAGCAATGTGAAGGATATTGCATGGAATAAAAAGCACAGAGGTTCTTCATATTAAAAATGACAATGTCCAAAAATATTCATGGGTAAATATATGGCATTGGCTTTCAGGCTTGATGCTGTGGAGAAAAGCTTTTAAAACAGAGTTTTCTCTTTTTTAACCACTGCAGTTCATGTGGATTTTGGGTTTTCTTCAATGCCTCTCATGATCACTGTCTGAGTACAGCAAGGATTATCTTTATGAAACTTCCACTCATTTTAATCACTACTTTTTATGAAAACCAATTCTAGTCTCACCCTTCTTATTGTACATGCCCTCTAGAATTTGGTTCTAGACAACTTGTTACAGGTAGAAATTAATTATTGTTGCAGTTGGAGGGGAAGATACTTCTGAGATTTTTATGGAGTTGCATGCCTTCAGTAGTTCTGTTTATAAGGAAAAAACATCAAGTACTTATGCAGCTTTTATTGGCCTTAAATCTTAAGCTTTAGCAATACTGCATATTTGGGAAAAATGCCCAGGCTTTTTTTGACTTTGTAAATGAAATTTTCTTCTTAAACCCATGGATTTGACCATTTAAAAAACTTACAACACACTTGAGATTATCCCCATCTGAAAATTCAGACCTGAATCAAAGACCTGAAGATGAAGCCAGTACCTGGAGAGGAGTTTAATAATTCTAGCCACAATAAAAGTCACAACTTTGAATCCATATTTTAGTGTTCTTTGTCCCTTGGTGCAGTTGTGATGGGTTTTCTGGGCTTTGTTTTACTTTGTGATGGTGGCAACATTGGGGAGATGGGAGGAAAGAGATTTTTCAGATACATATTTGCATTAGGTTCTCACAGATTAATGTGCATTTTTCAGTGTAGTCGATTCTGAGTGTGAATTTAAGGGCTGCTCTTGGAAAAAATCCCTTGATAAACTCCTTAGGAAGTAGATATAAAAAGGTAAAATAAAGAATCTTTTGTGTCAGGGGCATCATCATTTAAAATGTCCAGGTAATATGCTGATCGGGGGGCACAACAGAAAAAACAGTACCAACTCAAAATTATCATCTGTTTTGGCAGTTTTCTGTTTAAGGCCAGACTTGAATTAGCCCTTGAATTAGCCCTTAGTTTCCTGAGGTTTGAACATTGAGATATTTTGGGTATTGATAGTAAAGAAAAATTGCTCTTTTTAATATGTCAGAGAAATTAAGCATCTCTTTCGCTTATTTCACAATACTGAGTGAAAATTTAGTTTTTGAAAGTAAAATCACTAAGAACTAAAGGCAAAATTACTCTAAAAAGGCTCATAAAATGACAATAAAATGGCAAGAAGTGCTTATAATGTACTGTAATTAAGAAATAGTTGGCTTCTGATTGTAAAGGTGTAAATTATAACATCTGTATTGTCTCACCCTTCCCAAGAGATTGAAAATAGAATAAAAGTTTTTTAAGACTCGGTTGCTCCATCTCTGGATCAGAAAAGGGCATAATCCAACAACAGTTTTTCATCCAAGATTGCTGATGAAAGACATCTCAGTGGAGTGATGGGAATATAGAGCAGTGCGACCACTTAAACATTGCTCCTTTCTTCGGGTTGCAAGCAGTGGGTTTATTATCAGTGTATTTAAATCTCTGGTCTTCTTTTAGTCCTTTCCTAAAGGATATTTGTTAAAAATCCTGATTGCTTAGATAGACAAGGCAGTTTGGGTACCTTTTATTTTTAATTCTCTATAAATCAGACTACATAAACATTAATGGTGTCTGTGAAATGTCTGTTAGTAGCTGTCACTGTTAGTAGCTGTCACTCATTCCAAGTCAAGATATTGTGGATGTGTGTGCTAAATGGCAATCATTTGTCTCCAAGTAAACTTACCAAACTAGTGAAACAGAACTTTTTCTTCCTCAGCTTTTCCCCTTTTTGATCTTTCTGGAAAATAAGAGCGGGGTAAAAAAAGAAAATAAAAAGATGGAAAGGAGAGAGTAGATTGTATGGCATCGTTTTAAGATCTGAATGGAAATGTAGCCAACACGTGAAAACTGTAAAATAAAAAATGTGATGGGTTTTAAGCATAATCTTCCAAAATACAAAGAAATGTGATTTTCTTATGTCACATTGCAATAGTGATCTGAAAACTGTGTGTGTAACATATCGACAGGGCTGTTATATTTATTTCTATGTAGTGGCAGTGTCTTGACCCCATCAAAGTTCCAGGTAACTCTAATATGTTCAAGTTTCCTTTAATGCAGAAGCACACCTCCAATTTGCATTAATGATTTGTGTGTGCATGTCCAGGGGAAGATGCAGCTGAACCCTGAGTCCTGTGCAATTTATTGGAATTGTGAGTGGTGCTGGCAAGCTGTGGTGGTGGCTGTACTGAGTTCATTGTTCATTTGTGCTCTCTGGTTTTCCTAACTTCAGCTGAAATGCAAGAAAAGAGAGTCTGATTGACATTCTCACTACTTTGAAGACCTAAATTCAAAAGTTAGCTACTCTGCTGGTAAAATGCGATTTATTGATGTACTAGTAATACTTTGCCCTCCACATGCTGGTATAAAAATGAAATAGATATTAAATGTTTTTAGTGGAATTTTAATGATACTAAAATTAATTTTGTAAGCTAGGGGGAAATAATATAATAATTATGCAGGTTATTGTCATAAATGTTTGGACTCATATAAGCACATGAAAGCAATGATATTATTTTTGCTCTTTGCAGTGTTGAGAAACCCTGTTTGTAAGTTGTATAGATTCCCTACTTCTGACAACAAGTGGATGCGGATCCGGGAGCAGATGGCTGAGACCACCCTCTCCTTCCACGTTCCTAAAGAACTAATAAATCTGCACATAAAGGAGGACATGAGAAGGTAAGGAAGAGGCAGCAATATAAATTATATTTTTCTGACTTTGAATCATGCAGACGAGGAGCTAAAATATATTTATTTGTAGTATGAAATGGGCACTTTTATAGCTGCTAAGAATTTACAGCTGTAACTGAACAGAATTGATTGCTCAATAGGACTCCAGTGACCTCATAAGTTCTGAGCAATGAACTGTGCTAAAGTGCAGTCATGGCTTTAAACCTGTTAGCACCACCGTTTGATTAACAATTTAAATATTCTGGAACATTAGCATTTTATAAAGGATCAGAAAATGACAGGGGGCTGAGCAACATTGTGCTGTGTTTGGCTATGTGTCTGGGTAGAGTTAATAACATAGACAAACATTATGCCATGAAAAATGACAAGTTTATAGTGAATAAAGGAGCAATGAGGATAAAATGGACATTCCTTTAGCTAATCTAAATTAGTTGGCATAAGAAAAGGATTCCAAAGTAATGTTTGTTTGAAACCCTAACGTTTGGCCTCATAACCCAGAGAGATATCTGAGAATCATAACAATGTGTATGGCCTGGAGAAAAAGGAGAATAGAGAACACAGGTGTCCCAAAAGCCTTTGAATGTCCAATTTGCCATTGCAGTGATTAAAATGGAGCCTGTCCTTGAACCCTTGTAAGCTGTGCTGATAAAATTTGGGGAAACATCTTTTTAAGTAACCCAGGGCTACCCTGAAGACAGTGCCTCCTTCTTCTTCCAGCGATAATGGATGATGTAGAAGATATTGCCTCCTTCCTCATGCAAGTTACTTAACACATAGATGGGCAGCTGGTCTCATGTGTAAGAGTGATGCTGGGACCCAGTGCTGCATTCCAAAGCCATCCTGTGCGCTTTGAGGCAATTCCTTCCTGTTGTGTCACATCCCAAAACAACCTGTTGTGGCTGTTTGTTCTGCAGTATCAAGCTTCTTTTCCTTTTTTTATTTACCCCATCTGTTGCTTCCCTGTGATGTTTATATGCCAATAGAACAGCATGTGGGAGGCTGGAATCTTGATTTTAATAAAGTCACTGGACTGATACATCCTTATGCATGGTGATGATGGGTTATAAAATTCCTATGAATTGTTATAATAGTTTATTTTATTCATTTAGTACTGTGTTTAGGCATTTATGGCCTCATCTTGTTTGAGAATACTTATGTGCAAGGTTTTTGCAGTAAGCAATAAAAATAGATTATACTGAGTCTCACAGTTCATGCACTTCCCATATTTTCATTTGCCTCATGGGTAAGTGCCTTTTAAATGTTAGAGGATTACTTGAACCACTTTTACTACTTCTGCATTATTCTCTCCAAAGGCATAATACAAGTAATAGCCCTTGTTGTTGTATCATATTATAGAATTCACCTCCCTGGACAAACTCCTAGTAAGAATTCACCATGGTGGGGTTTTCTCTTCACCAAAATAAAGATTTGAAAAAGAAACAGAAGTAACAGTGGCACAAAGATTGAGATAAGTGCCTCTGATTTTCCTGACTGCCGGTGTGGTTGAGCTGTTCAAGCCTAGTTGAAAGTGTGGGTGTGAAAGAAAGAGACCAAGTGATTGATGCAGTCTGGAGGAGGAGATAAGACTAACCAAAATGAGCAACACTATGTAGAATACCAGCAGATGGTGGGAACAGGAGCATCTGTGTCATCTACCATCATATAAGAGTGTGGGTTGGAGCTTCTGCTTTGTCTGGCCTTTCTTTTTCAAGAAAAGCAATTGTGGAGATGTGTGTTCTTGTGGAGTCCTTACACTTGTAGTCTAGTAGAACGTGTGAGGAGGATGCTGCTATATTCGGTGTGGGCTCAAGTATTCTTCTCTGTGTCTTTTCCCCTCTGTTAGTATAAAAGGATAAATATTTCTGTCTCAGAAGCCACTTATCATACTCAGCCTGTTTCATTTTTTTTATTGTGGCTTCAATATAGTCAGGCCTGAAGCAATTACCTATAAAAATGTGCCAGTAAGTGTTAATGCTATTCAGTATTCATTAAAAATTGTAGTTTAAATTCCCTTTTCTCGCCATCTTGAGATTGATTGTCTCTTGATAAAACTTCAGTGTTCATTGTTAACCAAACCCTTTCATTTATTGACATGATGCTTTGAAATTTGTAACTTCTAACAGTATTTGACTTTATTTTAACTTTAAGGGAAAGAATTTAAAGCAGGAATGGAAGCAAAATGATCTTAAAGTAGGAAGGGAGAAACAAGTTAAATTTAGCTTATAATTGTCTACACTTTTGTATAATAAAAAGTGTAGTGGATAGAAATTTAAAAGGAACTTAAAGTTTTCATCTCTTAGGAACCATATAAAATCGTATCATGGCTTTGCAAACCCCAGTCTATTCTCCTCACATGCATAGGAAAAGAGGCTTTAAAATAATTTTAAATGTATTTGTTGCCATTTTTGGGGTGGGTAGTTTGCTCATGGGGTTCTGGTGGGGTTTCTTTTGTCTCTTTTTTCTGCTTTGTTTTCTCTTTTTCTGTTTCTAAACAACTGTTCAGGGCATGCAAAGGTAAGCACAACTCACATTGAAGTTTTTAGTTGCCTGTCGGGTCAGGCTCACCAAAACTTGAAATAATTTTGGGAAATTCTGTAAGGAGAAAAAAATTGCAACTGTTTTCAAGAGAGTCTAAAATGAGATTATTAGTAGAGAAAGAAAAACATGCCTTTTTTTTTTTCTTTTTTTTTCTTTTTTTTTTCTTATTGACTCCTCCGTAATAATTATTTGCCTGGTTTGGAAACAACAGAGTGAAAAAGCTATGAGTATTTTATTTCTGGAGGGAATGTTATATTGTTTGTCTGGAGTTTATTGCCTATATATCACAGAAGCATATCTTGTAGCAAAGAAAAATGAGAGTAATTTTATCTGATTCTGTTCTTTAAAAAAAAAAAAAAAATTGAAGTGGTTATCCATACATTTTAAAGTGAACTTTGTTAGGAAGAATAATTCCTGTGCTCCTTTCCTTAGAAGCTTCTAAACTTCATTATGTATGAATGATTGAGTCATATCCCAAAGCTATAGTTTATATTTACTCCAAAGCTCCTGTTTGATAAATATTCAGAATTTTTAAGCTGTTACAATATTACAGAAGTTTTGCAAATATAATCTGCAGAAATGTCCCCTCTTGTTTTGAATCCTGCTAAGCTCTTTGCTTCTGATGTGTCGTAGTGTGTTTTTAAGTTTCTTGTTTTGTTCCCCCATTTTAGGTATTATTCTCCCCCTGTTCTTTGTAAGATGGTTCTTCCCCCTCCAGTTTTCCCGCCACAGAGTCTTTGGCAGTTATGTTACCACGGTTACCCCTGCCCCCCTTATTTGTCAATCTCCCAAGTTACATAACTGCTCCTCCCTTATCCCACCATATAAGTAAAGTTTTCCTCCTCCCTGGGCCCAGTCAATCACCCCCCACTCCTCCCTGCTTTCGAGAACATTCTTCTCTCTGGGGGTCATAGTTGGCTGGCGTCCCAGGGCCCCTCCTTTGTTCTATGTTTATTGGATAAGTTCTTGTGTCAGTTTTCTTATGTACCTCCCCACATGTTCCCCTATTGGTTAGCTGGGCTTCCCCTCCCGTCTCCACCCCTTCCCTGTAAAACTCTGTCTCCCCCCGTGTTCGGGGCCATTTTGCTGTGGGTTTTTCCACCTGTTGGTTTGCCCTGTGCTGCCTGTGGGCTCTTCAATAAACCGACGTTTTACCCCCAGCAAGTGGTCGCCTCCTCTCTCGTCTCGTCCAGCGCGAACCCAAGTCCGCAATCCAGCCCAGCCCGAGGCCAGGACGCCAAGGGGGGCTGGCCTCAGATGCGCAGGGGCGTCGGCCGCTTTACCCCTTCAGCTAGCCGGACTTAGGGCCGTGTACGCCCTCGCGCAGTTTGCCGTCCAACGTGGGGGGCGACGAAGTGGACTTTTGACCACGGACTGGACCCTGCGGAGTTGGGATTTACTTACCCTCTGGACGCCAGACTACCCCGGGTAGTAGCAGGCTTCGTTTTAGAAGCAGCGCTCCCCGGCGGAAGGGAGTCGGGACTCCTCGCACCCTCAGAGGACGACTCCCCGAGACAAGTGACCTTCGCCTGGTTTTTTCTTTGTCGCCGCAGCAGGATTGGTGAGTTCGGGCCCCGTCCTGGGGACTCTCTGGCTTCCCCTCTGCCTTTTTAACTTTCCCTAGGGGTATATGCCCTGCGTTGGGGACCTACCCCCCCGCCTTCTCTCCTTGAGGTTTTTCCTCGCCCCCGCGCCGTTTTTGTTTTCTCTTCCCTTTGGGTGCCGGATTTCCCCAGACGTGGGGCCGCACCCATCACCCAATCTCTTTTTCCCTCCGGCTGTTTACCCAGACTTTGGGGCAGTGGGGGGGGGCAGGGGCCGGCGGCAGGCGGCTCATTGTTTAAGTTCTCGTTGTTTCCCGGGCGTGCGGTTGCGTCATCAGAGGATTTTCCCCCTTTCTAGCGGTAGCAGTTTCTGCTCTAGAAAGGCGCAATGGGTGCCGGCTTGGGAAAATCCCAGAAGGAGGTTTATTATGTTGTGAAGGGTTTGTTGCTTGGGGGTGGTCAGAAAGCCCGCAAGCAGGAGTTAAAATGTTTAGTTAAGTGGGTATTTTCTAGGTTTCCCGAGGTCTCCCCGGAACGCGTAAAAGAGCCGCGGTTTTGGGCAGCCGTTGTGGCAAAATTAGAAGAGGCCATAAATTCCGGGGAGACAAAACTAGCCACCGTGGCGTATTGCGCGCGCAGAGTTCATGCGACACTCGGCGCGCCTGTGGAGCCTAAGAAATGTCCCGCGGTTTCTGGTTTGTCCCCTCGTTCTCCTCGTTCAGTTGCCCTTGTCCCCCAAACCTTTCCCTCGTCCTGTAGGCATGAGCCCTCGAGGGGGATTTTGAGGGCCGACCAGAGGCAGGGGGTCCATCCTGCCCCTGCTCCCCCTCGACCGGCTCGGCCTCCCCCTTCGAGGAGCCCTGGCCAGGCTCCTTCTCTTCCCTTACCCTCTACCCCGGTCCCCAAGTCCCCGGTTCCAAACCCCAAAGTTGTTCGGTTTTGCGACGACCCTCAAAAGGGGTCCCTTGGTGCCCGAGATGGCGGCGGTCACGCGGCCGCTCCCGCCAGGGCTCTTTCTTCTCCTCCTAACCCTTTCCTCCCTAATGCTAACCCTTTCCTTCCCCTGGACCGAACCTCTTTTTCGGTTGTCCCTCCCCCATCTCTTTCCTCTGCTCCTTCCATTTCTCCGCCCTCCGATCCTCCGTCGGCTCCTCCCCAGGTTCCTCCCCCAGTTCAGCCCCCTGTTTACTCCTCCCCTGCTCCACCTTCATACTCTGCTCCGCCTCCGAACTCCACCCAGGGGGCGGAGAGGGGCGGTGTGCCGCGCCCACTCCCTCGCCCTGCCCCATTGCCAGACTCCGCCTCAACCTCCTCCAACTCTGGTTCCCACGCTCCCCCTTCCGGTTCTCACGCCTTGTGTTCGGGGTGGGGGGGGATGGATGACTGGAAGCCGGGGCAGGCGCCTTTATTGGAAGCCGCTCCGGTTACGTACCACCTCAGCGGGGAGGGGAGCTCTCAGGCCCAGTGGGTGCCTTTAGCACAGGCCCGGATTAAGAAACTGTGCAAGGCGCAGAAGGACTACTCCCGCGGGTCTGAATACTTTCGGGGTATGCTCCGGAATGCCCTTGCACAGGGAGATCTGGTGCCGGCGGACCTGAGGGCCCTTTTCTCTAGTTTAACAAGACCCATGGAGTTTAGGGTCTGGGTGGGGGAATGGAGGAGGGAGATAGTGGAGGTTCTCCCGATTCTTTGGGGGAATCCTTCAGTGTCTCATGACGCGGACGGTTTGGCAATTTCCCAATAATATCTTTTAGGCGAGGGACAGTGGGCAGAGGGGATAGCTCAAGCAAAGGCCTTGTTCTCGTCTCAGCTTGTAGAGACCGCTAAGGCAGCAGAGCGGGCCTTTTATAAGCTAGAGGTGATGACCTCCCAATGGGAGGACGATGAAGTCCGGCAGGGGCCGCAAGAGCCTTACATGGTTTTTATCGAGCGCCTCTACAGATACGTGGAGGCGCAGGCGACCGGGGACGACGACAGGGAGAAGATGCTCTGGAGGATGGCGTATAGCAACGCCAACCTAGAGTGTCGGAAGGCCATCAGGAGGCTCCCTCGAAGTCCCCGGCCCATGGTGGAGGCCATGATAGAGGCCGTGGTAGGCCAGGTATCCTTACCATCGCGGCCTAAAAGAGCCTCAGTGGCTTTTGCGGAGGACCCCGAACCGGACTTCTTTGATATAGAAGCTGCCCCCATTGCCGGGCCCCCAACACCCGGGTCCGGCAGAAGATCAACAGCCACCCACCCCTGCCACCTCTGTGGCAAGACAGGGCATTGGATGCCTCAATGCCAGATGCGATTAGATTATTTGGAGTATAGAAGGAAGCGGGAAAAGGAGGAGAGTAAGGGCACAAAAAACTAGGCCTGGAGCGCAGCCCCTCCCTGCGCGAAGACAAAAATGCGGCAGGCCACTTAACAACAAGCGGGAAGGGAGGAGACGACAGAGAGCTGCCGTACCCACTGCCGGATTTGTCTTACTTAGTACCAGACTTGACACATACCTGTGGTATTCAGCCTACACCTGCGCTTGACACCATGTCCTCTGTCCCTACAGGCTGCAGCTAACTAGGGACTTCTATCTCCCTAGTAGTGATATCCAGCTGGTGTCTGTCGACCTGCAACACCCGGGTCGCTGGAGGAAACTTGGACGTTGCAGGTGGACAGTCGTCGGGGACACAAAGCACACACTGCGAGACATTCACATCGTCCCTGGTCTAGTAACTACCGACCGGGACCGTTTCGCGGTAGGGCTGTACTGTGTCCGACCCCCACTCTTCCTCCCTAAGGGACAGATCATTGCCCAGGCTATTCCGGTTCCAGATAAAGATAATTGGAAGAACTCCGTGGAGAGGACATCGCCTCCGACAGTAGCCTGGGCACAGCTGGTGGGGAGGGAGAAGCCCCGCCTGACTTGTCAACTCTCGTTGGGAGGGGACAGAAAGATCGTGAGGGGTCTTTTGGACACAGGTGCGGATGTGACGATCATTCTCTCTCGGGAGTGGCCGTCACATTGGGACTTGCAAAGCGCTGCGGGCACAATCTCAGGTGTTGGGGGCCTTCAATTGGCCAATCAATCTAAGAGCATTGTGCAAATTAAGGGGCCCGACGGGCAATTGGCCTCTATACGCCCGTTCGTTTTAGATTACACCGAGCCTCTCTGGGGAAGGGACCTACTAGCCCAGTGGGGAGCCAGAATTGACCTCCCAAAGGCTCCCCAGGTTTTTCGGGCAGTGGCCACTGAGGAGCGCCAGACCTGGAAGCTGAATTGGCTGTCAGATAAACCAGTACAGGTCTTGCAGTGGCCACTCAACAAGCAAAAATTAAAAGCGCTCAATGAGCTCGTTCAGGAGCAGTTACTGAAAGGCCACCTGGTGGAGACAATGTCACCTTGGAACTCCCCAGTGTTTGTCATTAAGAAGCCTAATAAGGACAAGTGGCGGCTCCTGACCGACCTCCGCCAAATTAACGAACAAATAATGGACATGGGTCCTCTTCAGCCAGGGATGCCTTCCCCAGCAATGCTCCCCCAAAACTGGAATTTGGCAGTTATAGATATAAAAGATGGTTTTTTCCAGATTCCCCTGCACCCAGACGATGCCCCGCGCTTTGCGTTCACGGTTCCATCCATCAACCGTGAGTCCCCAGCCAAACGCTATCATTGGCGAATGCTTCCACAAGGCCTAAAGAACAGCCCTGTGATCTGCCAATGGTATGTCGCTTTGCTGCTGTCACCCATACGTACAGCCCTCGGGGATGCCGTCATCATTCACCATTACATGGACGACATCCTCGTGTGTGCACCCGACCACAGTCTGCTTGCCCATGCGCTTGACCTGACAACCAATGCGTTGGTTGCTGCAGGGTTCGAGCTCCAGCAGGACAAAATTCAGCGGATGCCACCTTGGAAATACCTGGGCCTCGAAATCACAAAGCGGACCATTGTTCCGCAGGAATTGGCTATTAGGACAAAAGTCCAGACCCTAGCGGATGTCCATCAGCTGTGTGGGTCTTTAAATTGGGTGAGACCCTGGCTAGGCATTTCAACTGAAGACCTAGCCCCCCTTTTCAATTTGTTGAAAGGGGGAGAGGGGCTGAGTTCCCCTAGGGCTCTCACCCCAGAGGCAAGGGTGGCTTTGGAGAAGATACAGAAAGTTATTTTGGCCAGGCAGGCCCACCGTTACCATCCGGGCCTGCCCTTCAAATTTATTATACTGAGAAAATTGCCACATCTCCATGGCATGATACACCAGTGGGACACCAGTGTAAAGGACCAGGGGCTGGGTGATCCCCTCTTAATTATAGAGTGGGTGTTTCTCAGCCACCATCGGTCCAAAAGAATGACACGGCCACAGGAGTTGGTAGCCGAACTGATCCTCAAAGCAAGATCGAGGATCAGGGAGCTGGCGGGGTGTGATTTCGCATGCATGCATATCCCAATTAAATTAGAATCAGGACAACTCAAAGACCTTTGAAGAACTGCTGCAAACTAATGAATATCTTCAGTTTGCACTCGACAGCTACACCGGGCGCATCGCAGTAGATCGGCCGGCCCACAAATTATTCAATTCGGAGTTTAAATTATCACTGAAAAAGGTTCAGAGCAGGAAGCTGCTGGATGCCTTGACAGTTTTCACAGACGCGTCTGGAGCATCCCACAAGTCAGTAATGACTTGGAAAGATCCTCAGACTCAGCAGTGGGAGACTGATGTTGTTGTTGTGGAGGGCTCTCCACAAGTTGCTGAGTTGGACGCAGTCGTCAGGGCATTCCAGAGGTTCCCTGGGCCTTCTAATTTGGTTACAGATTCTGCATATGTCGCAGGTGTAGTGTCTCAAGCTGAGTCTGCGGTTCTTCAAGAGGTCACCAGCAAAAGATTATTTGAGTTGCTTAACAGGCTCGTCGAGCTAGTCTCCCACCGCGAGCACCCTTTTTATGTTATGCATGTGAGATCACATACTGATCTGCCCGGGTTTATTGCGGAAGGCAACCGTTGTGCCAACTCTCTGGCCGCGGCTGCTGTTACGCAGGCCCCTCTCCCAGACGTGTTCGGCCAGGCTAAGATCAGTCACCAACTTTTCCATCAGAATGCGCCTGGCCTGGTCCGGCAGTTCAATCTGACACAGGATCAGGCCAAGGCGATAGTGGCCACATGTCCCCAATGCCAACAAGATCAGATGCCTACTGTGGCCTCAGGGGCCAATCCCCGAGGTTTGGCGAGCTGCGAAGTGTGGCAGATGGACGTGACGCATGTCCCATCTTTTGGTCGATTGTGTTACGTCCATGTCTCAGTTGATACCTTCTCTGGGGCTATCTATGCTTCTGCCCACACAGGTGAAAAGGCAGCGGATGTGCAGAAGCATCTGCTTCAGGCATTCGCTGTCTTGGGCATCCCTAGGGCCCTAAAAACAGATAATGGCCCTGCGTATACCTCCAAGGAGCTGCGGAGCTTCCTGCAGCAATGGGGAATAGTCCATAAGACTGGCATCCCCTATTCCCCAACAGGCCAAGCCATGGTGGAGAGGGCCCACCAGAGCTTTAAGAAGATCTTATCCCGGCAACAACCGGCGATGAAGGTGGAGACCCCCCACGTCCAGCTGTCAAGGGCATTGTACACGCTTAACTTTCTAAATTGCTCTTTTGACAGCCAAAATCCTCCAGTGGTCCGGCACTTTGGCAGTCACCAGCAGCTGCAGCCTAAAGCCAGGCCACCGGTTCTTGTAAAAGATCCGGAGACCTGGCGGACGGAGGGCCCCTTTGACCTGGTGACCTGGGGGAGGGGATATGCCTGCGTGTCCACTCCCTCAGGCCCCAGGTGGATTCCATCTAAGTGGGTCAGGCCCTTCGTCCCGAAACAGAGGACTAAGAAGGAGGCAGTACCACAAGTCCGGCAAGCTTGTTGGCGTTGGCGGAGGAAACCACACCATCAATCTTTGTCTTTCTTTCCGGATCTTCCCCCAGTTACAGAAGAGCCCTCTCCTCCAGCTTCTCCTCCACCCCTTGACCTCTTATGTCATGTTTCCTCCCATTCACCCCCTGCTCCAGCTCTTACCCCCTGTATGTTTTACTTAAACTGGTTGTTTGGAGAAGAACCATTTTTGTGAATTTGTCATACTTTTACTATCTTATCTCATTTCAGTTACATCTCCCCCATGGCCCCCGTTTCAACATCGCTGACTCCCAACCCTAGCCTGCTAATGGCGATCATGACGACCTGCGGACTCCTTTTGCCACCTTCGGAGCCGTGGGTCATCCCCCAGCGGAAAGTCAACGTCTGGCGTGCCTTGGCTCAATCGTTAGGACAGGACAGTGTATGCCTAGACACCGGCGCAGCAGAGGACCCGATGTCGCCTTGTGGGGATCCCTTTCTCTCCAGGCGAGTTTCTCCCTGCCTTCTAAAGTGCCTTTAATGCTATCCTAGCCCAGAGCCTCACTATCCTCCCCAGTTTTGATTCCTCCAACGCCTGGAGAGACGGAGTGAGCAGGCTAGATCCTGCACCCTCCGAGCCCACAGAGTTACATCTCCTCGGCTCGACCAATGCATCAATTTGCTTTCAGTTTGATTATACAATCACCCCCGTCGAGAGGGGTAGTGAGGTAGTGCTACAGTCCAAGTTAGAATACCAAGCTAAGCAGTGGTGTAAGGCTGTCCTAAAGATCCTCGGCCCCACCACTACCAGACGGACCCCTTACTCCCTTCCCCGAGGCGTGTTTTTAATTGTGGCGACCGGGCGTGGGCAGGCATCCCCTCTGGCCTGGTTGGAAGGGCCGTGCACTTTTGGCCGGCTGACACTGTTTACCCCCAATGTCACTCAAATTATCAATTGGAAGAAGACAAACATCACATCTAAATTGGCTAGACCTAAAAGAGATCTCAAGGATCTCACTGAGGATTGTGATGATGAAATTACTCATTGGTCACACTCAAAATCCGTCGCCTTTACCATCTTGTTGCCTTGGGTATCGGTGGCGAAGGCTCTAGGTGAATTGGGCTGTCTAGAGTGTTGGGTGGCTAAACAAGCAAATTTTACTTCGGCCGCGCTCTACGACCTCCTCACAGACGAGGAAATAACAAGGAAGGCGACACTCCAAAACAGAGCAGCAATAGATTTTCTATTGCTGCTCCATCATCATCACTGTGAGGAGTTTGAGGGCCTCTGCTGCCTGAACCTATCCTCTCGAGCCGAGGACGCCAGACATTCCATCAAGAGGCTGCAAGACCTTGTCCATCAGGTCAAGCAAGAAACCTCTGACTGGCTGGGGGACATTTTCAAGGGTTGGGGCCTCAGCGGGTGGGCCGGGTCCATAATAGAATCTGTTTGCAAGGTTGTTCTGAGTTAATTAGTACTTTTAGTTTTCATTATTTTGATCCGCGGTTTGGTCCAGAGACTAATGGTCAGAGATACCTCAGCATCTGTCAACCATGCCGCAGTCCCGTCGGACAAGCCCATCGAGCTGGAAGACCTCTCCTCGGAGGCCGAAGAAGCTACAGATGAGGAAGGGGCGACCGCACCGTCCTTCGACCACCCAGGGGCGGGCGGATTCCAGCTCGAAGAAAGCGAGGCCTGGCCGGACCAGCCGCGAGATCCTGAATTTTAAGTTTCTGTGGACTTCCCGTTCTTTTTATTTTATTTGTTAAGAAACGGGGAGATGTTGTAGTGTGTTTTTAAGTTTCTTGTTTTGTTCCCCCATTTTAGGTATTATTCTCTCCCTGTTCTTTGTAAGATGGTTCTTCCCCCTCCAGTTTTCCTGCCACAGAGTCTTTGGCAGTTATGTTACCACGGTTACCCCTGCCCCCCTTATTTGTCAATCTCTCAAGTTACATAACTGCTCCTCCCTTATCCCACCATATAAGTAAAGTTTTCCTCCTCCCTGGGCCCAGTCAATCACCCCCCACTCCTCCCTGCTTTCGAGAACATTCTTCTCTCTGGGGGTCATAGTTGGCTGGCGTCCCAGGGCCCCTCCTTTGTTTTATGTTTATTGGATAAGTTCTTGTGTCAGTTTTCTTATGTACCTCCCCACATGTTCCCCTATTGGTTAGCTGGGCTTCCCCTCCCGTCTCCACCCCTTCCCTGTAAAACTCTGTCTCCCCCCGTGTTCGGGGCCATTTTTGCTGTGGGTTTTTCCACCTGTTGGTTTGCCCTGTGCTGCCTGTGGGCTCTTCAATAAACCGACGTTTTACCCCCAGCAAGTGGTCGCCTCCTCTCTCGTCTCGTCCAGCGCGAACCCAAGTCCGCAATCCAGCCCAGCCCGAGGCCAGGACGCCAAGGGGGGCTGGCCTCAGATGCGCAGGGGCGTCGGCCGCTTTACCCCTTCAGCTAGCCGGACTTAGGGCCGTGTACGCCCTCGCGCACTGATGTTTTGCAAAAGTAGATTTCAGAAGCTCATTTTGCTTAGCGGAGGCCAAAATCACTTAGTCTTCTAGGTTTTGAATTTGTCATGTTTGCTTTACTAGGAAACACATCATTAGATTTTTGAAGCTGTATGTATAAAAAATTGCTACTTGGCCTTCATACAGCATTTTCAGCTTATGTGCTTTTTAATAGCACAATTGTTGTTTGACACAGTTACTGGTTGAAGTGGATTTTTAAAGTTATTCAATGAAATAAGTTAACATTAAAGTATTAAAATATTATTAAAAATTTCAACAATTGTATTAGTGTGAACTGTAAACTTTTTCAAAAATGGAAAATATTATGGTTTTTCCACTCTGTGTACTTTTAGAAAAGGCCTTTCATGTAATAATAATAAAGCTTGGTACTGTGGAGTATTGTTGATGGAGTTTAGATATAGAAAAGACAATTCTTTTTTCATTCATAACTCAGAATTTTATGGACTCAACAACAGCAGTGATAAACTGTAAAAAGACCACGAGACATAAATCCAATTTAAATGCTCTGTCTTCTATAATTTCATTAGAAAAAGAAATAGATATAAAGTGAGGCTATGAGACTGTTTTCTATGGAAGTGTCTGCCATATAATCCTGTTTTCTAATGGTTTTGATTTTGCTGGAGTTTAAAATGCAAATAAATTCAGAAATCGTAGTCTTTAAAATTTCCACGCTGTGTATGCTCTAGATTGCTATAGCGCTGTACTCTCACTTTAAGCATTGTTGATGTGTCTTTTTTTGCCACATATTGAAGACTGAATTTTTACTTCATTGATTTGTACATGTTTCTGAGGAGAAACAAATACCAACCTTGTCACCAGTAATGGGGACAGGATTTGATATTTCTTGAAGACCTATTAAAATTAATATTCCCATTGCTATTGATGTCAGTGGAGTTAACTCAAACTTCAGTTTGAGACCAGCAGCTCCAGGCATGAGCTTAGATGGAGGCAGGGATGTAGTTCTTGGATAGAATACTCTATTCCTATACAGAAGGAGTAGTAAAGTTTTGGAAGCCAGCCAGGTCCAAACATTGTTGCTAAAACTATTAAATCAGACACCATAAATATTAAGGGCCAAAACATTATCGCTGCACATAAACAAAATTGCATACCCTGACAAATTTTACACATTTTGCTGAGAAGGAAGCCCTAAGATTTTAATTGAAAGGGAACCTCATGTTATATTGCTAAAAACTGGCAAAGAAAATGGTCCCTGAGAATGTTTGGTTTATCCTCTCAAATCCCTTCGTGACAGATTGTTCTTATGCTACAGCATTACCAGTTTGTATTGCTGGAGGAAAGTTTAATTGGTTCAGCTTCAGGAGCAATTAAATGGCAGAAAGTAATAATATCGTTAACATAGACTGTCAGCAAGTCCACGTGTTGTGTCTTTGTTTCCATGTTGATATTTTCAAGAACATGTACAAATGCAATGCTTTAATTCCGCTTCCAGTGCAGTCTCTCTGGTTTTGATTGTCACCTACACCAGGAGCAGAGGTCTGCCTACGGAGTTTGTTCTGACTGCACTGCTCACACTAATGCAAAGCTAATAATGATGGGGAAAGCACCACCAGTGTGTTGCTGTTCCATTTAAGAAGTCATTTTAAGGCTTTTTTGACTAATGGTCAGATCTGCTGCTCACATAAGTGAGCTCTGTGTTCCTGCGCTGCAAGCTCACTGGTCCTTTCCTCCCTCTTTCCACCTCTTCTACCCTATTTTTGCTTTTTCTTACATAATTTTTCTGTATGCAAGAACTGTCTTCTGGAAGACTTTTTGGAGACTTCCAAGAATTACAGTGGAACACTCTTCTTGATGCTCCAAGGAAAATAATGAAAACTGGTTGTGTTGCAAACATTTTCTCCTGTTAAATTCCAGATGTTTGAAGACTGACTGAAGATCTTTTATTTTCCTTAAAAGCAGGTCCCACAAAATGGCTTTGGGAGAGATACAGGAGAAACTTCCTCTGCAAGAGGAAAAACCAAACAGAAAGCCCAAAATACTAAGCTTGTTTGTGCAGGAAATTCAGATGATCTCTATTTCACTCAGGTCAGCTCTCAGGAGTGTACAGGAAAACTGATAATTTACTAAAGGATTTCCTTTTGGATTTCCAGTGACCTGTTTGGTTACCACAGCAGTACTTTTTTGACCTGATGAACACTGGACATGACATTTTAGGGAGCAGGTGTTGGGATTTTTTGTGTATATTTTGTTTTGAATCCTGAAGAAATGTGGTGAGAGCTGATGTGTTGATTAAACTGAATTTGTAGAAACACTGCTAGAAATATGTGTTTATGAAATGTTTATGAAAGTATACAAAGAGTAGTGCATCAAAACAACCATACTGAAAGTTTTGCAGGAAAAAGAAACTTTATATTCTTTCCAATGTTGTTTAATATCTCTTGAGATAAAGTTACTTGCTCTGAACACAACTCTCTGGAGCCTGGAAGCCTTCTTTCCTTCATGAAAGAAGTGGTATTTCATTTTGAAGGTTACTGCATTTATACCAGATGAGTTTTGAGCACAAAAGTTACTGCATTATCTACTGACATAATTTATTGTTTACTTGTAAAAGAGAGATGAAAAGCAGATCTCACAAGCAGTCCGAAAACGGATTTTATTTCAATTAGAAATCTTTCTGATGTTTTGTAGCAAACTTGTTTTAGATTAATTTGGATGAACCTTGATAGATTAATGAGTTAATTAGCGCCTTCCCTTTTTGCTTTTTGGTACAGGAATCAGGAGCTTAAAGACCTGGGAGAGCTTGCTCCTCACTGGGACAACATGCGCAAAAGTGTAATTGCTCACTGTGATCAGTTGCTGAGCATGTACCAGGACACTCTGGCAGAGCTTGGGAAGCATATAGGTGGGAATCTGATTTTATCTGGAACCTTTCAGAGCTTACTAGATTGTTAGCTATAAAATACTGGCATATTCAGTGGGAATAAAATACATAAAAATCTTAGAATCAAGGGATGGTTTGGATTGGAAGGGACCTTAAAGATTATCAAGTTCTAGCCCACCTGGACCAGGTTACTCAAACTCCCATCCAGCCTGGCCTTGAATACTTCCAGCAATGGGGCATCCCCAGCTCCTCTGGGCAGCCTGTTCCAGTGTCTCACCTCCCTCCACATTAAAGAATTTCTTCCTAATGTCTAATCCAGATCTCCTCATTTAAGTTTGAATCCCCTTGTCCTGTCATCACATGATCTTGTAGAAAGTCCCGCTCCAGCTTTTATTGTAAGCTCCCTCCAGGTACTGAGGCAGTAAGGTTGCAATTGCATCAGCCTGAAATCTCTTTCCCAAGCTGAACTGTTCCAATCAGCATCTCTGTGGCCTCCTCTGGACTCACTCCAGCAGGTCTGTGTCCCTCCTGCGCTGGGAGCCCAGAGCTGGATGCAGAGATCTTGGTCACAGAAAAGGAGAAATCCGATTTGAGTGTATTAAAAAAAACCAGTCTCTAACTGAAAGTCACCTTTTTGAAAGCAGTCGGTCAGCTGCTTAAATATTTGGTGGGGGAAAAAGCTCTTGTGTTGCACTAAATGTTGTATAATTATTTCCATTTTGTTGGCAGAAGTGACGTTTCTTGTATTTATGATTGTTTGCCATCATCAGAATATCCCAGTTCCAATTTTGGCATCTACTGTCTAGCCCAGTATGGCACTTCCTGATTCTGTTTTAAATAGTATCTATATGTATTTTCAATCTTTGCCTAATTAATCTTGAAAGCGCTCCATAAAGTGTCGTAAACAAGCCAATAAATACAGATAATGACAGATCCAATGTAATAATTATAACATTCAGGAAGATATTGAGGGGACATTTTGAGATTTTAAAAAACAGACAATATAATCTCTTAAACATAAACCCTGCAAGACCTGTGTTGTGCAAAGTGGCTTTCTAAAGGGTTTATAATGTTAAAGGACCCATCTTAATTGGGTCTTGAGAGAAATAATGTGGTCCTGGGAAACTGAGGTCATCCGGGAGGAGCAAATCAGCACATGTAAAAGAGAAAGGGACATTAATCAGAAAACAAAGCAGTCTAATACAAGATTGTATACAAGATCAGAAAAGCGAGCCAGACATAGATTTGATTTAATACTGTAGTTGAACAAATAGTTCCGTTGGGAGCACGTTGAAATTCAAGTACTTCTGAAGTAGAAATTGCTAAGATTAGGGATGTGAGTACAATTTTAATTCAGACTTTTCAGGTCAACATATTTCAAGGCATGCCAAAAACCATTTTGCTCTTCAGTGTAGCCAGTGCAGGTGTCTTTCTTCATCCTAAAACATCGCCTGAGTTTGTGTTGAATTGTTCAGAAGGGCAGATGGCACCTGCAAATAAAATTTCTCCAAAATATGCTCATGCTTCCCCAGCACAATAATCTCACGTTGGGCTTTTTGAGTGATACCCACTTGAACTCAACCAAACTATTTGGGAATTTAGTGGAGAAGGCTGTTAGGAGACCACCTAATTTCTTTTTGAAGTTGAGAGATTGCTGTGGAAGTATGAGGAAGCCACATTAGTGTTAGACAGCAATTTTGGTTTACCAGCATATTTATTGAAAATGGATGTTTAAGAAAGTTAAAACTATTTCAGATTTGAGTTGTTTTGGCAAACACTTTTATCCTCAGTTATGGGAGAATTTGAGAGAATGTAAAGCATTTTATTGTAAGGAAATATACCAGGAAGATATAAGTGTTAGGAAACAAAAAGCCCAGTAATTTCAGGTAACTCTAAAGCACAGATTTGGTGATATTGGGAGGGAGTGGAACTTTGAAAATTATTTGTTTGTTTCAATCTGCATCATGGGATTTCCTGTCTAATCTAAAATTTTGACTCCTGGCTGTGCTCTTCATCTGTATTAAATTATAATTTAAAGTTCCTAACTTAGGGAGCAGCCTGAGCATGCTTGGCTGGTCTGGAGCATCGTTGGTGCCCTCTGGCAGAGTGGTTTATATTGGGAGGCTCAGTGCTCAGTCCTGTGGCAGTTTCAACAGATAAACACTAGCAAGTCTTGATTGGGCAAGCAAAAAACAATTTAAAATATTTTCTTTATCTTTTTATGTGTTTGCTTCAAAAAAAGGCTGAACCTTGGCAAAACTTATTTAAAAATTCCATCTGAGTGAGAGGAATTTTAGTTCTAGTAATTAATAGTTGGCGAAATGATAGAATGTTGGAAAAGTGGCCTAGGTGAACGTTGGGCTGCCTGAGTTAGAAGACAAGGCCACCTCTCTTTCCTAATCTACACCCTTTTATTTTATACAGATTCTGTATTAAATGTGTTCAGGTAAATTATATTTTAATGCTGTCGGACTTTAATTATTTTTCTTTACGCTACCAAAAAACTACTCAAATTCTAATGTTTTGGAAATATACAGCCATATTAATTTGTTTTGTTTTGTTTTTCCAAGGCATCATGCCTCCTCTGAACAAATATACAGCTTTTCTTAAGACAGTTTGTGTTTCTTTATTTGACCTTTCTAGGAAGAACGCATAGCCTATTCAATACAATACTTTTCTTCAAAGAAAATAATCTTACTTGGAAAAATGCAGTGCCATCATAGCTCTGTAACCTCGCAGTTTTAGCACAGAATATACACAATGCACATTAACTGCTGCGTTGTCTCCAGCAGACTACAGACTGATTTCAGACAGCAGGGAAGAGTATCTGTCTCCCAGAATAAAACAGTTAGATTGCTCTGTGAATTAAATGCTGCTTTGCTGCTTCCAGTATGGATACATGCTGAGACTCAGTGAACATTTCATTTCCTAATATATAATTATCCATTGAAGGTAAATTAAAGACAACTCCTCACATACAAGTATTGTCTCCCTTTAAAAGGAATACAAAAACATCTGGGTAGTTAAGACAATGATTCTTTAAACTTTTGTTTTTCAGGTTCTTCCTTTAAATCAAGCTGTAGCAAAGGAGAAAAAACACTAGAATTCATCCCAATAAATCTTCATCTGCAAAGAATGCATGTGCATAGTCCTCGATTGAAAGGTAAAGAAATTCCCCAAGTATGACTAAGTGTGCTTTGAAACACAGTTTCACTGAAATCTAGAAATCACATCCAAAGTCAAAGCTCTGCAAGGAATTTCCCTGCCTCGTCTTCTGATGCCACAAGTTGTGGACAATTACTGCACATCTTGGAAAACTAGGGGCTGGTTAACTAAATTTCTTCCAAGTTCTTTTCTAAAAACAGATTCCAAGAATGTGCTCATGTTGTTCCTATGACACTTCAAGCAAATAAGTAAATGGAGAATATGTGCTATTTTGGCTCAGTGTTGAGTGAAAATACTGCAAGCTTCCAACATCTCCTGGAAAGGGGGATAACTTTCTCTAACATGGTCTGTGGTTCTTTTTAACACAGAATTCTGTTGTTGCCACTTGCATATGATTTTAGCAGCTTCCTTTACAGATCAAAGATCATATTGATACATATATATGACCAAATGGCACAGTGAATAATTTGTTGATCAATTGAGATCTGATAAATTTGCTGTAACTACAAACACAGAAATTACATTCTGATATGGTTTTTGCCTTATTAATACACTCTGCATCTAAGATTGTAAAACAGGAAATAAAAACAGTGGTAAATTTCCTGTTTTGTACTGTGTGAGTATACATCCACTTCTAAATTGGGACACAGGGGCTTCCAATTATCTGTTAGATACTTGTTGGTTCAATATTTTGTTATTTGTTTTACTAAAAAACTGTGCCTCCAAATATTTCAACAAGATGGGGATTTATAGTGACATAATGTGATAACACAGATTTTAATTTAATGTTTTCAAGTTAATTAATTAACTGAAAAGGATTTTTAGGTTTGTAATGGGGGCCAGAAGCTTAACGTTGTCTTTTCAACAAAACCTCTTTGTGAACAGGACACTGTTCTATTTGCTAAATAAAAAGAGAATTTGAGTGAAATCTGTGACTTACTTAAGCACCCACAACTTTTACAGTACTGGAGTTTTGTTTTGCTTTTTAATGAATTTTCTCCCTTCTTCTCCAAAACCATTTTGCTTTGCACACATCATTAATTGATAATCAAAAAGAGTACAGGAAGAGATAAATGTTAGAATTGTTCTAGTTGTCTTCCAAATTTGGATCTTCAAATTATAAAACTCTGCCTCTGTTAGTTAACTGATGTTCTTCCCTGTGTCTTGTATTAGATATATGCAGGCTAAGCAGTTTGCAGCAATTGCTAATTGATCTGGAATAGGCAGCACTTCGATATGAAGTTGGTCTTTCTCAGCTCATGCTTTGCTTGGCATATATCAAAGGACACCTGGAATATAACCAGGAGAATGATACTGGAAGGGGAAGAATAAAAATTCATGGAGGTGGCATTTAAACAAGCTAATGATCCATGGAGGTGTCATTAGCCCTTACACTATCAGATATCTTAATTTTGGGAATGCAAGATAGGTTTTTATCCCATCTATTGTATATACACATTGGTATGTGGGTTTTTTTGTGTTTGACATGTATAATAATAGGTTTGCTTTTCCTGAACTTTTGTTTGGGTTGTCATTGAGTACTGAAATGGAAGAGAAAGTGTGCTTAAGCTTTCAGTAGGAGTAGCTTTGAGGAAAAACACTGTTTTCCTATGGGTCAATGGTATCCTTATCCATTTGATAAACCCCACATTGTGCTCTGTTCATCATACTAGAGAACTTAAATCTGTATATTGACATAGCTTTGCTTTTGTTTCTGTTTGCAATATGTGCTTGTTTTAAATAGATTTGGTGAACTGAAGTGGTTTTTGTTTTGCATCTGGCCAGTTTAAGACACTGACTGCCTCCTCCTCCTCCTTATTGTCAAGTATCAGTGGAGTCCTAATAGCTGAAGAATATGTATTAGTGATAATCTGTATAAAGACCTAAAAGAATGGGCTATTTAAGAACCTTGAGGCTCACCTTAGGCAAATGAAATTATGTCACTTCTCCTTTTAAGTGGATATTGAAGAGTCACCAACTCATTAGAGCTCAAATCAATTTGAGCAAATGTGTTCTGAGATTCAGCTCAGGAAGTAAGGCATAGTTCATTAACTGTGAATCATTTGTACAGTGCTCATGCTTCTGGGCATATTTATCATCACAATGCAAGTTCTATTTTAGGAGAGGTCTAGATTTTAATTTACATGGGAAACTTCTTTGAGGAATAAAACAGTTCTCAAAAAACATCCTGTAACGTTTCCTTTAGAAATGCATTTTAAAGATGAGGCATTCGGAACTGCACTTTTGTACCTCCAGTAAGTTCAGGTACAAAACAGGTACTTACTGTAAATGTAAATTTTTAAACTTAGAAAAAATAGTTATGTGGTGTGGGATGTAATTAAATCTTCATCTCCACCCTGAGAATCAATCAGGAGCTCTTTGAAAAATGATGTTTCACCTCCAGTTCTGTAAGCATATATCCACAAAAAGAATTCATCCCCTATGTCATAAGGCACCAGGTATATACAGAAAGAGACAACAGATTGTTTTCTCAGCAAGCATTTCATTAGTATGATTTATTTCCTATTCTGGTAGCTTCTCAACTGACTTTGTGTTTATAAACATATATAAGAAGTGTATATCCTAGAGCAGGGCTCACCAATTCAGCATTAAACACCATTATATCTGAAAGTACAGTAGCATTACATCCGAACAAATTCAAGCTAGAAAAGGAATAGGGATTTTTACTAGCCTAATTGACTTCTCTGGGAATGCAGTGAGTTTGTTGTCATTTGAAATCTTTTAATCAAGATTAGATGCCTAAACAAAGAGATGCCTTCACTCAACCAAGAGACAAGCTTGATGCAGGAATTATTAGCTGTGATTCCGTAGTCTCTATTATTCAGTCAGACTATTCCATCAAAATGGTCTCTTTTGACTCTAAAATGCTTGAACATGACTACAAGTTAAATAATGAAAGGGGCAATAGAGTGGAATACGCAATGGGCCAATTTACTTGTCAGCTTTGTAAACTGCAGAGCTGGAATATTCTTCTACTCAGTGGCACATAATTTACATATAGCCATAAATCAAATGAACTTTTTAAAGTGTGCAGTGGCTGTATAGAAAGATTGATTAGCTCTTGGGCCTTCTTGGGACATGGATTATCAATTATTCCCTGGAAATTATATAGACTTGTCCTTACTTTTTGTGGAATAGATGTCATAGTGTTTCCATGATTTAGGGATAGAAGCATTCAGATGTCTGTGTTCCTCTGTTCCCATTCCAGATGCTCTGTATGATGTTATCACTGTGGGAGCCCCAGCAGCACATTTCCAAGGATTTAAGAATGGTGGTCTCCGGAAACTGCTGAGTAAATTTGAGGCTGAAAGACGAAAGTAAGTATTCTTTCCAGCAGCTGGGAAAATACCATTAAGGTTGCATTAAAATGCTATAAGCTCACTGAATAACAAAACAGTTTATCCTGCTGAATGAATGGAAGATTAAAATCTGGTAGGATTGAACACTGCATTCATAAAACATTCCCCTTTTTTCCCCTGCTTTGATGAAAATTGAAACACGCTCTACTTCTTGTGTTAAGACCAATTTTGAGTAAACACAGGAAATTACCTCAAGCTGTGCTGCAGCGTGTTCAGGTTGGGAGGATTTCTTCATGTAAAGGGTTTTTGTGCATTGGGACTTGTAGTGGAGTCATTATCCCTGGAAGTGCTCAAGAAAAGGCAGGACTCGGCACTCGGTGCTGCGGTTTAGTTGATATGGGGGTTGTTCTGTCAAAGGTTGGACTCGATGATCTTGGAGGTCCTCTGCAACCTTAATGGTTCAAAATTATGATTTTTTTTCCTTGTATTTTAGGAAGCTGGAGGTATATCAGTACTTGAAAACCTGCTGTTCAGAATGAGCGATCTCTTTGGCAATTCTTGTGCTAAGAGGAATGTATCTGTAGACAATTTTTAAATACAGAAATTGTAACTTAAGGTAGCAGCTTTATTTCTGACAGGCCTGGGTGTATGCTAAGGTAGAAGTATTTTTAGTACGCTGTGAAAAAACAAACTACTCTTATTCTTCAGAAAGCCAAAATAAGACTAATCAAAAATAAAGGTTTCAGTTTATTGTGGAGCTCAAATGCTTTGTTCACTGTTGAACATGCGCCAAAGTGTTAGTCACATCTTTTCCTAAGAATTGGATGTATTTGTGTTTGTTGCTGTGGCTGTTCAGATTTTTTCAGTAGTTGTGACTGCTCAGTGCTCCAGCTGATGGTGCCAACTGCAGTGTTACAGCATTCCAAAGGGAAAGCAGGGAGGGAGTGCTCTGATCTAAATTACCATGACAGTCCACAGCAAATTAATTCCATTATAGTCAATGCTCAAAAAAGTTTCATGGATAAAATATCATAGAGAATAAAAGGGAAATTATTCAATTCTTCTGTTGACTTCTAGGTTGAATAGGAGCTGGCATTAATATTAACATCAAACAAAACCCAGCAGATCTAGTTGCTTTGAAAGCTGTATTATTGAGGGGGTCTTGCTTGCCCTACACAGTATAAAAACCCTGTTAAATCTTCAAAAAGCTTTCATTTCCCTGACCACCTCTGATGCTGAAACCTGCCAATGAAACACGTACATCATGTTGATCACATAAGATGCATCGAGAAACTCGGTGTTAATATTCTGCTGTCAGCAAACTGGTATGGGCAGCCTCATCCCCATCATATGAGGGCCTACAAAGTACATGTTTTCTGTTGAAGAAAATGTCTGAAGACACTTCTTAAAGTATCTTCTCCTTTACTATCTGTTTAATGCAGTTGCAATAGTGATTTGTGGGTTTTTATCATAAAAATTTATAACTGAAGCCGCTAGATATAAATAATATAATAGACATAATCCTTTAAAGTTATATGATATAAAGTAGCATTACAGTTCTCACAGTGCTCACCTTTCAGAAAATGAACCATTTCTTACTACATTCTCAATCTTATAATGGACAAATTTATTTCACTCTGGCGACAACAGTGCTACTTTGCATGCACCTGTTTATTTTGCTGGATAAAGGTGTTTTGAGGACACCTTGTGTCCCCCGGGGCACCTTCTGCAATTTGAATTTCCTGTTTTATGATGGGGCTAGATTTTCTGAAGATTTTGTTGAAGGAAGAAGTGACACCTTGCGATATCAGTCAGAATACAGAACGAACAGGAAAAATGCAGATTCAGCAGCCGTTTTCTCTAGGCTAACTGAGCTGAAGACCTAATGCAGGACGTGGGAAGAGACTAGTTCTCAGCCAATCCTAGCAGCTGTCAAGATGTGACAGAATTGCCTTGCGTGTTTTTGACCTTCAGTCTGATTATTAGAGCAGTTTATCAAAATATTCAACAGTGTCAGCATATTGCAATATATTTCTTGCGCAGTCTTAGACTTGTGGAATTTGCAGACAAAGAGAAACAGTTATCTGGTAGCATTTGCAGTTGCAAAACAAAAACAAGACTGAGACATATGTTTTGTGAAAGTTTATCAAGCAGAAGAATGTGGAAAATGTGTATGTGAAGATAGTTCTGGCGTCTTTTCTATTACACAGAATATCAATCTTTGTGCAGACACAAAGGGAAAGTCCTGTATAATAATATTTACAAAAATGCAGTGGCTTTGCAATTCTTCTCTAATTTATTACCATCAGGAATGTCATATCCAATTTTTATAAAAGGCACATTATATAAAAAAAATAGGACCTGAAATGAGAGCAAGAAAGGCTTTTCTTTTAAGTGAAAAGTTTCTGGTATGTGATCTGAAGAATGTCCATAAAGCAAGTTTAGGACTGAAATGACCGCTGACAGTCATGTGGTTATGGTTAATGATGGCGCCAATATATGGAAATGGTCAAGTGTGGTTTTATATGCTTAGTGAAAGCTTTCAAACTTTTCCCAGAAAGCATTATAATACAGTTTTCAAAAGGTACCTGAGTCATAATTTACATATGAGAGGTATGTTTTCATTATGCTGCTGCTATTCTGCACTGGACCTACCCATGCGGCCTTTACCCTAATGCAGAAGTTTCATGCAGTTTGTGCCTTAGGACACCTGTGAAAAGTTTCTCTTCTGCCTAACAGTGCTTACATACCAGAGCTGCATGCAGCACTAAGCTTTAAAAGTAGCTGCAGAGGAGGGAATGTCGCTTACTTGTGAGTGGGAATATCTGTTTGTGAAGGCTAAGGCCACAGAAAACCTCAGCTAGTCATACATGCAGCAGTGTGAACACAACAGTTAGAAACTTCAAACGTGTTTGTGGAGAATATTGTTAATAAATGGTTAAGTGAGAAAAATCATCCTGACATTATGCCGCTGGTTAAGCTTGATAGGGAGGACAGCAGGCTCTGATTCAGTGACTGCTGACAGGCAAGAATGCCGGATGGCCTTGCTGCAACATGAGGAGAGGGAGTTGAGATTAGTCCTGAATATCTGCAGAATGTATCAAAAGAATAAGCACAAGGATGTAGAAGTAGGTGTAGTTGCTGATATGTAACTAACCAATCCTGAGCTCAACTTTTGCAATATGTATGAAGCTTATTAAGAACTGTATTTAACCCGCCGTATGTGATCAATAAATCGGACTTGGATGAACCAATTGGTGTCTGGGTCTCCTTCCTCCGACAAATGGTGGAGAATGCGGGCAAAGGCAGCATTCTGAACGTTCGCTCTTTTGGATTATAAACTCACCACGGTGGAGGAAGTTGGGTGAGAGTCCTCGCAGCCGGGACGGTGCCGGATTTTAAAAGCACCCTTGAGGATCACAAAGGTGACTCAAGTCTCTACGTGCCGCCGGAGCCGGGAAGGGCTGCAACAGCGCGCGCTGGTACATAAGGTATGGATAGGCAAGCGGCATACGATCTCTTCTCCTCATATTTAGAAAGGCGAGGAGTAAAAGGGATAGATTTAAAAAAGGAATTACCAGGGTTATTAGCATATGGTTATTCTAAAGGAATTTTTGTTAACCCACATACAGTTCATGAGATAGTAGAGTGGAAAAAGTTTGGGGATATCCTGTGGGATACGGTGTTAGATGATGATAAGTCAGCAAAGAAATTTGGCAAGTTATGGCGGGTGGTGTATAATACGTTACTTCAGCAGGTCTCTGAGAGAAAGGCAGCAGAAAGGGCAACAGAAGCTCATAAGAGGCATATAGGGTATGGTCGTGAGGATGATCCCTTAGCACCTTCTGTAACTCAGATACTTATGCCTAAGGGTCCCCAGCAAAATGGTGTGGAAAATTTTCCCTTAGATACAGTGGAACCATCTGCACCCTTCCTGTCAGAGGGGGAGGAGGGCGAGTTGGATGGTGGGGGTGGGAGCAAGCCAGCTTTGCCTCCGCCGCCACCTTTGCCTCCGCCGCTTCCCCCGAGCGGGCCGGCTCCGCGGGGGGGCCGCTTCCCCCGTGCGAGTCGTCTCCGGTTTCACTGTCAGCTCCAGCAGCGGGTGGGCCGCTTTCCCTGCGCGAGTCGGCTCCTGCTCCACCGCCTTCCCCGTGCGAGAGCTCGGTCTCGGTACCGAAGTGCCAGCAGCATAGCACCCTTAAAGGGCCAGATCCCATCCCAGGGGCACACCGTGCTCTATGGGGGGAGATGGCTTAACAGAGGAGGGAAGCTTGGGCTGCTGTGGCAAAAGAAGTAATGCAGATGGGGGATGGCGAGGCGGTGGAAATAGTTTCTAATCTTGCATGTCCGGTTACATACACACCACAGTATGATGCACAGGGGAACCTTACACATAATATAGCGGAATATACTCCCTTAGATTGGAAGTTGTTAGCCCAGTTACGTTCTACGGTTAGTCAGTTTGGAGTAAAAAGTGAACCTGTTAGGCAAATGCAAGAGTGTTAGCTACTTCAGGGGCAAATTGGACTATTGAGGAAGCTTTAGAGCAAATGGCATTAATGCCAACAGCTTCACAGGCATTTATAGTAGATACTTTAAAGGAATTAGGATTAGGGTTACAAAGGCAAGCAGAGTCTACTCAAAATCAGGTGTTAGCTGCTCAGAATCAGGTGTTAGCTGCTCTTGCTCCTCTCCGAAGCGGCTCACTGGCGGACACGTAGAGCTCGAGACCATTCATCAAGTGTTTCCGATGCGGCAATGAGGGACATACGCGCCCAGACACAAGTAGCCGCCGTGACATCGGAGACATCAGCTGCTGACGTAACATCGCTGTCACCTCCTGTCTGCAACCGCAACAGCAGAGAGCCTCGATTTGGATTTATCAGCAGCAGTAGACGTCACACTAATGACGAACCGGCCTGAGAGGATACAAACTGGAGTAAAGGGTCCTCTTATATTAAATGGATAAAGATGTGGAGCATTGTTATTAGGACGTTCTTCAATAACTATGCTGGGATTATTTGTATTGCCTGGTGTTATCGATGTGGATTATACAGGGGAAATACAAATCATGGTTTACACCCTTTATCCTCCTATTAAAATAACAAAAGGACAACGCATTGCACAATTAATACCACTATCACAAATGACATCTGGTATACCATCATTTACTGGACAAACGCGGGATGAAAAGGGTTTTGGCTCTACTGGTGTTACACTTTTAACTGTGGATTTACAAAATAGACCAAAACAAAAAGTGGAAATTACCCATGGACATCAAAGCATAACCCTTTATGGATTATTGGATACAGGAGCAGACACCAGTATTATTTCTCCAGAAGCATGGCCACAACATTGGCCTCTATTCCCAACATCAAATATGCTCACCGGAGTAGGAGGATTTACATTAGCAAGTAGATCACCACTTTTGTTAGTGTGTATTGAATACCTCAAAAATTGGAATTACAATTGGACATTAAAACTTTGCATGATGCACAGAAGTTGCTGGGAGATTTACAGTGGTTAAAGCCCATTGTGGGAATACCAAATCATTTATTAGAAACCCTGCGGCCTTTGTTAAAGGGTATTGATCCTACTACTCCTGTACACCTAACAAAGGAGCACCACCTTGCCTTGCAACAAATTAGTAATTGTGTACAACAGGGATATGTGTCTCGTCGACAACTCGACTGCCCTATTGACCTTACTATTTGGAATAGTCCTTGCCATTTGCTTGGTGCTCTCTCTCAACAACAGGAGAAAACGGGGGAGATACGAGTTCTGGAATGGTTGTCACCATCACTACAACATAAGAGAACAATATTCTCAAAAATTGAACAATTGGCTGTGTTAGTCAAAAAAGGGCGTCTCAGAATTATTGAAGTGGATGGTCGAGAACTTGCTACCATTAGATTGCCTATGGAGAAAGAGACTTTGGACTGGTACTTGATTAATTCAAAGAACTTGCAGGAAGCATTATTAGCATCATCTGCTAAAGTAGAAACCAGCAAATTAGTGCCTAAAGTTTTGCAATGGATGACAGAATGGAACTGGATTACTCGACCATTGAGAGAAGAACGCCCTATAGAAGGAGCTATTACAGCTTTTACAGATGCGGGAAAGAAATCAAGGCGTGCTGCTGTCACCTGGCAAGAAAAAGGACAATGGAAGCATCAACTTCTTACAGCAGATCCTGCAGATAGTTTACAAACTTTGGAATTGTTAGCTGTAGTATGGGCAATGTCTAACTTACAGGAGCCTTAAATGTGGTCACAGACTTTATGTATGTTGCAGGAGTAGTCAGACGAATAGAGGAAGCAGCAATTAAGGAAGTGAATAATAAACGATTGTATGAGTTATTGATACAAATAAGGAAAGCTTTACGAGAGAGAAATGCAGTGTATTCTGTGATTCATATTGGGAGTCATAAATGGTCTGAAGGTTTAGGTGAAGGGAATGAACGTGCAGATAAACTAGTTACTTTACCCATTGATAACTCTTGTCCTATTGACAAGCATACATTAGCCAGAGAAGCACATAGCAGATATCATCAAAATGCAAGAGGTTTGGCAAAACACTTTGAGCTGAGCTTATCAGAAGCTAAAGCTATTGTTAGAGCATGTCCAACATGTAGTTATCATAATGGGGGAGTAGGTTTAGGCATGGGAGTTAATCCACGAGGTTTAGAGATAAATGAGAAATGGCAAATGGATGTTACACAGGTACCAAGATTTGGTAAAGTTAAGTACGTACATGTTACTATAGATACATATAGTCATTACATATGGGCTACGGCTCAGGCAGGACAGAAAGCTACACATGTTATTAGGCACCTGTTAAGTTGCTTTGCGGTTATGGGAGTTCCAAAAAGTATCAAAACAGATAATGGTCGAGCTTATGTGTGTGCTAGGGTCCAGAAATTTTTAAATCGGTGGTCCATTAAGCATGTGACAGGTATTCCACACTCTTCTACTGGACAAGCAATAGTAGAAAGAGCAAATGGCACCCTTAAACGGTATATTGAAAAACATCAAGATTTAATAGACCCACAATCATGCTTGGCTAAGGTCCTGTATGTGATCAATCATTTATGTATTTTTGGCGAAGATGATACCCCTCCTGCAATTAAACATCATCCAAGGTCAGGTCAGAAAAATACTGAGGAGACAGAAGTCTGGGTTAAGTATAAGAACCCAAGTACAGGTTTATGGGAAAAACCTGCAAAAGTATTATATTGGGGTCGGGGGTATCTTTGTGTTTCCTCACCTACAGGGCCTTTGTGGGTGCCTGCTAAGTGGACTAAACCTGTTTTTGATGCAGCATCTGGTGGATCACCTCACGGAGGAGGACAAGGAGCGACTGAAGAAGAAACTGCCTCTAGTCCTACAACCGCTACTGCTACAATTGAAGGGACACTCAGAGGAATTGGACAGAGCACTGACATGTCACTATCGGACAGCCCAGGAGTTGATTGGTTTTATTGACTCATTATCAACTTTTCATTTAGCCAGACCAGCAAAGGCACCTTGCCTTGACTGTTATGATCCATATTGTGCTGCTTGGATAGCTATACGCTGCGGGGGTTGTAATAATACCTTTTGGATAGAACAATCATTATTATGGGATTTATGGTGTCATACTTGTGAACATGAATACACGTGGGGTAAAGATTGGCAAGACGAATTAAGGAGACAAACGGGGCAATATCCATATATAGCTTTGAATCTTTACGAGTCTCCTGAACAAAAAATTCTTGCTTATTATCGTTGGGAAGTACAATGTGTTGTGAGTAGAATTAAGGTTCAAAGTAAATCACGTATAATTTCTGTAAGGTGTAGAAAATCAGTACCTTTAACACAACATTCTGTTGTAGGGCCCTTCAGGGGAGACCCTGAAAGAGCATTAGATCACTGCATTGAAAAATTACAAAAATTAAGTTTAAAAGTGACTGGACCAGTAAAATTGGGAGCAGCAAAATTGAAAACTGATAAGAAAAAGAAGCCTAAAAAAGGGAACTTCTTCTAAATAAGGCTAATTGATTTCTATGCTTAGAACATTTTTATATCTGTGGGACCCTCAAGAGAGTATAATTGATGAAAACAACCAACAATATAAACAACGATTACAAAATAAAATACGCCTTGCACTAAAGAAAGAGCTTGAACTATTAGCCTTATATAGTAAGAAAGCTGCAAAGGCTTTGCACACACCACCATTAAATTGGCTACATTGGATTGAAGAGACAGATTTTTACACTGGTTCTTATTTACATTCACTTCCTTGTTATGTTTGCAAAAGGGATGCTGATAAGTGCTATGCATGGATAGCTTTGCATTGTGCAGGATGTAATAAGGTTTATTGGTACTCACAAAAGACAATAGCAAATTTATGGTGTAGACCTTGTTTTGGGAAATGGATTCAAGATTTAGTCTGGGTTAGAGCTCTTGAGCAAAGTACTGGCCTGCCAGGAAGGGCAGGATTAGAGCTTTTTGAAAGTACAGAACAAATAGCTATAGCATATATTAGATGGAAATTGCAACAAATACTTAGAGAGTTTGAAATTACTAGTGCCTCACACATCATAGCAGCTCGCTGTAAAGCTGATTTGCCTTTAAACTTACCTCACGCTATACCTGTAAGCAAAGATGCTGATTTAGAATTAGACCAGTGTATTCAAAAGGTTAATTTAGGCCTACATTAATTGTTCTAGTAAGTCAGATAAAAGAAAAATGAAATTTGTTCTTATTATACTGCTCCATGCTGTAGTAAGTGAAGCTGTAGAGATAACACGTTTTAATCAACCAAGAGAAAATTTATGGGTAACACTTGCTAAACAAATTAATCAATCATCGCTTTGTCTTAGTCTTGGAGGAGTTACTAACCCATTTCGAACATGCCTGGTAGGACTTCCAGTGTGGTCTCCTGGAGAATTTTGCAGTTTAATAAGTAATCAAACCTTATGCATGCATAACATGACAAACATTACGTTACCAGCACAGCAAGGATATACTGCAGGTCAGAGTGATGGCTATCGCCAATGCTTACTAATTCAATCACTTAACACTTCTTTGCATTCTCCTCCTGAGGAATTGGATCTTTTTGGAAGAGCAAATGCCAGTATGCTTAACACTACAGCTGGCGGATGGTTTAGTTTCAAACCTTTAGATGCTCAGAATTTAAATCAACCCAAAGTCACATGGGCCACCTTAGATTCATCCCTGAATTTAAGTGAATCTTCTCCACAGCATTATAGTCAATGTAACGGCACAAACATCACAGCACCAATGAAACTACCTACAGGAATATTTCTAATTTGTGGAGACAGGGCATGGAATGGTGTACCAGCTAAGCCACAGGGTGGACCCTGTTATCTGGGAAAATTGTCTTTGTTTCACCCTAATGTGTCTTTGCTAATGCAACTTAGTCGGACCTCAAGCAGGAAAAAGCGTAGTATACATGACTTAGACTGCAGCCAGATAGGAGATCCACAGTTCTGGGGTACATTCAGGCAAGTAGTAGTTTCCACTATATTGCCAGGAGGATCTGCCAATAAGGCTATGAATTTAGCAAAGCAATTAGGATGCTGGACAAGAAATGAGCTAAACAAAACATCCCAAATTCTAGACATGCTAACTACAGATGTGCAAAATGTTAATCATGCTGTTTTGCAAAATAGAGCTGCTGTAGATTTTTTGCTCTTAGCACAAGGACATGGCTGTGAAGAGTTTGAGGGAATGTGTTGCATGAATTTGTCTCATCATTCAGCGTCCATTCATTCTAAGATAAAGGAACTGCAACAGGGACTTCACAATCTTAAAGAAGAAGAAGGTTTAGGAATTGACGAATGGCTTAAAGGTTTAGGACTCGGACCATGGCTAAGAAACCTTGTGATATATGCAATCGGCTTATTGGGGGTGATCTTAATGTTTTTGCTTATTTTGCCTTGTATTTTTACTTGTATTCAAAACATGGTTGGTCGTATGATAGCGAAAACTTGGCACACTAGTCTCCTTGCTCAAAAAGAAAACGGGGGAAATGTGGAGAATATTGTTAATAAATGGTTAAGTGAGAAAAATCATCCTGACATTATGCCGCTGGTTAAGCTTGATAGGGAGGACAGCAGGCTCTGATTCAGTGACTGCTGACAGGCAAGAATGCCGGATGGCCTTGCTGCAACATGAGGAGAGGGAGTTGAGATTAGTCCTGAATATCTGCAGAATGTATCAAAAGAATAAGCACAAGGATGTAGAAGTAGGTGTAGTTGCTGATATGTAACTAACCAATCCTGAGCTCAACTTTTGCAATATGTATGAAGCTTATTAAGAACTGTATTTAACCCGCCGTATGTGATCAATAAATCGGACTTGGATGAACCAATTGGTGTCTGGGTCTCCTTCCTCCGACACGTGTTGTTTCTGAAAAATAATTACACATTCTTCTAGGGGGATTGAGAAAGTTGCTCTCAAATTATGAGAGGAACTAAATATTTGAAGTTGTGTCGTGCTTTCTAGGGTTCTGAAAATGTTTAAATTGTCCAAATAATTACCAGTCTGGTAGTGCACTTCATTCTGAAGAGTCATTCTCTCTTCACTAATTCCTTTACTTAAAAGCTATGATTTACTTAATTGCAATGAGAACTGCCCACACCTTTGGTGTCACTGCCCTCTTTCTTACAAGTGGTGTCTGTAGCTTTTCTGCTGCAATATTCAGTGAAGCCTAGAGCTGTGGGAGATCAGTGAAAACTATCTAGGATTTAAAGACTGAGGGAAATCCCAGAAAGGAGTGAACTTGATAACAGCATTAGCCAGATTCAGCCTGCAAAAAGGACTTTTTGATAAAGGGAGGGAAAAGCCTGATGGGGAATTAGAGAAGTGTCAAGACTTTTAAGACTATGTCTTCACTGCAATTAACATAGACTATTGCTCTTTGTCCCTGCCCTATCCACTGAGCCTGCTGCTTGAGGGTTCCAGTGGATGTAGTGCCAGATCTGACTCTGGAAGTCATCTCACTAACAGGCTCTCCACCTCAAAGGCAGAACTGTGGCAGTTTCTTGATTACTCAGAGGGACAGAGGTTTGCTTGTTTTTCCTAATTCATTAGGAGGGACAGTTTATATTATTCACTTTGCTGAAATACTCAGAATTATGACTTCTACTAGACATGGGTCTAGTAGACATGAGTAGCTCATGTAAGTTGGAGATGCGTCGCAATTTAGATGTGGCTGGTAGTAATGGCAGCTATATGCCATTAATCCTGATTGCTTCTACAAAGAATTGTATCTAGGAATGAAGACATTGGTGAAAGACAGAAAAATAGAATGGATATTGGGGAATAGAAAATTAGAATTGGGTATTGAGAGTATACCTCAGCAAAATATGTAAGCAAGAGCCTTCATTTTAAAACTGCTTGAAGCTATCCTTATTTGCCAGAATCATAGAAAATGCTGAATTGGAAGGGACTGATCAAGATTTAGTTTCTAATTTGTAGAAAACTAAAGAGAAGGAACTAGAATTCACTCAATAAAAGGCACAAAGGGGAACTGGAGGTAGGGAAGAGATCTGGACAAAGACTGAAATGAAAGCGAATGCGTAAAGTTCAGAGGATTGAACAAGTGTCAGTATTTGGTCTTGGTATGCCAAATTAAGAAAGAAAGAAAGTGGTGAAATGGCTGAAGGGACTGAAATACTTCAGACAAAAAGGAGAGAAGGGAGATACAAACAGTACCAGCTGGGAGTAGCATGTACATTCCTCTGGCATTGGTGATGTGCCAGGAGGGGCTTGGGTTCTTTTTTTCCTGTTTTAATCTGAAGCTGCAGAAGATTTTGGTTAGTTTCTCTGAAAGACTAAACCAGGGCTTTATAAAAGGAAGGGTTACGTACCAGAGGTTCAGGTGAGGAGCTGTGGGCTGCAGGCAAGAGCCAGTGGGTGTGTGCATGCTGTCTGAAGTGGTGTTTGAGAACAGTGGTGTAAGAGGATATTGCATAATTTGTAGGGAGGAAAAGAAGAAAGAGGGATAGGAGAAGTCCTGCAAAATAATTGCAGTAGTTTGAACAGTGGACAGTAGGAAGTTTGCAGTGTGCATTTGTGTGGTTTTGAAGTAATTCACTTCCGCACCCATTGCTGGGTCTCTTCTTGCAAATCAGATGCCTGTTCTTTATTGGAGATAACTCTGTTTATCGTCTCTTCCTGGACATCATTGAGGCCAATCAAAACACAGTGTGGGCCACTGATCAATTCAACATTAATGGCCCACTTGGAAAGACTCGGTGAGGCAGTCAATTCTCTTTTGGGGAGCTCAGTTGGAAGAATAAGGAGCCTTATGCTCTTTGATATTATTACCTGACTTTGTCAAATATTTTCTGTCTCTAGAATTACAGTGTTTAAAAGAAACACATAAAAACATGGGGGTTTATGTTCAGATCACCCACTCAAAGGAATTTTGCACTGTATTACTTGGAGCATGTGGTGGTGGGCTGTTTCATGTCGTTTATGCTTTTACTGTTCAAGGAAAGGTTTGTTTTTACCCTTAAATGCAGGATCAGTGGTGTCTGTGAAGTTCAGGCATCTGGCTTTTTTTTTTTTGCAAAAGTAGTGGTAAGATTTTTAGCACCATAAGCATTGCTGTTAATGGCAGAAATGAATTTGACATGATGTGACTCTCTGTTATCACAGCACTGGATACCAGTGTATTTACTATTCACCTGAAAACACAGCCAAGGCAAAAGAAGTTCTCAGCAACATCAGTCATCTGCAGCCTCTCATATCAAGCCATGCAGACCTGCTGCTCAGTTCTGCAAGCCAGCGTTCTCCAGACAGCTTGAAGAACTCTTTAAAGATGCTTTCAGAAAAAGTAAGATTCAAATCCTCACTGCAATGGAAAATGGAGTAACCAAGTCTCTCTAACTGCTGGGGAGGAAGGGGGGGGGGGTTTCTGCATCATTTGACTTTCACAGCATCAGGAAATGTTAAATAAACTCAGCTAAAATAAGCATCAAAATGTTGTTATTAGAAAAATAATGTTATTTAGCATTTCTGTAGGCCTTCCGTATAGAAAATTAATGAAATCTATAAAGATTGCTTTATTAAAAAGTGTAATTAATTTAATTTCATGTAGCTTCTTCATCCTCTAGTGGCTACATAGTGGAGTTTATGAAAATATCAACAATTATAAATAATTTTGTAGTATGAGAAGTCTTTTTTTTTCATTCTCTTTCTATTATATTTCAAGCTGCTGGTTATGGGAGGTAGTTCAAGCCAGGTTGGTGTATAAGGTTTAGAATAACAGCATGATCAGAAATGGTGATGCAGCCTGGAAGGAGAAGCTGGGAAATTTGCTCTAGGAGATCTCAAAGTTTATTTCTCTTTTTCCTATTATATCTGTCTGTAGCTGTAACCTCTTCCTCATTTTAGTTCCTTTAGTTCTAAATTAGAGAAGATAATGTTCGCCGCTGGTCTCACAGACTGATAATGGAGATTAGCTGAAGCCTGTAGTGCTTCCCAGCATATGTTACCCTATAAAAATATGAGCCCTTATATGAATAACAATATGAACCCTGTGACCCGAGAGCTTGTGAAGAGTTTCCCATTTCTCCACGGGCCATCCCTTCAGCAGTATGATCCCAGTATGGCTCAATAACACGATCAGTAACCATTTCCATGCATCTTCAGCTATTGGGAAGTGACAGCCCTGTTGGTCTGTTGAGCACCATTACCCCAGCAGCTCCTCGTGCCATAGGAGGGTTTCAAATATTGATATTGAGCTTGGCCACTTGCTGGGAAGGCATTCCAGAAGAGCACTAGGGAGAGGAACATCGCTCTCAGCGGCAGATGTGTGAATCCACACTCGCTCTGAGAATGTGGAGTCGCTCTGAGCGTCAGGGGTGATGGAAGAAGGCAGAATTCAGCCTGGAAATGAAACAGAGGAATTTAAGGAGGGGGACTGTAGTGATTATGGTGTACCTCTGGATGCAGGAGGGCATTTTTAGCTGTGCATAGAAGAGTGAAGCTGCTCTGTTAGAGGTTAGTTCAAAGAAATCTGTATGCACAGGCAAAGCCAATCAGGCAAAGAAGGGTTTGTTCTGAAGATCCAAGGGGTGGTTGCTGAGCAATGTGCATTTTCTCTGCCATTGGCCTCTGGACAGGAGGAGGGGATGATTTCAGAGGCAGGAGCCATGGTACTAAAGTACTGCTTGAACCATGGCTCGCTAGAGACTCTGGCTATAAAAAGGGGACAAAAAAGACAATTCATTCAGTTTGCTAAAGCCTTAGGTATTTTACATTTATAGCTGGTGGCTTAGTTGAGTGTGTTCATATCAGCTTTTCAGGACCAGGATTAAATTGCTGTTAGTGCATGAGCTCAGGTTCCCAGAAGAAGGAGTCTCACCCCATGTACTCCTTGGATGTCTGTCTAGCCTCCACCTTTTGCTTGGAAGAGACAAATCCAGTTGTCTGAACAACTGCAGCAGGAGTGGTTCAATACCTGCTTCCCTGTCTATTACCAAATGCACTCCTAGGAAAAGGTGGACAATAGAGAAATAGGGTGGATTGCTGAGGAAGCAAGTGTGCTGGGACAGCTGCTTGCAAAGAGGGGAGGAGAGATGGGGAAGAGAGACCAAGAAACAGCTTCAGGAAAGAGAAATACAATTTCAAAGCCCTAAACTCAGTGAACCCACACAATACTGAAATTAGATCCCTCATGGTTAATTCAAAGCCTTATATTGCTGTCTTGAAATATTCTGTCTGTATAGTCTGGTACAGTACTGGAGAACCAAGACTACCAGAGTGTTCCTGCTTGCATTTAACACAGAGTAGCACATGCTCTGCTGAGTATAATGACATGATATCTGCTTGTGCTCCTGAGGCATATGTAGTGCTTTGCTATTCCATCTTTCCTGCACTTTTTGTATGTAAAAAATAAATGCTCTGATGTTTTAACTGGATAGATATTTAGAAAGTAACATCTGTTTGAAGCCATAAAAATTATTTGCCTGGTGATTAAATTCTGCAAGTTTATTAAAAAACATATCACTTGGTATATATAAGAATTCTTTCTATAATTATTAGGTAGCAGTGAGTAAATCTGAATTATCAATAATGTGAATTACATTAAAGTGTTCATGTTGGAAATGGAAGGACTGGCTGCATGGATTGAAAGTGGAAAATTAAATCAAATAATTCCACTGCTGCTTCTTAAAAGGAGCTTATTTTCTCCTGTTAAGCATCTCCATATATAATTTACAGTTTCCTGTAGTGTTTTCCTGAGACTAACCTTTTATCATCCCTTTTTGTTAGTTGATTAAGGAAGCCTTTAGCTATCGACAAGTGTATCAGCATTTGCAGCTTGCAGCAGGCTTGATAAATTAATTTTCCAGCTATGCCTATCTTTGTTTGCAGAAATACTCTTTAGTAGAGTATCTGAAAGAATTTGCAGAGTTTTTATTTCTTTGTATAGACTGGTTTTGTGATTTCAGTGCAGTTTCATAAATAGTGATGTTCTGCAAATTTAGCTGTACTGAGCTGTTAGAAAGTGAAGTTAAAACATAGACTGCTGTAAAACCAATGGGATCTCTGAATGGAATTTAATTACAGAATTATTTTAGTTGCTGCATGAAAAATGGAGTCGCACTTCTGTACTGATTTTCTTTTAAAAACTAAATTTCCCTATAAAATATTTCTATTCAATTATATTACTTAAACTTTGCAGTCCTAGTGGGCATTATTTACATCAAGCTATCCAATTCTCCTAATTTTTTGAAATGTAAAGTTTTTTTGAGCGTTATTCTGAACCAGAAACGTGAAATTTTCTCAAACAGACATTGTGGGGAAGGTAGATATTAAACCTCAGCAAAACCATGATATTGCTGTTTTTAAGGGTAGACAAGTAATGGAGTTTCAACTCTCTTGCTATGGAACTGTAGAAGTGTTGAAGAGGAGCTTTGCTGTTACCACACAACCCCTCAAATCTCATTGTGCCATGGTAAGGCAAAGAATGGTGGGGTGTGATAGCACTATTCCCCAGAGACTAAGTCATTCTCCAGGCATGCACCATCTGGGTTGGAAATGTAGAAAACTGCAATTGTCCTGCAGAGCAATTCAGGACAACGAGGAGACAGTCCTGAGAAAACTGTTAAAAAATGGCCTTTCCCTCAGGCACCAAGTTGGTAATAAGGAGAAGGAATGGGTCTGGTAATATCGCCAGGGAGATGAGTAGCGTTGCCAAGTCTAAAGAATCCCAAGTCAGGTCTGATTTTGGTTTTAAAAAATCAATAATTTTTCTTAGATGTGCCTGCAGTTCTTATTTTTAGAACTGTAGAGATTTATTTGGAGTAAAATTTTCAGCCCGTCCATGTGAAACAATTCAGAAAGCATTTTTTTGGTAAACATAATGAAAATGGGAAAGGCAGAAACTTCTCATTTAAGTACCTCACCTAGCAGCTGGAGCCTTAAGAAAACCATTAATTTTTTAGAGCCTTTCTGTCTTAAATATCTGTAAACTTTTGAGAGGGTCTTGAGACAGGAAGGCAAGAAAAAGAAGTTGAGTAGGAGTGGGTGCAAAAGAGGAACAGGTAGTATGAAGAAAGGGATAGGATAAGAAATGCAGAAACTGGGAGAAAAGACTTCCAGGAATCTTCTCAGGAGTTCCAGGGAGGTGCTGGCACTTGGCACTTGTTTGTTTTGGGGTTTTTTTGGCTACTTTTCCCTCCAGTTTTTGCATAAGCAGCACATAAGGGCTGAAGAGAGCTTGGCTGGGCAGCCCTCATTTTTGGCATTTCCTGCTGGTTGAGGCTGGATCCTCTGACTCTTATCTACATACCTTCCCACATCCCTGTTTAATTAAGATTGTCTGCACAAAGGCATACTTTCCTTGTTGAGGTGGAAGGGAGATGAATAATGCAGGGAGGTTGAAGGATTTAAAAAATACGGTAAAATGCCAGCTGTAACAGTCAACATAGAAAAATGATGCAGAGATTGAATAGCATCTTCAGAAGACCCGAGAAGACAACTTCAGAGTTTCCTTTCTTTAAAATATACAAAAAAATCAAGCTTGAAATCAGGTGTCACCTACCATGATATCTGGGTTGACACCTACCAGTAGTAAAATTTATCTGTGGAAATACTGCTTTTGCAGATACTGCTATTTCAGCATTGTAGAGTGGTGGGTTTTATTTAGAGAGATTATTGAACTGGTTAATTGTGTTTTATCTTACACTTATTCAGAAATCATCGTGCTGTGGTTGGTTACTCTTGGAAGTGGTTCTTGTTGAGGCTTGCCTCTGAGGTGAAATTTGGAATTCAAATAAAATGTGAAAAGATTGTGATCTCTGACAGATAATGTGCTCCTGTGTTAATGCTTAGAACACTGGGATTGTAGAATGTGATCTCTAAAACTCTTGAAATTTTCCTCATTATTTGTTGGCCTACTTTGTTTTCTGCCTCCCAGGCAGGCCTGAAACAAATAGCCGCTCTGCCTAAGGATAATTCAGTGTTACACAGCTTTGCTGCCATACCACATTCTTTGCTCTAACCTTTCCATTGGTTTGGTTTTTTCCCTAGACGGAGTTATTTGTGCACACGTTCAAGGACCAGCTGGTGAGAAGTGCCCTTCTAGCGCTGTACACGGCCCGGCCTGGCTGTGTGCTCAAGAAACCAGCTGTGCCCAGGAGCAGTGCAGAGGAAGGGGCTGATGCACAGCACCAGGACCATCCTGCTCACGTCAAAAGGCAGGACTCCATACCCCATCATTCTGAGTATGATGAGGAGGAGTGGGTAAGTGGACAGAAACCCTTGGCCAGTGAAACCCTACAAATTAGCATAAGCCACCTCAAGCCCTCAGTGTCCTTGTCACATGCTGTTGCAGGGGGCAAAGGGGTGCAAAACTGTAAAATTGTGCTTCTCAGATGCATCGCAGATATGCAGATTTTGAAGCTAAATTGCAAGGCTTTGCCTAAGTACAGTGTGCTGCTCTGAGACTGCCTAGTTGTGCATAGAACAGTGAAGGTGTTGAGTGTATTCTTGCCCAGACACAAGAATAGTCTTTGTTCTTACTTGGGTTGGTTTTGCTAGTTGGGCAGATTTAAGGACTGGAACAGTATATGCTGTTCACAGGGAAATGGTTTTTTTGTTCCCCACCCCCTGCAACACCCCTCTCCAGCCCTCAGGCTGTAATCATTTTAAATACACTGAATTAACCCTCAGCCCATTGCCCCTAGACTCTGTTCTTAGAAACTGTCTGAGGTTCTGTAAAAGAATTAAATACAGTGTTTGGATTTTAACATTCTTAGCATATCTTTCAAAGATATGTATTATTTATATGGCTGAAATGTTATAAATCAATTATTTTGGTGGATGTCTTCTTTAATAGGTCTGTTACTTTATTTCATACGTACTCAAGCTATTTTTATTCAGTCCAGGCTCATGCTTTGAGTTCATCACTGTATTCTCATAGACGTAAAGGATGTCAGCATATTCATCTCTATTGTAAATAATTAATAACTTGTGTGAGCTATGGTATTCCACCTAACCTGTAATTTTTTCCACACCAAAAATAAAGGAAGAAGAATATATTTCTTCTAGAAGAAAGGCAATTATTTCCAGCCCCATGCATTAAGTATTCGTGAGATTTAAACAATAAATAACTCATTATTTCATTTGTCCTCCAGTTTTAGAGCCTTTAATTCACTTTTTCTTGTTTTCTCAACAACCTGAGGGGCTGGAATGGTGCTCTTTGCTTGAACTAAAGCCAAAATGTTTGTTTTTAGCTGTTGAAACATTTAGAGATATAAATAACACAATAGTTTTTGTAAAAGAGATAAATTTTGCACTGGAAAAAGTGGCATTTGTGAAAGCTGCATTTTAATTTAGTACTGCAGTTCAGCATCTCTGAAGAGAAGATAGCTTTGCTGTAATTCATAACTAAAAGCCGCCAGGTGCTTGGTCCTCACCTATTAAACTGCATAAGTGGGTCATTTTAAACAGCATTCATTTTTTTCTGCTGAATTAGTAATCTTGATTCAAATTAAATGTATCTTTCACTGTTTTCTGAATTGAGCTGAGTCAGAGTCATTGTCAAACTTGAGACAGTATAAATTTTGGAGAAATTTTGTGATTTTTTCTGGATTTGAATGGTTAAACTTTTCAGTTATTTCTGTCAGTAGAGGTGATATGAGTTTTAATAATCAAATTGTGATTAGCACGATGGAAAGAGAAAGAATAAAGGCATGTAAAATTTGAAAAAACACTTAATCCACTGTGAAACACAACTATAAAGGGAAAAACTTTAATATATGTTGCTTTGTATGCACAATGCTCTATCCTCCTTTGCTGTTGTAGGTTTTTTCCTCACTATTATCAGTACTAAGTGTTATAAGTACTATTATAAGTACTAGTGTTACATTTTGCAGTTGGAACTTTAGTTTTGCCTGAAATCTACATCCTTAAACAACTCTTTAAGCTGACCCTTGAAGCAGCCCACGAGGGTGTTAATCTCTGAGCAGAGCTCAAAAAGGCCTTAAGGAATTATCTGAATATCCACTGAAATGAAGGCGACACAGCATCTTCAGAGTGCTTGGACGTGCAGATGCTGTGCCATACATGGCACAAGCAAAGCACACAGCTGAAGTGGTGTGTATGGAGGGTCAAGAAGTGACTGAGGAGCTCTGTGGTGAATTCGGAAAGGCTGAGAATCCTTTAAAAACAGAAACAGCCTCTGGGACTCCACTGGCTGGCAGTGTTTAGAAGGAAGACATCCAGTCAGGTGCAGTGACAGAAAGGAGTGTCCATTCCTGCTCTCTGAAATGAGGAAGGTGTCTTAGTTTTTAATGATACTTTCTGATCAGATGGAACTTAATTACAATTTTTTCAGTTGGATGAATGAAAGAGAATTATTTTACAGGCTCATTTTTAATTGTCCTAGGAGAGGTGCCCAGCTTTCACTGATGCCAAGGCCTGCCTTTCCATCTTTTCATCTGCTTAAGAAGATGAAAGGTCAGTGCTAGGCTACAGGAAAATATTCTGGAAGTAGTAAAAGATGACAATAAGAAGTGACGAAGTGAAGGGAGACGGCCCATCTTAATTGATCAGCATCGAACTCCAATTTATTGATCCAACATGCACATTTTTATAACCGTGTTAATTAAGTTCATACATATTGCAAAACCTGAGCTCATCATTGGCTACAGATTACACAGCAACCCCTCCTCTTGTTTTCAATACCTGTGGTTTGTTATTGAGACCAAAACTTGTGTTTCTCATCCTGTTATTAACTGTTCTCAAGGCCTCCATGTTTGTCACTGCTTTCCCATCACTACCCAAGGACAAGGTATTTACTTGTTATTAAAAACAAGCCTGAGAACTTTGCTGTTTACAGCTGCCTTTTACTTTTCAATCAGCTGTATATTTTCATGGCCTTTTTTCCTTCAAGCCATGTCTGAGCAAAATTCTCCAACAAAGAAACGGATTAATTTCTTCTCATGGAGAATCATAGAAGCCACTTGATTTTCAGTGATGGGAAACTGCAGTTTTACTTGAAAATTGTTCCTGCCAAACTGCAGAATTTCAACAGCCTTCTTAGATAAATGTGACTGCCTTTGGTGCAGACAGAATAACATCTCAATGAATGATAAATAGATGCCTCTACATTTTCTATCTGCCCACAATCCCAGGAGCCTCCTGTGTGGAGAAAAGGGGCTGTGAAACAGGCCCTTGCTCCCTCTCAGTTGCTTGTATATAAAAAAGCCAGATACATGATAATAAGAGTGAGCTTCCTGTCAACAGATGTTTATGAATTTCGCTTCTAAACCCTCAGGGAACGTTTGTGGGAATATTGTATAGAAATCATCTCAATGCTGGGTTAATAGTTGGTTTGAAAAAAGTGCTCTTTCCAATGTGAAACAAGGGCTCATATTTGTGTTGCTTGTGCAATAACTCCAGATGCTCTTTAAGAGCTTAATGCTTTTTTTGTGCAGGAATTAAGTTCCCCCATCACACAAAAGAAAAGGGAAATTAGATTGCTCCAACTTCTCTGAGCAACCTCACTTGCATATTCCTCAGCAACTTCAGTGACTGAAAGCTCTGAAGCTCCCTTATACTCTGGAGGATTCTTCATAGAATCCTTCTCCCCAGAATTATGCTTGTGGGCGGTAAAAATCAGTAGTTTCACACATATTGTAAATGTTTTTTCAGGATTGCTTGAAGTGCATAGAGGAGGAAACTTTTGAAGGAATCTATACCTGCCCTCAGTCTTTTGTGTCCTCAGGAGGAGGGAGCAGGGCATAAGATAAGATCCCTCTAGTCAGGCTGAAGCGAGGCATATAGTTGAAAAGCGACATTAGATTTAAATGTTTGCCTTAGCAGTGGCTCTAGATTTGCCTCCACTCAAAATCCAAGGGTTGCCATTTAAATGGAACTATGCTATTTCTCTGAGTTCTCAGTTTTCTTTAACCTTCTCTCTTGGTATTTTTGCAACTTCATTTTTCTGCCTGAAGACCTGACAAATACATAATGCTTCTGGCTCTGTAAAATACAAAACAAAGCAGTGATGTTAAATTCCCATTTTTAACCCTCAAGCAAACTCTGGTTGCTCTGCAATACTTTCAGAATGACTCAGCATTGAAACATATACTTGGAGAGGGAAGGGTGGTTTCTGTGGGTTTGTTATGGTTTGGTTTTAGTCTGATTGCTTGTCTTGTGAACAGCCTCATTACTTGTATGGCTTGGTTTCTTCCTTCTTATTCAGTGCTGCAAAAGTAGGTGCAAAAGCTTTGATTTCTGCAGCATCCAGCACCTGAAGGACCCTCCCTATATCTCTGATCCATAACAGCTCTTTCTTATGCTCCACATGATTTCTTTTCCTCTCTGCTTGTACAGAACTTTTTGTACCTCTCTATTACTTCCCTAATTCTCCTATTGTAAACTCAGTTAAGTGTGACGGTTGCAGTTTGTGTGAGAGGTGAGGAACAAAACTGAAATTGTGTTAGCTAATAAATATGCCATGACAGCAAGTTTCTCATTTTAGTCCTTGAATTAACATTTTCTTCAGCAGAGTAACTGATGTGATAAAATACAGGATATGTTAAATTATCAAAAAGAGGTTATTAAACACTGTGACAAAACTGGCCCACACAAGGTTTCATTTGTCAAGCTTTGAGTGTGTCTGTACTCTTAAGGTATCATTTAAATAGACAAGCTGCTCAGTTCCTTGCTATTAGACCTGAAACTTTGTCTGCATTATGTCAAGTTTGAAGCGCTTGTGCACAGTGTCTAAAACCATAAAATTTTGGGTTCATTTACGCTGCAAGAGAATCTCCATGAAAAAGGCTCAGGTTGGTAATAGGCTGAAGGATGAGAGGAGCAGTCGTATGCTAACATCATGAATAACTTACTATTGTCCCTTTTTGTTTTTTTTTCTGCAGTAACATGCAGTGATAATTCTGGTCTTTTCAGGACAGGGTCTGGGCCAACGTGGCAAAGAGTTTGAAGTGCCTTATTGCCATAGTGGACAGGCTGCTTGAAAAGGACAACATCAGCAACATCAAAGAGGGTGAAAATGAGCCTTCAGCAGAAGATTGCAAGGTGTTGCATACAGGCGGTAAGCAACCTCCCCTAATTTTTTTTTTTTTAGTCATTGACAAGAGTAAAGAAAAATTTGCACAGCTACAGAAAAGTCATCTAGAGAAGACTCCATAGTATCTTTGATGAGAGTGCTAATGGCAAGGTTTACACATTTGTGGGAGGTTATTTATCAAAGTACAGCTTTAATGTGTGCTCAGACTGCTTGCCATGTGCAGTTGTTTGTGCTAGAGTGTAAACCTTTTGAAACTACAGTCTTTTCTTTTTGTAGGCTGATGTAATTTAATTTACTCTAGATTTTACTTGCGTGTAGTATTTTGAGGAAAAAAAAAATTGGACTGTGTCTTACCCCATAGAAAATTTGTAAGGAAAGGTGAACATTCTGAATCAGTGTCATTCTCCTGCAAATGCTTCTGCTTTTCTGAGGTGATATACTGATTTTTATTTTCTGATTTGATAAAATTCATGTTTACCTGGATATACCTGTCAGCCTGTGTCAAAAGGTCAAATGGAATAATTCAGTGGGATGATGTAAAGAAAATTTTGTGACAAGGGTCCTTGTCACCTTCTGATCTTCTCCTTCTCATCTTCTGATCTTCTTCTGATCTTCTCCTATGATTCATGTTTGCATTCTTGATGCATAGATTATATCTGCTTAATAAGTCTAATGGGATTTTCTAGTCTGAAAGTGTGTTGCAATAAATGAAACAGATCCTTAGTGATGGTGGTAGTAGTCCTAATGGAAGGACATCAGAGCCAACCTTTGTGCCACTCTTTGGCTAAATAAATCAACTCCCCATACAAAACAACAAACCAACACAACTGCTTTATTTTGTACAGTTTTTTATAGTTTCAATTTTCTTTTTTTTCATTGTGCATTTTATCCTGTGTCTTCCCTTACATGTTCTCCACGGAATTTAATTACATCATTTTATATAAAGACTTTTAAAGTTATCAGTACTCACTTGTAATTTATTTCTTACACAACAAGAATTAAAATCACTTTTAAAGTTTTATGTCATTTGTGTAGTACTGGTGAGATCTGTGAATTCTGGTTGTAGTATTGATTTTTAATGCAGCTGTAACATCTGCATTTTACCAGTGTGAGAGGTTTATGCTGGAGTCCTGGCATCCTTGTTTTCAGTGCAAGATGTGTTGGACTTGATTTTGTGTGATTTGTTCAGAGAGCAGCTTATTCCTTATCTGTTTGGTTCTCTAAGTTTCTGTCTACCAGGCATGTAATGTTAGACAGGAGGGTGATATAATCTCTGCTCTCTAGTGAAGGCTTGCAGGTGAAAAATATCAACACAGCTTTCTACACCTTTCCCGCCTTCCTCAGAGAAAGTACAAATATTCAACAGCTAGGTAGGTGTAGTTTTGAACTTGGGAGAATCCTTAGATGGTGGGCCTTTTACAGACTTTTACAGACTTTTCCCTAATTTCCTTCACTCTCTTCAACCCCCTGAGTATCTCCTCTGCTATACGCCGTGTTATGGATTTAACCAGCACAGGCAAATGAAATATTGGTTACAACTTTTAGGTCACAAGCCAAAAACAAAAAAGGAAAAAGCAAAGTTGCATCATTTAAAGTACTGTAATAAGGCAGCCATCAAGTCATCAAGTAGAATGAAAGGTAGCTCTTGCTTAGCAATAATGATAATAGTGATGGTTAGAAAATTTTAGATGAGCTTCATCCAGCTGAGAGGTTGTCTTCTGGAGCTGGTGGGCCAAAGACACAAAAAATATCCAACTGCTATGATGCTGGAATAAATCCTTGCTTTTTTCTTCATTTCAGAGCCATCCCTATTTCTCTTGAATAAGTACAGGTGTCCTTCAGTGAGAGCAGTGCTTTTGTTGAGCTGTCCTGAAAGTTCTCTAACACTCCCTCGCATGAGAGCTGCAGAGATCTGTGGGGCAAACTGCTGTGTTTTCATGTCCTTTTTGAGTAAGACATCGTTTTAGGAATGCCTTGGACAGTTTATAGGACTTTCAAGGTCACATAGAGATGGAGACGTTTTAAAATTGCTTTCTTTTATAGGACTAACTTGAAAGATGGAGCTTTCCGAAGAGCTTTCCAGGTGTGTGCCAAAGTTGGTTCCCTAATGATTTTCAAAACTTTGGGGCCAGAATTTTTCATGCTTGACTTCTCTATGAGAGTGTGGGTGTAGATGTTTGTTTTTCTCTGCATCTCCCTCTCTGAAATTTAACGTGAAACCCTAAGGCTGCACTGTGAAGCAACTACACAGAGGTTGAGATTCCAAGTTTACAGTTACAAATTTGGCTTTAATTCTGCTTCATTTTAAACTTGAAGCCTGATTATGAGTTCACAGCATTTTCCTAGATACAAAATCACACTGTGTACGCCCATAGATACATTTCTAAAATAACAGACTTTTGCACTACTTAAAATTCACAAACGTGACATAAATGAAAAGCTTGCCACATCTTGCTTATATATTATACATAATTTGAGCATATTTGAGCATAATGTATTTCATTAATACTGCAAATATATGGCACAGGTTGATCTTTAAGTCTGAAACTGCTTTAGTTGATACTCAGAGAAATTGGGCTGCTTTTGTAAGAAAAAGAATGCAGAGTTTTGAACAAAATAATAACAAATAAGCCTTGAAGTATGAGATTAAATTTTTGCTTATTTAGTGAACCTGACTGGTTTTTTGTAGCATATAGCAATGAAAGACCTTTCAAAAAATGCACATCTGTTCATTTTAGATGATAGAAAATATTATGACAATATTTTGATGCAATAGCATTTTCATATAAATTTAGATATTGTTGTAACATATATTCAGAGTTTCCTAAAGTAGGTTGATATTTGCAGTCTCAGTGACTATGGCATTGTGTGGTCTTACTCTCTTTTTTCAAACATGTTTATATTTGTTGTTTGGAATCTTTGTAATTGGAGATACTGGAGCACTTTTTTTTGCTGTACTCTGCCTTTCAATGTGAATTATACCTTCCTTAGCCTTAACTTTTCATGCAGTCTGACCTTTGAGTGTATTCTAAAGACTGAATTTGAGTTACAGTTACCAAGGTAACATGCTATGGTTTCATCAGTCGCAGGATTATGAATCCTCTGCAGGATAAATCAGGAAGAGTAGAAGGATTTTTAAGGAGAGGGCTTTTTTGTTGTTCTTCTGACTCTAGTCTGGTTTGCCTTGGAGAAATATGTGACAACATTAAATTCTTTTCACTTTTGCCTTTTCGTTTTCCGTGAGAGTTGTGATGTGAAAGCCTGTCCTGCAGCATTAGAGGTGCCAGTGGAACACAGCGTTGGCTCTGGTGCTGGCACAGCCCCGACAGATGTCTGTGCTTGGCTGCTGCATGTGGCTGCTGTTTCTGTCTGCTGCTCGTGCCTCCTGTCAGAGCTCCCACCCAGCCGTTCCCTTGCTGCCTCTGCGTGAGGACTCCCCCATTTGATACACACAGGATCCACCTAGCATCACAAACAATTTGAGTTGCCAGTGTGATTGCACCTGGATTTTGCCTTTAAGTGAATTATGGAATCATGAGCTCCGTGAACTGGCCCTTGATAACCTTCAGCATAGGTTTGCAAAGAGCACCTGGGGAACATTGCCACATTTCCTAGCTGGAATTACAGGAGACCTCTGTTCATACTCACATTGCTACAGACATATGTGGGTTTATTTTTCTTGTATTATCTCATACCTGTTGGGGACTATATAAGTTTAGATTCAAAATTTCGGACTTTCATTGCCCTGGGGATGGGGACTACATCTTTCGTTGCATCCCTTCCAATGCAGGCTGGTAGAAGTGGGAAATAAAGCTATGTTCTGTGGGAAATAAAGCCGTGCTCTAGTTTTATTGGAATCTTCAGAAAAGCTTTTATTATAAAATATTGTTTAGTCATGAAGATGAAAAATTTTTCTGTGGTCTGTGTCCTTGAGCAGCAGACATAATTTATTTAGAGCAGTCACATGTGAAAAGCTTTCTCTTTCCTTCCTCTTCCTCACATTTTTCCTTCCTTTTCTTTGAAGCTTGTATTTACAAAAGTTTTACTTATGCTTTTTTTTCCCCTTTTCCCCTCTCTTCTGTGTCATCCTTTTCTTTTTGATAGGATCCTTATCTGGGCTGAATGTAGCCCAGGAATACAAGACAATCCCCTTCAGCAGTACTTTCTCTAAGTACTTTGGCTAAAAACAGAAGCTGAAAAATATGTAAGGGAAAGACTGTTTAACTGAATCAACAAACTAAAACAAGATATAAGAATATTTAGTTGCACAGCATTCACAGAACCTTCCTATGCTTAAAGTGTATTAGATTTTCTTAGCTTTGTCTTTTATTACCTTTGTCCTCTCTTTCTGTTTTCACTCTGACTAAGCATGCTGAGATGCTCATGTAGGTATTATTGGATGGTTTTGGGTTTAGCTATTAATCCATGTGACAGTGGAGAAAATCTTGGATGGTTGCAGTGGAATAATAAATCCCAAGAATTCCAAATTTCTGGACACCCAAACTGTGCAAAGCAAACTGCTACCTTCAAGTGCAGGAACACCAGGAAATCTTATTCAGGTTTTTATTGTTCCTGCAAGAACTGCTGCAGCATTATGAGTACAAAGCCTCCTCCTTTTTCAAAGAGCTTAGCCCTCAGCTGCAGTTCAGCTGAGCTCCAAGAGCTGCGTGGCAAAATAAAGAAATAAGGCACTGACCTTTTTATGGTGCAAAGTTGAATATGTGCAATCTTCTGTCTTTTTAAACCTCCCTTTAAAAAAAAAAAACATTAATTCAAAGACTGTTCCTTTCCTAAGTCAGTAAAATCAAATTCTGGGTTAATTATTTCATGCTGATTTTAGGGATTTACTGCTGCTGTGTTGGTTGGTTGGTTTGATTTGCCTGCCTTTTTCATTAAAACAGAGTTTGTCTAATGATCACTTTGTGACATAAAGACAACTCATTTATGTTTTTTTACCTCTAATTATTTCAATTCTGTCATGGAATATTTTTATGATCAGGTAGCGAGTGATTAATTTAAGTGAAACGTTACCTCGTGGGTATCTGCTGTTACATTTATACGTCACATTTATATTTGTATTTCTTACATTTGTGTGGCTGTAGTGCCCCCCTTTGCTTTAAGGGCACAACATTATGCATTCTTCTGCTTTTTCTTTAAGGTTTGGTTTTTTAACTTCATACCATTCAAGTTTTGAAGTGACTTAAAGCAATTTATGGATTTTAGGTGGCACAAATAGCAGTGACAAAATTGGCTTTTTTAATCTGTTGCTAGGGCTAAAGGAGATAGGAGTACTATGCTGAAGCATCCTTTTTGGTTACCAGCATATTTTAATGAGCATTTCAGTGGGCCTGACTTTGAAAAGACCAGAAGCTTGCTTTTCTGCCAAAGTTTATAAAATTTAACATGTGGTTTGACATATTGCAACTTGGATATGAGCACGCAGAACTGACTAGCTGGGTGCTAAGCAGGTCATTTGCCTGCACAGCCTGTTGATTACAGGAACATGGGGCTGAAGGGCGTTTTCCAGTAACCAAAGGGCAAATCCTGTCACAGACTGAGCTGCCATCACTCTCTTGGCAATGAACATGGAATATTTACTCAGTGCTTTGTGGAACATGCACTTTTGTTTTAATCTCATTCTAACTGCATAGCGGTGGTACTGTCCTTTTAGTTTCATCCTTTAATTTTTTAATTTAATATGTTTGGTTTTCATGCCTTGTTTTAGTTTCCCGTGGCTGACTAGCTCTATTTTTGTGCTGAGTTTCTTTGCTTTATCCGGAGACTCTGACAGTTCTTCTGGATGCTAAGTGTTCCAAACTGACAGGCTGCCCATGTCATTTTAGCAACCTGACAGTCATCCCGGAGTCTCCTTGTCGCTTCTGTTCTTGCTTCTAATCTCCTTTTTTTAGATGGTCACTCATTCAGTTAATTCTTCACCCCTTCTTCAAACAATTTTCCGCTGTGATTTTAATTTAAAAGAAAGTTGAGATCCGAAGGCTCAATGTGTGTGAGTCCATGAATGTGTTAAAAGCAATAATTTGTATTATTCCTTTCCTGAAGTGATTCTACAAAGGTATTCTGAAAAATATCTTATTCTAAAATGTATACAATATGATTTACTGAGTCACTCTAAGAGAACTCTTAGACTTTAGACTTTGAGCTTACTTTGCTGCTGATGCTTTTATTGGCATATGTATATTGCTTAAATTAATAAAGGATTGTAATTTGACTGAGACTTTAGATTGCCTGATCTGTCTACACTGGCTTCCAGTACATTACACTTTTTTGTCTACCTTATTTCTAAACTCGTCTGTGTTTTGCAGCAGCCTCTGGTTGTTCTTTTGCTTTTATTCCCTGGAATAAACACCACAGTTAGTTCTTGTTATTTTCTCCTCAGGAAGAGGGGAAATCAAGTTGCTGCTCAGTCTTTTTCATCAGCTTAAGGAGATTAAATCTTGGTAGCTCTGCGCTGCAAGCTCTCCATTTTTCCAGCAGCCTCTCTAAAACGTGTACACCAGCGTTTGGCACACAGCGTGTCATCACTCTGTTAGCCAATGACATGTATAAAATCACCTGGAGCTTGTGCCTGGGGGTGGCTCATGGTCTGTTTTGTCAGGATGACACTCGCTTCAGAACTGCTTTTTTCCAGGGAATGCTTCCTCAGTCTGTGTTACTTACTCATGGTTAAATATGTATGACTGTGGTAAAACTCATGTTGTCTGACCACAAAGTTAACAAAGAGCTCATCCGATTCTCTGTGCATGCTCTGTCCTTGTTCCCCTTTCCTGCTCCTTGCTTTCTCTAATTTCTCCCAGCTTTCAAAGCTCTCTGCAGTCTTCTTGGCTGCAGTTTTATTAATTTGTGTGTTTTTCTGGAGCTCAGCCAAATTGACTGGCAACAGGCAGCTGTCTTCTGCCTCAAGAACTTCCTCAGTTCTAATGAGGTTTTACTGGCCTGACTCAGAATGTTACCTGAAACAACACGTTGCTGTCTTGCACCTAATTACAACAGATTTTAATTATAATTGATTCTTAATTACACTGACCTACAGAAAATATGAGCCAATTATAGACTGTTGCATTGTCAGTTGCATTCCCAACTTTTATATAGATTCTTCTAGAGTGTTGATTTCCCTCATTTCAAACTGTACAATCAAACTGAGATGTAGATTCTGAAGGAGGGGGATTTATTTATTTGTTTTTATTATTTGCTCAACTTAGGGGTAGGCAAAGCCATATGCAACTACAAGGCAGGTCTGATTTTATTAAATCATATAAAATTCAGGAGTAGCTGGGATTATTGGGCAAGTTTGTGTAAGGTGTTCCAATTCTCCTCCATTCCTAGTTATCACTGTTTCATTTGTAATGTATTAAGGAATCACATTTTTCAATCATTTCATGAGTGTTTTTTTTAATATGCCTAGCGTGTATTTTCATAGAGAAAAACATGTTTCAAAATACTCTGCATCTCTCTGATAGAAATAGCTAAAATGAGTTCAAAATCTCTAAATGTTTAAAGAGAACAACATAGAATCTAAAAAAAAAGGAATATGGTCTGAAGCTTTTTATATTTCCAGCCTGTAGATTAAGTAGGTGATACCCTTCCAGATACCTATTTGTTATTGTGTTTTACCCTCCAGCACCCACCTTTTCTTAAATATTTGGTTATTCTCTCTGGTTTTGCATTTTTGATGCTATTTCATTTCTTATATAGCCAGTTCTGAGTCCTGAAAGGAGACTCCATCGCCACTGTATTAATCTCTGTGTGCTAAATGAGGTTTTATGTGTTTCCCTGTGTACTCTGTTTGTGACACTTGAATACCAGTTTTACAGGGATGCTGGGACTGTTGGAAAAGGCCATTGTTTCAGAGTGCAGTTGGATTCAGGCCAGGGATTTAACCCCATTCCCAGTGGTAAGATGGAATCCTGCTTATAAGTATGTTCTCCAGTGGCATTTGTGGTCCCACAGTGGTCTGGGGAGAGCTGCAGGGGTTGTTTTAAAGGGAAGGGTGATGTGCACAGCTGCTCCTGCCATCCTTCCTAGTGAAGAAGGGTTTTTCACTGCGAGTTTTCCAGTCTGGAGCAGATGACCTGTCGTGTTGTAGGTGACTGGTACGAGCAGCTGTACCCGCAGGTGGTCACGCTGAAGGCCTGCATGGCAGAGGTGGTGACCAGGGCCAAGCAGTCCATGGCCTTTGTCCTGCTCCAGGAACTTGCCTGTGGCTTGCCCCAGTGCCTGATGCTGACCCTGAGGAGAGACATTGTCTTCAGCCAAGCAGTAGGTTGTCTTGTGTCGCTCACTTCCTTCTCTTGCTCTAATTATAAGCATACTCTTCATGCCAGTGTTTGTGGGTTTCTTTCTCATTGTTTTTTTTTTTTTTCCCTTACAATTTGATACAGCTTTTTCATTTATTTTCCATTATATTCACCTAAATAATTTATAATGTGGTAAGAAATTAAATAGGAAGTAGAAATCCATGGTACTGGCTAGGCAGCATCCAAGCCAGGGAGATTTTTTTCTCCTGGTCACCTTGGAAATAGGGAGAAGATAATTTGTTTTCAGTTTGTGGCAGTGTTTTAAGTGTTTAAATACTATTAGCATGTCTTTCCTTAGAACTGTCTTTTCTTGGCAAATAACTGAAGCTCTTTATGTCTTCTCCTGTATATCATGTTTTTTTCAGATAGATTTTTTTCTAAACATTTCACTTAATTTCTCTCTTAAGTTGGCAGCTGCCTAGGAGATTCAGTTACATTAGATGTTGAACCACTTTCAAATCCATCAGAATTCACATGTTTAATTCACAGTCTTGCATGTTTGAAGCCTGACAAGTGAGGTTCTGGTCTTATTTATGTCAGTGTAAATAACACACAATGATACAAAACAAATTAAGCTTATCTAATATACCTTAACAGAATATTTCACTACTTTATACACCCCCAAAAAACCCATCAAAATACATTATTATGAAATCATGTACTTAGTCACTAAACAGAAATACCTATGCTGATTTCTCAAATATGTAGGTGCTACCTCTGTTGTGTATAATGATGGCAAGCCTCATTTTAACTGTTTGTCTTGTAACAGTTGAAATGTCTTGTATCTGTTTGTCTTGTAACACTCTTGCACATCTTTTAATTATCTTTACAACTCGCTGGATTGGTCTGTGGTTTTGCAATCAAATTGCACACAGGTTTACATGATCAAGGATTTTTACAACAGCTTCACACTGTTGGATTGCTGGTGCAGTATGAAGGACTCCTTAGCACATACAGTAAGTATTGCTCTTGGACAAAGTTCCTTATGTTCCCTGCCCAGAAGTTACCCAGGAAGTTCTTATTTTAACCTCAGCAAGCCTCTTATTTGGCTTGCTGAATCAAATCTTGTCCTTACAAGACAGTAGACTTGCACATAATAGCACAGCTGAAGTCATTGACACTGTGTTGTTAATTCTGCAGCAAAAGTTATTAATCTGTTTCATTCTGAGTTCCTCAGAGAACACGGCCTGCTTATTGTTCCATGCAGACCTGACCCAAAATAGCAGGTTTATAAAACTAATGCAAACGGAAGATTTAAACACTTACTGCTTTTATCAGCCTCGGCCCTGATCCCCAGTGCTGATAATGTGAAGATAGCCTGAAAACAGTTTCATAGTTTGTTACACATGCCATTATTTGATATGCATTAAAAAGGAAATTTGGAGGGAGAAATTGCCTTATGTTTCAAACTTTGAACTAGATCTATTGGAATCATTCCCTGAATCAGAGATTTTGACTAAAGTAGAGGAATTTAGCATTTGTGCAGCTTTATTATGCAGTTGCTCATTTGGAGATAGCTGTCTTCTCCATTTTACATGATGCTTGTTTTTATTCTCAAAACCTTTGTCCTCCATCAGCAGGAAAGCCTTTTGAAAACTTTCAGAATAGACAAAAATGGCTTTTCTGAGGTTATTTTATGTCTATATAGAGCAGGCTGATTTTCAGAATTGCTTAATACTCATGGTTACCATTTAGGGCACAGAATTGTCAGCAGTTCAAGAAATGAGTCTGGTTTTATGTAGGTTACTGTAATGTAGATTTAGAACTGTGATTTTTAGATGCACAGACTGGAAAATATATTGCTTTGCCCTGACCTATACAGTGACTGATCTGCCAACTCTGTTAATAGTCTCTTTAATCTTTTCATGTAGGTGAAGAAGCAGGGATGCTCGAAGACATGGCTGTGGGCATTTCAGATTTGCAGAAAGTAATGTTTAGAGTAATTGAAGCCAAGTCAGAAGATTTTTTGCCTATTATAAGTGGAAGGCGGTAAGAACTTTGTTTCTTGGAGCCCAGGAAACTGAGCTGCAGTTTTAATCTGTAGCCCATGAAACCCGTCTAATGGTTTTCTTGTTGCTGAGTTCTGTTTTATTGAAAGTGCATTGTTTTACTTTTTAGAAGGTGAGTTAGTAGGGATTCTAAAAGCCAGTAGGCTCTGGGTTACTCTCCTGATAAAAAGCTGAAGTTCCAGTTACTAATACAGATTAATCTGAGCAGCGTCTGTGTTGTGCAGAGCTGCTGGTGCATTATTCACACATGGATACTGAACCCTGGACAAGTGACAAGGCCATTGTTTACAAATGTGGTCTCTAACTGAGAAACTTTGCTTTTGAATGTCCTGAATTTGTATTTCAGCATGAGAAATGAAACTGCAGTTCCAAGAGTTAGGCCTTGATTGTTTTTAAGATGGAAACCAAAAAACTCCGATGCCACTTAGTATTAAAAACTTAGTAGTCACTTTTAAAAATGGAAGCCTTTTTTAGCTGCTGAAAATCACACAGGACATAGGCAGTCTCAGAAATCCTTGCACAAAATCACTTATCCTTTATGAATCTCACGTGAGTACTGCTGAATGTCAGGACATAAACTGCAATACTCCGTTTATTTTGGCTATTTGAGGGTTAACAAGATTGGAATGGATTTTTCATCTTTATTATTATTCTAGTCTGAAGCTCCAAATAGTTTTATTTTGCAAAAATCACTTCCTTAATAGTATCATTGCTCTTAAGATGACTGTAAATTAAATTCAGCTAAAAGCAGGAACTTTTAGAAAATATATGTTTCCTCTGAAGGGGGCTTTCACCACTGATTTACTTAATTAATCTGGATGATTCACTCTCATCATATGGGCTTTCTGAGAAGGGATTGAATAAATAACAGGAAGGCTGGAATATGATAGGCAATACATTGGGAATAATTAAAATTAAAAAAATTTTAAAAATAAAATCTACAAGGTTTATGTGGAGGAGTGCCATTCCTCTTAGAGCTGTGATAAGACTGCTCCTATCAAACAGCATTGGAAGTGAACCGTAAAAAGAAAAGATGAAAAGGTGAAAATCTAGTTATTTTCTAATAATTTTTTTAGAAACCCTCCATTTTTATTTTGGTTGTTATATGGTATGGCTCAATAAATGAGAGTGAAAGACTGTAGAAATGCAAGACAGAAAAATCAAACTACAAATTCTTATCTTGAAGAGTCAGCATATTTACTTGTAATTGTTTTTTCTAGGAAAGTGCTTAAACCTGACATTCTGTGTGCACAAACAAATCAATCCAAAGTGTGTGGCACTGTCTAGCAGTGCACTGATCATCTGGTGTGGGTGGTAGACACCAGCCACCCAGGGGAGGTGAAATTCTGTTCAGGAGCTCACATGCTTTTATTAGAGGCCATTCTTTTATTAGAGGCGCTTTTGGAACATTCTTTACAGAATCACAGAATATTTTGAGTTAGAAGGGACCCATATGCATCATCAAGTGCAACTCCTGGCCTTGCACAGGGCTTCCCAAGAATCACACCCCGTGCCTGAGAGTTCAGATGCTTCTTGAACTCTGTGAGGCTTGGTGCTGTGACACTTCCCAGGGGAGCCAGTTCAACCTGCTCAACCATTCTCTGGCTGAAGAAACTTTTCCTGACATTCAAGAACCCCATCCTCACTCTTGTTTTCATTGTTCCTAGTGAACATTACATTATAGAGGTCCAGCTCCCAGCAAAGATGTTTGAGCTGCTGCCACAAGAGATTAAAGAGGGAAAGCTGCTTCGCATGTATCCAGTGCTCTTTAATGTTGGAATCAATGAGCAGCAAACACTGGCAGAGAGGTAAGGAAAAGTCACGTTGCATTTTCTGTCCAAGTACTCCATGCTGGTACAGGCTATCTCTCAGGATTAGAAACAAATCTTCTTTGTTATTTGCTCTTAGACAATCTCACATTGACTCAGTGTGTATTTTCAAAGGTATTAAAGGAAATAAACACAAGCTATGAAGCAATGTAGAACAGTGAAAAAGTCTAGATGAAGATAAGATCATAAGCAGGGCTCCGTTTCACAGAGTTGGTGCCATGTTTCTCTTGGATACAGGTGCAAAATGGATTTCTATTTCAGATGCAGAATTTTGGTTGTATGCAGTACTCTAAAATTCTCACACAAGTTTGAAAATTCAAAATTCTTACATCTTGAAGATGGGTTTGAAGAGACCAAACAAGTGATAAGCTAGAGAAATTAGTACTCCTCTGCAACAGATTGCTGGAAACGAATTAATTAGTATAATAATAGTCATGGATTCACCAACGTATTAATTTTCTCTTCCAAGAGAAGGGTATCTGTCAGTCATGTTAAATTACCACATTTGTGCAGGGCTAAAACTGCAAAGTAGAAGTCAAGATGTCAATACAGACAGCTACTTTGTTAAAACTTCTTTTCTTTTAGCTGCTTTTATTAACAGAGCGTCCAAAATACCTAATGCTTATCTTGAGGTTGCATTTGCTCTAAGCCAAAAGCTTATAGCAAAGCTGTAGCTGGAGTAATGGAGGGAGACAGTGAAAATCCTTAACCTGGGTAATAGGCAAGAAGTTAAACACCACAGGATTTTATCTCCTGTTCACTGTAGACAGCCAAGTAAACCCAGTCTTTTAAAGAAGTCTACTAAAGAATGTCATCAGGTAGCTTTGTGAATGTTTATGGGACACTTCTCCAAGTTGAGTGGTGGTATGTGAGAAAATTTAGGCAGAAAGTTGAAATGGGAGACATAGACTGAATCTAAAGACAGTAAAATCTGGCATTTTACTGTGAAAGAGCTGGATAGCTGGTTAGAGAACTTGGAAACTTCTTGAAAATGAAAATAGGTTATTCTGATGACATAAAGAGAAAAGTGCTGAGAGGAGTGACGTGGCCAAACTCATAATGTGCAAAACCAACAAAATCAGTCATGACAGTTCTGAGTGGGACACTCAAAAAATAAGAGGTAAGACATGATGTGGTAAGCAAGAAGCAGGCTGGTGGGAGCTTACACGAGTGAGATAGGCAGGAAGGGCTGAGTTATGAATAGTCTGAGGAAAAATTTGACAACATTTAGAAATAGCCTGATTACCTGGGGGCTTGTAGAGGAGTTGGTATGAAAAGATGCCTGGCTTGCAAGTGAAGTGGCAGGAAGTGTTGTTCCCAGTGGTCATTTTACATTGTGTGCAAAGAAAGCCATAGGAGAAAACAAAATAACTGCATATTTATAAATATGGATATGTACTAATATCTGCCAAGAAAATAAGTTCAATGCAGAAGCAGCTTTAATGCATGCAGTTACAGTCTGCTTTTGTCTTAATTCAAAATGCTGCTTAACTCCTAAAGTTGTACATTTGTTTTTGAGACTGAAAACACCACACACGATTTATGGCTAAAAACATGGAGGGGTTTGTGGGATAAAGAACCTGAGAATATAAAAACACTTTCGTGGCAAATTTCTAGGAAATGTTACTCTATTAGAAAAAAAATCTTTTAATTTGTTTTTTGATAGAATACACTTGAGAATGTTTCCGATTTAAAAGAAATGTTCTCATGTGACAGTGCAGCAATGGCTACTAAGGAAGTAGTTACATCTTCTCCCTGTGGCCTGTTGAAATATTTGCTTCCCTTGTTCCCAATTTAGCAGCATATTTGGTATCTTCTGATCTGTGTCCCCTTCTCTCTGAGTTTCTCACTTATCTGCCCATGCCTCTCTTCCTGTACTCCTCCATTCCCGTTTCAAATCTATTCTGAAGATGAATTTCAAAACTTTGGCCCTAATTGTCATGGGGACATTCGTGTCTTTACAATCATATCTCCTGTAGTACCGTGAGATTTAGTTTCTTGGCATGTGAAATGTGGCTGTTGTAGAAATCTTGGTCTCAGAGAGAAAGATATTTGTTTTTATAGCTACAGTTATTTTGTAGATAAGCTTCTCTTCCATCTTGTGTCACTTCCATATTATCCAGCTCTTACAGAAATTGGTATGCTTAAGCAGTAGCAGCACTAAGAGATGGAGAGTTGGTGTTCTCTGCCTGTGGTACCCAATTTTTGGAATTGGAATTCCCCCAAAGTGCCTTTCCATTTATTCACGATTTGTGAGGGGAAAAGAATAAGTGCCTTATTGCATGTTTGTAAATAGATTGCTTTGTTAATAAAGTTTTGGAAGAAGTATGCATCAGCGATGATCTCATTTCCAAAAATTAATTCCAAAGTATACAAGAACTTAACTACTGCATGTTTGACAAAATCTAATGCATTTAGCACCAAAGTTATTTCTTTATGCAAAGAAATAACTATGAAGGATAATTTATCTTTTGTTGTTGTTTGTGGGTTTTGGGTTTTTTTCATAATTTATTGTGTATTTTCATAGGTTTGGAGATACCACTTTGCAGGAAAACATTAACCAGGAAAACTTAGAGCTTCTCAAAGAATATTACAAGTTATTTACAGAAAAAATGCCTCCTGATTGTGAGTACAAAATAATGCAATGTCCAAATCGGTTTGAAAAGCTTTGAGTAGGTAGAAGGTTATAAGACAGTAATATTAGCAGAATCCCATAACTTGTTCCATAAATTTAAACATTTTGTACCTGTACATGACCCTGCTGGTCTCAGGAGTGATTTCAGGCCTTGTGCCACAGCAGAAACTACAGAGAAAATGAAACAGAGGAATGATGAACTGAACAGCTATTTTAAGTTATTAAAATAATAAGTTTGTTAATATTTCATGTAGAGGACAGTCTGTACCTACTGTATTTTTACATAAATACTTGGTGGGAAATTTCATCAGCTTCAGTCATACCCTCTGTTCTTATTCTGAAAATATGTTGAGGTTTGGTGAACCATGGAGAAATCTGCAGATCAAATACAAGCAATGAGCCACATCATCATTATATGAACGACAAGGTTTCATTGGAATAGGCCCTGTATTCCACTTCTATAGAACTTCTGTATTATAAACATAAGCATTACTATGCTGTTACTCTGATTGCCAGAAGCAAGGACTGAAGAAAACATCTGCATCAATCGAATCCTGTTAGTTTTAATGCCCAAACTATAGTCCCAAATGTGGGAGATTTAACTGCCTGATGTTTAAATGCTATGTAAAACTTTAATACATCACATGCGTATGTATACATGTTTATCTCTTATATCAGGATGATTTTAATTTGTTAATCATTTTGACAGAAACAAAAGCCCTTCCTAAATGATGGGCAGGATGCCCATCCATCCCCCCCCAGACCTAGTATTTATTTCCAGGATGTCTACAGAGAAACTCATACAATAAGTTGGGTGATTAATTGAGGGGAATCTTGCTAAGAAAACATCCTCGAAAAACTAACCTCATGCAGGTTAGGACTAAGGTAGATCTGCTACCTCATAAATGGATTTTATTTTATAAAAGCAAAAATTTGCATGCAGACAGTATTGGCTACTTTTCATTAACACAATTTAAACTTGTACTGCCTTCCTGAAGGATTATTAGTGAGCCACACAGTTCCTGGACTTCTTTCAGACTGTGAAGGCTTTTGAGAACTAATTGTGTCTAGTTCATCGTGTATTTTCTGGTTATTATAACTTTCTTGCTTTTTTTCCTTACCTTTAAGAACTCAGTCTCTTCTTTATACAATTTTTTGTGGAACATAAAGCATCTTTTGGTTCCACTGCCCTTCCCAGTAGCTCCCTGCCAGTATACAGAGTCAGTCTTTTGCCTTGGAGAAATGTGCCTTTTAAACCAGTCCCCTGGGAAAAAAGGGAAGCTCTCAAACTTGTTCATTTGTGGCAGGACTTAATCCCACTCCTGTTCCCCCTCGTCTGGAAGACAAACCTCCATACAAGGCTGGCAGCAACCCTGGTGCTGGGGCCACGTGAGAGGCATTCAATATTGATGGCTTTTTGATGGTTTTGTCCCACCTATCCAGATAATTTCCTATAATGCCAAATCTGTGCTACAAAATCAATGCAGGACTGTGTTCCCAAAGCTGTCAGTTCCAAACAGTGCTCAAAAAGCCCAACAGAATTTGAGCATTTGCAGCCCTATTTGCCAGGCTGTTGGATCCACCCTTGGCAGCCTCCCTGGCCTGCTGCCTCATTCATATATTCCCTTTCAAAGAATTCAATTTCCCACTCCCTGAAAGGTATTGCCACCTTCGCTGTTAGTTTTCCTCTTGTGTCTGTATTTCTCCTTGGCAATAATAGTCTTGCTTGTAACTAAGCATCCACTGACTTTCTGTCTTTAGGATGAACATACACTTCGTCATTTACCCATTTGTTAACTTCTTAAATTCTTTTAGCAGAAACTGAAAATAAGAGCATGTTTCCAGCAAGGTTCCTACCAAAAATGCTGACCAAATATAGCTCAAAATGGTACTGCTTTTATAGAAATACTAAGACAGTAAGGGTCCAAAAACGTAAGATAGTTGTTTAGTAGTACGTAAGTACCTGAAAACAAAAAGGCTGTTTGGTATTTCCAGGCTTCTCCCCCTTATCAGCCTGATTTGGTGGTTTGGTACTGTGGGGGACCCAAGGAGTTTAGGCCATTGATCATTTCCAGTCAAGGTGCAACCCCTTTGGCAGTACTGTGAATTAGGAGACTCTTGCTGTACCTGTGCTGAAGTCATCCCTCTGAGATGTCACGTTTTCTGCTGTGACCCAAAGGAAAGCTACTGGGAGCAACAGAATGTTTAGTGATACATTTGCATCATCTCAAAGCATCTTTGCCATTTTGTGCTCTCTGTTTTAAAGAAACAGATGCACAAGTGTAATAGTCTAGCAGAGTGTGATGTGGTTTTATGTGCTCTACATTATCTAATGTACAATCAGAGCTTGTGATACAGAGGTAAAACAATCCACATTAAAATTATTGCAAAACAGATTCTGGATGTATGTTTTCCTCCCTTTTTCTTTTTTTCTTGTTTGTTTGTGAGTTTTTTTAGACAGCACAGTATGACTGGAGCAACTTAGTTCTTTTTGAATAGATTTAAAGTACTTCTTACTATGAATCATGGATAAGGGAAACTACAGAATTTATTAGATGTAAAAGGTAAAAGCCTGTTGATGAGAGGGATCATTCCAACTTGGATCACGTTAGGAGAATGGATATTGACCTTCATTAATACTTCCCTCATTTTTTTTCTTCCAATTGAGTATAAGTTTTTGGGCTTGGGTTTGGGGCTTGGGTTGTGGGGTTTTTTCCCCTCACTGGATGGATAATTTACTTTCTCTGCTTGAAGAAATCCATTGATCAATTTAGTTTCACTTTGTTCCACTTGATTCTGGCCCCTTTATTTGGTGATAACTATGATTTAAATTCTTTTTACTTTGCCACCATGAGAAGAAATAATTTCAAAAAACAGATTCTGCATGTTTTTATTGATTTTCAGAACTAGCAAGGATAAATGCAACATTAGAAAAATCCCTCCTCTATATACATATGAAACAGAGGGGGAAATTAAATTGCCTACTCTTGAATTTTTGCTGGAGATGTAGGATAAATTAAACTTCAACTTAAATTCCATACCCAGAACAAGCAGGTAAATTTTTGGATTTTAAGCAAACTTGAAATTATTTTCTACTTCAAAATAAAGCCCCACTTAATTTCAGGAGAAATATACTTTGTTACTTTTTAGAGGGGATACTAAGTGCTGTTTAACCCTTATCTTACATTATAGAAAAATCTAAGGCATATTTTAAAACAAAAACTAGATGTTTCAATTTGAAAACAAAACCCTAATTTTTTACTTTAATTTTAAAAAATAATCATCCCATCAAAGCAGGTTGTAATACACTCAGTTTTTTTTTTATTTTTCTGATTTCTTTTGAATGTCTGTAATAGCTGATGAACAGAACTACAGCAGAGATTTGGTTTTGTTTTTCACCATCCATTTATAAGATAAAGGTTGAAGATACTTCAAATTTCCACGTGAAGATCTTAGGGAGGACAAGGCAATACTCAAAAGACATAAGGTTTGCTTATTCCTTAAATATTTAGCTGGTAATTTCTATCCTGTGTTCCAAAACAAGGCTGTAAATAATAGACCTGTTCTTTACCATGAGCATTCTTTAGTCGGGACAATCATATGACCAACCTTATCAAAATGAGCAACTTTTTTCGTCCTTTTTTCCCAGGTTTACCACATTTTCAAGAACAAAATGATTTAAAGGGATTGCTAGAAAGTCTTCATCAAAATATCCAGGCCAAAAAGAGAAAGAATGTAGAAATCATGTGGCTGGCTGCAACGGTGAGCTCTCTTGTTTCAAAGAAATTGATGAACTAACCATAAACTCATTTTCATAAGCTTGCTGACTTTGTAACTGCAATAGATTTTAAGGAAATGACTGGAAAACTCACTGGTTAAAGGAGGCAGATGTGCTGTAATAGTTTTTTGCAGACAATTTCTTTTTCTCACTTTTTAAACTGGTAGAACCTGCTAGAATTTGAGTGATTTGTTTGATATCCATTCTTTGATAATATAAAATTACTCAAAATAATTTTTTAGTGTCCTTGAGGTATGATGTGGGACATGATTGCTTGGTTCCCTTACTTTAACTTTCTGAAATGTGTATTTCTGGTCCTAGTGATCTACACACTGTTATTCTATATTCCATTTATTTATTGAAAAAGATGTAAGAAGAAAACTTTGTCAGTGCAGTAGCTGTGCAATATCACTTTTTTATTGCAGTGGAAGTACAAGATTCCACATATGAGCCCATCACTCATCCAGAATAATTACCTGGGATTTTTTTACTTTATTTTATAAATGATTTTTTAATATTTTAAAATTTTTTTAGGACTCATTCACATCGAATAGCCCCAATGAATCGGGGGCTTCCAAAGATACTAGTGCAAAGAGAATTAATCTCTTCAATGAAACAGTTCTTTCACATAATTATTTAAGCAGATTATCATATAGTACTTGTTTTAAATCCCAGTGCAACTGTTCAAATTTTTAAACAGATTTAACTTTTAAAATTTTCAATTATATGATGGAAGAAACACTCATAGGTTCTCCTTCACTATCCTGTACCTCTTTGGATTCTAAGTAAGATTCCCTTAATTGGTTCCCTAAATTAAACTTTTGAGATTGTCCTCACCATGGTATCACAAAGAACTTAAAGGCTCTAAGTATTTTTTGATTTTTATAGAATTTAATAGTATTTATTGTTTAATAGAATTTCTAAGAATGCAATTAGCATTAGATGAAGAAACACTTATTTGCTGGACTGACACTGGTCATGTTTCAGTTCATGTTCCAGTTCATCCTGCGAGCTCTCCCATGATAGCCAATGCGGGAAGTTTCTTTTTGTGATTCCTGCTGTAGTTTATTGCCTTGCTGCATTCTCACAAACATTTTGAGGTTTTGTACCATTACACCTGTGATTCCCCAGGGATAGGTGTAAGCAAAGTATTACCTTTTCTCAGGACAGGTTATATCTGGGAAATGGTAGATTTGGGCACAGAAGCTCTCCTTCAATTTTTCTTTTTCTAGTAAAATATCATTTGAAACCATAGTATAAACTAATGGAATGATACAACCACAGATTGATTCCTAAGAGGAAGAATCATCCTCCAAAATGTCATGTTTCCTTTATGTGTTATAACTTTTTCAAAGTATAAGTGAAAGTAGACAATCCATGGCAGCAATTTGTTAAACTTTATTAATTGTGAGCCGTACATTGAACAGTTCACCTGTTGAAAATAAAAACTATGTAAGTTAGATGTGTCTGACTCCATACCTTCACAAGAAGTTAGTCTGCTACATTCATGTTTGTGAGTTAAGACTCACCATATCTTCATTCATCAGATATTCAGACAATTTAGCTTTCATTGAACAGGGCAGCTGCTGCATTCAGTGAGGAAACGGTGAAGGAACTGTTTCTTTTATAGTTATGAAAGTCCCATGTCAAATTCAGGAATTCAGTGTACTGGTACTAACTTCCAGAAGGTGTTTTCTTCTTGAGAAGTGCTGTAGCTGTCTGGAAGCCCTCGCTGGGCTTGCAGAGCTGTAGGGCTGCGCAGCCTGGTAGGAAGGAAGGGCTGACCTGTGGGGCCTGCCCGTGTTTCAGATTTGCCGCAAGCTGAACGGAGTGCGCTTCACCTGCTGCAAGAGTGCCAAAGACAGGACATCCATGTCAGTGACGCTGGAGCAGTGCTCCATCCTGAGGGACAGGCACCAGCTGCACAAAGACTTCTTCATCCGGGCGCTGGATTGCATGAGGAGGTACGTGGGGCTCCATGGAACTCTGAGCCAGGCCAGGGCTGCCAGCGAACAGGGCCTGAGGCTGGTTCTGAGGGCCCAGCAGAGCCTGAGGCAGGTTCTGAGTGCCCAGCAGAGCCCAGGGCCACGGGCACACAGGGTCTGAGGCTGGTTCTGAGTGCCCAGCAGAGCCTGAGGCTGGTTCTGAGTGCCCAGCAGAGCCCAGGGCCACGGGCACACAGGGTCTGAGGCTGGTTCTGAGGGCCCAGCAGAGCCCAGGCCTGCCTGCACAGGGTCTGAGGCTGGTTCTAAGTGCCCAGCAGAGCCCAGGCTGGTGCTGAGTGCCCAGCAGAGCCCAGGGCCACAGGCACACAGGGTCTGAGGCTGGTTCTGAGGGCCCAGCAGAGCCCAGGCTGGTGCTGAGTGCCCAGCAGAGCCCAGGCTGGTTCTGAGTGCCCAGGGCCACGGGCACACAGGGTCTGAGGCTGGTTCTGAGTGCCCAGCAGAGCCCAGACTGGTGCTGAGTGCCCAGCAGAGCCCAGGGCCACGGGCACACAGGGTCTGAGGCTGGTTCTGAGTGCCCAGCAGAGCCCAGGCTGGTGCTGAGTGCCCAGCAGAGCCCAGGCTGGTTCTGAGTGCCCAGGGCCACGGGCACACAGGGTCTGAGGCTGGTTCTGAGTGCCCAGCAGAGCCCAGGCTGGTGCTGAGTGCCCAGCAGAGCCCAGGGCCACGGGCACACAGGGTCTGAGGCTGGTTCTGGGGGCCCAGCAGAGCCCAGGCTGGTGCTGAGTGCCCAGCAGAGCCCAGGCTGGTTCTGAGTGCCCAGGGCCACGGGCACACAGGGTCTGAGGCTGGTTCTGAGTGCCCAGCAGAGCCCAGACTGGTGCTGAGTGCCCAGCAGAGCCCAGGCCTGCCTGCACAGGGTCTGAGGCTGGTTCTGAGTGCCCAGCAGAGCCCAGGCTGGTTCTGAGTGCCCAGCAGAGCCCAGGCCTGCCTGCACAGGATCTGAGGCTGGTTCTGAGTGCCCAGCAGAGCCCAGGCCTGCCTGCACAGGGTCTGAGGCTGGTTCTGAGTGCCCAGCAGAGCCCAGGCTGGTTCTGAGTGCCCAGCAGAGCCCAGGCCTGCCTGCACAGGGTCTGAGGCTGGTTCTGAGTGCCCAGCAGAGCCCAGGCCTGCCTGCACAGGGTCTGAGGCTGGTTCTGAGTGCCCAGCAGAGCCCAGGCCTGCCTGAGCAGCAGCCTGACTGCTGCTGGGTCACCTCAGGGCAGGCTCTTTGCAGCGGTGTGTTTTATCTGTCATTAACAGTTTGTGAGACAGATATGTGAAATCTTGCAAGGGTCAGCTCACCGAGTGTAGAATATGAGCAGTAGTCTGAGCAGCAGTTGCTTTTAAAAAAAGTTATCTTTCAATTTTGAGGGTATTTTAAAAACCATTTGCGCAGTCATTAAATTTTTTGTTCGACATCTACACAAACACTGAGAAAGCAAAAGAAAAATTTGTTACGCATGGCAATTCTTACTAGTCACGTTATTGAAAAGAAACATCCAAGTAGGTTTGGACTGGTGGTGTTTGCCACTAATACCTGATGAAATCTTTACTGCGCTTTAGAAGAAGTGAATTAAAACATGTTTTATTCTAAATTGCAACTATGCAGAAATTGAGGCTGATATTATCAGGAATGTGTAATTAAAAGATGTAAAGATTTTTCATTACCTGAGTCTTTGATGAATAAAAAAACCTTCTTGAGCAAACAAATGTCAATCATAAAATTAATCCACATGCTAGATTATCTAAAGAAACTTTCATCATTGGTTTTAATGAGCTTAATCATATAGTTTTAATCATATAGTAACAGTTCTAATCACATTGTCAAGAGGAGTTTTAAAATGTGTATCCCCGACACTAGAATAACATATAACAAAGGTCACTGCAAAACTAATAGAAAATATTTTGGTCAGCCTGCAAAGAAGTAACTGAATCATATCTTGGACTTTTCTTAAACACAAATTGTTTGTATGGTGGCTTTATAAAGATCCTAATAAGTAAACAAGCATGTTTACGGTCTGTAATGGGTAATTCTGGACCTTCATATTTATTATTGCCAGAATAGGTGCTTAATGTGTAGATTAATACTGTAGGTTTGCCCACATAAACCCTTTGTCCTTTGGCAAAGATAGCTGCTCTGAAGAGAAAAGGTAATTTTATAAAGAGTAAATGAGCTGAGATGGCTTAGCTGTAGGTTTAGTTTACAAGTGCTACTAATGCAGTGAGATGTGGTGTGTTGAACTGAGCTGTATTGTTTTGGATGTATTGCACCTTGCATAAATCCCTCAGTCTCTGTAGTGATTCAGTGAGTGAATGAGTTTTGTGCAGTCTTTCATAACTACATATTTTATCATTAATGAATTCTGAGTTTTCTGTGTTAAATTTTGTTTGTTGGCATTTCAAATGCTTTTTTTTTTTTTTCTGGTATGTCTCCAATAAATACAAAAGTATGTAAACTACAGTAAGTTACCAGACAGGAAAATAATTTAATTACATAAAATCGCCATAATGTTAGAATAGCTTTGAGTAGAGTAGGAGATTGGAAAATTTTCACAGACATAAATATAATTTTAAAAAACCTGAACTTGTTAGTAAAAAAATGTAGTAGGTTTTTGTAGATCAAAATATAAATGGTTTTGAGTGGGTTTATGTCATGTGAGTGATTTGAAAGTTGAGAAGATTAACACATTAGTTATATTTGCAGGCAACAGTAATTTGAAGTCACAGAAGAATGTTGTAAAGGCAAAAAAATCAGAATAATACTTAAAAATTAAACAAGCAAATGGGTATATGAGGTTGAAGCACCATTACAAAAATGTAAAATCTATCAGTTATGCTGTACTTTCAAACAGACAAAAGCTTTATCCTGCTCTTGCCCTGTATATGAATTTCAGAACTGACTTAAAGTAGGTGAAAAATGAGTTACTTTGACTTGGGTAATAGGATTGTCTGAGGACTAAAGCAAAGGCTTTGCAGTAGTGGCAGTAGCATACAAAATAATTTGCACCATCAGGATAGTAAAGAAATAAATCTTCTAACTATGCTGGTTGCTATCAGTCTAACACAATACTAGAGGTTTAAAAATAAAATACAAAAAAAACCCAGCCAAATTCCTCTTTTTCCCTCCCGAATTCAAAATTTTCACGTCTAAGAAGAGAACCTATTTTCCTTCAAGGGCAGACAGAGAAAAACTATTTGCCATTTAATTTGCAATTTTAGCAGTTTTTTTCCCAATGAATCTTCTCTAGATCACTTTGTTAAAGTTTGTCAATCAAATCCCTTTGTGCTGATTGCCACAAATTGCTTTTAAGCCTTTCAGAAGAACAAGTAGACATGAAAAATTCAGTTTTACCATCTAGAATCCTAACAGTTTGGGTTGACCTTTGAAAGGCTTCTTTTAAGAGTTAACAGTGGGAGGTAGAGACTGCTGTGAAACTAAGTGAACTGTAGAAGTAAATGGTGATTCAAAAGCAGACTTTATTGGAAATGCCATAATTTTGAGATATGAAAATTATAAAGGTGCCTGCCTGTGTAGCCATTAGACTTTTTCTTTGTCTGCCAGTGGTGACAGAGCTTTTGCAGTGGAAAAGGGAAGCATGCGTTTACAGGTTCATGCTTCCTTGCCACCAGCAGCTTGGAGATGCTGCCCTCCTGTGTGCTGCTGCTTTTCAGCTTCTTCAGGGTGCCCAGAATTTTGAGCAATCCAGAAGTGATTCCCAAAGTTTCAGCGTATTTGCCTTGGTGTACATTGCATAACTCTGTTTTGGAAAATACTGCCTGTAGCTGTTCTTTTAATGACTTAGTTTGTAAGTGGAATTGTTGTCGTTTAGTGATAAACTCTACAATGTTTGTTGCTTCTTTATAAAAAAAGGCTGTACAAGAATGCTTCTATTAGTTCTTCCTTTCACTTATGAAAAATGTGGAAAATGAAGCAATGATGGCAATGCACACTTTCTCATTTACAATATGTAATAGATGGCTTTGTCCTCAGTCATAAGTCGGGCCATTATGATGCTGCAATTGATGTGTACCTGGAGCAGCCATTCTATAAATAATTCCACATATTATAATTTCCTTGATATAGGTTTGTGACTTCCATTGATCTTAGTGACAGGCATAGTTCAGAATGAGGAAAATCAATATATCATCCCCTCTGTATCAAGTGCTTGTAATTCACATCGTATTAAAACCCTGTTTATAATGTCTCTGCCACTTCCAAGTCTCATTTTGCAGGCATCAATATTCTTATTTTTCCCTTCACCCATACCTGAATGTTTCCTATCATTCAGTGTTAAGTCTATTCCAAGAGACAGAGAGGCACAAAACTGGTTTACCTGAGTTCTGTGGAGGATTTTATTAAGAGTTGGTTAGCTGAGAAAGGCCATACTGACTTAATGCCGCTGGTTAAGCTTGAAAGGGAGGTCAGCAGTCTCCGATTCAGTGACTGCTGACAGGCAAGAATGCCGGATGGCCTTGCTGCAACATGAGGAAAGGGAGGTGAGATTAGTCCTGAATATCTGCAGAATGTAACAGAAGAATAAGCATAAGAATGTAGAAGTAGGTGTAGTTGCTGATATGTAACTAACCAATCCTGAGCTCAACTTTTGCAATATGTATGAAGCTTATTAAGAACCATATTTAACCCGCCGTATTCGATCAATAAATCGGACTTGGATGAACCAATTGGTGTCTGGGTCTCCTTCCTCCGACAAATGGTGGAGAATGCGGGCAAAGGCAGCATTCTGAACGTTCGCTCTTTTGGATTATAAATTCGCCACGGTCGAGGAAGTTGGGTGAGAGTCCTTGCAGCCGGGACGGTGCCGGATTTTAATAGCACCCTTGAGGATTACAATGGTATCTCAAGTCTCTACATGTCGCAGGAGCCTGGAAGAGCTGCAACAGCGCGCGCTGATATATAGGTATGGATAGGCAAGCGACATACGACCTATTCTCCTCATATTTAGAAAAGCGAGGAGTAAAAGGGGTAGATTTAAAAAAGGAGTTACCAGGGTTATTAGCTTATGGTCATTCTAAAGGGATTTTTGCTAACCCACATACAGTTCATGAGATAGCAGAGTGGAAAAAGTTTGGGGATATCCTGTGGGATGCAGTGTTAGATGATGATAAGTCAGCAAAGAAATTTGGCAAGTTATGGCGGGTGGTGTATAATACGTTGCTTCAGCAGGTTTCTGAAAGGCAGCAGAAAGGGCAACAGAAGCTTATAAGAAGAATATAGGGTATGGTCGTGAGGATGATCCCCTGGCACCTTCTGTAACTCAGATACTTATGCCTAAGAGTCCCCAGCAGAGTGGTGTGCAGGATTTTCCTATAAATAGTGTGGAACCGTCTGCACCTTTACTGTTGGGGGAGGAGGGCAGGCTGGATGGTGGAGGTAAGAGCTCGCCTCCGCCGCCAGCTTCAGGCAGGTTGGATGGTGGGGGTGGGAGCAAGCCAGCTTCACCTCCGTCTCCAGCTTTGCCTCCGCCACTTCCCCCGCGAGAGTCGGCTTCGGTGGGGGGGGGGGCCGCTTCCCCCGCGCGAGCCAGCTCCGGCTTCACCCTCGGCTTCGGTGGGGGGGGGGGGCCGCTTCCCCCGCGTGAGCCGGCTCCGGTTTCACCCTCGACTTCGGTAGGGGGGGGGCCGCTTCCCCCGCGCGAGCCAGCTCCGGTTTCACCGGCTTTGCCTCCGCCGCTTCCCCAGTATGAGTCAGCTCCGGCGGGGGGGCTGAATCCCCCGCCGGAAACCTCGGTCTCGGTACCGAAATGCCAGCAGCATAGCACCCTTAAAGAGTCAGATCCTATCCCGGGGGCACACAGTGACCTATGGGGGGAGATGGCTAAGCAGAGAAGGGAAGCTTGGGCTGCTGTGGCAAAAGAAGTAATGCAAATGGGGGATGGCGAGGCGATGGAAGTAGTCTCTAGTCTTGCATGTCCGGTTACATATACACCACAATATGATGCACAGGGGAACCTTACGCATAATATAGCAGCCTATGAGCCCTTAGACTGGAAGCTGCTAGCTCAGTTACGTTCTACAGTTAGTCAGTTTGGAGTAAAAAGTGAACCTGTTAGGCAAATGTTAGATTATCTTTTTAATACTCAGATTTTATGCCCAAATGATTTAAGAGGAATAGTTCGGTTGATATTTACTCAGCATCAGCAGTTACTGTTTAATGCACATTGGCACGCTTTGGTAAATGAGTCAGTTGCTGTACAGCGAGCTCAAGGAGATCCATTACATGGAGTGACAGTAGCTGAGCTTATGGGCTTAGGGGCATTTTTGCGTACAGAGGCACAGATGATATCGGGAGCAGATAAGCTTAGAGAGTCTATGCGGTTAGTGCGTGCTGCAATAGATATGGTTAAAGAACCAGGAGGGTTACCGGCTTATATGGGCATTAAACAAGGTAGAGAAGAATCATTTGGGAATTTTATAGACAGGGCAGCTACTGCTATAGATCGGGCTGGTGTCGCAGACTACATGAAGGGGGCGCTATTGAAGCAGTCTGATCTTCAAAATAGCAATCCAGCAACACAAAGAGTGTTAGCTACTTTGGGGGCAAATTGGACCATTGAGGAAGCATTAGAGCGAATGGCATTAATGCCAACAGCTTCACAGGCATTTATAGTAGATGCAATAAAGGAGCTAGGGTTAGGATTACAAAAGCAAGCAGAGTCTACTCAAAGTCAGGTGTTAGCTGCTCTTGCTCCTCTCCGAAATGGCTCACTGGCGGTCACGCAGAGCTCGAGACCATTCCTCAAGTGCTACAGATGCGGCAGTGAGGGACACACGCGACGAACATGTCAAGCAACCGGGATATGGTGTCACAACTGCCGATCCAGTTCCCACAACTCTACAGCTTGTAGGCGCCGGTCGGGAAACTATCCCAGGAGCGCGCAGCAGGCGAGCCGCGCCCAGACACAAGTAGCCGCCGTGACATCGGAAACACCAGCTGCCGACGCAACATCGCTGCCACCCCCTGTCTGCAACCAGCCACAGAAGGCAGCCTCGGCTTGGACTTATCAGCAGCAGTAGACGTCACATTAATGACGAATCGGCCTGAGAGGATACCAACTGGAGTAAAGGGTCCTCTCATTTTGAATGAACAAAAATGTGGAGCATTGTTATTAGGACGTTCTTCAATAACTATGCTGGGATTATTTGTATTGCCTGGTGTTATCGATGCGGATTATACAGGGGAAATACAAATTATGGTTTACACCCTTTATCCTCCTATTAAAATAACAAAAGGACAACGCATTGCACAATTAATACCACTATGTCAAATGACATCTGGTATACCATCATTTACTGGACAAACGTGGGATGAAAAGGGTTTTGGCTCTACTGGTGTTACACTTTTGACTGTGGATTTACAAAATAGACCAAAACAAAAAGTGGAAATTACCCATGGACATCAAAGCATAACCCTTTATGGATTATTGGATACAGGAGCAGATACCAGCATTATCTCTCCAGAAGCATGGCCACAACATTGGCCTCTGTTCCCATCATCAAATATGCTCACCGGAGTAGGAGGATTTACATTAGCAAGTAGATCACCACTTTTGTTAGTGTGTATTGATGATCAACAAGTATCTGCTGTGTTTTCAGTTGTTCAATTACCACCTACAGTTTCTTGTTTAATTGGAAGGGATATTTTAACACAATTGGGAGTGGTGTTAACTAATCATCACCCTTTGGGGTAATTGCCATTGCTTGGACTTTCCCCATTCCACTCACCTGGAAAACGGATACACCGGTGATGGTTAAGCAATGGCCATTAAAAGGGGAGAGTCTTATGCATGCCCATGAATTGGTAAAGGAACAATATTCACAGGGACACTTACGACTTTCTACGAGCCCTTGGAATACACCTATTTTTGTTATCAAGAAGAAATCAGGGAAATATCGTTTGATACATGATTTACGGGCTGTAAATGAACAGATGGAATCAATGGGGGCCTTACAGCCTGGTCTTCCAAATCCAGCTATGATCCCAGAACACTGGCCACTTTTAATTATTGATCTAAAGGATTGTTTTTTCACTATTGGGCTGCATCCTGATGATATGAAGAGATTTGCTTTTACTTTACCGGCAATAAATCGTGGAGAGCCAGATAAAAGATTTGAATGGATGACTCTTCCGCAAGGCATGCGTAATTCCCCGATGTTGTGTCAGCTTTATGTTGATGCTGCATTACAGCCACTACGTCGTAAGTGGCCAGCAACTATAATATATCATTACATGGACGACATTTTGTTTGCCCAGCAACAACCATTCTCCTCTCTGCAGATTGACAGTATTAGAGATACTCTTTCAGCATATTCGCTTGTTATTGCTGCTGAGAAAATTCAGACCACCACACCGTGGAAATATCTGGGATGGACTTTAACAGATCAAAAAGTAATACCTCAAAAATTGGAATTACAATTGGACATTAAAACTTTGCATGATGCACAGAAGTTGCTGGGAGATTTACAGTGGTTAAAACCTATTGTGGGAATACCAAATCATTTATTAGAAACCCTGCGGCCTTTGTTAAAGGGTATTGATCCTACTACTCCTGTACACCTGACAAAGGAGCACTATCTTGCCTTGCAACAAATTAGTAATTGTGTACAACAGGGATATGTGTCTCGTCGACAACTCGACTGCCCTATTGACCTTACTATTTGGAATAGTCCTTGCCATTTGCTTGGTGCTCTCTCTCAACAACAGGAGAAAACGGGGGAGATACGAGTTCTGGAATGGTTGTCACCATCACTACAACATAAGAGAACAATATTCTCAAAAATTGAACAATTGGCTGTGTTAGTCAAAAAAGGGCGTCTCAGAATTATTGAAGTGGATGGTCGAGAACCTGCTACCATTAGATTGCCTATGGAGAAAGAGACTTTAGACTGGTACTTGATTAATTCAAAGAACTTGCAGGAAGCATTATTAGCCTCACCTGCTAAAGTAGAAACCAGCAAATTAGTGCCTAAAGTTTTGCAATGGATGACAGAATGGAACTGGATTACTCGACCATTGAGGGAAGAACGCCCTATAGAAGGAGCTATTACAGCTTTTACAGATGCGGGAAAGAAATCAAGGCGTGCTGCTGTCACCTGGCAAGAAAAAGGACAATGGAAGCATCAACTTCTTACAGCAGATCCTGCAGATAGTTTACAAACTTTGGAATTGTTGGCAGTAGTATGGGCAGTGTCTAATTTACAGGAGCCTTTAAATGTGGTCACAGACTCTATGTATGTTGCCGGAGTAGCCAGACGAATAGAGGAAGCAGCAATTAAGGAAGTGAATAATAAACGATTGTATGAACTATTGATACAATTAAGGAAAGCTTTACGAGAAAGAAGTGCAGCGTATTCTGTGATTCATATTAGGAGCCATAAATGGTCTGAAGGTTTAGGAGAAGGGAATGAACGTGCAGACAAATTGGTTACTTTACCCATTGATAACTCTTGTCCTATTGACAAGCATACATTGGCCAGAGAAGCACATAGCAGATATCATCAAAATGCAAGAGGGCTTGCAAAACATTTTGAACTGAGTTTATCAGAAGCTAAAGCCATTGTTAGAGCATGTCCAATATGTAGTTATCATAATGAAGGAATAGGTTTAGGCGTGGGAGTTAATCCTCGAGGTTTGGAAATAAATGAAAAATGGCAAATGGATGTTACACAGGTACCTAGATTTGGTAAAGTTAAGTACGTGCATGTCACTGTAGATACACATAGTCACTACATATGGGCTACGGCTCAGGCAGGACAAAAAGCTACACATGTTATTAGGCACCTGTTAAGTTGCTTTGCTGTTATGGGAGTTCCAAGAAGCATCAAAACAGATAATGGTCGAGCTTATGTGTGTGCTAGGGTCCAGAAATTCTTAAATCGGTGGTCCATTAAGCATGTGACAGGTATTCCACACTCTTCTACTGGACAGGCAATAGTGGAAAGAGCAAACGGTACCCTTAAACGGTATATTGAGAAGCATCAAGACTTAACAGACCCACAATCATGTTTGGCCAAGGTTCTGTATGTGATCAATCATTTATGTATTTTTGGAGAAGATGATACCCCTCCTGCGATTAAACATCATCCAAGGTCAGGTCAGAAAAATACTGAGGAGACAGAGGTCTGGGTTAGGTATAAGAACCCGAGTACAGGATTATGGGAAAAACCTGCGAAAGTATTATATTGGGGTCGGGGGTATCTTTGTGTTTCTTCACCTACAGGACCTTTGTGGGTGCCTGCTAAGTGGACTAAACCTATTTTTGATGCAGCCTCTAGTGGACCGCCTCACAGAGGAGGACAGGGAGCGACTGAGGGAGAAACTGCCTCTAGTCCTACAACCGCTGCTGCTACAGCTGAAGGGACACTCGAAAGTGTTGGACAGAGCACTGACATGTCACTATCGGACAGCCCAGGAGTTGATTGGTTTTACTGACTCATTATCAACTTTTCGTTTAACAAATCCAGCAAAGGAACATTGCCTTGACTGGTATGATCCACATTGTGCTGCCTGGATAGCTCTACGTTGTGGGGGCTGTGATAATACTTTTTGGATAGAACAATCATTATTACGGGATTTATGGTGTCATACTTGCGAGCACGAGCACACGTGGGGTAAAAACTGGCAAGATGAATTAAGGAGACAAACGGGACTAAATGCGTATGTCGCTTTAAATCTTTATGAGTCTCCTGAACAAAAAATTCTTGCTTATTATCGTTGGGAAGTACAATGTGTTGTAAGTAGAATTAAGGTTCAAAGTAAATCACGTATAATCTCTGTAAGGTGTAGAAAATTAGTACCTTTAACACAACGTTCTATTGTAGGGCCCTTCAGGGGGAATCCTGAAAGAGCATTAGATCATTGCATTGAAAAATTACAAAAATTAAGTTTGAAAGTGACGGGACCAGTGAAATTAGGAGCAGCAAAACTGAAAACTGATAAGAAAAAGAAGGCTAGAAAGGGAGCAACCTCTTCTAAATAAGGCTAATTAGTTTTCTATGATTAGGACAATTTTACAGTTGTGGGACCCTCGGGAGGATACAGTTATTGAAGAAGATAACGAGCAGGAACAACGATTACGAAATAAAATACGCCTTGCGCTAAAGAAAGAGCTTGAACTATTAGCCTTATATAGTAAGAAAGGTGAAGAGGCTTTGCAATCACCACCATTAAATTGGTTGCATTGGGTCGAAGAGACAGATTTTTATACTGGTCCCTACTTACATTCACTTCCTTGTTATGTTTGCAAAAGGGATGCTGATAAGTGCTATGCATGGATAGCTTTGCTTTGTGCAGGTTGTAATAAGATTTATTGGTACTCACAAAAGACAATAGCAAATTTATGGTGTGGACCTTGTTTCGGGAAGTGGATTCAAGATTTTGTCTGGGTTAGAGCTCTTGAACAAAATACTGGTCTGCCAGGAAGGGCAGGATTGGAGCTTTTTGAGAGTGCAGAACAAGTGGTTATAGCATATATTAGATGGAAGTTGCAGCAAGCACTTAGAGAGCTTGAAGTTACTAGTGCCTCACGCATTATAGCAGCTCGCTGTAAAGCTGATTTGCCTTTAAACTTGCCATATGCTATACCTGTGAGCAAGGATGCTGATTTGGGGTTAGATCAGTGTATTCAAAGACTGACTCAGGTCCATTTTAATCAGCCTAACAAGTCAAGTAAAAGACAGCAGAGGAAGAAAAAACAGGCAAAAAGGAAAGAAAAATGAAGTTTGTTTTTATTATACTGCTTAACGCTGTAGCAGTTAAAGCAGTAGGAATAACACACTTCAGTCAGCCAAGAGAAAATCTATGGGTAACACTTGCTAATCAAATTAATCAATCATCACTTTGTCTTAGTCTTGGAGGGGTTACTAATCCATTTCGAACATGCTTGGTAGGACTTCCAGTGTGGTCTCCTGGAGAATTTTGCAGTTTAATAAATAATCGAACCTTATGCATGCGTAACATGTCTAACATCACATTGCCAGCACAGCAAGGATATACTGCAGGTCAGAGTGATGGCTATCGCCAATGTTTACTAATCCAATCACTTAACACTTCCTTGCGTTCTCCTCCTGAAGAATTAGATCTTTTTGGAAGTGCAAATGCCAGTATGTCTAACACCACAGCTGGCGGATGGTTTAGTTTCAAACCCTTGGATGTCCAGAATTTAAATCAACCTAAAGACACATGGGCCACCTTGGATTCATCCCTGAATTTGAGTGAATTCTCTCCACAGCATTACAGTCAATGTAACGGCACAAACATTACGGCACCAATGAAATTACCTACAGGAATATTTCTAATTTGTGGAGACAGGGCGTGGAATGGTGTACCAGCTAAGCCACAGGGTGGACCCTGTTATTTGGGAAAATTGTCCTTGTTTCACCCTAATGTATCCTTGCTAATGCAGCTCAGTCAAACATCAAACAGGAAAAGGTGTAGTATACATGACTTGGACTGCAGCCAGATTGGAGATCCAAAGTTTTGGGGTACATTCAGACAAGTAGTAGTTTCAACTATCTTACCAGGAGGATCTGCCAATAAGGCTATGAATTTAGCAAAACAATTAGGGTGCTGGACAAGAAATGAGCTGAACCAGACATCCCAAATTCTGGACATGATGACTGCAGGTGTGCAAAGTGTTAACCATGCTGTTTTACAAAATAGAGCTGCTGTAGATTTTTTGCTCTTAGCACAAGGGCATGGATGTGAAGAATTTGAGGGAATGTGTTGTATGAATTTGTCTGATCATTCGGTGTCCATTCATACTAAGATAAAAGAACTACAACAGGGACTTCACAATCTCAAAGAAGAAGAAGGTTTAGGAATTGACGAATGGCTTAAAGGCTTAGGGCTTGGACCATGGCTAAGGAACATTGTGACATATGCTATCGGCTTACTGGGTGTGATCTTAATGTTTTTGCTTATTTTGCCTTGTATTTTTACTTGTATTCAAAACATGGTTAGCCGTATGATAGCAAAAACCTGGCAAACTAATCTCCTTGCTCAAGAAGAAAGCGGGGGAAATGTGGAGGATTTTATTAAGAGTTGGTTAATTGAGAAAGGCCATACTGATTTAATGCCGCTGGTTAAGCTTGAAAGGGAGGTCAGCAGTCTCTGATTCAGTGACTGCTGACAGGCAAGAATGCCGGATGGCCTTGCTGCAACATGAGGAAAGGGAGGTGAGATTAGTCCTGAATATCTGCAGAATGTAACAGAAGAATAAGCACAAGAATGTAGAAGTAGGTGTAGTTGCTGATATGTAACTAACCAATCCTGAGCTCAACTTTTGCAATATGTATGAAGCTTATTAAGAACCATATTTAACCCGCCGTATTCGATCAATAAATTGGACTTGGATGAACCAATTGGTGTCTGGGTCTCCTTCCTCCGACAGGCAGCCTTGCTGGAACTGGTCGATCGAGAACTGGAAAAGGGTCACATAGAACCCTCCACCAGCCCATGGAACACCCCGGTATTCGTAGTCCCCAAAAGGTCCGGACAAGGCTATCGTCTCGTCCACGACCTGAGAGAAGTGAACAAGACGATTCGACCCATGGGTCCAGTCCAGACACTGCTTCCCACGAACTCAGCCGTCCCCACAGGGCAGCCGTGTGCAGTACTGGACATCAAGGACTGCTTCTTTTCAATACCCCTGCACCCTGAGGACAGAGAACGATTCGCCTTTTCCGTGGCATTTCGGAACGGCGAGAGGCCCAACCTTCGCTTCCAATGGAGAGTACTTCCGCAAGGCCTGGTCGACAGTCCCACCATATGCCAAATCACCGTGGACAAAGCACTGACGCCAGTCCGACACTCATACCCCACCGCAACCATCATCCAGTACATGGACGACATCCTGGTCGCAGCACCATCGACAAGCCAAGTGGATCACCTGGTGTCCACAGTCACGGAAACCCTTCAAGCCAACGGCTTCGAGATCGCGAGCGCAAAGATCAAGAGAGGACCCTGCGTGACCTTCCTGGGAGTAGGCATCACAAGCTCCTACGTGACACCCCCCGAGATGAAGATCAACCGAGACATCGAGACGCTCCACGACGTGCAACGCCTGGTGGGATCGCTGCAGTGGCTTCGCAACATCGTCCTGATTCCTCCCGAGATCATGGACCCTCTGTACGACCTCCTGAAAGGAAAGCACCCCTGGGAACCCAAGGAGCTGACACAGCAAGCAAAGAGCTCCCTCGACTTCATCGAAGTGTCAACATCAGCAGCAGCCCTAATGCTGGAAGAAGCACTCTCCTCGCGACAGGGCACCGTGTCAGTCATCCACATCAACAGCCATGACCCAGTCAAAGGTTACTTTCAGATCGGCAACGACGAAGCAGACGCCGCAGCGAAAGGCGTTTGGACCTTGCAAAGAGCTCGTCAACTGCACGAGTCGCTCCACATCGGAGTCAAAGCACTGGCGAAGAGATGCGGAATCTCGACGGCGGACGCCAAACATGTGGTAGCCACTTGCCCTCATTGCCAGAAGTCACCCCTTTGGTCCTACGGAGTCAACCCGAGAGGCCTCAAGCCCTCAGAAATCTGGCAGTCGGACTTCACCTGGTGCGAAATACTAAGGCCCCGAGCTTGGCTTGCAGTGACAGTAGACACTTATAGCGGAGCGATCGTAGCTACACAGCACCCCAAAACCAATTCCAAAGCCACAATTCAGCACTGGCTGACAGCCATGGCCTGGCTTGGCATCCCCAAGCAGATCAAAACGGACAACGGCTCCAACTTCAAATCCAAACAAGTACAGGAATTCGCCTCGAAATGGGGTATCACGCTAGTGCACGGCATCCCACATAACAGTACCGGACAGGCCATAGTACAGAGAGCAAACCAGACCCTGAAAACCAAGATAGAAGTGTTGGCAAAAGCAGAGGGCTTTGCCAACGCCATTCCCCCAGGAGATCAGGCACGTATGCTGGCAACCGCCTTGCTGGCACTGAATCAATTCCCTAGGGGAGATGAAACAAACAGTCCCGTTCAAAAACACTGGGTTACTCGAACGCTAGAAGAGGGCCCGCAGGTGGTAATCAGAAACGAGCTAGGCGAGTGGGAACAGGGTTGGAGGCTGGTGCTCACAGGGCGAGGGTACGCAGCGGTCAAAAAGGACGGCAAAATCAGGTGGTGTCCACTTAAGTCGATTAAACCGGACCTTCAGGGCGAGCAGAATGAGACTGACGAGAATTGCGAGTATCTGTTTACAGGACCTGCTCGTGGGACGTCCTCGTGACGCGTACTTTCCAGTTCCGGACGAAAGCGACAGACCACCAAGCCGCCAAGCAGCACCCGAGAGACCCGCACGGGTGAGACCCAAGCACCAAGGGTGTTTCTGTGCGATTTTGCTGTTGGGGCTTGTTGCCAGGGGGCAAGCCAGCCCAGACCACTACCCCCATCAGCCCTTCAGGTGGGTAATGCGACACCTTAGTAGGGGCAAAGCGCTCAGACAAATCACCACACCGAACACCCCATCCTTCGTGCTCCGCATCACCGACCTGTTTCCAGGACAGCCAAAGGTACACCCCTATTCCCCACACGTCACACACTCGTACCTATCCTACTGGTGCCCAGCTTCAAACCCTGGGAAAAGTTACTGCAATCACCCAGGGTGGGGATACTGTGGGCACTGGGGTTGCGAAACTATAGTTACAGATGCCAGGCCATCGGGGCCTGGGTGGGATCCACAAGAGCCAGACAAATTCCTACAGTTCACCTGGGCACCCATCGGTTGCAAAATACCCCTCTTCTTTCACGGGAACTTCCATCGAAACCAACATAAAATCCCTAGATTTCGGGCATGCACTGAGTACAACATGACGGTCTTGCAGCCAGATCACCCTAGCTGGGCCACAGGCAGAACGTGGACAGTAGTCCTTCAAGGGTCAAAAGAGAGGGCGAATGTGCAAATTATCAGGCTTCAACCGTCAGCACCCCGAGCAGTCGGACCCAACAAAGTGATTAAAAGCGTGCCGAAAGGGAGAAACGTAACCTACCCCAAAACCTTACCCACAGGGGTCAGCAAAGTCCCGACCAGTCAAGCGGAGACCTTTCAGATGAGCCGCTTAACCGAGTCAGACGCAGACCCAATCCTTCGCATGTTAGAAGCTACCTTTGTATCCCTGAACGAATCCAACCCTAACGTAACCGAATCCTGCTGGCTTTGTTACGATGTCAAACCCCCCTTTTTCGAAGGAGTCGCTCTAAACACTCCCTTTAGTTACTCCTCAGCCGACGCCCCTCACCAGTGCAGATGGGACACCCCTCGCAAGGGAATCACCCTGAGTCAAGTCACAGGCCGAGGCAGATGCTTTGGCAATGCAACCCTAGCTAGGCGGAAAGGCAACGTCTGCACCAAAATCGTCAAGCCTAACAGGAAAAACAATAAATGGGCAGTCCCAGCCGCATCTGGGATGTGGGTTTGCCAGCGATCCGGAGTGAGTCCTTGTGTGTTCCTTCCCAAATTCAATGACTCTAACGACTTCTGTGTCCAAGTTCTGATTGTTCCTAGGATCCTGTACCACTCAGACGAAGAAATGTACCATCTTCTTGAGGGACCCGGCCGGATCCACAAAAGAGAAATATTGACAGGTATAACTATCGCGATGCTGCTCGGCCTGGGAGCAGCCGGAACGGCCACAGGAGTCTCAGCCCTAGCGACCCAGCACCAAGGACTGTCACAGCTGCAAGCAACAATTGACGAGGACCTGCAAAGGATCGAGAAATCCATCTCCTTTCTAGAGAAGTCGGTCTCCTCACTCTCAGAAGTGGTCTTGCAGAACAGGCGAGGCCTAGACCTCCTGTTCATGCAGCAAGGGGGCCTGTGCGCCGCCTTGAAGGAGGAGTGCTGTTTCTACGCAGATCACACAGAGGGACTCCATGGCAGAACTCCGGAACCGACTGGCTCAGAGACAGAAAGACAGGGAGGCCCAACAGGGCTGGTACGAGACCTGGTTCAATCAATCACCTTGGCTAACCACTCTGATTTCTGTCCTGATAGGTCCATTGGCCATGCTGTTTCTAACAGTCACCTTCGGACCATGCCTGCTGAACAAACTGGTCTCGTTCGTTCAGACCCGCCTGGAACGGACCAACATCCTGTTCTTAGGCCGACGACAATTGCTGTGAAATCAACCAGAGAATTCAACCAGGGAATTCAACCAGGGAACACCGTCAGTCACAAGATCCTCCGAGCTTGTCTGACAAAAGCTTACTCAGGACTCCCAAGACCCTTTTCCCTTGTCAAGCTACGACCTTATACCTCACTTAAGTACCTATAGGCATGACTACCTCATCCATTTGTGAAAAGGGGGGGGGAGATGTGGTAGACAGGGAAAGGCGCTGCGGAAGATCTCGCGATGTCACGGAAAGCCAGGACCATCAGATCCCCTTAGATAAGACCATCTGCCTACCATAGATAAGAAACTTACATAGGAATGTAACCCGCCTAACCAAATTCCAGTAACTTTCCATCCCCTACCCAGTAACAGTCCACCTCTTACTAACCATAGAAGGTAAAGACAGACCCATGCTGACGTAGAGACCCCTTAGACTATAAAAACCCAAGAGACGACATAATAAACGCCTTTTGACCGTCCATCACATTGATGTCTGCGTGTGCCATTGGCCCGAGTGGCCCCAGTGAGAGGGCTGCCGTGCTGTTCGTCTGAACCAGGTCGCCTGCCTTGCATCGGAAGGCAACACTCTCTTCTAGTCTACATGTTAGGAAAAAGCTTTTCCACTCTGTCTGGCAAGGAGAAACTGTGCCAGCACAGAAAACATCTCCCATCGTGTTCTAGAGGCTGCACGGAGGTCTGCCGAGTGTTTTGCAAGAAGAGCAAGAAAGTTGTCCAAAACAGCTTGCAATCGGATGTTCATGTGAATAGAAAAGGCAGGAGAGTGGTCAGGTACTGTTTTCTCTTAGTTGGCAAGCTGCGCACACAATCGCAGTGTTGTACAGCTTGTTTCATCACCTTTGCGCAGTTGCCGCTCTCTCCGGCTCCCGGAGACGAAGAAGCGGCTTCTTCGCGCAAAGACGATTCTGCCGCTCACAGTGCTCTGCAGTGTGTGTCTTCTGCCGAAAGAGGCCCGGGAGCGGTGCTTAGCTCTGCAGAGCACCGTACCTTCGTCTTTAGCATTTCTTCTCGTCTATATCTTAGCAAAAAGCTTTTCCACTCTGTCTGGCAAGGAGAAACTGTGCCAGCACAAAAAACATCTCCCATCGTGTTCTAGAGGCTGCACGGAGGTCTACCGAGTGTTTTGCAAGAAGAGAAAGAAAGTTGTCCAAAACAGCTTCCAATCGAATGTTCATGTGATTAGAAAAGGCAGGAGAGTGGTCAGGTACTGTTTTCTCTCAGTTGGCAAGCTGCGCTCACAATCGCAGTGTTGTACAGCTTGTTTCATCACCTTTGCGAAGTTGCCGCTCTCTCCGGCTCCCGGAGACGAAGAAGCTGCTTTTTCGCGCAAAGACGATTCTGCCGCTCATAGTGCTCTGCGGTGTGCGCCTTCTGCTGAAAGAGGCCCGGGAGCTGTGCTTAGCTCTGCAGAGCACTGTACCTTCGTCTTTAGCCTCTCTTCTCGTCTACATCTTAGCAAAAAGCTTTTCCACTCTGTCTGGCAAGGAGAAACTGTGCCAGCACAGAAAACATCTCCCATCGTGTTCTAGAAGCTGCACGGAGGTCTGCCGAGTGTTTTGCAAGAAGAGAAAGAAAGTTGTCCAAAACAGCTTGCAATCGAATGTTCATGTGATTACAAAAGGCAGGAGAGTTGTCAGGTACTGTTTTCTCTCAGTTGGCAAGCTGCGCACACAATCGCAGTGTTGTACAGCTTGTTTCATCACCTTTGCCAAGTTGCCGCTCTCTCCGGCTCCCGGAGACGAAGAAGCTGCTTCTTCGCGCAAAGACGATTCTGCCGCTCACAGTGCTCTGCGGTGTGCGGCTTCTGCCGAAAGAGGCCCGGGAGCGGTGCTTAGCTCTGCAGAGCACCGTACCTTCGTCTTTAGCCTCTCTTCTCGTCTACATCTTAGCAAAAAGCTTTTCCACTCCGTCTGGCAAGGAGAAACTGTGCCGGCACAGAAAACATCTCCCATCGTGTTCTAGAGGCTGCACGGAGGTCTGCCGAGTGTTTTGCAAGAAGTGAAAGAAAGTTGTCCAAAACAGCTTGCAATCGAATGTTCATGTGATTAGAAAAGGCAGGAGAGTGGTCAGGTACTGTTTTCTCTCAGTTGGCAAGCTGCGCACACAATCGCAGTGTTGTACAGCTTGTTTCATCACCTTTGCGAAGTTGCCGCTCTCTCCGGCTCCCGGAGACGAAGAAGCTGCTTCTTCGCGCAAAGACGATTCTGCCGCTCACAGTGCTCTGCGGTGTGCGCCTTCTGCCGAAAGAGGCCCGGGAGCGGTGCTTAGCTCTGCAGAGCACCGTACCTTCGTCTTTAGCCTCTCTTCTCGTCTACATCTTAGCAAAAAGCTTTTCCACTCTGTCTGGCAAGGAGAAACTGTGCCAGCACAGAAAACATCTCCCATCGTGTTGTAGAAGCTGCACGGAGGTCTGCCGAGTGTTTTGCAAGAAGAGAAAGAAAGTTGTCCAAAACAGCTTGCAATCGAATGTTCATGTGAATAGAAAAGGCAGGAGAGTGGTCAGGTACTATTTTCTCTCACTTGGCAAGCTGCGCACACAATCGCAGTGTTGTACAGCTTGTTTCATCACCTTTGCGAAGTTGCCGCTCTCTCCGGCTCCCGGAGACGAGGAAGCTGCTTCTTCGCGCAAAGACGATTCTGCCGCAAAAGTGCTCTGCAGTGTGTGTCTTCTGCCGAAAGAGGTCCGGGAGCGGTGCTTAGCTCTGCAGAGCACCGCACCTTCGTCTTTAGCCTCTCTTCTCGTCTACATCTTAGCAAAAAGCTTTTCCACTCTGTCTGGCAAGGAGAAACTGTGCCAGCACAAAAAACATCTCCCACCGTGTTCTAGAGGCTGCACGGAGGTCTGCCGAGTGTTTTGCAAGAAGAGAAAGAAAGTTGTCCAAAACAGCTTGCAATCGAATGTTCATGTGAATAGAAAAGGCAGGAGAGTGGTCAGGTACTGTTTTCTCTCAGTTGGCAAGCTGCGCACACAATCGCAGTGTTGTACAGCTTGTTTCATCACCTTTGCGAAGCTGCCGCTCTCTCCGGCTCCCGGAGACGAAGAAGCTGCTTCTTCGCGCAAAGACGATTCTGCCGCTCACAGTGCTCTGCAGTGTGTGTCTTCTGCCGAAAGAGGCCCGGGAGCGGTGCTTAGCTCTGCAGAGCACCGTACCTTCGTTTTTAGCCTCTCTTCTCGTCTACATCTTAGCAAAAAGCTTTTCCACTCTGTCTGGCAAGGAGAAACTGTGCCAGCACAAAAAACATCCCCATCGTGTTCTAGAGGCTGCACGGAGGGCTGCCGAGTGTTTTGCAAGAAGAGAAAGAAAGTTGTCCAAAAGAGCTTGCAATCGAATGTTCATGTGAATAGAAAAGGCAGGAGAGTGGTCAGGTACTGTTTTCTCTCAGTTGGCAAGCTGCGCACACAATCGCAGTGTTGTACAGCTTGTTTCATCACCTTTGCGAAGCTGCCGCTCTCTCCGGCTCCCGGAGACGAAGAAGCTGCTTCTTCGCGCAAAGACGATTCTGCCGCTCACAGTGCTCTGCAGTGTGTGTCTTCTGCCGAAAGAGGCCCGGGAGCTGTGCTTTGCTCTGCAGAGCACCGTACCTTCGTCTTTAGCCTCTCTTCTCGTCTACATCTTAGCAAAAAGCTTTTCCACTCTGTCTGGCAAGGAGAAACTGTGCCAGCACAGAAAACATCTCCCATCATGTTCTAGAGGCTGCACGGAGGTCTGCTGAGTTTTTTGCAAGAAGAGAAAGAAAGTTGTCCAAAACAGCTTGCAATCGAATGTTCATGTGAATAGAAAAGGCAGGAGAGTGGTCAGGTACTGTTTTCTCTCAGTTGGCAAGCTGCGCACACAATCGCAGTGTTGTACAGCTTGTTGGATCACCTTTGCGAAGTTGCTGCTCTATCCGGCACCCGGAGACGAAGAAGCTGCTTCTTCGCGCAAAGACGATTCTGCCGCTCACAGTGCTCTGCAGTGTGTGTCTTCTGCCGAAAGAGGCCCGGGAGCGGTGCTTAGCTCTGCAGAGCACCGTACCTTCGTCTTTAGCCTCTCTTCTCGTCTACATCTTAGCAAAATGCTTTTCCACTCTGTCTGGCAAGGAGAAACTGTGCCAGCACAGAAAACATCTCCCATCGGGTTGTAGAAGCTGCACGGAGGTCTGCCGAGTGTTTTGCAAGAAGAGCAAGAAAGTTGTCCAAAACAGCTTGCAATCGAATGTTCATGTGAATAGAAAAGGCAGGAGAGTGGTCAGGTACTGTTTTCTCTCAGTTGGCAAGCTGCGCACACAATCGCAGTGTTGTACAGCTTGTTTCATCACCTTTGCGAAGTTGCCGCTCTCTCCGGCTCCCGGAGACGAAGAAGCTGCATTTTCGCGCAAAGACGATTCTGCCGCAAAAGTGCTCTGCAGTGTGTGTCTTCTGCCGAAAGAGGCCCGGGAGCGGTGCTTAGCTCTGCAGAGCACCGCACCTTCGTCTTCAGCCTCTCTTCTCGTCTACATCTTAGCAAAAAGCTTTTCCACTCTGTCTGGCAAGGAGAAACTGCGCCAGCACAAAAAACATCTCCCATAGTGTTCTAGAGGCTGCACGGAGGTCTGCCGAGTGTTTTGCAAGAAGAGAAAGAAAGTTGTCCAAAACAGCTTGCAATCGAATGTTCATGTGAATAGAAAAGGCAGGAGAGTGGTCAGGTACTGTTTTCTCTCAGTTGGCAAGCTGCGCACACAATCGCAGTGTTGTACAGCTTGTTTCATCACCTTTGCGAAGCTGCCGCTCTCTCCGGCTCCCGGAGACGAAGAAGCTGCTTCTTCGCGCAAAGACGATTCTGCCGCTCACAGTGCTCTGCAGTGTGTGTCTTCTGCCGAAAGAGGCCCGGGAGCGGTGCTTAGCTCTGCAGAGCACCGTACCTTCGTCTTTAGCCTCTCTTCTCGTCTACATCTTAGCAAAAAGCTTTTCCACTCTGTCTGGCAACGAGAAACTGTGCCAGCACAAAAAACATCCCCATCGTGTTCTAGAGGCTGCACGGAGGTCTGCCGAGTGTTTTGCAAGAAGAGAAAGAAAGTTGTCCAAAACAGCTTGCAATCGAATGTTCATGTGAATAGAAAAGGCAGGAGAGTGGTCAGGTACTGTTTTCTCTCAGTTGGCAAGCTGCGCACACAATCGCAGTGTTGTACAGCTTGTTTCATCACCTTTGCGAAGCTGCCGCTCTCTCCGGCTCCCGGAGACGAAGAAGCTGCTTCTTCGCGCAAAGAGGATTCTGCCGCTCACAGTGCTCTGCAGTGTGTGTCTTCTGCCGAAAGAGGCCCGGGAGCTGTGCTTAGCTCTGCAGAGCACCGTACCTTGGTCTTTAGCCTCTCTTCTCGTCTACATCTTAGCAAAAAGCTTTTCCACTCTGTCTGGCAAGGAGAAACTGTGCCAGCACAGAAAACATCTCCCATCGTGTTCTAGAGGCTGCACGGAGGTCTGCCGAGTGTTTTGCAAGAAGAGAAAGAAAGTTGTCCAAAACAGCTTGCAATCGAATGTTCATGTGAATAGAAAAGGCAGGAGAGTGGTCAGGTACTGTTTTCTCTCAGTTGGCAAGCTGCGCACACAATCGCAGTGTTGTACAGCTTGTTTCATCACCTTTGCGAAGTTGCCGCTCTCTCCGGCTCCCGGAGACGAAGAAGCTGCTTCTTCGCGCAAAGACGATTCTGCCGCTCACAGTGCTCTGCAGTGTGTGTCTTCTGCCGAAAGAGGCCCGGGAGCGGTGCTTAGCTCTGCAGAGCACCGTAACTTCGTCTTTAGCCTCTCTTCTCGTCTACATCTTAGCAAAAAGCTTTTCCACTCTGTCTGGCAAGGAGAAACTGTGCCAGCACAGAAAACATCTCCCATCGTGTTCTAGAGGCTGCACGGAGGTCTGCCGAGTGTTTTGCAAGAAGAGAAAGAAAGTTGTCCAAAACAGCTTGCAATCGAATATTCATGTGAATAGAAAAGGCAGGAGATGGTCAGGTACTGTTTTCTCTCAGTTGGCAAGCTGCGCACACAATCGCAGTGTTGTACAGCTTGTTTCATCACCTTTGCGAAGTTGCCGCTCTCTCCGGCTCCCGGAGACGAAGAAGCTGCTTCTTCGCGCAAAGACGATTCTGCCGCTCACAGTGCTCTGCAGTGTGTGTCTTCTGCCGAAATAGGCCCGGGAGCTGTGCTTAGCTCTGCAGAGCACCATACAGGCTTCTTTAGCTTCTCTTCTCGTCTACATCTTAGGAAAAAGCTTTTCCACTCTGTCTGGCAAGGAGAAACTGTGCCAGCACAAAAAACATCTCCCATCGTGTTCTAGAGGCTGCACGGAGGTCTGCCGAGTGTTTTGCAAGAAGAGAAAGAAAGTTGTCCAAAACAGCTTGCAATCGAATGTTCATGTGAATAGAAAAGGCAGGAGAGTGGTCAGGTACTGTTTTCTCTCAGTTGGCAAGCTGCGCACACAATCGCAGTGTTGTACAGCTTGTTTCATCACCTTTGCGAAGCTGCCGCTCTCTCCGGCTCCCGGAGACGAAGAAGCTGCTTCTTCGCGCAAAGACGATTCTGCCGCTCACAGTGCTCTGCAGTGTGTGTCTTCTGCCGAAAGAGGCCCGGGAGCGGTGCTTAGCTCTGCAGAGCACCGTACCTTCGTCTTTAGCCTCTCTTCTCGTCTACATCTTAGCAAAAAGCTTTTCCACTCTGTCTGGCAAGGAGAAACTGTGCCAGCACAAAAAACATCCCCATCGTGTTCTAGAGGCTGCATGGAGGTCTGCCGAGTGTTTTGCAAGAAGAGAAAGAAAGTTGTCCAAAACAGCTTGCAATCGGATGTTCATGTGAATAGAAAAGGCAGGAGAGTGGTCAGGTACTGTTTTCTCTTAGTTGGCAAGCTGCGCACACAATCGCAGTGTTGTACAGCTTGTTTCATCACCTTTGCGCAGTTGCCGCTCTCTCCGGCTCCCGGAGACGAAGAAGCGGCTTCTTCGCGCAAAGACGATTCTGCCGCTCACAGTGCTCTGCAGTGTGTGTCTTCTGCCGAAAGAGGCCCGGGAGCGGTGCTTAGCTCTGCAGAGCACCGTACCTTCGTCTTTAGCATTTCTTCTCGTCTATATCTTAGCAAAAAGCTTTTCCACTCTGTCTGGCAAGGAGAAACTGTGCCAGCACAAAAAACATCTCCCATCGTGTTCTAGAGGCTGCACGGAGGTCTACCGAGTGTTTTGCAAGAAGAGAAAGAAAGTTGTCCAAAACAGCTTCCAATCGAATGTTCATGTGATTAGAAAAGGCAGGAGAGTGGTCAGGTACTGTTTTCTCTCAGTTGGCAAGCTGCGCTCACAATCGCAGTGTTGTACAGCTTGTTTCATCACCTTTGCGAAGTTGCCGCTCTCTCCGGCTCCCGGAGACGAAGAAGCTGCTTTTTCGCGCAAAGACGATTCTGCCGCTCATAGTGCTCTGCGGTGTGCGCCTTCTGCTGAAAGAGGCCCGGGAGCTGTGCTTAGCTCTGCAGAGCACTGTACCTTCGTCTTTAGCCTCTCTTCTCGTCTACATCTTAGCAAAAAGCTTTTCCACTCTGTCTGGCAAGGAGAAACTGTGCCAGCACAGAAAACATCTCCCATCGTGTTCTAGAAGCTGCACGGAGGTCTGCCGAGTGTTTTGCAAGAAGAGAAAGAAAGTTGTCCAAAACAGCTTGCAATCGAATGTTCATGTGATTACAAAAGGCAGGAGAGTTGTCAGGTACTGTTTTCTCTCAGTTGGCAAGCTGCGCACACAATCGCAGTGTTGTACAGCTTGTTTCATCACCTTTGCCAAGTTGCCGCTCTCTCCGGCTCCCGGAGACGAAGAAGCTGCTTCTTCGCGCAAAGACGATTCTGCCGCTCACAGTGCTCTGCGGTGTGCGGCTTCTGCCGAAAGAGGCCCGGGAGCGGTGCTTAGCTCTGCAGAGCACCGTACCTTCGTCTTTAGCCTCTCTTCTCGTCTACATCTTAGCAAAAAGCTTTTCCACTCCGTCTGGCAAGGAGAAACTGTGCCGGCACAGAAAACATCTCCCATCGTGTTCTAGAGGCTGCACGGAGGTCTGCCGAGTGTTTTGCAAGAAGTGAAAGAAAGTTGTCCAAAACAGCTTGCAATCGAATGTTCATGTGATTAGAAAAGGCAGGAGAGTGGTCAGGTACTGTTTTCTCTCAGTTGGCAAGCTGCGCACACAATCGCAGTGTTGTACAGCTTGTTTCATCACCTTTGCGAAGTTGCCGCTCTCTCCGGCTCCCGGAGACGAAGAAGCTGCTTCTTCGCGCAAAGACGATTCTGCCGCTCACAGTGCTCTGCGGTGTGCGCCTTCTGCCGAAAGAGGCCCGGGAGCGGTGCTTAGCTCTGCAGAGCACCGTACCTTCGTCTTTAGCCTCTCTTCTCGTCTACATCTTAGCAAAAAGCTTTTCCACTCTGTCTGGCAAGGAGAAACTGTGCCAGCACAGAAAACATCTCCCATCGTGTTGTAGAAGCTGCACGGAGGTCTGCCGAGTGTTTTGCAAGAAGAGAAAGAAAGTTGTCCAAAACAGCTTGCAATCGAATGTTCATGTGAATAGAAAAGGCAGGAGAGTGGTCAGGTACTATTTTCTCTCACTTGGCAAGCTGCGCACACAATCGCAGTGTTGTACAGCTTGTTTCATCACCTTTGCGAAGTTGCCGCTCTCTCCGGCTCCCGGAGACGAGGAAGCTGCTTCTTCGCGCAAAGACGATTCTGCCGCAAAAGTGCTCTGCAGTGTGTGTCTTCTGCCGAAAGAGGTCCGGGAGCGGTGCTTAGCTCTGCAGAGCACCGCACCTTCGTCTTTAGCCTCTCTTCTCGTCTACATCTTAGCAAAAAGCTTTTCCACTCTGTCTGGCAAGGAGAAACTGTGCCAGCACAAAAAACATCTCCCACCGTGTTCTAGAGGCTGCACGGAGGTCTGCCGAGTGTTTTGCAAGAAGAGAAAGAAAGTTGTCCAAAACAGCTTGCAATCGAATGTTCATGTGAATAGAAAAGGCAGGAGAGTGGTCAGGTACTGTTTTCTCTCAGTTGGCAAGCTGCGCACACAATCGCAGTGTTGTACAGCTTGTTTCATCACCTTTGCGAAGCTGCCGCTCTCTCCGGCTCCCGGAGACGAAGAAGCTGCTTCTTCGCGCAAAGACGATTCTGCCGCTCACAGTGCTCTGCAGTGTGTGTCTTCTGCCGAAAGAGGCCCGGGAGCGGTGCTTAGCTCTGCAGAGCACCGTACCTTCGTTTTTAGCCTCTCTTCTCGTCTACATCTTAGCAAAAAGCTTTTCCACTCTGTCTGGCAAGGAGAAACTGTGCCAGCACAAAAAACATCCCCATCGTGTTCTAGAGGCTGCACGGAGGGCTGCCGAGTGTTTTGCAAGAAGAGAAAGAAAGTTGTCCAAAAGAGCTTGCAATCGAATGTTCATGTGAATAGAAAAGGCAGGAGAGTGGTCAGGTACTGTTTTCTCTCAGTTGGCAAGCTGCGCACACAATCGCAGTGTTGTACAGCTTGTTTCATCACCTTTGCGAAGCTGCCGCTCTCTCCGGCTCCCGGAGACGAAGAAGCTGCTTCTTCGCGCAAAGACGATTCTGCCGCTCACAGTGCTCTGCAGTGTGTGTCTTCTGCCGAAAGAGGCCCGGGAGCTGTGCTTTGCTCTGCAGAGCACCGTACCTTCGTCTTTAGCCTCTCTTCTCGTCTACATCTTAGCAAAAAGCTTTTCCACTCTGTCTGGCAAGGAGAAACTGTGCCAGCACAGAAAACATCTCCCATCATGTTCTAGAGGCTGCACGGAGGTCTGCTGAGTTTTTTGCAAGAAGAGAAAGAAAGTTGTCCAAAACAGCTTGCAATCGAATGTTCATGTGAATAGAAAAGGCAGGAGAGTGGTCAGGTACTGTTTTCTCTCAGTTGGCAAGCTGCGCACACAATCGCAGTGTTGTACAGCTTGTTGGATCACCTTTGCGAAGTTGCTGCTCTATCCGGCACCCGGAGACGAAGAAGCTGCTTCTTCGCGCAAAGACGATTCTGCCGCTCACAGTGCTCTGCAGTGTGTGTCTTCTGCCGAAAGAGGCCCGGGAGCGGTGCTTAGCTCTGCAGAGCACCGTACCTTCGTCTTTAGCCTCTCTTCTCGTCTACATCTTTGCAAAATGCTTTTCCACTCTGTCTGGCAAGGAGAAACTGTGCCAGCACAGAAAACATCTCCCATCGGGTTGTAGAAGCTGCACGGAGGTCTGCCGAGTGTTTTGCAAGAAGAGCAAGAAAGTTGTCCAAAACAGCTTGCAATCGAATGTTCATGTGAATAGAAAAGGCAGGAGAGTGGTCAGGTACTGTTTTCTCTCAGTTGGCAAGCTGCGCACACAATCGCAGTGTTGTACAGCTTGTTTCATCACCTTTGCGAAGTTGCCGCTCTCTCCGGCTCCCGGAGACGAAGAAGCTGCATTTTCGCGCAAAGACGATTCTGCCGCAAAAGTGCTCTGCAGTGTGTGTCTTCTGCCGAAAGAGGCCCGGGAGCGGTGCTTAGCTCTGCAGAGCACCGCACCTTCGTCTTCAGCCTCTCTTCTCGTCTACATCTTAGCAAAAAGCTTTTCCACTCTGTCTGGCAAGGAGAAACTGCGCCAGCACAAAAAACATCTCCCATAGTGTTCTAGAGGCTGCACGGAGGTCTGCCGAGTGTTTTGCAAGAAGAGAAAGAAAGTTGTCCAAAACAGCTTGCAATCGAATGTTCATGTGAATAGAAAAGGCAGGAGAGTGGTCAGGTACTGTTTTCTCTCAGTTGGCAAGCTGCGCACACAATCGCAGTGTTGTACAGCTTGTTTCATCACCTTTGCGAAGCTGCCGCTCTCTCCGGCTCCCGGAGACGAAGAAGCTGCTTCTTCGCGCAAAGACGATTCTGCCGCTCACAGTGCTCTGCAGTGTGTGTCTTCTGCCGAAAGAGGCCCGGGAGCGGTGCTTAGCTCTGCAGAGCACCGTACCTTCGTCTTTAGCCTCTCTTCTCGTCTACATCTTAGCAAAAAGCTTTTCCACTCTGTCTGGCAACGAGAAACTGTGCCAGCACAAAAAACATCCCCATCGTGTTCTAGAGGCTGCACGGAGGTCTGCCGAGTGTTTTGCAAGAAGAGAAAGAAAGTTGTCCAAAACAGCTTGCAATCGAATGTTCATGTGAATAGAAAAGGCAGGAGAGTGGTCAGGTACTGTTTTCTCTCAGTTGGCAAGCTGCGCACACAATCGCAGTGTTGTACAGCTTGTTTCATCACCTTTGCGAAGCTGCCGCTCTCTCCGGCTCCCGGAGACGAAGAAGCTGCTTCTTCGCGCAAAGAGGATTCTGCCGCTCACAGTGCTCTGCAGTGTGTGTCTTCTGCCGAAAGAGGCCCGGGAGCTGTGCTTAGCTCTGCAGAGCACCGTACCTTGGTCTTTAGCCTCTCTTCTCGTCTACATCTTAGCAAAAAGCTTTTCCACTCTGTCTGGCAAGGAGAAACTGTGCCAGCACAGAAAACATCTCCCATCGTGTTCTAGAGGCTGCACGGAGGTCTGCCGAGTGTTTTGCAAGAAGAGAAAGAAAGTTGTCCAAAACAGCTTGCAATCGAATGTTCATGTGAATAGAAAAGGCAGGAGAGTGGTCAGGTACTGTTTTCTCTCAGTTGGCAAGCTGCGCACACAATCGCAGTGTTGTACAGCTTGTTTCATCACCTTTGCGAAGTTGCCGCTCTCTCCGGCTCCCGGAGACGAAGAAGCTGCTTCTTCGCGCAAAGACGATTCTGCCGCTCACAGTGCTCTGCAGTGTGTGTCTTCTGCCGAAAGAGGCCCGGGAGCGGTGCTTAGCTCTGCAGAGCACCGTAACTTCGTCTTTAGCCTCTCTTCTCGTCTACATCTTAGCAAAAAGCTTTTCCACTCTGTCTGGCAAGGAGAAACTGTGCCAGCACAGAAAACATCTCCCATCGTGTTCTAGAGGCTGCACGGAGGTCTGCCGAGTGTTTTGCAAGAAGAGAAAGAAAGTTGTCCAAAACAGCTTGCAATCGAATATTCATGTGAATAGAAAAGGCAGGAGATGGTCAGGTACTGTTTTCTCTCAGTTGGCAAGCTGCGCACACAATCGCAGTGTTGTACAGCTTGTTTCATCACCTTTGCGAAGTTGCCGCTCTCTCCGGCTCCCGGAGACGAAGAAGCTGCTTCTTCGCGCAAAGACGATTCTGCCGCTCACAGTGCTCTGCAGTGTGTGTCTTCTGCCGAAATAGGCCCGGGAGCTGTGCTTAGCTCTGCAGAGCACCATACAGGCTTCTTTAGCTTCTCTTCTCGTCTACATCTTAGGAAAAAGCTTTTCCACTCTGTCTGGCAAGGAGAAACTGTGCCAGCACAAAAAACATCTCCCATCGTGTTCTAGAGGCTGCACGGAGGTCTGCCGAGTGTTTTGCAAGAAGAGAAAGAAAGTTGTCCAAAACAGCTTGCAATCGAATGTTCATGTGAATAGAAAAGGCAGGAGAGTGGTCAGGTACTGTTTTCTCTCAGTTGGCAAGCTGCGCACACAATCGCAGTGTTGTACAGCTTGTTTCATCACCTTTGCGAAGCTGCCGCTCTCTCCGGCTCCCGGAGACGAAGAAGCTGCTTCTTCGCGCAAAGACGATTCTGCCGCTCACAGTGCTCTGCAGTGTGTGTCTTCTGCCGAAAGAGGCCCGGGAGCGGTGCTTAGCTCTGCAGAGCACCGTACCTTCGTCTTTAGCCTCTCTTCTCGTCTACATCTTAGCAAAAAGCTTTTCCACTCTGTCTGGCAAGGAGAAACTGTGCCAGCACAAAAAACATCCCCATCGTGTTCTAGAGGCTGCATGGAGGTCTGCCGAGTGTTTTGCAAGAAGAGAAAGAAAGTTGTCCAAAACAGCTTGCAATCGAATGTTCATGTGAATAGAAAAGGCAGGAGAGTGGTCAGGTACTGTTTTCTCTCAGTTGGCAAGCTGCGCACACAATCGCAGTGTTGTACAGCTTGTTTCATCACCTTTGCGAAGCTGCCGCTCTCTCCGGCTCCCGGAGACGAAGAAGCTGCTTCTTCGCGCAAAGACGATTCTGCCGCTCACAGTGCTCTGCGGTGTGCGCCTTCTGCCGAAAGAGGTCCGGGAGCGGTGCTTAGCTCTGCAGAGCACCGTACCTTGGTCTTTAGCCTCTCTTCTTGTCTACATCTTAGCAAAAAGCTTTTCCACTCTGTCTGGCAAGGAGAAACTGGGCCAGCACAAAAAACATTTCCCATCGTGTTCTAGAGGCTTCACGGAGGTCTGCCGAGTGTTTTGCAAGAAGAGAAGGAAAGTTGTCCAAAACAACTTCCAATCGAATATTCAAGTGGATAGAAAAGGCAGGAGAGTGGTCAGGTACTGTTTTCTCTCAGTTGGCAAGCTGCGCACACAATCGCAGTGTTGTACAGCTTGTTTCATCACCTTTGCGAAGCTGCCGCTCTCTCCGGCTCCCGGAGACGAAGAAGCTGCTTCTTCGCGCAAAGACGATTCTGCCGCTCACAGTGCTCTGTGGTGTGCGGCTTCTGCCGAAAGAGGCCCGGGAGCGGTGCTTAGCTCTGCAGAGCACCGTACCTTCGTCTTTAGCCTCTCTTCTCGTCTACATCTTAGCAAAAAGCTTTTCCACTCTGTCTGGCAAGGAGAAACTGTGCCAGCACAAAAAACATCTCCCATCGTGTTCTAGAGGCTGCACGGAGGTCTGCCGAGTGTTTTGCAAGAAGAGAAAGAAAGTTGTCCAAAACAGCTTGCAATCGAATGTTCATGTGAATAGAAAAGGCAGGAGAGTGGTCAGGTACTGTTTTCTCTCAGTTGGGAAGCTGCGCACACAATCGCAGTGTTGTACAGCTTGTTTCATCACCTTTGCGAAGCTGCCGCTCTCTCCGGCTCCCGGAGACCAAGAAGCTGCTTCTTCGCGCAAAGACGATTCTGCCGCTCACAGTGCTCTGCAGTGTGTGTCTTCTGCCGAAAGAGGCCCGGGAGCTGTGCTTAGCTCTGCAGAGCTCCGTACCTTCGTCTTTAGCCTCTCTTCTCGTCTACATCTTAGCAAAAAGCTTTTCCACTATGTCTGGCAAGGAGAAACTGTGCCAGCACAGAAAACATCTCCCATCGTGTTCTAGAGGCTGCACGGAGGTCTGCCAAGTGTTTTGCAAGAAGAGAAAGAAAGTTGTCCAAAACAGCTTGCAATCGAATGTTCATGTGAATAGAAAAGGCAGGAGAGTGGTCAGGTACTGTTTTCTCTCACTTGGCAAGCTGCGCACACAATCGCAGTGTTGTACAGCTTGTTTCATCACCTTTGCCAAGTTGCCGCTCTCTCCGGCTCCCGGAGACGAAGAAGCTGCTTCTTCGCGCAAAGACGATTCTGCCGCTCACAGTGCTCTGCGGTGTGCGCCTTCTGCCGAAAGACGCCCGGGAGCGGTGCTTAACTCTGCAGAGCACCGTAACTTCGTCTTTAGCCTCTCTTCTCGTCTACATCTTAGCAAAAAGCTTTTCCACTCTGTCTGGCAAGGAGAAACTGGGCCAACACAGAAAACATCTCCCATCGTGTTCTAGAGGCTGCACGGAGGTCTGCCGAGTGTTTTGCAAGAAGAGAAAGAAAGTTGTCCAAAACAGCTTGCAATCGAATGTTCATGTGAATAGGAAAGGCAGGAGAGTGGTCAGGTACTGTTTTCTCTCAGTTGGGAAGCTGCGCACACAATCGCAGTGTTGTACAGCTTGTTTCATCACCTTTGCGAAGCTGCCGCTCTCTCCGGCTCCCGGAGACCAAGAAGCTGCTTCTTCGCGCAAAGACGATTCTGCCGCTCACAGTGCTCTGCGGTGTGTGTCTTCTGCCGAAAGAGGCCTGGGAGCGGTGCTTAGCTCTGCAGAGCACCGTACCTTCGTCTTTAGCCTCTCTTCTCGTCTACATCTTAGCAAAAAGCTTTTCCACTCTGTCTGGCAAGGAGAAACTGTGCCAGCACAAAAAACATCCCCATCGTGTTCTAGAGGCTGCACGGAGGTCTGCTGAGTGTTTTGCAAGAAGAAAAAGAAAGTTGTCCAAAACAGCTTGCAATCGAATGTTCATGTGAATAGAAAAGGCAGGAGAGTGGTCAGGTACTGTTTTCTCTCAGTTGGCAAGCTGCGCACACAATCGCAGTGTTGTACAGCTTGTTTCATCACCTTTGCGAAGCTGCCGCTCTCTCCGGCTCCCGGAGACGAAGAAGCTGCTTCTTCGCGCAAAGACGATTCTGCCGCTCACAGTGCTCTGCAGTGTGTGTCTTCTGCCGAAAGAGGCCCGGGAGCTGTGCTTAGCTCTGCAGAGCACCGTACCTTCGTCTTTAGCCTCTCTTCTCGTCTACATCTTAGCAAAAAGCTTTTCCACTATGTCTGGCAAGGAGAAACTGTGCCAGCACAGAAAACATCTCCCATCGTGTTCTAGAGGCTGCACGGAGGTCTGCCGAGTGTTTTGCAAGAAGAGAAAGAAAGTTGTCCAAAACAGCTTGCAATCGAATGTTCATGTGAATAGAAAAGGCAGGAGAGTGGTCAGGTACTGTTTTCTCTCACTTGGCAAGCTGCGCACACAATCGCAGTGTTGTACAGCTTGTTTCATCACCTTTGCGAAGTTGCCGCTCTCTCCGGCTCCCGGAGACCAAGAAGCTGCTTCTTCGCGCAAAGACGATTCTGCCGCTCACAGTGCTCTGCGGTGTGCGCCTTCTGCCGAAAGACGCCCGGGAGCGGTGCTTAACTCTGCAGAGCACCGTAACTTCGTCTTTAGCCTCTCTTCTCGTCTACATCTTAGCAAAAAGCTTTTCCACTCTGTCTGGCAAGGAGAAACTGTGCCAGCACAGAAAACATCTCCCATCGTGTTCTAGAGGCTGCACGGAGGTCTGCCGAGTGTTTTGCAAGAAGAGAAAGAAAGTTGTCCAAAACAGCTTGCAATCGAATGTTCATGTGAATAGAAAAGGCAGGAGAGTGGTCAGGTACTGTTTTCTCTCAGTTGGCAAGCTGCGCACACAATCGCAGTGGTGTACAGCTTGTTTCATCACCTTTGCGAAGCTGCCGCTCTCCCCGGGTTCCGGAGACGAAGAAGCTGCTTCTTCGCGCAAAGACGATTCTGCCGCTCACAGTGCTCTGCGGTGTGCGCCTTCTGCCGAAAGAGGTCCGGGAGCGGTGCTTAACTCTGCAGAGCAACGTACCTTCGTCTTTAGCCTCTCTTCTCGTCTACATTTAGCAAAAAGCTTTTCCACTCTGTCTGGCAAGGAGAAACTGTGCCAGCACAGAAAACATCTCCCATCGTGTTCTAGAGGCTGCACGGAGGTCTGCCGAGTGTTTTGCAAGAAGAGAAAGAAAGTTGTCCAAAAGAGCTTGCAATCCAATGTTCATGTGAATAGAAAAGGCAGGAGAGTGGTCAGGTACTGTTTTCTCTCAGTTGGCAAGCTGCGCACACAATCGCAGTGGTGTACAGCTTGTTTCATCACCTTTGCCAAGTTGCCGCTCTCTCCGGCTCCCGGAGACGAAGAAGCTGCTTCTTCGCGCAAAGACGATTCTGCCGCTCACAGTGCTCTGCGGTGTGCGCCTTCTGCCGAAAGAGGTCCGGGAGCTGTGCTTAGCTCTGCAGTGCACCGTACCTTCGTCTTTAGCCTCTCTTCTCGTCTACATCTTAGCAAAAAGCTTTTCCACTCTGTCTGGCAAGGAGAAACTGTGCCAGCACAGAAAACATCTCCCATCGTGTTCTAGAGGCTGCACGGAGGTCTGCCGAGTGTTTTGCAAGAAGAGAAAGAAAGTTGTCCAAAACAGCTTGCAATCGAATGTTCATGTGAATAGAAAAGGCAGGAGAGTGGTCAGGTACTGTTTTCTCTCAGTTGGCAAGCTGCGCACACAATCGCAGTGTTGTAGAGCTTGTTTCATCACCTTTGCGAAGCTGCCGCTCTCTCCGGCTCCCGGAGACGAAGAAGCTGCTTCTTCGCGCAAAGACGATTCTGCCGCTCACAGTGCTCTGCGGTGTGCGCCTTCTGCCGAAAGAGGTCCGGGAGCGGTGCTTAGCTCTGCAGAGCACCGTACCTTGGTCTTTAGCCTCCTTCTTGTCTACATCTTAGCAAAAAGCTTTTCCACTCTGTCTGGCAAGGAGAAACTGGGCCAGCACAAAAAACATTTCCCATCGTGTTCTAGAGGCTTCACGGAGGTCTGCCGAGTGTTTTGCAAGAAGAGAAGGAAAGTTGTCCAAAACAACTTCCAATCGAATATTCAAGTGGATAGAAAAGGCAGGAGAGTGGTCAGGTACTGTTTTCTCTCAGTTGGCAAGCTGCGCACACAATCGCAGTGTTGTACAGCTTGTTTCATCACCTTTGCGAAGCTGCCGCTCTCTCCGGCTCCCGGAGACGAAGAAGCTGCTTCTTCGCGCAAAGACGATTCTGCCGCTCACAGTGCTCTGCAGTGTGTGTCTTCTGCCGAAAGAGGCCCGGGAGCTGTGCTTAGCTCTGCAGAGCACCGTACCTTCGTCTTTAGCCTCTCTTCTCGTCTACATCTTAGCAAAAAGCTTTTCCACTCTGTCTGGCAAGGAGAAACTGTGCCAGCACAAAAAACATCTCCCATCGTGTTCTAGAGGCTGCACGGAGGTCTGCCGAGTGTTTTGCAAGAAGAGAAAGAAAGTTGTCCAAAACAGCTTGCAATCGAATGTTCATGTGAATAGAAAAGGCAGGAGAGTGGTCAGGTACTGTTTTCTCTCAGTTGGGAAGCTGCGCACACAATCGCAGTGTTGTACAGCTTGTTTCATCACCTTTGCGAAGCTGCCGCTCTCTCCGGCTCCCGGAGACCAAGAAGCTGCTTCTTCGCGCAAAGACGATTCTGCCGCTCACAGTGCTCTGCGGTGTGTGTCTTCTGCCGAAAGACGCCCGGGAGCGGTGCTTAACTCTGCAGAGCACCGTAACTTCGTCTTTAGCCTCTCTTCTCGTCTACATCTTAGCAAAAAGCTTTTCCACTCTGTCTGGCAAGGAGAAACTGGGCCAACACAGAAAACATCTCCCATCGTGTTCTAGAGGCTGCACGGAGGTCTGCCGAGTGTTTTGCAAGAAGAGAAAGAAAGTTGTCCAAAACAGCTTGCAATCGAATGTTCATGTGAATAGAAAAGGCAGGAGAGTGGTCAGGTACTGTTTTCTCTCAGTTGGCAAGCTGCGCACACAATCGCAGTGTTGTACAGCTTGTTTCATCACCTTTGCGAAGCTGCCGCTCTCTCCGGCTCCCGGAGACCAAGAAGCTGCTTCTTCGCGCAAAGACGATTCTGCCGCTCACAGTGCTCTGCGGTGTGTGTCTTCTGCCGAAAGAGGCCCGGGAGCGGTGCTTAGCTCTGCAGAGCACCGTACCTTCGTCTTTAGCCTCTCTTCTCGTCTACATCTTAGCAAAAAGCTTTTCCACTCTGTCTGGCAAGGAGAAACTGTGCCAGCACAAAAAACATCCCCATCGTGTTCTAGAGGCTGCACGGAGGTCTGCCGAGTGTTTTGCAAGAAGAAAAAGAAAGTTGTCCAAAACAGCTTGCAATCGAATGTTCATGTGAATAGAAAAGGCAGGAGAGTGGTCAGGTACTGTTTTCTCTCAGTTGGCAAGCTGCGCACACAATCGCAGTGTTGTACAGCTTGTTTCATCACCTTTGCGAAGCTGCCGCTCTCTCCGGCTCCCGGAGACGAAGAAGCTGCTTCTTCGCGCAAAGACGATTCTGCCGCTCACAGTGCTCTGCAGTGTGTGTCTTCTGCCGAAAGAGGCCCGGGAGCTGTGCTTAGCTCTGCAGAGCACCGTACCTTCGTCTTTAGCCTCTCTTCTCGTCTACATCTTAGCAAAAAGCTTTTCCACTATGTCTGGCAAGGAGAAACTGTGCCAGCACAGAAAACATCTCCCATCGTGTTCTAGAGGCTGCACGGAGGTCTGCCGAGTGTTTTGCAAGAAGAGAAAGAAAGTTGTCCAAAACAGCTTTCAATCGAATGTTCATGTGAATAGAAAAGGCAGGAGAGTGGTCAGGTACTGTTTTCTCTCACTTGGCAAGCTGCGCACACAATCGCAGTGTTGTACAGCTTGTTTCATCACCTTTGCGAAGTTGCCGCTCTCTCCGGCTCCCGGAGACCAAGAAGCTGCTTCTTCGCGCAAAGACGATTCTGCCGCTCACAGTGCTCTGCGGTGTGCGCCTTCTGCCGAAAGACGCCCGGGAGCGGTGCTTAACTCTGCAGAGCACCGTAACTTCGTCTTTAGCCTCTCTTCTCGTCTACATCTTAGCAAAAAGCTTTTCCACTCTGTCTGGCAAGGAGAAACTGTGCCAGCACAGAAAACATCTCCCATCGTGTTCTAGAGGCTGCACGGAGGTCTGCCGAGTGTTTTGCAAGAAGAGAAAGAAAGTTGTCCAAAACAGCTTGCAATCGAATGTTCATGTGAATAGAAAAGGCAGGAGAGTGGTCAGGTACTGTTTTCTCTCAGTTGGCAAGCTGCGCACACAATCGCAGTGGTGTACAGCTTGTTTCATCACCTTTGCGAAGCTGCCGCTCTCCCCGGGTTCCGGAGACGAAGAAGCTGCTTCTTCGCGCAAAGACGATTCTGCCGCTCACAGTGCTCTGCGGTGTGCGCCTTCTGCCGAAAGAGGTCCGGGAGCGGTGCTTAACTCTGCAGAGCAACGTACCTTCGTCTTTAGCCTCTCTTCACGTCTACATTTAGCAAAAAGCTTTTCCACTCTGTCTGGCAAGGAGAAACTGTGCCAGCACAGAAAACATCTCCCATCGTGTTCTAGAGGCTGCACGGAGGTCTGCCGAGTGTTTTGCAAGAAGAGAAAGAAAGTTGTCCAAAAGAGCTTGCAATCCAATGTTCATGTGAATAGAAAAGGCAGGAGAGTGGTCAGGTACTGTTTTCTCTCAGTTGGCAAGCTGCGCACACAATCGCAGTGGTGTACAGCTTGTTTCATCACCTTTGCCAAGTTACCGCTCTCTCCGGCTCCCGGAGACCAAGAAGCTGCTTCTTCGCGCAAAGACGATTCTGCCGCTCACAGTGCTCTGCGGTGTGCGCCTTCTGCCGAAAGAGGTCCGGGAGCTGTGCTTAGCTCTGCAGTGCACCGTACCTTCGTCTTTAGCCTCTCTTCTCGTCTACATCTTAGCAAAAAGCTTTTCCACTCTGTCTGGCAAGGAGAAACTGTGCCAGCACAGAAAACATCTCCCATCGTGTTCTAGAGGCTGCACGGAGGTCTGCCGAGTGTTTTGCAAGAAGAGAAAGAAAGTTGTCCAAAACAGCTTGCAATCGAATGTTCATGTGAATAGAAAAGGCAGGAGAGTGGTCAGGTACTGTTTTCTCTCAGTTGGCAAGCTGCGCACACAATCGCAGTGTTGTAGAGCTTGTTTCATCACCTTTGCGAAGCTGCCGCTCTCTCCGGCTCCCGGAGACGAAGAAGCTGCTTCTTCGCGCAAAGACGATTCTGCCGCTCATAGTGCTCTGCGGTGTGCGCCTTCTGCCGAAAGACGCCCGGGAGCGGTGCTTAACTCCTCAGAGCACCGTACCTTCGTCTTTAGCCTCTCTTCTCGTCTACATCTTAGCAAAAAGCTTTTCCACTCTGTCTGGCAAGGAGAAACTGGGCCAACACAGAAAACATCTCCCATCGTGTTCTAGAGGCTGCACGGAGGTCTGCCGAGTGTTTTGCAAGAAGAGAAAGAAAGTTGTCCAAAACAGCTTGCAATCGAATGTTCATGTGAATAGAAAAGGCAGGAGAGTGGTCAGGTACTGTTTTCTCTCACTTGGCAAGCTGCGCACACAATCGCAGTGTTGTACAGCTTGTTTCATCACCTTTGCGAAGTTGCCGCTCTCTCCGGCTCCCGGAGACGAAGAAGCTGCTTCTTCGCGCAAAGACGATTCTGCCGCTCATAGTGCTCTGCGGTGTGCGCCTTCTGCCGAAAGACGCCTGGGAGCGGTGCTTAACTCTGCAGAGCACCGTAACTTCGTCTTTAGCCTCTCTTCTCGTCTACATCTTAGCAAAAAGCTTTTCCACTCTGTCTGGCAAGGAGAAACTGGGCCAACACAGAAAACATCTCCCATCGTGTTCTAGAGGCTGCACGGAGGTCTGCCGAGTGTTTTGCAAGAAGAGAAAGAAAGTTGTCCAAAACAGCTTGCAATCGAATGTTCATGTGATTACAAAAGGCAGGAGAGTGGTCAGGTACTGTTTTCTCTCAGTTGGCAAGCTGCGCACACAATCGCAGTGTTGTACAGCTTGTTTCATCACCTTTGCGAAGTTGCCGCTCTCTCCGGCTCCCGGAGACCAAGAAGCTGCTTCTTCGCGCAAAGACGATTCTGCCGCTCACTGTGCTCTGCGGTGTGCGCCTTCTGCCGAAAGAGGCCCGGGAGCGGTGCTTAGCTCTGCAGAGCACCGTACCTTCGTCTTTAGCCTCTCTTCTCGTCTACATCTTAGCAAAAAGCTTTTCCACTCTGTCTGGCAAGGAGAAACTGTGCCAGCACAGAAAACATCTCCCATCGTGTTCTAGAGGCTGCACGGAGGTCTGCCGAGTGTTTTGCAAGAAGAGAAAGAAAGTTGTCCAAAACAACTTGCAATCGAATGTTCATGTGAATAGAAAAGGCAGGAGAGTGGTCAGGTACTGTTTTCTCTCAGTTGGCAAGCTGCGCACACAATCGCAGTGGTGTACAGCTTGTTTCATCACCTTTGCCAAGTTGCCGCTCTCTCCGGCTCCCGGAGACGAAGAAGCTGCTTCTTCGCGCAAAGACGATTCTGCCGCTCACAGTGCTCTGCGGTGTGCGCCTTCTGCCGAAAGACGCCCGGGAGCGGTGCTTAACTCTGCAGAGCACCGTAACTTCGTCTTTAGCCTCTCTTCTCGTCTACATCTTAGCAAAAAGCTTTTCCACTCTGTCTGGCAAGGAGAAACTGGGCCAACACAGAAAACATCTCCCATCGTGTTCTAGAGGCTGCACGGAGGTCTGCCGAGTGTTTTGCAAGAAGAGAAAGAAAGTTGTCCAAAACAGCTTGCAATCGAATGTTCATGTGAATAGAAAAGGCAGGAGAGTGGTCAGGTACTGTTTTCTCTCAGTTGGGAAGCTGCGCACACAATCGCAGTGTTGTACAGCTTGTTTCATCACCTTTGCGAAGCTGCCGCTCTCTCCGGCTCCCGGAGACCAAGAAGCTGCTTCTTCGCGCAAAGACGATTCTGCCGCTCACAGTGCTCTGCGGTGTGTGTCTTCTGCCGAAAGAGGCCCGGGAGCGGTGCTTAGCTCTGCAGAGCACCGTACCTTCGTCTTTAGCCTCTCTTCTCGTCTACATCTTAGCAAAAAGCTTTTCCACTCTGTCTGGCAAGGAGAAACTGTGCCAGCACAAAAAACATCCCCATCGTGTTCTAGAGGCTGCACGGAGGTCTGCCGAGTGTTTTGCAAGAAGAAAAAGAAAGTTGTCCAAAACAGCTTGCAATCGAATGTTCATGTGAATAGAAAAGGCAGGAGAGTGGTCAGGTACTGTTTTCTCTCAGTTGGCAAGCTGCGCACACAATTGCAGTGTTGTACAGCTTGTTTCATCACCTTTGCGAAGCTGCCGCTCTCTCCGGCTCCCGGAGACGAAGAAGCTGCTTCTTCGCGCAAAGACGATTCTGCCGCTCACAGTGCTCTGCGGTGTGTGTCTTCTGCCGAAAGAGGCCCGGGAGCTGTGCTTAGCTCTGCAGAGCACCGTACCTTCGTCTTTAGCCTCTCTTCTCGTCTACATCTTAGCAAAAAGCTTTTCCACTATGTCTGGCAAGGAGAAACTGTGCCAGCACAGAAAACATCTCCCATCGTGTTCTAGAGGCTGCACGGAGGTCTGCCGAGTGTTTTGCAAGAAGAGAAAGAAAGTTGTCCAAAACAGCTTTCAATCGAATGTTCATGTGAATAGAAAAGGCAGGAGAGTGGTCAGGTACTGTTTTCTCTCACTTGGCAAGCTGCGCACACAATCGCAGTGTTGTACAGCTTGTTTCATCACCTTTGCGAAGTTGCCGCTCTCTCCGGCTCCCGGAGACCAAGAAGCTGCTTCTTCGCGCAAAGACGATTCTGCCGCTCACAGTGCTCTGCGGTGTGCGCCTTCTGCCGAAAGACGCCCGGGAGCGGTGCTTAACTCTGCAGAGCACCGTAACTTCGTCTTTAGCCTCTCTTCTCGTCTACATCTTAGCAAAAAGCTTTTCCACTCTGTCTGGCAAGGAGAAACTGTGCCAGCACAGAAAACATCTCCCATCGTGTTCTAGAGGCTGCACGGAGGTCTGCCGAGTGTTTTGCAAGAAGAGAAAGAAAGTTGTCCAAAACAGCTTGCAATCGAATGTTCATGTGAATAGAAAAGGCAGGAGAGTGGTCAGGTACTGTTTTCTCTCAGTTGGCAAGCTGCGCACACAATCGCAGTGGTGTACAGCTTGTTTCATCACCTTTGCGAAGCTGCCGCTCTCCCCGGGTTCCGGAGACGAAGAAGCTGCTTCTTCGCGCAAAGACGATTCTGCCGCTCACAGTGCTCTGCGGTGTGCGCCTTCTGCCGAAAGAGGTCCGGGAGCGGTGCTTAACTCTGCAGAGCAACGTACCTTCGTCTTTAGCCTCTCTTCTCGTCTACATTTAGCAAAAAGCTTTTCCACTCTGTCTGGCAAGGAGAAACTGTGCCAGCACAGAAAACATCTCCCATCGTGTTCTAGAGGCTGCACGGAGGTCTGCCGAGTGTTTTGCAAGAAGAGAAAGAAAGTTGTCCAAAAGAGCTTGCAATCCAATGTTCATGTGAATAGAAAAGGCAGGAGAGTGGTCAGGTACTGTTTTCTCTCAGTTGGCAAGCTGCGCACACAATCGCAGTGGTGTACAGCTTGTTTCATCACCTTTGCCAAGTTGCCGCTCTCTCCGGCTCCCGGAGACGAAGAAGCTGCTTCTTCGCGCAAAGACGATTCTGCCGCTCACAGTGCTCTGCGGTGTGCGCCTTCTGCCGAAAGAGGTCCGGGAGCTGTGCTTAGCTCTGCAGTGCACCGTACCTTCGTCTTTAGCCTCTCTTCTCGTCTACATCTTAGCAAAAAGCTTTTCCACTCTGTCTGGCAAGGAGAAACTGTGCCAGCACAGAAAACATCTCCCATCGTGTTCTAGAGGCTGCACGGAGGTCTGCCGAGTGTTTTGCAAGAAGAGAAAGAAAGTTGTCCAAAACAGCTTGCAATCGAATGTTCATGTGAATAGAAAAGGCAGGAGAGTGGTCAGGTACTGTTTTCTCTCAGTTGGCAAGCTGCGCACACAATCGCAGTGTTGTAGAGCTTGTTTCATCACCTTTGCGAAGCTGCCGCTCTCTCCGGCTCCCGGAGACGAAGAAGCTGCTTCTTCGCGCAAAGACGATTCTGCCGCTCATAGTGCTCTGCGGTGTGCGCCTTCTGCCGAAAGACGCCCGGGAGCGGTGCTTAACTCCTCAGAGCACCGTACCTTCGTCTTTAGCCTCTCTTCTCGTCTACATCTTAGCAAAAAGCTTTTCCACTCTGTCTGGCAAGGAGAAACTGGGCCAACACAGAAAACATCTCCCATCGTGTTCTAGAGGCTGCACGGAGGTCTGCCGAGTGTTTTGCAAGAAGAGAAAGAAAGTTGTCCAAAACAGCTTGCAATCGAATGTTCATGTGAATAGAAAAGGCAGGAGAGTGGTCAGGTACTGTTTTCTCTCACTTGGCAAGCTGCGCACACAATCGCAGTGTTGTACAGCTTGTTTCATCACCTTTGCGAAGTTGCCGCTCTCTCCGGCTCCCGGAGACGAAGAAGCTGCTTCTTCGCGCAAAGACGATTCTGCCGCTCATAGTGCTCTGCGGTGTGCGCCTTCTGCCGAAAGACGCCTGGGAGCGGTGCTTAACTCTGCAGAGCACCGTAACTTCGTCTTTAGCCTCTCTTCTCGTCTACATCTTAGCAAAAATCTTTTCCACTCTGTCTGGCAAGGAGAAACTGGGCCAACACAGAAAACATCTCCCATCGTGTTCTAGAGGCTGCACGGAGGTCTGCCAAGTGTTTTGCAAGAAGAGAAAGAAAGTTGTCCAAAACAGCTTGCAATCGAATGTTCATGTGATTACAAAAGGCAGGAGAGTGGTCAGGTACTGTTTTCTCTCAGTTGGCAAGCTGCGCACACAATCGCAGTGTTGTACAGCTTGTTTCATCACCTTTGCGAAGTTGCCGCTCTCTCCGGCTCCCGGAGACCAAGAAGCTGCTTCTTCGCGCAAAGACGATTCTGCCGCTCACTGTGCTCTGCGGTGTGCGCCTTCTGCCGAAAGAGGCCCGGGAGCGGTGCTTAGCTCTGCAGAGCACCGTACCTTCGTCTTTAGCCTCTCTTCTCGTCTACATCTTAGCAAAAAGCTTTTCCACTCTGTCTGGCAAGGAGAAACTGTGCCAGCACAGAAAACATCTCCCATCGTGTTCTAGAGGCTGCACGGAGGTCTGCCGAGTGTTTTGCAAGAAGAGAAAGAAAGTTGTCCAAAACAACTTGCAATCGAATGTTCATGTGAATAGAAAAGGCAGGAGAGTGGTCAGGTACTGTTTTCTCTCAGTTGGCAAGCTGCGCACACAATCGCAGTGTTGTACAGCTTGTTTCATCACCTTTGCGAAGCTGCCGCTCTCTCCGGCTCCCGGAGACAAAGAAGCTGCTTCTTCGCGCAAAGACGATTCTGCCGCTCACAGTGCTCTGCGGTGTGCGCCTTCTGCCGAAAGACGCCCGGGAGCGGTGCTTAACTCTGCAGAGCACCGTACCTTCGTCTTTAGCCTCTCTTCTCGTCTACATCTTAGCAAAAAGCTTTTCCACTCTGTCTGGCAAGGAGAAACTGGGCCAACACAGAAAACATCTCCCATCGTGTTCTAGAGGCTGCACGGAGGTCTGCCGAGTGTTTTGCAAGAAGAGAAAGAAAGTTGTCCAAAACAGCTTGCAATCGAATGTTCATGTGAATAGAAAAGGCAGGAGAGTGGTCAGGTACTGTTTTCTCTCACTTGGCAGGCTGCGCACACAATCGCAGTGGTGTACAGCTTGTTTCATCACCTTTGCGAAGCTGCCGCTCTCCCCGGGTCCCGGAGACGAAGAAGCTGCTTCTTCGCGCAAAGACGATTCTGCCGCTCACAGTGCTCTGCGGTGTGCGCCTTCTGCCGAAAGAGGTCCGGGAGCGGTGCTTAACTCTGCAGAGCACCGTACCTTCGTCTTTAGCCTCTCTTCTCGTCTACATCTTAGCAAAAAGCTTTTCCACTCTGTCTGGCAAGGAGAAACTGTGCCAGCACAGAAAACATCTCCCATCGTGTTCTAGAGGCTGCACGGAGGTCTGCCGAGTGTTTTGCAAGAAGAGAAAGAAAGTTGTCCAAAACAGCTTGCAATCGAATGTTCATGTGAATAGAAAAGGCAGGAGAGTGGTCAGGTACTGTTTTCTCTCAGTTGGCAAGCTGCGCACACAATCGCAGTGGTGTACAGCTTGTTTCATCACCTTTGCGAAGTTGCCGCTCTCTCCGGCTCCCGGAGACGAAGAAGCTGCTTCTTCGCGCAAAGACGATTCTGCCGCTCACAGTGCTCTGCGGTGTGCGCCTTCTGCCGAAAGAGGTCCGGGAGTTGTGCTTAGCTCTGCAGAGCACCGTACCTTCGTCTTTAGCCTCTCTTCTCGTCTACATCTTAGCAAAAAGCTTTTCCACTCTGTCTGGCAAGGAGAAACTGTGCCAGCACAGAAAACATCTCCCATCGTGTTCTAGAGGCTGCACGGAGGTCTGCCGAGTGTTTTGCAAGAAGAGAAAGAAAGTTGTCCAAAACAGCTTGCAATCGAATGTTCATGTGAATAGAAAAGGCAGGAGAGTGGTCAGGTACTGTTTTCTCTCAGTTGGCAAGCTGCGCACACAATCGCAGTGTTGTACAGCTTGTTTCATCACCTTTGCGAAGCTGCCGCTCTCTCCGGCTCCCGGAGACGAAGAAGCTGCTTCTTCGCGCAAAGACGATTCTGCCGCTCATAGTGCTCTGCGGTGTGCGCCTTCTGCCGAAAGAGGCCCGGGAGCGGTGCTTAGCTCTGCAGAGCACCGTACCTTCGTCTTTAGCCTCTCTTCTCGTCTACATCTTAGCAAAAAGCATTTCCACTCTGTCTGGCAAGGAGAAACTGTGCCAGCACAGAAAACATCTCCCATCGTGTTCTAGAGGCTGCACGGAGGTCTGCCGAGTGTTTTGCAAGAAGAGCAAGAAAGTTGTCCAAAACAGCTTGCAATCGAATGTTCATGTGAATAGAAAAGGCAGGAGAGTGGTCAGGTACTGTTTTCTCTCAGTTGGCAAGCTGCGCACACAATCGCAGAGGTGTACAGCTTGTTTCATCACCTTTGCGAAGCTGCCGCTCTCTCCGGCTCCCGGAGACGAAGAAGCTGCTTCTTCGCGCAATGACGATTCTGCCGCTCATAGTGCTCTGCGGTGCGCGCCTTCTGCCGAAAGAGGCCCGGGAGCGGTGTTTAACTTTGCAGAGCACCGTAACTTCGTCTTTAGCCTCTCTTCTCGTCTACATCTTAGCAAAAAGCTTTTCCACTCTGTCTGGCAAGGAGAAACTGGGCCAACACAGAAAACATCTCCCATCGTGTTCTAGAGGCTGCACGGAGGTCTGCCGAGTGTTTTGCAAGAAGAGAAAGAAAGTTGTCCAAAACAGCTTGCAATCGAAAGTTCATGTGATTACAAAAGGCAGGAGAGTGGTCAGGTACTGTTTTCTCTCAGTTGGCAAGCTGCGCACACAATCGCAGTGTTGTACAGCTTGTTTCATCACCATTGCGAAGTTGCCGCTCTCTCCGGCTCCTGGAGACGAAGAAGCTGCTTCTTCGCGCAAAGACGATTCTGCCGCTCACAGTGCTCTGCGGTGTGCGCCTTCTGCCGAAAGAGGTCCGGGAGCGGTGCTTAGCTCTGCAGAGCACCGTACCTTCGTCTTTAGCCTCTCTTCTCGTCTACATCTTAGCAAAAAGCTTTTCCACTCTGTCTGGCAAGGAGAAACTGTGCCAGCACAGAAAACATCTCCCATCGTGTTCTAGAGGCTGCACGGAGGTCTGCCGAGTGTTTTGCAAGAAGAGAAAGAAAGTTGTCCAAAAGAGCTTGCAATCGAATGTTCATGTGAATAGAAAAGGCAGGAGAGTGGTCAGGTACTGTTTTCTCTCAGTTGGCAAGCTGCGCACACAATCGCAGTGTTGTACAGCTTGTTTCATCACCTTTGCGAAGCTGCCGCTCTCCCCGGGTCCTGGAGACGAAGAAGCTGCTTCTTCGCGCAAAGACGATTCTGCCGCTCACAGTGCTCTGCGGTGTGCGCCTTCTGCCGAAAGAGGTCCGGGAGCGGTGCTTAACTCTGCAGAGCAACGTACCTTCGTCTTTAGCCTCTCTTCTCGTCTACATTTAGCAAAAAGCTTTTCCACTCTGTCTGGCAAGGAGAAACTGTGCCAGCACAGAAAACATCTCCCATCGTGTTCTAGAGGCTGCACGGAGGTCTGCCGAGTGTTTTGCAAGAAGAGAAAGAAAGTTGTCCAAAAGAGCTTGCAATCCAATGTTCATGTGAATAGAAAAGGCAGGAGAGTGGTCAGGTACTGTTTTCTCTCAGTTGGCAAGCTGCGCACACAATCGCAGTGGTGTACAGCTTGTTTCATCACCTTTGCCAAGTTGCCGCTCTCTCCGGCTCCCGGAGACGAAGAAGCTGCTTCTTCGCGCAAAGACGATTCTGCCGCTCACAGTGCTCTGCGGTGTGCGCCTTCTGCCGAAAGAGGTCCGGGAGCTGTGCTTAGCTCTGCAGTGCACCGTACCTTCGTCTTTAGCCTCTCTTCTCGTCTACATCTTAGCAAAAAGCTTTTCCACTCTGTCTGGCAAGGAGAAACTGTGCCAGCACAGAAAACATCTCCCATCGTGTTCTAGAGGCTGCACGGAGGTCTGCCGAGTGTTTTGCAAGAAGAGAAAGAAAGTTGTCCAAAACAGCTTGCAATCGAATGTTCATGTGAATAGAAAAGGCAGGAGAGTGGTCAGGTACTGTTTTCTCTCAGTTGGCAAGCTGCGCACACAATCGCAGTGTTGTAGAGCTTGTTTCATCACCTTTGCGAAGCTGCCGCTCTCTCCGGCTCCCGGAGACGAAGAAGCTGCTTCTTCGCGCAAAGATGATTCTGCCGCTCATAGTGCTCTGCGGTGTGCGCCTTCTGCCGAAAGACGCCCGGGAGCGGTGCTTAACTCCTTAGAGCACCGTACCTTCGTCTTTAGCCTCTCTTCTCGTCTACATCTTAGCAAAAAGCTTTTCCACTCTGTCTGGCAAGGAGAAACTGGGCCAACACAGAAAACATCTCCCATCGTGTTCTAGAGGCTGCACGGAGGTCTGCCGAGTGTTTTGCAAGAAGAGAAAGAAAGTTGTCCAAAACAGCTTGCAATCGAATGTTCATGTGAATAGAAAAGGCAGGAGAGTGGTCAGGTACTGTTTTCTCTCACTTGGCAAGCTGCGCACACAATCGCAGTGTTGTACAGCTTGTTTCATCACCTTTGCGAAGTTGCCGCTCTCTCCGGCTCCCGGAGACGAAGAAGCTGCTTCTTCGCGCAAAGACGATTCTGCCGCTCATAGTGCTCTGCGGTGTGCGCCTTCTGCCGAAAGACGCCTGGGAGCGGTGCTTACCTCTGCAGAGCACCGTAACTTCGTCTTTAGCCTCTCTTCTCGTCTACATCTTAGCAAAAAGCTTTTCCACTCTGTCTGGCAAGGAGAAACTGGGCCAACACAGAAAACATCTCCCATCGTGTTCTAGAGGCTGCACGGAGGTCTGCCGAGCGTTTTGCAAGAAGAGAAAGAAAGTTGTCCAAAACAGCTTGCAATCGAATGTTCATGTGATTACAAAAGGCAGGAGAGTGGTCAGGTACTGTTTTCTCTCAGTTGGCAAGCTGCGCACACAATCGCAGTGGTGTACAGCTTGTTTCATCACCTTTGCGAAGTTGCCACTCTCTCCGGCTCCCGGAGACCAAGAAGCTGCTTCTTCGCGCAAAGACGATTCTGCCGCTCACTGTGCTCTGCGGTGTGCGCCTTCTGCCGAAAGAGGCCCGGGAGCGGTGCTTAGCTCTGCAGAGCACCGTACCTTCGTCTTTAGCCTCTCTTCTCGTCTACATCTTAGCAAAAAGCTTTTCCACTCTGTCTGGCAAGGAGAAACTGTGCCAGCACAGAAAACATCTCCCATCGTGTTCTAGAGGCTGCACGGAGGTCTGCCGAGTGTTTTGCAAGAAGAGAAAGAAAGTTGTCCAAAAGAGCTTGCAATCGAATGTTCATGTGAATAGAAAAGGCAGGAGAGTGGTCAGGTACTGTTTTCTCTCAGTTGGCAAGCTGCGCACACAATCGCAGTGTTGTACAGCTTGTTTCATCACCTTTGCGAAGCTGCCGCTCTCTCCGGCTCCCGGAGACGAAGAAGCTGCTTCTTCGCGCAAAGACGATTCTGCCGCTCACAGTGCTCTGCGGTGTGCGCCTTCTGCCGAAAGACGCCCGGGAGCGGTGCTTAACTCTGCAGAGCACCGTAACTTCGTCTTTAGCCTCTCTTCTCGTCTACATCTTAGCAAAAAGCTTTTCCACTCTGTCTGGCAAGGAGAAACTGGGCCAACACAGAAAACATCTCCCATCGTGTTCTAGAGGCTGCACGGAGGTCTGCCGAGTGTTTTGCAAGAAGAGAAAGAAAGTTGTCCAAAACAGCTTGCAATCGAATGTTCATGTGAATAGAAAAGGCAGGAGAGTGGTCAGGTACTGTTTTCTCTCACTTGGCAGGCTGCGCACACAATCGCAGTGGTGTACAGCTTGTTTCATCACCTTTGCGAAGCTGCCGCTCTCCCCGGGTCCCGGAGACGAAGAAGCTGCTTCTTCGCGCAAAGACGATTCTGCCGCTCACAGTGCTCTGCGGTGTGCGCCTTCTGCCGAAAGAGGTCCGGGAGCGGTGCTTAACTCTGCAGAGCACCGTACCTTCGTCTTTAGCCTCTCTTCTCGTCTACATTTAGGAAAAAGCTTTTCCACTCTGTCTGGCAAGGAGAAACTGTGCCAGCACAGAAAACATCTCCCATCGTGTTCTAGAGGCTGCACGGAGGTCTGCCGAGTGTTTTGCAAGAAGAGAAAGAAAGTTGTCCAAAACAGCTTGCAATCGAATGTTCATGTGAATAGAAAAGGCAGGAGAGTGGTCAGGTACTGTTTTCTCTCAGTTGGCAAGCTGCGCACACAATCGCAGTGGTGTACAGCTTGTTTCATCACCTTTGCGAAGTTGCCGCTCTCTCCGGCTCCCGGAGACGAAGAAGCTGCTTCTTCGCGCAAAGACGATTCTGCCGCTCACAGTGCTCTGCGGTGTGCGCCTTCTGCCGAAAGAGGTCCGGGAGTTGTGCTTAGCTCTGCAGTGCACCGTACCTTCGTCTTTAGCCTCTCTTCTCGTCTACATCTTAGCAAAAAGCTTTTCCACTCTGTCTGGCAAGGAGAAACTGTGCCAGCACAGAAAACATCTCCCATCGTGTTCTAGAGGCTGCACGGAGGTCTGCCGAGTGTTTTGCAAGAAGAGAAAGAAAGTTGTCCAAAACAGCTTGCAATCGAATGTTCATGTGAATAGAAAAGGCAGGAGAGTGGTCAGGTACTGTTTTCTCTCAGTTGGCAAGCTGCGCACACAATCGCAGTGTTGTACAGCTTGTTTCATCACCTTTGCGAAGCTGCCGCTCTCTCCGGCTCCCGGAGACGAAGAAGCTGCTTCTTCGCGCAAAGACGATTCTGCCGCTCATAGTGCTCTGCGGTGTGCGCCTTCTGCCGAAAGAGGCCCGGGAGCGGTGCTTAGCTCTGCAGAGCACCGTACCTTCGTCTTTAGCCTCTCTTCTCGTCTACATCTTAGCAAAAAGCATTTCCACTCTGTCTGGCAAGGAGAAACTGTGCCAGCACAGAAAACATCTCCCATCGTGTTCTAGAGGCTGCACGGAGGTCTGCCGAGTGTTTTGCAAGAAGAGAAAGAAAGTTGTCCAAAACAGCTTGCAATCGAATGTTCATGTGAATAGAAAAGGCAGGAGAGTGGTCAGGTACTGTTTTCTCTCAGTTGGCAAGCTGCGCACACAATCGCAGAGGTGTACAGCTTGTTTCATCACCTTTGCGAAGCTGCCGCTCTCTCCGGCTCCCGGAGACGAAGAAGCTGCTTCTTCGCGCAAAGACGATTCTGCCGCTCATAGTGCTCTGCGGTGCGCGCCTTCTGCCGAAAGAGGCCCGGGAGCGGTGTTTAACTTTGCAGAGCACCGTAACTTCGTCTTTAGCCTCTCTTCTCGTCTACATCTTAGCAAAAAGCTTTTCCACTCTGTCTGGCAAGGAGAAACTGGGCCAACACAGAAAACATCTCCCATCGTGTTCTAGAGGCTGCACGGAGGTCTGCCGAGTGTTTTGCAAGAAGAGAAAGAAAGTTGTCCAAAACAGCTTGCAATCGAAAGTTCATGTGATTACAAAAGGCAGGAGAGTGGTCAGGTACTGTTTTCTCTCAGTTGGCAAGCTGCGCACACAATCGCAGTGTTGTACAGCTTGTTTCATCACCATTGCGAAGTTGCCGCTCTCTCCGGCTCCTGGAGACGAAGAAGCTGCTTCTTCGCGCAAAGACGATTCTGCCGCTCACAGTGCTCTGCGGTGTGCGCCTTCTGCCGAAAGAGGTCCGGGAGCGGTGCTTAGCTCTGCAGAGCACCGTACCTTCGTCTTTAGCCTCTCTTCTCGTCTACATCTTAGCAAAAAGCTTTTCCACTCTGTCTGGCAAGGAGAAACTGTGCCAGCACAGAAAACATCTCCCATCGTGTTCTAGAGGCTGCACGGAGGTCTGCCGAGTGTTTTGCAAGAAGAGAAAGAAAGTTGTCCAAAAGAGCTTGCAATCGAATGTTCATGTGAATAGAAAAGGCAGGAGAGTGGTCAGGTACTGTTTTCTCTCAGTTGGCAAGCTGCGCACACAATCGCAGTGTTGTACAGCTTGTTTCATCACCTTTGCGAAGCTGCCGCTCTCCCCGGGTCCTGGAGACGAAGAAGCTGCTTCTTCGCGCAAAGACGTTTCTGCCGCTCACTGTGCTCTGCGGTGTGCGCCTTCTGCCGAAAGAGGCCCGGGAGCGGTGCTTACCTCTGCAGTGCACCGTACCTTCGTCTTTAGCCTCTCTTCTCGTCTACATCTTAGCAAAAAGCTTTTCCACTCGGTCTGGCAAGGAGAAACTGTGCCAGCACAAAAAACATCTCCCATCGTGTTCTAGAGGCTGCATGGAGGTCTGCAGAGTGTTTTGCAAGAAGAGAAAGAACGTTGTCCAAAACAGCTTGCAATCGAATGTTCATGTGAATAGAAAAGGCAGGAGAGTGGTCAGGTACTGTTTTCTCTCAGTTGGCAAGCTGCGCACACAATCGCAGTGGTGTACAGCTTGTTTCATCACCTTTGCGAAGCTGCCGCTCTCTCCGGCTCCCGGAGACGAAGAAGCTGCTTCTTCGCGCAAAGACGATTCTGCCGCTCACAGTGCTCTGCGGTGTGCGCCTTCTGCCGAAAGAGGCCCGGGAGCGGTGCTTAGCTCTGCAGAGCACCGTACCTTCGTCTTTAGCCTCTCTTCTCGTCTACATCTTAGCAAAAAGCTTTTCCACTCTGTCTGGCAAGGAGAAACTGTGCCAGCACAAAAAACATCTCCCATCGTGTTCTAGAGGCTGCACGGAGGTCTGCCGAGTGTTTTGCAAGAAGAGAAAGAAAGTTGTCCAAAACAGCTTGCAATCGAATGTTCATGTGATTAAAAAAGGCAGGAGAGTGGTCAGGTACTGTTTTCTCTCAGTTGGCAAGCTGCGCACACAATCGCAGTGTTGTACAGCTTGTTTCATCACCTTTGCGAAGCTGCCGCTCTCTCCGGCTCCCGGAGACGAAGAAGCTGCTTCTTTGCGCAAAGACGATTCTGCCGCTCATAGTGCTCTGCGGTGTGCGCCTTCTGCCGAAAGACGCCCGGGAGCGGTGCTTAACTCTGCAGAGCGCCGTACATTCGTCTTTAGCCTCTCTTCTCGTCTACATCTTAGCAAAAAGCTTTTCCACTCTGTCTGGCAAGGAGAAACTGGGCCAACACAGAAAACATCTCCCATCGTGTTCTAGAGGCTGCACGGAGGTCTGCCGAGTGTTTTGCAAGAAGAGAAAGAAAGTTGTCCAAAACAGCTTGCAATCCAATGTTCATGTGAATAGAAAAGGCAGGAGAGTGGTCAGGTACTGTTTTCTCTCACTTGGCAAGCTGCGCACACAATCGCAGTGTTGTACAGCTTGTTTCATCACCTTTGCGAAGTTGCCGCTCTCTCCGGCTCCCGGAGACGAAGAAGCTGCTTCTTCGCGCAAAGACGATTCTGCCGCTCACAGTGCTCTGCGGTGTGCGCCTTCTGCCGAAAGAGGCCCGGGAGCGGTGCTTAACTCTGCAGAGCACCGTACCTTCGTCTTTAGCCTCTCTTCTCGTCTACATCTTAGCAAAAAGCTTTTCCACTCTGTCTGGCAAGGAGAAACTGTGCCAGCACAGAAAACATCTCCCATCGTGTTCTAGAGGCTGCACGGAGGTCTGCCGAGTGTTTTGCAAGAAGAGAAAGAAAGTTGTCCAAAAGAGCTTGCAATCGAATGTTCATGTGAATAGAAAAGGCAGGAGAGTGGTCAGGTACTGTTTTCTCTCAGTTGGCAAGCTGCGCACACAATCGCAGTGTTGTACAGCTTGTTTCATCACCTTTGCGAAGCTGCCGCTCTCTCCGGCTCCCGGAGACGAAGAAGCTGCTTCTTCGCGCAAAGACGATTCTGCCGCTCACTGTGCTCTGCGGTGTGCGCCTTCTGCCGAAAGAGGACCGGGAGCGGTGCTTAACCCTGCAGAGCACCGTACCTTCGTCTTTAGCCTCTCTTCTCGTCTACATCTTAGCAAAAAGCTTTTCCACTCTGTCTGGCAAGGAGAAACTGTGCCAGCACAGAAAACATCTCCCATCGTGTTCTAGAGGCTGCACGGAGGTCTGCCGAGTGTTTTGCAAGAAGAGAAAGAAAGTTGTCCAAAACAGCTTGCAATCCAATGTTCATGTGAATAGAAAAGGCAGGAGAGTGGTCAGTTACTGTTTTCTCTCAGTTGGAAAGCTGCGCACACAATCGCAGTGTTGTACAGCTTGTTTCATCACCTTTGCGAAGTTGCCGCTCTCTCCGGCTCCCGGAGACGAAGAAGCTGCTTCTTCGCGCAAAGACGTTTCTGCCGCTCACAGTGCTCTGCGGTGTCTGCCTCCTGCCGAAAGAGGTCCGGGAGCTGTGCTTAGCTCTGCAGTGCACCGTACCTTCGTCTTTAGCCTCTCTTCTCGTCTACATCTTAGCAAAAAGCTTTTACACTCTGTCTGCGAAGTTGCCGCTCTCTCCGGCTCCCGGAGACGAAAAAGCTGCTTCTTCGCGCAAAGACGATTCTGCCGCTCACTGTGCTCTGCGGTGTGCGCCTTCTGCCGAAAGAGGTCCGGGAGCGGTGCTTACCTCTGCAGTGCACCGTACCTTCGTCTTTAGCCTCTCTTCTCGTCTACATCTTAGCAAAAAGCTTTTCCACTCTGTCTGGCAAGGAGAAACTGTGCCAGCACAGAAAACATCTCCCATCGTGTTCTAGAGGCTGCATGGAGGTCTGCAGAGTGTTTTGCAAGAAGAGAAAGAACGTTGTCCAAAACAGCTTGCAATCGAATGTTCATGTGAATAGAAAAGGCAGGAGAGTGGTCAGGTACTGTTTTCTCTCAGTTGGCAAGCTGCGCACACAATCGCAGTGTTGTACAGCTTGTTTCATCACCATTGCGAAGTTGCCGCTCTCTCCGGCTCCTGGAGACGAAGAAGCTGCTTCTTCGCGCAAAGACGATTCTGCCGCTCACAGTGCTCTGCGGTGTGCGCCTTCTGCCGAAAGAGGTCCGGGAGCGGTGCTTAGCTCTGCAGAGCACCGTACCTTCGTCTTTAGCCTCTCTTCTCGTCTACATCTTAGCAAAAAGCTTTTCCACTCTGTCTGGCAAGGAGAAACTGTGCCAGCACAGAAAACATCTCCCATCGTGTTCTAGAGGCTGCACGGAGGTCTGCCGAGTGTTTTGCAAGAAGAGAAAGAAAGTTGTCCAAAAGAGCTTGCAATCGAATGTTCATGTGAATAGAAAAGGCAGGAGAGTGGTCAGGTACTGTTTTCTCTCAGTTGGCAAGCTGCGCACACAATCGCAGTGTTGTACAGCTTGTTTCATCACCTTTGCGAAGCTGCCGCTCTCCCCGGGTCCTGGAGACGAAGAAGCTGCTTCTTCGCGCAAAGACGTTTCTGCCGCTCACTGTGCTCTGCGGTGTGCGCCTTCTGCCGAAAGAGGCCCGGGAGCGGTGCTTACCTCTGCAGTGCACCGTACCTTCGTCTTTAGCCTCTCTTCTCGTCTACATCTTAGCAAAAAGCTTTTCCACTCGGTCTGGCAAGGAGAAACTGTGCCAGCACAAAAAACATCTCCCATCGTGTTCTAGAGGCTGCATGGAGGTCTGCAGAGTGTTTTGCAAGAAGAGAAAGAACGTTGTCCAAAACAGCTTGCAATCGAATGTTCATGTGAATAGAAAAGGCAGGAGAGTGGTCAGGTACTGTTTTCTCTCAGTTGGCAAGCTGCGCACACAATCGCAGTGGTGTACAGCTTGTTTCATCACCTTTGCGAAGCTGCCGCTCTCTCCGGCTCCCGGAGACGAAGAAGCTGCTTCTTCGCGCAAAGACGATTCTGCCGCTCACAGTGCTCTGCGGTGTGCGCCTTCTGCCGAAAGAGGCCCGGGAGCGGTGCTTAGCTCTGCAGAGCACCGTACCTTCGTCTTTAGCCTCTCTTCTCGTCTACATCTTAGCAAAAAGCTTTTCCACTCTGTCTGGCAAGGAGAAACTGTGCCAGCACAAAAAACATCTCCCATCGTGTTCTAGAGGCTGCACGGAGGTCTGCCGAGTGTTTTGCAAGAAGAGAAAGAAAGTTGTCCAAAACAGCTTGCAATCGAATGTTCATGTGATTAAAAAAGGCAGGAGAGTGGTCAGGTACTGTTTTCTCTCAGTTGGCAAGCTGCGCACACAATCGCAGTGTTGTACAGCTTGTTTCATCACCTTTGCGAAGCTGCCGCTCTCTCCGGCTCCCGGAGACGAAGAAGCTGCTTCTTTGCGCAAAGACGATTCTGCCGCTCATAGTGCTCTGCGGTGTGCGCCTTCTGCCGAAAGACGCCCGGGAGCGGTGCTTAACTCTGCAGAGCGCCGTAACTTCGTCTTTAGCCTCTCTTCTCGTCTACATCTTAGCAAAAAGCTTTTCCACTCTGTCTGGCAAGGAGAAACTGGGCCAACACAGAAAACATCTCCCATCGTGTTCTAGAGGCTGCACGGAGGTCTGCCGAGTGTTTTGCAAGAAGAGAAAGAAAGTTGTCCAAAACAGCTTGCAATCCAATGTTCATGTGAATAGAAAAGGCAGGAGAGTGGTCAGGTACTGTTTTCTCTCACTTGGCAAGCTGCGCACACAATCGCAGTGTTGTACAGCTTGTTTCATCACCTTTGCGAAGTTGCCGCTCTCTCCGGCTCCCGGAGACGAAGAAGCTGCTTCTTCGCGCAAAGACGATTCTGCCGCTCACAGTGCTCTGCGGTGTGCGCCTTCTGACGAAAGAGGCCCGGGAGCGGTGCTTAACTCTGCAGAGCACCGTACCTTCGTCTTTAGCCTCTCTTCTCGTCTACATCTTAGCAAAAAGCTTTTCCACTCTGTCTGGCAAGGAGAAACTGTGCCAGCACAGAAAACATCTCCCATCGTGTTCTAGAGGCTGCACGGAGGTCTGCCGAGTGTTTTGCAAGAAGAGAAAGAAAGTTGTCCAAAAGAGCTTGCAATCGAATGTTCATGTGAATAGAAAAGGCAGGAGAGTGGTCAGGTACTGTTTTCTCTCAGTTGGCAAGCTGCGCACACAATCGCAGTGTTGTACAGCTTGTTTCATCACCTTTGCGAAGCTGCCGCTCTCTCCGGCTCCCGGAGACGAAGAAGCTGCTTCTTCGCGCAAAGACGATTCTGCCGCTCACTGTGCTCTGCGGTGTGCGCCTTCTGCCGAAAGAGGACCGGGAGCGGTGCTTAACCCTGCAGAGCACCGTACCTTCGTCTTTAGCCTCTCTTCTCGTCTACATCTTAGCAAAAAGCTTTTCCACTCTGTCTGGCAAGGAGAAACTGTGCCAGCACAGAAAACATCTCCCATCGTGTTCTAGAGGCTGCACGGAGGTCTGCCGAGTGTTTTGCAAGAAGAGAAAGAAAGTTGTCCAAAACAGCTTGCAATCCAATGTTCATGTGAATAGAAAAGGCAGGAGAGTGGTCAGTTACTGTTTTCTCTCAGTTGGAAAGCTGCGCACACAATCGCAGTGTTGTACAGCTTGTTTCATCACCTTTGCGAAGTTGCCGCTCTCTCCGGCTCCCGGAGACGAAGAAGCTGCTTCTTCGCGCAAAGACGTTTCTGCCGCTCACAGTGCTCTGCGGTGTCTGCCTCCTGCCGAAAGAGGTCCGGGAGCTGTGCTTAGCTCTGCAGTGCACCGTACCTTCGTCTTTAGCCTCTCTTCTCGTCTACATCTTAGCAAAAAGCTTTTACACTCTGTCTGCGAAGTTGCCGCTCTCTCCGGCTCCCGGAGACGAAAAAGCTGCTTCTTCGCGCAAAGACGATTCTGCCGCTCACTGTGCTCTGCGGTGTGCGCCTTCTGCCGAAAGAGGTCCGGGAGCGGTGCTTACCTCTGCAGTGCACCGTACCTTCGTCTTTAGCCTCTCTTCTCGTCTACATCTTAGCAAAAAGCTTTTCCACTCTGTCTGGCAAGGAGAAACTGTGCCAGCACAGAAAACATCTCCCATCGTGTTCTAGAGGCTGCATGGAGGTCTGCAGAGTGTTTTGCAAGAAGAGAAAGAACGTTGTCCAAAACAGCTTGCAATCGAATGTTCATGTGAATAGAAAAGGCAGGAGAGTGGTCAGGTACTGTTTTCTCTCAGTTGGCAAGCTGCGCACACAATCGCGGTGGTGTACAGCTTGTTTCATCACCTTTGCGAAGCTGCCGCTCTCTCCGGCTCCCGGAGACGAAGAAGCTGCTTCTTCGCGCAAAGACGATTCTGCCGCTCACAGTGCTCTGCGGTGTGCGTCTTCTGCCGAAAGAGGCCCGGGAGCGGTGCTTAGCTCTGCAGAGCACCGTACCTTCGTCTTTAGCCTCTCTTCTCGTCTACATCTTAGCAAAAAGCTTTTCCACTCTGTCTGGCAAGGAGAAACTGTGCCAGCACAAAAAACATCTCCCATCGTGTTCTAGAGGCTGCACGGAGGTCTGCCGAGTGTTTTGCAAGAAGAGAAAGAAAGTTGTCCAAAACAGCTTGCAATCGAATGTTCATGTGATTACAAAATGCAGGAGAGTGGTCAGGTACTGTTTTCTCTCAGTTGGCAAGCTGCGCACACAATCGCAGTGTTGTACAGCTTGTTTCATCACCTTTGCGAAGCTGCCGCTCTCTCCGGCTCCCGGAGACGAAGAAGCTGCTTCTGCGCGCAAAGACGATTCTGCCGCTCATAGTGCTCTGCGGTGTGCGCCTTCTGCCGAAAGAGGCCCGGGAGCGGTGCTTAACTCTGCAGAGCACCGTAACTTCGTCTTTAGCCTCTCTTCTCGTCTACATCTTAGCAAAAAGCTTTTCCACTCTGTCTGGCAAGGAGAAACTGGGCCAACACAGAAAACATCTCCCATCGTGTTCTACAGGCTGCACGGAGGTCTGCCGAGTGTTTTGCAAGAAGAGAAAGAAAGTTGTCCAAAAGAGCTTGCAATCCAATGTTCATGTGCTTACAAAAGGCAGGAGAGTGGTCAGGTACTGTTTTCTCTCAGTTGGCAAGCTGCGCACACAATCGCAGTGTTGTACAGCTTGTTTCATCACCTTTGCGAAGTTGCCGCTCTCTCCGGCTCCCGGAGACCAAGAAGCTGCTTCTTCGCGCAAAGACGATTCTGCCGCTCACAGTGCTCTGCGGTGTGCGCCTTCTGCCGAAAGAGGTCCGGGAGCGGTGCTTAGCTCTGCAGAGCACCGTACCTTCGTCTTTAGCCTCTCTTCTCGTCTACATCTTAGCAAAAAGCTTTTCCACTCTGTCTGGCAAGGAGAAACTGTGCCAGCACAGAAAACATCTCCCATCGTGTTCTAGAGGCTGCACGGAGGTCTGCCGAGTGTTTTGCAAGAAGAGAAAGAAAGTTGTCCAAAACAGCTTGCAATCGAATGTTCATGTGAATAGAAAAGGCAGGAGAGTGGTCAGGTACTGTTTTCTCTCAGTTGGCAAGCTGCGCACACAATCGCAGTGGTGTACAGCTTGTTTCATCACCTTTGCGAAGTTGCCGCACTCTCCGGCTCCCGGAGACGAAGAAGCTGCTTCTTCGCGCAAAGACGATTCTGCCGCTCACAGTGCTCTGCGGTGTGCGCCTTCTGCTGAAAGAGGTCCGGGAGCTGTGCTTAGCTCTGCAGTGCACCGTACCTTCGTCTTTAGCCTCTCTTCTCGTCTACATCTTAGCAAAAAGCTTTTCCACTCTGTCTGGCAAGGAGAAACTGTGCCAGCACAGAAAACATCTCCCATCGTGTTCTAGAGGCTGCACGGAAGTCTGCCGAGTGTTTTGCAAGAAGAGAAAGAAAGTTGTCCAAAACAGCTTGCAATCGAATGTTCATGTGAATAGAAAAGGCAGGAGAGTGGTCAGGTACTGTTTTCTCTCAGTTGGCAAGCTGCGCACACAATGGCACTGGTGTACAGCTTGTTTCATCACCTTTGCGAAGCTGCCGCTCTCTCCGGCTCCCGGAGACGAAGAAGCTGCTTCTTCGCGCAAAGACGATTCTGCCGCTCACAGTGCTCTGCGTTGTGCGCCTTCTGCCGAAAGAGGCCCGGGAGCGGTGCTTAGCTCTGCAGAGCACCGTACCTTCGTCTTTAGCCTCTCTTCTCATCTACATCTTAGCAAAAAGCTTTTCCACTCTGTCTGGCAAGGAGAAACTGTGCCAGCACAAAAAACATCTCCCATCGTGTTCTAGAGGCTGCACGGAGGTCTGCCGAGTGTTTTGCAAGAAGAGAAAGAAAGTTGTCCAAAAGAGCTTGCAATCGAATGTTCATGTGAATAGAAAAGGCAGGAGAGTGGTCAGGTACTGTTTTCTCTCACTTGGCAAGCTGCGCACACAATCGCAGTGTTGTACAGCTTGTTTCATCACCTTTGCGAAGTTGCCGCTCTCTCCGGCTCCCGGAGACGAAGAAGCTGCTTCTTCGCGCAAAGACGATTCTGCCGCTCACAGTGCTCTGCGGTGTGCGCCTTCTGCCGAAAGAGGCCCGGGAGCGGTGCTTAACTCTGCAGAGCACCGTACCTTCGTCTTTAGCCTCTCTTCTCGTCTCCATCTTATCAAAATGTTTTCCACTCTGTCTGGCAAGGAGAAACTGTGCCAGCACAGAAAACATCTCCCATCGTGTTCTAGAGGCTGCACGGAGGTCTGCCGAGTGTTTTGCAAGAAGAGAAAGAAAGTTGTCCAAAAGAGCTTGCAATCGAATGTTCATGTGAATAGAAAAGGCAGGAGAGTGGTCAGGTACTGTTTTCTCTCAGTTGGCAAGCTGCGCACACAATCGCAGTGTTGTACAGCTTGTTTCATCACCTTTGCGAAGTTGCCGCTCTCTCCGGCTCCCGGAGACAAAGAAGCTGCTCCTACGCCCAAAGACGATTCTGCCGCTCACTGTGCTCTGCGGTGTGCGGCTTCTGCCGAAAGAGGTCCGGGAGCGGTGCTTAGCTCTGCAGACCACCGTACCTTCGTCTTTAGCCTCTCTTCTCGTCTACATCTTAGCAAAAAGCTTTTCCACTCTGTCTGGCAAGGAGAAACTGTGCCAGCACAGAAAACATCTCCCATCGTGTTCTAGAGGCTGCACGGAGGTCTGCCGAGTGTTTTGCAAGAAGAGAAAGAAAGTTGTCCAAAACAGCTTGCAATCGAATGTTCATGTGAATAGAAAAGGCAGGAGAGTGGTCAGGTACTGTTTTCTCTCAGTTGGCAAGCTGCGCACACAATCGCAGTGTTGTACAGCTTGTTTCATCACCTTTGCGAAGTTGCCGCTCTCTCCGGCTCCCGGAGACGAAGAAGCTGCTTCTTCGCGCAAAGACGATTCTGCCGCTCACAGTGCTCTGCGGTGTGCGCCTTCTGCCGAAAGAGGCCCGGGAGCGGTGCTTAACTCTGCAGAGCACCGTACCTTCGTCTTTAGCCTCTCTTCTCGTCTACATCTTAGCAAAAAGCTTTTCCTATCTGTGTGGCAAGGAGAAACTGTGCCAGCACAGAAAACATCTCCCATCGTGTTTTAGAGGCTGCACGGAGGTCTGCCGAGTGTTTTGCAAGAAGAGAAAGAAAGTTGTCCAAAAGAGCTTGCAATCGAATGTTCATGTGAATAGAAAAGGCAGGAGAGTGGTCAGGTACTGTTTTCTCTCACTTGGCAAGCTGCGCACACAATCGCAGTGGTGTACAGCTTGTTTCATCACCTTTGCGAAGCTGCCGCTCTCTCCGGCTCCCGGAGACGAAGAAGCTGCTTCTTCACGCAAAGACGATTCTGCCGCTCACAGTGCTCTGCGGTGTGCGCCTTCTGCCGAAAGAGTTCCGGGAGCGGTGCTTAACTCTGCAGAGCACCGTACCTTCGTCTTTAGCCTCTCTTCACGTCTACATCTTAGCAAAAAGCTTTTCCACTCTGTCTGGCAAGGAGAAACTGTGCCAGCAAAGAAAACATCTCCCATCGTGTTCTAGAGGCTGCACGGAGGTCTGCCGAGTGCTTTGCAAGAAGAGCAAGAAAGTTGTCCAAAACAGCTTGCAATCCAATGTTCATGTGAATAGAAAAGGCAGGAGAGTGGTCAGTTACTGTTTTCTCTCAGTTGGAAAGCTGCGCACACAATCGCAGTGTTGTACAGCTTGTTTCATCACCTTTGCGAAGTTGCCGCTCTCTCCGGCTCCCAGACACGAAGAAGCTGCTTCTTCGCGCAAAGACGATTCTGCCGCTCACAGTGCTCTGCGGTATGCGCCTTCTGCCGAAAGAGGTCCGGGAGCTGTGCTTAGCTCTGCAGAGCACCGTACCTTCGTCTTTAGCCTCTCTTCTCGTCTACATCTTAGCAAAATGCTTTTACACTCTGTCTGCGAAGTTGCCGCTCTCTCCGGCTCCCGGAGACGAAAAAGCTGCTTCTTCGCGCAAAGACGATTCTGCCGCTGACTGTGCTCTGCGGTGTGCGCCTTCTGCCGAAAGAGGTCCGGGAGCGGTGCTTAGCTCTGCAGTGCATCGTACCTTCGTCTTTAGCCTGTCTTCTCGTCTACATCTTACAAAAAAGCTTTTCCACTCTGTCTGGCAAGGAGAAACTGTGCCAGCACAAAAAACATCTCCCATCGTGTTCTAGAGGCTGCACGGAGGTCTGCAGAGTGTTTTGCAAGAAGAGAAAGAAAGTTGTCCAAAACAGCTTGCAATCGAATGTTCATGTGAATAGAAAAGGCAGGAGAGTGGTCAGGTACTGTTTTCTCTCAGTTGGCAAGCTGCGCACACAATCGCAGTGTTGTACAGCTTGTTTCATCACCTTTGCGAAGTTGCCGCTCTCTCCGGCTCCCGGAGACGAAGAAGCTGCTCCTACGCCCAAAGACGATTCTGCCGCTCACTGTGCTCTGCGGTGTGCGGCTTCTGCCGAAAGAGGTCCGGGAGCGGTGCTTAGCTCTGCAGAGCACCGTACCTTCGTCTTTAGCCTCTCTTCTCGTCTACATCTTAGCAAAAAGCTTTTCCACTCTGTCTGGCAAGGAGAAACTGTGCCAGCACAGAAAACATCTCCCATCGTGTTCTAGAGGCTGCACGGAGGTCTGCCGAGTGTTTTGCAAGAAGAGAAAGAAAGTTGTCCAAAAGAGCTTGCAATCGAATGTTCATGTGAATAGAAAAGGCAGGAGAGAGGTCAGGTACTGTTTTCTCTCAGTTGGCAAGCTGCGCACACAATCACAGTGTTGTACAGCTTGTTTCATCACCTTTGCGAAGCTGCCGCTCTCTCCGGCTCCCGGAGACGAAGAAGCTGCTTCTTCGCGCAAAGACGATTCTGCCGCTCACAGTTCTCTGCGGTGTGCGCCTTCTGCCGAAAGAGGTCCGGGAGCGGTGCTTAGCTCTGCAGAGCACCGTACCTTCGTCTTTAGCCTCTCTTCTCGTCTACATCTTAACAAAAATCTATTACACTCTGTCTGCGAAGTTGCCGCTCTCTCCGGCTCCCGGAGACGAAAAAGCTGCTTCTTCGCGCAAAGACGATTCTGCCGCTCACTGTGCTCTGCGGTGTGCGCCTTCTGCCGAAAGAGGTCCGGGAGCGGTGCTTAGCTCTGCAGTGCACCGTACCTTCGTCTTTAGCCTCTCTTCTCGTCTACATCTTACCAAAAATCTTTTCCAATCTGTCTGGCAAGGAGAAACTGTGCCAGCACAAAAAACATCTCCCATCGTGTTCTAGAGGCTGCACGGAGGTCTGCCGAGTGTTTTGCAAGAAGAGAAAGAAAGTTGTCCAAAACAGCTTGCAATCGAATGTTCATGTGATTACAAAAGGCAGGAGAGTGGTCAGGTACTGTTTTCTCTCAGTTGGCAAGCTGCGCACACAATCGCAGTGTTGTACAGCTTGTTTCATCACCTTTGCGAAGTTGCCGCTCTCTCCGGCTCCCGGAGACCAAGAAGCTGCTTCTTCGCGCAAAGACGATTCTGCCGCTCACAGTGCTCTGCGGTGTGCGCCTTCTGCCGAAAGAGGTCCGGGAGCGGTGCTTAGCTCTGCAGAGCACCGTACCTTCGTCTTTAGCCTCTCTTCTCGTCTACATCTTAGCAAAAAGCTTTTCCACTCTGTCTGGCAAGGAGAAACTGTGCCAGCACAGAAAACATCTCCCATCGTGTTCTAGAGGCTGCACGGAGGTCTGCCGAGTGTTTTGCAAGAAGAGAAAGAAAGTTGTCCAAAACAGCTTGCAATCGAATGTTCATGTGAATAGAAAAGGCAGGAGAGTGGTCAGGTACTGTTTTCTCTCAGTTGGCAAGCTGCGCACACAATCGCAGTGGTGTACAGCTTGTTTCATCACCTTTGCGAAGTTGCCGCACTCTCCGGCTCCCGGAGACGAAGAAGCTGCTTCTTCGCGCAAAGACGATTCTGCCGCTCACAGTGCTCTGCGGTGTGCGCCTTCTGCTGAAAGAGGTCCGGGAGCTGTGCTTAGCTCTGCAGTGCACCGTACCTTCGTCTTTAGCCTCTCTTCTCGTCTACATCTTAGCAAAAAGCTTTTCCACTCTGTCTGGCAAGGAGAAACTGTGCCAGCACAGAAAACATCTCCCATCGTGTTCTAGAGGCTGCACGGAAGTCTGCCGAGTGTTTTGCAAGAAGAGAAAGAAAGTTGTCCAAAACAGCTTGCAATCGAATGTTCATGTGAATAGAAAAGGCAGGAGAGTGGTCAGGTACTGTTTTCTCTCAGTTGGCAAGCTGCGCACACAATGGCAGTGGTGTACAGCTTGTTTCATCACCTTTGCGAAGCTGCCGCTCTCTCCGGCTCCCGGAGACGAAGAAGCTGCTTCTTCGCGCAAAGACGATTCTGCCGCTCACAGTGCTCTGCGTTGTGCGCCTTCTGCCGAAAGAGGCCCGGGAGCGGTGCTTAGCTCTGCAGAGCACCGTACCTTCGTCTTTAGCCTCTCTTCTCATCTACATCTTAGCAAAAAGCTTTTCCATTCGGTCTGGCAAGGAGAAACTGTGCCAGCACAAAAAACATCTCCCATCGTGTTCTAGAGGCTGCACGGAGGTCTGCCGAGTGTTTTGCAAGAAGAGAAAGAAAGTTGTCCAAAAGAGCTTGCAATCGAATGTTCATGTGAATAGAAAAGGCAGGAGAGTGGTCAGGTACTGTTTTCTCTCACTTGGCAAGCTGCGCACACCATCGCAGTGTTGTACAGCTTGTTTCATCACCTTTGCGAAGTTGCCGCTCTCTCCGGCTCCCGGAGACGAAGAAGCTGCTTCTTCGCGCAAAGACGATTCTGCCGCTCACAGTGCTCTGCGGTGTGCGCCTTCTGCCGAAAGAGGCCCGGGAGCGGTGCTTAACTCTGCAGAGCACCGTACCTTCGTCTTTAGCCTCTCTTCTCGTCTCCATCTTATCAAAATATTTTCCACTCTGTCTGGCAAGGAGAAACTGTGCCAGCACAGAAAACATCTCCCATCGTGTTCTAGAGGCTGCACGGAGGTCTGCCGAGTGTTTTGCAAGAAGAGAAAGAAAGTTGTCCAAAAGAGCTTGCAATCGAATGTTCATGTGAATAGAAAAGGCAGGAGAGTGGTCAGGTACTGTTTTCTCTCAGTTGGCAAGCTGCGCACACAATCGCAGTGTTGTACAGCTTGTTTCATCACCTTTGCGAAGTTGCCGCTCTCTCCGGCTCCCGGAGACAAAGAAGCTGCTCCTACGCCCAAAGACGATTCTGCCGCTCACTGTGCTCTGCGGTGTGCGGCTTCTGCCGAAAGAGGTCCGGGAGCGGTGCTTAGCTCTGCAGAGCACCGTACCTTCGTCTTTAGCCTCTCTTCTCGTCTACATCTTAGCAAAAAGCTTTTCCACTCTGTCTGGCAAGGAGAAACTGTGCCAGCACAGAAAACATCTCCCATCGTGTTCTAGAGGCTGCACGGAGGTCTGCCGAGTGTTTTGCAAGAAGAGAAAGAAAGTTGTCCAAAACAGCTTGCAATCGAATGTTCATGTGAATAGAAAAGGCAGGAGAGTGGTCAGGTACTGTTTTCTCTCAGTTGGCAAGCTGCGCACACAATCGCAGTGTTGTACAGCTTGTTTCATCACCTTTGCGAAGTTGCCGCTCTCTCCGGCTCCCGGAGACCAAGAAGCTGCTTCTTCGCGCAAAGACGATTCTGCCGCTCACAGTGCTCTGCGGTGTGCGCCTTCTGCCGAAAGAGGTCCGGGAGTGGTGCTTAGCTCTGCAGAGCACCGTACCTTCGTCTTTAGCCTCTCTTCTCGTCTACATCTTAGCAAAAAGCTTTTCCACTCTGTCTGGCAAGGAGAAACTGTGCCAGCACAGAAAACATCTCCCATCGTGTTCTAGAGGCTGCACGGAGGTCTGCCGAGTGTTTTGCAAGAAGAGAAAGAAAGTTGTCCAAAACAGCTTGCAATCGAATGTTCATGTGAATAGAAAAGGCAGGAGAGTGGTCAGGTACTGTTTTCTCTCAGTTGGCAAGCTGCGCACACAATCGCAGTGGTGTACAGCTTGTTTCATCACCTTTGCGAAGTTGCCGCACTCTCCGGCTCCCGGAGACGAAGAAGCTGCTTCTTCGCGCAAAGACGATTCTGCCGCTCACAGTGCTCTGCGGTGTGCGCCTTCTGCTGAAAGAGGTCCGGGAGCTGTGCTTAGCTCTGCAGTGCACCGTACCTTGGTCTTTAGCCTCTCTTCTCGTCTACATCTTAGCAAAAAGCTTTTCCACTCTGTCTGGCAAGGAGAAACTGTGCCAGCACAGAAAACATCTCCCATCGTGTTCTAGAGGCTGCACGGAAGTCTGCCGAGTGTTTTGCAAGAAGAGAAAGAAAGTTGTCCAAAACAGCTTGCAATCGAATGTTCATGTGAATAGAAAAGGCAGGAGAGTGGTCAGGTACTGTTTTCTCTCACTTGGCAAGCTGCGCACACAATCGCAGTGTTGTACAGCTTGTTTCATCACCTTTGCGAAGTTGCCGCTCTCTCCGGCTCCCGGAGACGAAGAAGCTGCTTCTTCGCGCAAAGACGATTCTGCCGCTCACAGTGCTCTGCGGTGTGCGCCTTCTGCCGAAAGAGGCCCGGGAGCGGTGCTTAACTCTGCAGAGCACTGTACCTTCGTCTTTAGCCTCTCTTCTCGTCTCCATCTTATCAAAATGTTTTCCACTCTGTCTGGCAAGGAGAAACTGTGCCAGCACAGAAAACATCTCCCATCGTGTTCTAGAGGCTGCACGGAGGTCTGCCGAGTGTTTTGCAAGAAGAGAAAGAAAGTTGTCCAAAAGAGCTTGCAATCGAATGTTCATGTGAATAGAAAAGGCAGGAGAGTGGTCAGGTACTGTTTTCTCTCAGTTGGCAAGCTGCGCACACAATCGCAGTGTTGTACAGCTTGTTTCATCACCTTTGCGAAGTTGCCGCTCTCTCCGGCTCCCGGAGACAAAGAAGCTGCTCCTACGCCCAAAGACGATTCTGCCGCTCACTGTGCTCTGCGGTGTGCGGCTTCCGCCGAAAGAGGTCCGGGAGCGGTGCTTAGCTCTGCAGAGCACCGTACCTTCGTCTTTAGCCTCTCTTCTCGTCTACATCTTAGCAAAAAGCTTTTCCACTCTGTCTGGCAAGGAGAAACTGTGCCAGCACAGAAAACATCTCCCATCGTGTTCTAGAGGCTGCACGGAGGTCTGCCGAGTGTTTTGCAAGAAGAGAAAGAAAGTTGTCCAAAAGAGCTTGCAATCGAATGTTCATGTGAATAGAAAAGGCAGGAGAGTGGTCAGGTACTGTTTTCTCTCAGTTGGCAAGCTGCGCACACAATCGCAGTGTTGTACAGCTTGTTTCATCACCTTTGCGAAGTTGCCGCTCTCTCCGGCTCCCGGAGACGAAGAAGCTGCTTCTTCGCGCAAAGACGATTCTGCCGCTCACAGTGCTCTGCGGTGTGCGCCTTCTGCCGAAAGAGGCCCGGGAGCGGTGCTTAACTCTGCAGAGCACCGTACCTTCGTCTTTAGCCTCTCTTCTCGTCTACATCTTAGCAAAAAGCTTTTCCTATCTGTCTGGCAAGGAGAAACTGTGCCAGCACAGAAAACATCTCCCATCGTGTTTTAGAGGCTGCACGGAGGTCTGCCGAGTGTTTTGCAAGAAGAGAAAGAAAGTTGTCCAAAAGAGCTTGCAATCGAATGTTCATGTGAATAGAAAAGGCAGGAGAGTGGTCAGGTACTGTTTTCTCTCAGTTGGCAAGCTGCGCACACAATCGCAGTGGTGTACAGCTTGTTTCATCACCTTTGCGAAGCTGCCGCTCTCTCCGGCTCCCGGAGACGAAGAAGCTGCTTCTTCACGCAAAGACGATTCTGCCGCTCACAGTGCTCTGCGGTGTGCGCCTTCTGCCGAAAGAGTTCCGGGAGCGGTGCTTAACTCTGCAGAGCACCGTACCTTCGTCTTTAGCCTCTCTTCACGTCTACATCTTAGCAAAAAGCTTTTCCACTCTGTCTGGCAAGGAGAAACTGTGCCAGCAAAGAAAACATCTCCCATCGTGTTCTAGAGGCTGCACGGAGGTCTGCCGAGTGTTTTGCAAGAAGAGCAAGAAAGTTGTCCAAAACAGCTTGCAATCCAATGTTCATGTGAATAGAAAAGGCAGGAGAGTGGTCAGTTACTGTTTTCTCTCAGTTGGAAAGCTGCGCACACAATCGCAGTGTTGTACAGCTTGTTTCATCACCATTGCGAAGTTGCCGCTCTCTCCGGCTCCCAGAGACGAAGAAGCTGCTTCTTCGCGCAAAGACGATTCTGCCGCTCACAGTGCTCTGCGGTATGCGCCTTCTGCCGAAAGAGGTCCGGGAGCTGTGCTTAGCTCTGCAGTGCACCGTACCTTCGTCTTTAGCCTCTCTTCTCGTCTACATCTTCGCAAAATGCTTTTACACTCTGTCTGCGAAGTTGCCGCTCTCTCCGGCTCCCGGAGACGAAAAAGCTGCTTCTTCGCGCAAAGACGATTCTGCCGCTGACTGTGCTCTGCGGTGTGCGCCTTCTGCCGAAAGAGGTCCGGGAGCGGTGCTTAGCTCTGCAGTGCATCGTACCTTCGTCTTTAGCCTCTCTTCTCGTCTACATCTTACAAAAAACCTTTTCCACTCTGTCTGGCAAGGAGAAACTGTGCCAGCACAAAAAACATCTCCCATCGTGTTCTAGAGGCTGCACGGAGGTCTGCAGAGTGTTTTGCAAGAAGAGAAAGAAAGTTGTCCAAAACAGCTTGCAATCGAATGTTCATGTGAATAGAAAAGGCAGGAGAGTGGTCAGGTACTGTTTTCTCTCAGTTGGCAAGCTGCGCACACAATGGCAGTGGTGTACAGCTTGTTTCATCACCTTTGCGAAGCTGCCGCTCTCTCCGGCTCCCGGAGACGAAGAAGCTGCTTCTTCGCGCAAAGACGATTCTGCCGCTCACAGTGCTCTGCGTTGTGCGCCTTCTGCCGAAAGAGGCCCGGGAGCGGTGCTTAGCTCTGCAGAGCACCGTACCTTCGTCTTTAGCCTCTCTTCTCATCTACATCTTAGCAAAAAGCTTTTCCATTCTGTCTGGCAAGGAGAAACTGTGCCAGCACAAAAAACATCTCCCATCGTGTTCTAGAGGCTGCACGGAGGTCTGCCGAGTGTTTTGCAAGAAGAGAAAGAAAGTTGTCCAAAACAGCTTGCAATCGAATGTTCATGTGAATAGAAAAGGCAGGAGAGTGGTCAGGTACTGTTTTCTCTCACTTGGCAAGCTGCGCACACCATCGCAGTGTTGTACAGCTTGTTTCATCACCTTTGCGAAGTTGCCGCTCTCTCCGGCTCCCGGAGACGAAGAAGCTGCTTCTTCGCGCAAAGACGATTCTGCCGCTCACAGTGCTCTGCGGTGTGCGCCTTCTGCCGAAAGAGGCCCGGGAGCGGTGCTTAACTCTGCAGAGCACCGTACCTTCGTCTTTAGCCTCTCTTCTCGTCTCCATCTTATCAAAATGTTTTCCACTCTGTCTGGCAAGGAGAAACTGTGCCAGCACAGAAAACATCTCCCATCGTGTTCTAGAGGCTGCACGGAGGTCTGCCGAGTGTTTTGCAAGAAGAGAAAGAAAGTTGTCCAAAAGAGCTTGCAATCGAATGTTCATGTGAATAGAAAAGGCAGGAGAGTGGTCAGGTACTGTTTTCTCTCAGTTGGCAAGCTGCGCACACAATCGCAGTGTTGTACAGCTTGTTTCATCACCTTTGCGAAGTTGCCGCTCTCTCCGGCTCCCGGAGACAAAGAAGCTGCTCCTACGCCCAAAGACGATTCTGCCGCTCACTGTGCTCTGCGGTGTGCGGCTTCTGCCGAAAGAGGTCCGGGAGCGGTGCTTAGCTCTGCAGAGCACCGTACCTTCGTCTTTAGCCTCTCTTCTCGTCTACATCTTAGCAAAAAGCTTTTCCACTCTGTCTGGCAAGGAGAAACTGTGCCAGCACAGAAAACATCTCCCATCGTGTTCTAGAGGCTGCACGGAGGTCTGCCGAGTGTTTTGCAAGAAGAGAAAGAAAGTTGTCCAAAACAGCTTGCAATCGAATGTTCATGTGAATAGAAAAGGCAGGAGAGTGGTCAGGTACTGTTTTCTCTCAGTTGGCAAGCTGCGCACACAATCGCAGTGTTGTACAGCTTGTTTCATCACCTTTGCGAAGTTGCCGCTCTCTCCGGCTCCCGGAGACCAAGAAGCTGCTTCTTCGCGCAAAGACGATTCTGCCGCTCACAGTGCTCTGCGGTGTGCGCCTTCTGCCGAAAGAGGTCCGGGAGTGGTGCTTAGCTCTGCAGAGCACCGTACCTTCGTCTTTAGCCTCTCTTCTCGTCTACATCTTAGCAAAAAGCTTTTCCACTCTGTCTGGCAAGGAGAAACTGTGCCAGCACAGAAAACATCTCCCATCGTGTTCTAGAGGCTGCACGGAGGTCTGCCGAGTGTTTTGCAAGAAGAGAAAGAAAGTTGTCCAAAACAGCTTGCAATCGAATGTTCATGTGAATAGAAAAGGCAGGAGAGTGGTCAGGTACTGTTTTCTCTCAGTTGGCAAGCTGCGCACACAATCGCAGTGGTGTACAGCTTGTTTCATCACCTTTGCGAAGTTGCCGCACTCTCCGGCTCCCGGAGACGAAGAAGCTGCTTCTTCGCGCAAAGACGATTCTGCCGCTCACAGTGCTCTGCGGTGTGCGCCTTCTGCTGAAAGAGGTCCGGGAGCTGTGCTTAGCTCTGCAGTGCACCGTACCTTCGTCTTTAGCCTCTCTTCTCGTCTACATCTTAGCAAAAAGCTTTTCCACTCTGTCTGGCAAGGAGAAACTGTGCCAGCACAGAAAACATCTCCCATCGTGTTCTAGAGGCTGCACGGAAGTCTGCCGAGTGTTTTGCAAGAAGAGAAAGAAAGTTGTCCAAAACAGCTTGCAATCGAATGTTCATGTGAATAGAAAAGGCAGGAGAGTGGTCAGGTACTGTTTTCTCTCAGTTGGCAAGCTGCGCACACAATGGCAGTGGTGTACAGCTTGTTTCATCACCTTTGCGAAGCTGCCGCTCTCTCCGGCTCCCGGAGACGAAGAAGCTGCTTCTTCGCGCAAAGACGATTCTGCCGCTCACAGTGCTCTGCGTTGTGCGCCTTCTGCCGAAAGAGGCCCGGGAGCGGTGCTTAGCTCTGCAGAGCACCGTACCTTCGTCTTTAGCCTCTCTTCTCATCTACATCTTAGCAAAAAGCTTTTCCACTCTGTCTGGCAAGGAGAAACTGTGCCAGCACAAAAAACATCTCCCATCGTGTTCTAGAGGCTGCACGGAGGTCTGCCGAGTGTTTTGCAAGAAGAGAAAGAAAGTTGTCCAAAAGAGCTTGCAATCGAATGTTCATGTGAATAGAAAAGGCAGGAGAGTGGTCAGGTACTGTTTTCTCTCACTTGGCAAGCTGCGCACACAATCGCAGTGTTGTACAGCTTGTTTCATCACCTTTGCGAAGTTGCCGCTCTCTCCGGCTCCCGGAGACGAAGAAGCTGCTTCTTCGCGCAAAGACGATTCTGCCGCTCACAGTGCTCTGCGGTGTGCGCCTTCTGCCGAAAGAGGCCCGGGAGCGGTGCTTAACTCTGCAGAGCACCGTACCTTCGTCTTTAGCCTCTCTTCTCGTCTCCATCTTATCAAAATGTTTTCCACTCTGTCTGGCAAGGAGAAACTGTGCCAGCACAGAAAACATCTCCCATCGTGTTCTAGAGGCTGCACGGAGGTCTGCCGAGTGTTTTGCAAGAAGAGAAAGAAAGTTGTCCAAAAGAGCTTGCAATCGAATGTTCATGTGAATAGAAAAGGCAGGAGAGTGGTCAGGTACTGTTTTCTCTCAGTTGGCAAGCTGCGCACACAATCGCAGTGTTGTACAGCTTGTTTCATCACCTTTGCGAAGTTGCCGCTCTCTCCGGCTCCCGGAGACAAAGAAGCTGCTCCTACGCCCAAAGACGATTCTGCCGCTCACTGTGCTCTGCGGTGTGCGGCTTCCGCCGAAAGAGGTCCGGGAGCGGTGCTTAGCTCTGCAGAGCACCGTACCTTCGTCTTTAGCCTCTCTTCTCGTCTACATCTTAGCAAAAAGCTTTTCCACTCTGTCTGGCAAGGAGAAACTGTGCCAGCACAGAAAACATCTCCCATCGTGTTCTAGAGGCTGCACGGAGGTCTGCCGAGTGTTTTGCAAGAAGAGAAAGAAAGTTGTCCAAAAGAGCTTGCAATCGAATGTTCATGTGAATAGAAAAGGCAGGAGAGTGGTCAGGTACTGTTTTCTCTCAGTTGGCAAGCTGCGCACACAATCGCAGTGTTGTACAGCTTGTTTCATCACCTTTGCGAAGTTGCCGCTCTCTCCGGCTCCCGGAGACGAAGAAGCTGCTTCTTCGCGCAAAGACGATTCTGCCGCTCACAGTGCTCTGCGGTGTGCGCCTTCTGCCGAAAGAGGCCCGGGAGCGGTGCTTAACTCTGCAGAGCACCGTACCTTCGTCTTTAGCCTCTCTTCTCGTCTACATCTTAGCAAAAAGCTTTTCCTATCTGTCTGGCAAGGAGAAACTGTGCCAGCACAGAAAACATCTCCCATCGTGTTTTAGAGGCTGCACGGAGGTCTGCCGAGTGTTTTGCAAGAAGAGAAAGAAAGTTGTCCAAAAGAGCTTGCAATCGAATGTTCATGTGAATAGAAAAGGCAGGAGAGTGGTCAGGTACTGTTTTCTCTCAGTTGGCAAGCTGCGCACACAATCGCAGTGGTGTACAGCTTGTTTCATCACCTTTGCGAAGCTGCCGCTCTCTCCGGCTCCCGGAGACGAAGAAGCTGCTTCTTCACGCAAAGACGATTCTGCCGCTCACAGTGCTCTGCGGTGTGCGCCTTCTGCCGAAAGAGTTCCGGGAGCGGTGCTTAACTCTGCAGAGCACCGTACCTTCGTCTTTAGCCTCTCTTCACGTCTACATCTTAGCAAAAAGCTTTTCCACTCTGTCTGGCAAGGAGAAACTGTGCCAGCAAAGAAAACATCTCCCATCGTGTTCTAGAGGCTGCACGGAGGTCTGCCGAGTGTTTTGCAAGAAGAGCAAGAAAGTTGTCCAAAACAGCTTGCAATCCAATGTTCATGTGAATAGAAAAGGCAGGAGAGTGGTCAGTTACTGTTTTCTCTCAGTTGGAAAGCTGCGCACACAATCGCAGTGTTGTACAGCTTGTTTCATCACCATTGCGAAGTTGCCGCTCTCTCCGGCTCCCAGAGACGAAGAAGCTGCTTCTTCGCGCAAAGACGATTCTGCCGCTCACAGTGCTCTGCGGTATGCGCCTTCTGCCGAAAGAGGTCCGGGAGCTGTGCTTAGCTCTGCAGTGCACCGTACCTTCGTCTTTAGCCTCTCTTCTCGTCTACATCTTAGCAAAATGCTTTTACACTCTGTCTGCGAAGTTGCCGCTCTCTCCGGCTCCCGGAGACGAAAAAGCTGCTTCTTCGCGCAAAGACGATTCTGCCGCTGACTGTGCTCTGCGGTGTGCGCCTTCTGCCGAAAGAGGTCCGGGAGCGGTGCTTAGCTCTGCAGTGCATCGTACCTTCGTCTTTAGCCTCTCTTCTCGTCTACATCTTACAAAAAACCTTTTCCACTCTGTCTGGCAAGGAGAAACTGTGCCAGCACAAAAAACATCTCCCATCGTGTTCTAGAGGCTGCACGGAGGTCTGCAGAGTGTTTTGCAAGAAGAGAAAGAAAGTTGTCCAAAACAGCTTGCAATCGAATGTTCATGTGAATAGAAAAGGCAGGAGAGTGGTCAGGTACTGTTTTCTCTCAGTTGGCAAGCTGCGCACACAATCGCAGTGTTGTACAGCTTGTTTCATCACCTTTGCGAAGTTGCCGCTCTCTCCGGCTCCCGGAGACGAAGAAGCTGCTCCTACGCCCAAAGACGATTCTGCCGCTCACTGTGCTCTGCGGTGTGCGGCTTCTGCCGAAAGAGGTCCGGGAGCGGTGCTTAGCTCTGCAGAGCACCGTACCTTCGTCTTTAGCCTCTCTTCTCGTCTACATCTTAGCAAAAATCTTTTCCACTCTGTCTGGCAAGGAGAAACTGTGCCAGCACAGAAAACATCTCCCATCGTGTTCTAGAGGCTGCACGGAGGTCTGCCGAGTGTTTTGCAAGAAGAGAAAGAAAGTTGTCCAAAAGAGCTTGCAATCGAATGTTCATGTGAATAGAAAAGGCAGGAGAGAGGTCAGGTACTGTTTTCTCTCAGTTGGCAAGCTGCGCACACAATCGCAGTGTTGTACAGCTTGTTTCATCACCTTTGCGAAGCTGCCGCTCTCTCCGGCTCCCGGAGACGAAGAAGCTGCTTCTTCGCGCAAAGACGATTCTGCCGCTCACAGTTCTCTGCGGTGTGCGCCTTCTGCCGAAAGAGGTCCGGGAGCGGTGCTTAGCTCTGCAGAGCACCGTACCTTCGTCTTTAGCCTCTCTTCTCGTCTACATCTTAACAAAAAGCTTTTACACTCTGTCTGCGAAGTTGCCGCTCTCTCCGGCTCCCGGAGACGAAAAAGCTGCTTCTTCGCGCAAAGACGATTCTGCCGCTCACTGTGCTCTGCGGTGTGCGCCTTCTGCCGAAAGAGGTCCGGGAGCGGTGCTTAGCTCTGCAGTGCACCGTACCTTCGTCTTTAGCCTCTCTTCTCGTCTACATCTTACCAAAAATCTTTTCCACTCTGTCTGGCAAGGAGAAACTGTGCCAGCACAAAAAACATCTCCCATCGTGTTCTAGAGGCTGCACGGAGGTCTGCAGAGTGTTTTGCAAGAAGAGAAAGAAAGTTGTCCAAAACAGCTTGCAATCGAATGTTCATGTGATTACAAAAGGCAGGAGAGTTGTCCGGTACTGTTTTCTCTCAGTTGGCAAGCTGCGCACACAATCGCAGTGTTGTACAGCTTGTTTCATCACCTTTGCGAAGCTGCCGCTCTCTCCGGCTCCCGGAGACGAAGAAGCTGCTTCTTCGCGCAAAGACGATTCTGCCGCTCACAGTGCTCTGCGGTGTGCGCCTTCTGCCGAAAGAGGCCCGGGAGCGGTGCTTAGCTCTGCAGAGCGCTGTACCTTCGTCTTTAGCCTCTCTTCTCGTCTACATCTTAGCAAAAAGCTTTTCCATTCTGTCTGGCAAGGAAAAACTGTGCCGGCACAGAAAATATCTCCCATCGTGTTCTAGAGGCTGCACGGAGGTCTGCCGAGTGTTTTGCAAGAAGAGAAAGAAAGTTGTCCAAAACAGCTTGCAATCGAATGTTCATGTGAATAGAAAAGGCAGAAGAGTGGTCAGGTACTGTTTTCTCTCAGTTGGCAAGCTGCGCACACAATCGCAGTGTTGTACAGCTTGTTTCATCACCTTTGCGAAGCTGCCGCTCTCTCCGGCTCCCGGAGACGAAGAAGCTGCTTCTTCGCGCAAAGACGATTCTGCCGCTCATAGTGCTCTGCAGTGTGTGTCTTCTGCCGAAAGAGGCCCGGGAGCGGTGCTTAGCTCTGCAGAGCACCGTACCTTCGTCTTTAGCCTCTCTTCTCGTCTACATCTTAGCAAAAAGCTTTTCCACTCTGTCTGGCAAGGAGAAACTGTGCCAGCACAAAAAACATCTCCCATCGTGTTCTAGAGGCTGCACGGAGGTCTGCCGAGTGTTTTGCAAGAAGAGAAAGAAAGTTGTCCAAAACAGCTTGCAATCGAATGTTCATGTGAATAGAAAAGGCAGGAGAGTGGTCAGGTACTCTTTTCTCTCAGTTGGCAAGCTGCGCACACAATCGCAGTGTTGTACAACTTGTTTCATCACCTTTGCGAAGCTGCCGCTCTCTCCGGCTCCCGGAGACGAAGAAGCCGCTTCTTCGCGCAAAGACGATTCTGCCGCTCATAGTGCTCTGCGGTGTGCGCCTTCTGCCGAAAGACGCCCGGGAACGGTGCTTAACTCTGCAGAGCACCGTACCTTCGTCTTTAGCCTCTCTTCTCGTCTACATCTTAGCAAAAAGCTTTTCCACTCTGTCTGGCAAGGAGAAACTGGGCCAACACAGAAAACATCTCCCATCGTGTTCTAGAGGCTGCACGGAGGTCTGCCGAGTGTTATGCAAGAAGAGAAAGAAAGTTGTCCAAAACAGCTTGCAATCGAATGTTCATGTGAATAGAAAAGGCAGGAGAGTGGTCAGGTACTGTTTTCTCTCAGGTGGCAAGCTGCGCACACAATCGCAGTGGTGTACAGCTTGTTTCATCACCTTTGCCAAGTTGCCGCTCTCTCCGGCTCCCGGAGACGAAGAAGCTGCTTCTTCGCGCAAAGACGATTCTGCCGCTCACAGTGCTCTGCGGTGTGCACCTTCTGCCGAAAGAGGCCCGGGAGCGGTGCTTAGCTCTGCAGAGCACCGTACCTTCGTCTTTAGCCTCTCTTCTCGTCTACATCTTAGCAAAAAGCTTTTCCACTCTGTCTGGCAACGAGAAACTGTGCCAGCACAAAAAATATCTCCCATCGTGTTCTAGAGGCTGCACGGAGGTCTGCCGAGTGTTTTGCAAGAAGAGAAAGAAAGTTGTCCAAAACAGCTTGCAATCGAATGTTCATGTGAATAGAAAAGGCAGGAGAGTGGTCAGGTACTGTTTTCTCTCAGTTGGCAAGCTGCGCACACAATCGCAGTGTTGTACAGCTTGTTTCATCACCTTTGCGAAGCTGCCGCTCTCTCCGGCTCCCGGAGACGAAGAAGCTGCTTCTTCGCGCAAAGACGATTCTGCCGCTCATAGTGCTCTGCGGTGTGCGCCTTCTGCCGAAAGACGCCCGGGAGCGGTGCTTAACTCTGCAGAACACCGTACCTTCGTCTTTAGCCTCTCTTCTCGTCTACATCTTAGCAAAAAGCTTTTCCACTCTGTCTGGCAAGGAGAAACTGGGCCAACACAGAAAACATCTCCCATCGTGTTCTAGAGGCTGCACGGAGGTCTGCCGAGTGTTTTGCAAGAAGAGAAAGAAAGTTGTCCAAAACAGCTTGCAATCGAATGTTCATGTGATTACAAAAGGCAGGAGAGTGGTCAGGTACTGTTTTCTCTCACTTGGCAAGCTGCGCACACAATCGCAGTGTTGTACAGCTTGTTTCATCACCTTTGCGAAGTTGCCGCTCTCTCCGGCTCCCGGAGACGAAGAAGCTGCTTCTTCGCCCAAAGACGATTCTGCCGCTCACTGTGGTCTGCAGTGTGTGTCTTCTGCCGAAAGAGGGCCGGGAGCTGTGCTTAGCTCTGCAGAGCACCATACCTGCTTCTTTTGCCTCTCTTCTCATCTACATCTTAGCAAAAAGCTTTCCCACTCTGTCTGGCAAGGAGAAACTGGGCCAGCACAGAAAACATCTCCCATCGTGTTCTAGAGGCTGCACGGAGGTCTGCCGAGTGTTTTGCAAGAAGAGATAGAAAGTTGTCCAAAACAGCTTGCAATCGAATGTTCATGTGAATAGAAAAGGCAGGAGAGTGGTCAGTTACTGTTTTCTCTCAGTTGGCAAGCTGCGCACACAATCGCAGTGTTGTACATCTTGTTTCATCACCTTTGCGAAGTTGCCGCTCTCTCCGGCTCCCGGAGACGAAGAAGCTGCTTCTTCGCGCAAAGACGATTCTGCCACTCACAGTGCTCTGCGGTGTGCGCCTTCTGCCGAAAGAGGCCCGGGAGCGGTGCTTAACTCTGCAGAGCACCGTACCTTCGTCTTTAGCCTCTCTTCTCGTCTACATCTTAGCAAAAAGCTTTTCCACTCTGTCTGGCAAGGAGAAACTGTGCCAGCACAGAAAACATCTCCCATCGTGTTCTAGAGGCCGCACGGAGGTCTGCCGAGTGTTTTGCAAGAAGAGAAAGAAAGTTGTCCAAAACAGCTTGCAATCGAATGTTCATGTGAATAGAAAAGGCAGGAGAGTGGTCAGGTACTGTTTTCTCTCACTTGGCAAGCTGCGCACACAATCGCAGTGGTGTACAGCTTGTTTCATCACCTTTGCGAAGTTGCCGCTCTCTCCGGCTCCCGGAGACGAAGAAGCTGCTTCTTCGCGCAAAGACGATTCTGCCGCTCACAGTGCTCTGCGGTGTGCGCCTTCTGCCGAAAGACGCCCGGGAGCGGTGCTTAACTCTGCAGAGCACCGTATCTTCGTCTTTAGCCTCTCTTCTCGTCTACATCTTAGCAAAAAGCTTTTCCACTCTGTCTGGCAAGGAGAAACTGGGCCAACACAGAAAACATCTCCCATCGTGTTCTAGAGGCTGCACGGAGGTCTGCCGAGTGTTTTGCAAGAAGAGAAAGAAAGTTGTCCAAAACAGCTTGCAATCGAATGTTCATGTGATTACAAAAGGCAGGAGAGTGGTCAGGTACTGTTTTCTCTCAGTTGGCAAGCTGCGCACACAATCGCAGTGTTGTACAGCTTGTTTCATCACCTTTGCGAAGCTGCCGCTCTCTCCGGCTCCCGGAGACGAAGAAGCTGCTTCTTCGCGCAAAGACGATTCTGCCGCTCACAGTTCTCTGCGGTGTGCGCCTTCTGCCGAAAGAGGTCCGGGAGCGGTGCTTAGCTCTGCAGAGCACCGTACCTTCGTCTTTAGCCTCTCTTCTCGTCTACATCTTAACAAAAAGCTTTTACACTCTGTCTGCGAAGTTGCCGCTCTCTCCGGCTCTCGGAGACGAAAAAGCTGCTTCTTCGCGGAAAGACGATTCTGCCGCTCACTGTGCTCTGCGGTGTGCGCCTTCTGCCGAAAGAGGTCCGGGAGCGGTGCTTAGCTCTGCAGAGCACCGTACCTTCGTCTTTAGCCTCTCTTCTCGTCTACATCTTACCAAAAATCTTTTCCACTCTGTCTGGCAAGGAGAAACTGTGCCAGCACAAAAAACATCTCCCATCGTGTTCTAGAGGCTGCACGGAGGTCTGCAGAGTGTTTTGCAAGAAGAGAAAGAAAGTTGTCCAAAACAGCTTGCAATCGAATGTTCATGTGATTACAAAAGGCAGGAGAGTTGTCCGGTACTGTTTTCTCTCAGTTGGCAAGCTGCGCACAAAATCGCAGTGTTGTACAGCTTGTTTCATCACCTTTGCGAAGCTGCCGCACTCTCCGGCTCCCGGAGACGAAGAAGCTGCTTCTTCGCGCAAAGACGATTCTGCCGCTCACAGTGCTCTGCGGTGTGCGCCTTCTGCCGAAAGAGGCCCGGGAGCGGTGCTTAGCTCTGCAGAGCGCTGTACCTTCGTCTTTAGCCTCTCTTCTCGTCTACATCTTAGCAAAAAGCTTTTCCATTCTGTCTGGCAAGGAAAAACTGTGCCGGCACAGAAAATATCTCCCATCGTGTTCTAGAGGCTGCACGGAGGTCTGCCGAGTGTTTTGCAAGAAGAGAAAGAAAGTTGTCCAAAACAGCTTGCAATCGAATGTTCATGTGAATAGAAAAGGCAGGAGAGTGGTCAGGTACTGTTTTCTCTCAGTTGGCAAGCTGCGCACACAATCGCAGTGTTGTACAGCTTGTTTCATCACCTTTGCGAAGCTGCCGCTCTCTCCGGCTCCCGGAGACGAAGAAGCCGCTTCTTCGCGCAAAGACGATTCTGCCGCTCATAGTGCTCTGCGGTGTGCGCCTTCTGCCGAAAGACGCCCGGGAACGGTGCTTAACTCTGCAGAGCACCGTACCTTCGTCTTTAGCCTCTCTTCTCGTCTACATCTTAGCAAAAAGCTTTTCCACTCTGTCTGGCAAGGAGAAACTGGGCCAACACAGAAAACATCTCCCATCGTGTTCTAGAGGCTGCACGGAGGTCTGCCGAGTGTTATGCAAGAAGAGAAAGAAAGTTGTCCAAAACAGCTTGCAATCGAATGTTCATGTGAATAGAAAAGGCAGGAGAGTGGTCAGGTACTGTTTTCTCTCAGTTGGCAAGCTGCGCACACAATCGCAGTGTTGTACAGCTTGTTTCATCACCTTTGCGAAGCTGCCGCTCTCTCCGGCTCCCGGAGACGAAGAAGCTGCTTCTTCGCGCAAAGACGATTCTGCCGCTCATCGTGCTCTGCGGTGTGCGCCTTCTGCCGAAAGACGCCCGGGAGCGGTGCTTAACTCTGCAGAACACCGTACCTTCGTCTTTAGCCTCTCTTCTCGTCTACATCTTAGCAAAAAGCTTTTCCACTCTGTCTGGCAAGGAGAAACTGGGCCAACACAGAAAACATCTCCCATCGTGTTCTAGAGGCTGCACGGAGGTCTGCCGAGTGTTTTGCAAGAAGAGAAAGAAAGTTGTCCAAAACAGCTTGCAATCGAATGTTCATGTGATTACAAAAGGCAGGAGAGTGGTCAGGTACTGTTTTCTCTCACTTGGCAAGCTGCGCACACAATCGCAGTGTTGTACAGCTTGTTTCATCACCTTTGCGAAGTTGCCGCTCTCTCCGGCTCCCGGAGACGAAGAAGCTGCTTCTTCGCCCAAAGACGATTCTGCCGCTCACTGTGCTCTGCAGTGTGTGTCTTCTGCCGAAAGAGGGCCGGGAGCTGTGCTTAGCTCTGCAGAGCACCATACCTGCTTCTTTTGCCTCTCTTCTCATCTACATCTTAGCAAAAAGCTTTCCCACTCTGTCTGGCAAGGAGAAACTGGGCCAACACAGAAAACATCTCCCATCGTGTTCTAGAGGCTGCACGGAGGTCTGCCGAGTGTTTTGCAAGAAGAGAAAGAAAGTTGTCCAAAACAGCTTGCAATCGAATGTTCATGTGAATAGAAAAGGCAGGAGAGTGGTCAGTTACTGTTTTCTCTCAGTTGGCAAGCTGCGCACACAATCGCAGTGTTGTACATCTTGTTTCATCACCTTTGCGAAGTTGCCGCTCTCTCCGGCTCCCGGAGACGAAGAAGCTGCTTCTTCGCGCAAAGACGATTCTGCCGCTCATAGTGCTCTGCGGTGTGCGCCTTCTGCCGAAAGACGCCCGGGAGCGGTGCTTAACTCTGCAGAACACCGTACCTTCGTCTTTAGCCTCTCTTCTCGTGTACATCTTAGCAAAAAGCTTTTCCACTCTGTCTGGCAAGGAGAAACGGGGCCAACACAGAAAACATCTCCCATCGTGTTCTAGAGGCTGCACGGAGGTCTGCAGAGTGTTTTGCAAGAAGAGAAAGAAAGTTGTCCAAAACAGCTTGCAATCGAATGTTCATGTGATTACAAAAGGCAGGAGAGTTGTCCGGTACTGTTTTCTCTCAGTTGGCAAGCTGCGCACACAATCGCAGTGTTGTACAGCTTGTTTCATCACCTTTGCGAAGCTGCCGCTCTCTCCGGCTCCCGGAGACGAAGAAGCTGCTTCTTCGCGCAAAGACGATTCTGCCGCTCACAGTGCTCTGCGGTGTGCGCCTTCTGCCGAAAGAGGCCCGGGAGCGGTGCTTAGCTCTGCAGAGCGCCGTACCTTCGTCTTTAGCCTCTCTTCTCGTCTACATCTTAGCAAAAAGCTTTTCCACTCTGTCTGGCAAGGAAAAACTGTGCCGGCACAGAAAACATCTCCCATCGTGTTCTAGAGGCTGCACGGAGGTCTGCCGAGTGTTTTGCAAGAAGAGAAAGAAAGTTGTCCAAAACAGCTTGCAATCGAATGTTCATGTGAATAGAAAAGGCAGGAGAGTGGTCAGGTACTGTTTTCTCTCAGTTGGCAAGCTGCGCACACAATCGCAGTGTTGTACAGCTTGTTTCATCACCTTTGCGAAGCTGCCGCTCTCTCCGGCTCTCGGAGACGAAGAAGCTGCTTCTTCGCGCAAAGACGATTCTGCCGCTCACAGTGCTCTGCAGTGTGCGTCTTCTGCCGAAAGAGGCCCGGGAGCGGTGCTTAGCTCTGCAGAGCACCGTACCTTCGTCTTTAGCCTCTCTTCTCGTCTACATCTTAGCAAAAAGCTTTTCCACTCTGTCTGGCAAGGAGAAACTGTGCCAGCACAGAAAACATCTCCCATCGTGTTCTAGAGGCTGCACGGAGGTCTGCCGAGTGTTTTGCAAGAAGAGAAAGAAAGTTGTCCAAAACAGCTTGCAATCGAATGTTCATGTGAATAGAAAAGGCAGGAGAGTGGTCAGGTACTGTTTTCTCTCAGTTGGCAAGCTGCGCACACAATCGCAGTGTTGTACAGCTTGTTTCATCACCTTTGCGAAGTTGCCGCTCTCTCCGGCTCCCGGAGACGAAGAAGCTGCTTCTTCGCCCAAAGACGATTCTGCCGCTCACTGTGCTCTGCAGTGTGCGTCTTCTGCCGAAAGAGGTCCGGGAGCTGTGCTTAGCTCTGCAGAGCACCATACTTGCTTCTTCTGCCTCTCTTCTCGTCTACATCTTAGCAAAAAGCTTTTCCACTCTGTCTGGCAAGGAGAAACTGTGCCAGCACAGAAAACATCTCCCATCGTGTTCTAGAGGCTGCACGGAGGTCTGCCGAGTGTTTTGCAAGAAGAGAAAGAAAGTTGTCCAAAACAGCTTGCAATCGAATGTTCATGTGAATAGAAAAGGCAGGAGAGTGGTCAGGTACTGTTTTCTCTCACTTGGCAAGCTGCGCACACAATCGCAGTGTTGTACAGCTTGTTTCATCACCTTTGCGAAGCTGCCGATCTCTCCGGCTCCCAGAGACGAAGAAGCTGCTTCTTCGCGCAAAGACGATTCTGCCGCTCACAGTGCTCTGCGGTGTGCGCCTTCTGCCGAAAGAGGCCCGGGAGCGGTGCTTAGCTCTGCAGAGCACCGTACCTTCGTCTTTAGCCTCTCTTCTCGTCTACATCTTAGCAAAAAGCTTTCCCAATCTGTCTGGCAAGGAGAAACTGGGCCAACACAGAAAACATCTCCCATCATGTTCTAGAGGCTGCACGGAGGTCTGCCAAGTGTTTTGCAAGAAGAGAAAGAAAATTGTCCAAAACAGCTTGCAATCGAATGTTCATGTGAATAGAAAAGGCAGGAGAGTGGTCAGGTACTGTTTTCTCTCAGTTGGCAAGCTGCGCACACAATCGCAGTGTTGTACAGCTTGTTTCATCACCTTTGCGAAGTTGCCGCTCTCTCCGGCTCCCGGAGACGAAGAAGCTGCTTCTTCGCGCAAAGACGATTCTGCCGCTCACAGTGCTCTGCGGTGTGTGCCTTCTGCCGAAAGAGGCCCGGGAGCGGTGCTTAGCTCTGCAGAGCACCGTACCTTCGTCTTTAGCCTCTCTTCTCGTCTACATCTTAACAAAAAGCTTTTCCACTCTGTCTGGCAAGGAGAAACTGTGCCAGCACAAAAAACATCTCCCATCGTGTTCTAGAGGCTGCACGGAGGTCTGCCGAGTGTTTTGCAAGAAGAGAAAGAAAGTTGTCCAAAACAGCTTGCAGTCGAATGTTCATGTGATTACAAAAGTCAGGAGAGTGGTCAGGTACTGTTTTCTCTCAGTTGGCAAGCTGCGCACACAATCGCAGTGTTGTACAGCTTGTTTCATCACCTTTGCGAAGCTGCCGCTCTCTCCGGCTCCCGGAGACGAAGAAGCTGCTTCTTCGCGCAAAGACGATTCTGCCGCTCACAGTGCTCTGTGGTGTGCGGCTTCTGCCGAAAGAGGCCCGGGAGCGGTGCTTAGCTCTGCAGAGCACCGTACCTTCGTCTTTAGCCTCTCTTCTCGTCTACATCTTAGCAAAAAGCTTTTCCACTCTGTCTGGCAAGGAGAAACTGTGCCGGCACAGAAAACATCTCCCATCGTGTTCTAGAGGCTGCACGGAGGTCTGCCGAGTGTTTTGCAAGAAGAGCAAGAAAGTTGTCCAAAACATCTTGCAATCGAACGTTCTTGTGAATAGAAAAGGCAGGAGAGTGGTCAGGTACTGTTTTCTCTCAGTTGTCAAGCTGCGCACACAATCGCAGTGTTGTACAGCTTGTTTCATCACCTTTGCGAAGTTGCCGCTCTCTCCGGCTCCCGGAGACGAAGAAGCTGCTTCTTCGCGCAAAGACGATTCTGCCGCTCACAGTGCTCTGCGGTGTGTGCCTTCTGCCGAAAGAGGCCCGGGAGCGGTGCTTAGCTCTGCAGAGCACCGTACCTTCGTCTTTAGCCTCTCTTCTCGTCTACATCTTAGCAAAAAGCTTTTCCACTCTGTCTGGCAAGGAGAAACTGTGCCAGCACAAAAAACATCTCCCATCGTGTTCTAGAGGCTGCACGGAGGTCTGCAGAGTGTTTTGCAAGAAGAGAAAGAAAGATGTCCAAAACAGCTTGCAGTCGAATGTTCATGTGATTACAAAAGTCAGGAGAGTGGTCAGGTACTGTTTTCTCTCAGTTGGCAAGCTGCGCACACAATCGCAGTGTTGTACAGCTTGTTTCATCACCTTTGCGAAGCTGCCGCTCTCTCCGGCTCCCGGAGACGAAGAAGCTGCTTCTTCGCGCAAAGACGATTCTGCCGCTCACAGTGCTCTGCGGTGTGCGCCTTCTGCCGAAAGAGGCCCGGGAGCGGTGCTTAGCTCTGCAGAGCACCGTACCTTCGTCTTTAGCCTCTCTTCTCGTCTACATCTTAGCAAAAAGCTTTTCCACTCTGTCTGGCAAGGAGAAACTGTGCCGGCACAGAAAACATCTCCCATCGTGTTCTAGAGGCTGCACGGAGGTCTGCCGAGTGTTTTGCAAGAAGAGCAAGAAAGTTGTCCAAAACAGCTTGCAATCGAATGTTCATGTGAATAGAAAAGGCAGGAGAGTGGTCAGGTACTGTTTTCTCTCACTTGGCAAGCTGCGCACACAATCGCAGTGTTGTACAGCTTGTTTCATCACCTTTGCGAAGTTGCCGCTCTCTCCGGCTCCCGGAGACGAAGAAGCTGCTTCTTCGCCCAAAGACGATTCTGCCGCTCACTGTGCTCTGCAATGTGTGTCTTCTGCCGAAAGAGGTCCGGGAGCTGTGCTTAGCTCTGCAGAGCAACATACCTGCTTCTTTAGCCTCTCTTCTCATCTACACCTTAGCAAAAAGCTTTCCCACTCTGTCTGGCAAGGAGAAACTGTGCCAGCACAGAAAACATCTCCCATCATGTTCTAGAGGCTGCACGGAGGTCTGCCGAGTGTTTTGCAAGAAGAGAAAGAAAGTTGTCCAAAACAGCTTGCAATCGAATGTTCATGTGAATAGAAAAGGCAGGAGAGTGGTCAGGTACTGTTTTCTCTCAGTTGGCAAGCTGCGCACACAATCGCAGTGTTGTACAGCTTGTTTCATCACCTTTGCGAAGTTGCCGCTCTCTCCGGCTCCCGGAGACGAAGAAGCTGCTTCTTCGCGCAAAGACGATTCTGCCGCTCACAGTGCTCTGCGGTGTGCGCCTTCTGCCGAAAGAGGCCCGGGAGCGGTGCTTAACTCTGCAGAGCACCGTACCTTCGTCTTTAGCCTCTCTTCTCGTCTACATCTTAGCAAAAAGCTTTTCCACTCTGTCTGGCAAGGAGAAACTGTGCCAGCACAGAAAACATCTCCCATCGTGTTCTAGAGGCTGCACGGAGGTCTGCCGAGTGTTTTGCAAGAAGAGAAAGAAAGTTGTCCAAAACAGCTTGCAATCGAATGTTCATGTGAATAGAAAAGGCAGGAGAGTGGTCAGGTACTGTTTTCTCTCAGTTGGCAAGCTGCGCACACAATCGCAGTGTTGTACAGCTTGTTTCATCACCTTTGCGAAGTTGCCGCTCTCTCCGGCTCCCGGAGACGAAGAAGCTGCTTCTTCGCCCAAAGACGATTCTGCCGCTCACTGTGCTCTGCAGTGTGCGTCTTCTGCCGAAAGAGGTCCGGGAGCTGTGCTTAGCTCTGCAGAGCACCATACTTGCTTCTTCTGCCTCTCTTCTCGTCTACATCTTAGCAAAAAGCTTTCCCAATCTGTCTGGCAAGGAGAAACTGGGCCAACACAGAAAACATCTCCCATCATGTTCTAGAGGCTGCACGGAGGTCTGCCAAGTGTTTTGCAAGAAGAGAAAGAAAATTGTCCAAAACAGCTTGCAATCGAATGTTCATGTGAATAGAAAAGGCAGGAGAGTGGTCAGGTACTGTTTTCTGTCAGTTGGCAAGCTGCGCACACAATCGCAGTGTTGTACAGCTTGTTTCATCACCTTTGCGAAGTTGCCGCTCTCTCCGGCTCCCGGAGACGAAGAAGCTGCTTCTTCGCGCAAAGACGATTCTGCCGCTCACAGTGCTCTGCGGTGTGTGCCTTCTGCCGAAAGAGGCCCGGGAGCGGTGCTTAGCTCTGCAGAGCACCGTACCTTCGTCTTTAGCCTCTCTTCTCGTCTACATCTTAACAAAAAGCTTTTCCACTCTGTCTGGCAAGGAGAAACTGTGCCAGCACAAAAAACATCTCCCATCGTGTTCTAGAGGCTGCACGGAGGTCTGCCGAGTGTTTTGCAAGAAGAGAAAGAAAGTTGTCCAAAACAGCTTGCAGTCGAATGTTCATGTGATTACAAAAGTCAGGAGAGTGGTCAGGTACTGTTTTCTCTCAGTTGGCAAGCTGCGCACACAATCGCAGTGTTGTACAGCTTGTTTCATCACCTTTGCGAAGCTGCCGCTCTCTCCGGCTCCCGGAGACGAAGAAGCTGCTTCTTCGCGCAAAGACGATTCTGCCGCTCACAGTGCTCTGTGGTGTGCGGCTTCTGCCGAAAGAGGCCCGGGAGCGGTGCTTAGCTCTGCAGAGCACCGTACCTTCGTCTTTAGCCTCTCTTCTCGTCTACATCTTAGCAAAAAGCTTTTCCACTCTGTCTGGCAAGGAGAAACTGTGCCTGCACAGAAAACATCTCCCATCGTGTTCTAGAGGCTGCACGGAGGTCTGCCGAGTGTTTTGCAAGAAGAGCAAGAAAGTTGTCCAAAACATCTTGCAATCGAACGTTCTTGTGAATAGAAAAGGCAGGAGAGTGGTCAGGTACTGTTTTCTCTCAGTTGTCAAGCTGCGCACACAATCGCAGTGTTGTACAGCTTGTTTCATCACCTTTGCGAAGTTGCCGCTCTCTCCGGCTCCCGGAGACGAAGAAGCTGCTTCTTCACGCAAAGACGATTCTGCCGCTCACAGTGCTCTGCGGTGTGTGCCTTCTGCCGAAAGAGGCCCGGGAGCGGTGCTTAGCTCTGCAGAGCACCGTACCTTCGTCTTTAGCCTCTCTTCTCGTCTACATCTTAGCAAAAAGCTTTTCCACTCTGTCTGGCAAGGAGAAACTGTGCCAGCACAAAAAACATCTCCCATCGTGTTCTAGAGGCTGCACGGAGGTCTGCAGAGTGTTTTGCAAGAAGAGAAAGAAAGATGTCCAAAACAGCTTGCAGTCGAATGTTCATGTGATTACAAAAGTCAGGAGAGTGGTCAGGTACTGTTTTCTCTCAGTTGGCAAGCTGCGCACACAATCGCAGTGTTGTACAGCTTGTTTCATCACCTTTGCGAAGCTGCCGCTCTCTCCGGCTCCCGGAGACGAAGAAGCTGCTTCTTCGCGCAAAGACGATTCTGCCGCTCACAGTGCTCTGCGGTGTGCGCCTTCTGCCGAAAGAGGCCCGGGAGCGGTGCTTAGCTCTGCAGAGCACCGTACCTTCGTCTTTAGCCTCTCTTCTCGTCTACATCTTAGCAAAAAGCTTTTCCACTCTGTCTGGCAAGGAGAAACTGTGCCGGCACAGAAAACATCTCCCATCGTGTTCTAGAGGCTGCACGGACGTCTGCCGAGTGTTTTGCAAGAAGAGCAAGAAAGTTGTCCAAAACAGCTTGCAATCGAATGTTCATGTGAATAGAAAAGGCAGGAGAGTGGTCAGGTACTGTTTTCTCTCACTTGGCAAGCTGCGCACACAATCGCAGTGTTGTACAGCTTGTTTCATCACCTTTGCGAAGTTGCCGCTCTCTCCGGCTCCCGGAGACGAAGAAGCTGCTTCTTCGCCCAAAGACGATTCTGCCGCTCACTGTGCTCTGCAATGTGTGTCTTCTGCCGAAAGAGGTCCGGGAGCTGTGCTTAGCTCTGCAGAGCAACATACCTGCTTCTTTAGCCTCTCTTCTCATCTACACCTTAGCAAAAAGCTTTCCCACTCTGTCTGGCAAGGAGAAACTGTGCCAGCACAGAAAACATCTCCCATCATGTTCTAGAGGCTGCACGGAGGTCTGCCGAGTGTTTTGCAAGAAGAGAAAGAAAGTTGTCCAAAACAGCTTGCAATCGAATGTTCATGTGAATAGAAAAGGCAGGAGAGTGGTCAGGTACTGTTTTCTCTCAGTTGGCAAGCTGCGCACACAATCGCAGTGTTGTACAGCTTGTTTCATCACCTTTGCGAAGTTGCCGCTCTCTCCGGCTCCCGGAGACGAAGAAGCTGCTTCTTCGCGCAAAGACGATTCTGCCGCTCACAGTGCTCTGCGGTGTGCGCCTTCTGCCGAAAGAGGCCCGGGAGCGGTGCTTAACTCTGCAGAGCACCGTACCTTCGTCTTTAGCCTCTCTTCTCGTCTACATCTTAGCAAAAAGCTTTTCCACTCTGTCTGGCAAGGAGAAACTGTGCCAGCACAGAAAACATCTCCCATCGTGTTCTAGAGGCCGCACGGAGGTCTGCCGAGTGTTTTGCAAGAAGAGAAAGAAAGTTGTCCAAAACAGCTTGCAATCGAATGTTCATGTGAATAGAAAAGGCAGGAGAGTGGTCAGGTACTGTTTTCTCTCACTTGGCAAGCTGCGCACACAATCGCAGTGTTGTACAGCTTGTTTCATCACCTTTGCGAAGTTGCCGCTCTCTCCGGCTCCCGGAGACGAAGAAGCTGCTTCTTCGCGCAAAGACGATTCTGCCGCTCACAGTGCTCTGCGGTGTGCGCCTTCTGCCGAAAGAGGCCCGGGAGCGGTGCTTAGCTCTGCAGAGCACCGTACCTTCGTCTTTAGCCTCTCTTCTCGTCTACATCTTAGCAAAAAGCTTTTCCACTCTGTCTGGCATGGAGAAACTGTGCCAGCACAAAAAACATCTCCCATCGTGTTCTAGAGGCTGCACGGAGGTCTGCCGAGTGTTTTGCAAGAAGAGAAAGAAAGTTGTCCAAAACAGCTTGCAATCGAATGTTCATGTGAATAGAAAAGGCAGGAGAGTGGTCAGGTACTGTTTTCTCTCAGTTGGCAAGCTGCGCACACAATCGCAGTGTTGTACAGCTTGTTTCATCACCTTTGCGAAGCTGCCGCTCTCTCCGGCTCCCGGAGACGAAGAAGCTGCTTCTTCGCGCAAAGACGATTCTGCCGCTCATAGTGCTCTGCGGTGTGCGCCTTCTGCCGAAAGACGCCCGGGAGCGGTGCTTAACTCTGCAGAGCACCGTATCTTCGTCTTTAGCCTCTCTTCTCGTCTACAACTTAGCAAAAAGCTTTTACACTCTGTCTGCGAAGTTGCCGCTCTCTCCGGCTCCCGGAGACGAAAAAGCTGCTTCTTCGCCCAAAGACGATTCTGCCGCTCACTGTGCTCTGCAGTGTGTGTCTTCTGCCGAAAGAGGGCCGGGAGCTGTGCTTAGCTCTGCAGAGCAACATACCTGCTTCTTTAGCCTCTCTTCTCATCTACACCTTAGCAAAAAGCTTTCCCACTCTGTCTGGCAAGGAGAAACTGTGCCAGCACAGAAAACATCTCCCATCGTGTTCTAGAGGCTGCACGGAGGTCTGCCGAGTGTTTTGCAAGAAGAGAAAGAAAGTTGTCCAAAACAGCTTCCCATCGAATGTTCATGTGAATAGAAAAGGCAGGAGAGTGGTCAGGTACTGTTTTCTCTCAGTTGGCAAGCTGCGCACACAATCGCAGTGTTGTACATCTTGTTTCATCACCTTTGCGAAGTTGCCGCTCTCTCCGGCTCCCGGAGACGAAGAAGCTGCTTCTTCGCGCAAAGACGATTCTGCCGCTCACAGTGCTCTGCGGTGTGCGCCTTCTGCCGAAAGAGGCCCGGGAGCGGTGCTTAACTCTGCAGAGCACCGTACCTTCGTCTTTAGCCTCTCTTCTCGTCTACATCTTAGCAAAAAGCTTTTCCACTCTGTCTGGCAAGGAGAAACTGTGCCAGCACAGAAAACATCTCCCATCGTGTTCTAGAGGCCGCACGGAGGTCTGCCGAGTGTTTTGCAAGAAGAGAAAGAAAGTTGTCCAAAACAGCTTGCAATCGAATGTTCATGTGAATAGAAAAGGCAGGAGAGTGGTCAGGTACTGTTTTCTCTCACTTGGCAAGCTGCGCACACAATCGCAGTGGTGTACAGCTTGTTTCATCACCTTTGCGAAGTTGCCGCTCTCTCCGGCTCCCAGAGACGAAGAAGCTGCTTCTTCGCGCAAAGACGATTCTGCCGCTCACAGTGCTCTGCGGTGTGCGCCTTCTGCCGAAAGAGGTCCGGGAGCTGTGCTTAGCTCTGCAGTGCACCGTACCTTCGTCTTTAGCCTCTCTTCTCGTCTACAACTTAGCAAAAAGCTTTTACACTCTGTCTGCGAAGTTGCCGCTCTCTCCGGCTCCCGGAGACGAAAAAGCTGCTTCTTCGCCCAAAGACGATTCTGCCGCTCACTGTGCTCTGCGGTGTACGCCTTCTTCCGAAAGAGGTCCGGGAGCGGTGCTTAGCTCTGCAGAGCACCGTACCTTCGTCTTTAGCCTCTCTTCTCGTCTACATCTTAGCAATAAGCTTTTCCACTCTGTCTGGCAAGGAGAAACTGTGCCAGCACAAAAAACATCTCCCATCGTGTTCTAGAGGCTGCACGGAGGTCTGCCGAGTGTTTTGCAAGAAGAGAAAGAAAGTTGTCCAAAACAGCTTGCAATCGAATGTTCATGTGAATAGAAAAGGCAGGAGAGTGGTCAGGTACTGTTTTCTCTCACTTGGCAAGCTGCGCACACAATCGCAGTGTTGTACAGCTTGTTTCATCACCTTTGCGAAGCTGCCGATCTCTCCGGCTCCCAGAGACGAAGAAGCTGCTTCTTCGCGCAAAGACGATTCTGCCGCTCACAGTGCTCTGCGGTGTGCGCCTTCTGCCGAAAGAGGCCCGGGAGCGGTGCTTAGCTCTGCAGAGCACCGTACCTTCGTCTTTAGCCTCTCTTCTCGTCTACATCTTAGCAAAAAGCTTTTCCACTCTGTCTGGCAAGGAGAAACTGTGCCAGCACAAAAAACATCTCCCATCGTGTTCTAGAGGCTGCACGGAGGTCTGCCGAGTGTTTTGCAAGAAGAGAAAGAAAGTTGTCCAAAACAGCTTGCAATCGAATGTTCATGTGAATAGAAAAGGCAGGAGAGTGGTCAGGTACTGTTTTCTGTCAGTTGGCAAGCTGCGCACACAATCGCAGTGTTGTACAGCTTGTTTCATCACCTTTGCGAAGCTGCCGCTCTCTCCGGCTCCCGGAGACGAAGAAGCTGCTTCTTCGCGCAAAGACGATTCTGCCGCTCATAGTGCTCTGCGGTGTGCGCCTTCTGCCGAAAGACGCCCGGGAGCGGTGCTTAACTCTGCAGAGCACCGTATCTTCGTCTTTAGCCTCTCTTCTCGTCTACAACTTAGCAAAAAGCTTTTACACTCTGTCTGCGTAGTTGCCGCTCTCTCCGGCTCCCGGAGACGAAAAAGCTGCTTCTTCGCCCAAAGACGATTCTGCCGCTCACTGTGCTCTGCAGTGTGTGTCTTCTGCCGAAAGAGGGCCGGGAGCTGTGCTTAGCTCTGCAGAGCAACATACCTGCTTCTTTAGCCTCTCTTCTCATCTACACCTTAGCAAAAAGCTTTCCCACTCTGTCCGGCAAGGAGAAACTGTGCCAGCACAGAAAACATCTCCCATCGTGTTCTAGAGGCTGCACGGAGGTCTGCCGAGTGTTTTGCAAGAAGAGAAAGAAAGTTGTCCAAAACAGCTTGCAATCGAATGTTCATGTGAATAGAAAAGGCAGGAGAGTGGTCAGGTACTGTTTTCTCTCAGTTGGCAAGCTGCGCACACAATCGCAGTGTTGTACATCTTGTTTCATCACCTTTGCGAAGTTGCCGCTCTCTCCGGCTCCCGGAGACGAAGAAGCTGCTTCTTCGCGCAAAGACGATTCTGCCGCTCACAGTGCTCTGCGGTGTGCGCCTTCTGCCGAAAGAGGCCCGGGAGCGGTGCTTAACTCTGCAGAGCACCGTACCTTCGTCTTTAGCCTCTCTTCTCGTCTACATCTTAGCAAAAAGCTTTTCCACTCTGTCTGGCAAGGAGAAACTGTGCCAGCACAGAAAACATCTCCCATCGTGTTCTAGAGGCCGCACGGAGGTCTGCCGAGTGTTTTGCAAGAAGAGAAAGAAAGTTGTCCAAAACAGCTTGCAATCGAATGTTCATGTGAATAGAAAAGGCAGGAGAGTGGTCAGGTACTGTTTTCTCTCACTTGGCAAGCTGCGCACACAATCGCAGTGGTGTACAGCTTGTTTCATCACCTTTGCGAAGTTGCCGCTCTCTCCGGCTCCCAGAGACGAAGAAGCTGCTTCTTCGCGCAAAGACGATTCTGCCGCTCACAGTGCTCTGCGGTGTGCGCCTTCTGCCGAAAGAGGTCCGGGAGCTGTGCTTAGCTCTGCAGTGCACCGTACCTTCGTCTTTAGCCTCTCTTCTCGTCTACAACTTAGCAAAAAGCTTTTACACTCTGTCTGCGAAGTTGCCGCTCTCTCCGGCTCCCGGAGACGAAAAAGCTGCTTCTTCGCCCAAAGACGATTCTGCCGCTCACTGTGCTCTGCGGTGTACGCCTTCTTCCGAAAGAGGTCCGGGAGCGGTGCTTAGCTCTGCAGAGCACCGTACCTTCGTCTTTAGCCTCTCTTCTCGTCTACATCTTAGCAATAAGCTTTTCCACTCTGTCTGGCAAGGAGAAACTGTGCCAGCACAAAAAACATCTCCCATCGTGTTCTAGAGGCTGCACGGAGGTCTGCCGAGTGTTTTGCAAGAAGAGAAAGAAAGTTGTCCAAAACAGCTTGCAATCGAATGTTCATGTGAATAGAAAAGGCAGGAGAGTGGTCAGGTACTGTTTTCTCTCACTTGGCAAGCTGCGCACACAATCGCAGTGTTGTACAGCTTGTTTCATCACCTTTGCGAAGCTGCCGATCTCTCCGGCTCCCAGAGACGAAGAAGCTGCTTCTTCGCGCAAAGACGATTCTGCCGCTCACAGTGCTCTGCGGTGTGCGCCTTCTGCCGAAAGAGGCCCGGGAGCGGTGCTTAGCTCTGCAGAGCACCGTACCTTCGTCTTTAGCCTCTCTTCTCGTCTACATCTTAGCAAAAAGCTTTCCCAATCTGTCTGGCAAGGAGAAACTGGGCCAACACAGAAAACATCTCCCATCATGTTCTAGAGGCTGCACGGAGGTCTGCCAAGTGTTTTGCAAGAAGAGAAAGAAAATTGTCCAAAACAGCTTGCAATCGAATGTTCATGTGAATAGAAAAGGCAGGAGAGTGGTCAGGTACTGTTTTCTCTCAGTTGGCAAGCTGCGCACACAATCGCAGTGTTGTACAGCTTGTTTCATCACCTTTGCGAAGCTGCCGCTCTCTCCGGCTCCCGGAGACGAAGAAGCTGCTTCTTCGCGCAAAGACGATTCTGCCGCTCACAGTGCTCTGCGGTGTGCGCCTTCTGCCGAAAGAGGCCCGGGAGCGGTGCTTAGCTCTGCAGAGCACCGTACCTTCGTCTTTAGCCTCTCTTCTCGTCTACATCTTAGCAAAAAGCTTTTCCACTCTGTCTGGCAAGGAGAAACTGTGCCGGCACAGAAAACATCTCCCATCGTGTTCTAGAGGCTGCACGGACGTCTGCCGAGTGTTTTGCAAGAAGAGCAAGAAAGTTGTCCAAAACAGCTTGCAATCGAATGTTCATGTGAATAGAAAAGGCAGGAGAGTGGTCAGGTACTGTTTTCTCTCACTTGGCAAGCTGCGCACACAATCGCAGTGTTGTACAGCTTGTTTCATCACCTTTGCGAAGTTGCCGCTCTCTCCGGCTCCCGGAGACGAAGAAGCTGCTTCTTCGCCCAAAGACGATTCTGCCGCTCACTGTGCTCTGCAATGTGTGTCTTCTGCCGAAAGAGGTCCGGGAGCTGTGCTTAGCTCTGCAGAGCAACATACCTGCTTCTTTAGCCTCTCTTCTCATCTACACCTTAGCAAAAAGCTTTCCCACTCTGTCTGGCAAGGAGAAACTGTGCCAGCACAGAAAACATCTCCCATCATGTTCTAGAGGCTGCACGGAGGTCTGCCGAGTGTTTTGCAAGAAGAGAAAGAAAGTTGTCCAAAACAGCTTGCAATCGAATGTTCATGTGAATAGAAAAGGCAGGAGAGTGGTCAGGTACTGTTTTCTCTCAGTTGGCAAGCTGCGCACACAATCGCAGTGTTGTACAGCTTGTTTCATCACCTTTGCGAAGTTGCCGCTCCCTCCGGCTCCCGGAGACGAAGAAGCTGCTTCTTCGCGCAAAGACGATTCTGCCGCTCACAGTGCTCTGCGGTGTGCGCCTTCTGCCGAAAGAGGCCCGGGAGCGGTGCTTAACTCTGCAGAGCACCGTACCTTCGTCTTTAGCCTCTCTTCTCGTCTACATCTTAGCAAAAAGCTTTTCCACTCTGTCTGGCAAGGAGAAACTGTGCCAGCACAGAAAACATCTCCCATCGTGTTCTAGAGGCCGCACGGAGGTCTGCCGAGTGTTTTGCAAGAAGAGAAAGAAAGTTGTCCAAAACCGCTTGCAATCGAATGTTCATGTGAATAGAAAAGGCAGGAGAGTGGTCAGGTACTGTTTTCTCTCACTTGGCAAGCTGCGCACACAATCGCAGTGTTGTACAGCTTGTTTCATCACCTTTGCGAAGTTGCCGCTCTCTCCGGCTCCCGGAGACGAAGAAGCTGCTTCTTCGCGCAAAGACGATTCTGCCGCTCACAGTGCTCTGCGGTGTGCGCCTTCTGCCGAAAGAGGCCCGGGAGCGGTGCTTAGCTCTGCAGAGCACTGTACCTTCGTCTTTAGCCTCTCTTCTCGTCTACATCTTAGCAAAAAGCTTTTCCACTCTGTCTGGCAAGGAGAAACTGTGCCAGCACAAAAAACATCTCCCATCGTGTTCTAGAGGCTGCACGGAGGTCTGCCGAGTGTTTTGCAAGAAGAGAAAGAAAGTTGTCCAAAACAGCTTGCAATCGAATGTTCATGTGAATAGAAAAGGCAGGAGAGTGGTCAGGTACTGTTTTCTGTCAGTTGGCAAGCTGCGCACACAATCGCAGTGTTGTACAGCTTGTTTCATCACCTTTGCGAAGCTGCCGCTCTCTCCGGCTCCCGGAGACGAAGAAGCTGCTTCTTCGCGCAAAGACGATTCTGCCGCTCATAGTGCTCTGCGGTGTGCGCCTTCTGCCGAAAGACGCCCGGGAGCGGTGCTTAACTCTGCAGAGCACCGTATCTTCGTCTTTAGCCTCTCTTCTCGTCTACAACTTAGCAAAAAGCTTTTACACTCTGTCTGCGAAGTTGCCGCTCTCTCCGGCTCCCGGAGACGAAAAAGCTGCTTCTTCGCCCAAAGACGATTCTGCCGCTCACTGTGCTCTGCAGTGTGTGTCTTCTGCCGAAAGAGGGCCGGGAGCTGTGCTTAGCTCTGCAGAGCAACATACCTGCTTCTTTAGCCTCTCTTCTCATCTACACCTTAGCAAAAAGCTTTCCCACTCTGTCTGGCAAGGAGAAACTGTGCCAGCACAGAAAACATCTCCCATCGTGTTCTAGAGGCTGCACGGAGGTCTGCCGAGTGTTTTGCAAGAAGAGAAAGAAAGTTGTCCAAAACAGCTTCCCATCGAATGTTCATGTGAATAGAAAAGGCAGGAGAGTGGTCAGGTACTGTTTTCTCTCACTTGGCAAGCTGCGCACACAATCGCAGTGGTGTACAGCTTGTTTCATCACCTTTGCGAAGTTGCCGCTCTCTCCGGCTCCCAGAGACGAAGAAGCTGCTTCTTCGCGCAAAGACGATTCTGCCGCTCACAGTGCTCTGCGGTGTGCGCCTTCTGCCGAAAGAGGTCCGGGAGCTGTGCTTAGCTCTGCAGTGCACCGTACCTTCGTCTTTAGCCTCTCTTCTCGTCTACAACTTAGCAAAAAGCTTTTACACTCTGTCTGCGAAGTTGCCGCTCTCTCCGGCTCCCGGAGACGAAAAAGCTGCTTCTTCGCCCAAAGACGATTCTGCCGCTCACTGTGCTCTGCGGTGTACGCCTTCTTCCGAAAGAGGTCCGGGAGCGGTGCTTAGCTCTGCAGAGCTCCGTACCTTCGTCTTTAGCCTCTCTTCTCGTCTACATCTTAGCAAAAAGCTTTTCCACTCTGTCTGGCAAGGAGAAACTGTGCCAGCACAGAAAACATCTCCCATCGTGTTCTACAGGCTGCACGGAGGTCTGCCGAGTGTTTTGCAAGAAGAGAAAGAAAGTTGTCCAAAACAGCTTGCAATCGAATGTTCATGTGAATAGAAAAGGCAGGAGAGTGGTCAGGTACTGTTTTCTCTCAGTTGGCAAGCTGCGCACACAATCGCAGTGTTGTACAGCTTGTTTCATCACCTTTGCGAAGCTGCCGCTCTCTCCGGCTCCCGGAGACGAAGAAGCTGCTTCTTCGCGCAAAGAGGATTCTGCGGCTCACAGTGCTCTGCGGTGTGCGCCTTCTGCCGAAAGAGGTCCGGGAGCGGTGCTTAACTCTGCAGAGCAACGTACCTTCGTCTTTAGCCTCTCTTCTCGTCTACATCTTAGCAAAAAGCTTTTCCACTCTGTCTGGCAAGGAGAAACTGTGCCAGCACAGAAAACATCTCCCATCGTGTTCTAGAGGCTGCACGGAGGTCTGCCGAGTGTTTTGCAAGAAGAGAAAGAAAGTTGTCCAAAACAGCTTCCCATCGAATGTTCATGTGAGTAGAAAAGGCAGGAGAGTGGTCAGTTACTGTTTTCTCTCAGTTGGCAAGCTGCGCACACAATCGCAGTGTTGTACAGCTTGTTTCATCACCTTTGCGAAGCTGCCGCTCTCTCCGGCTCCCGGAGACAAAGAAGCTGCTTCTTCGCGCAAAGACGATTCTGCCGCTCACAGTGCTCTGCGGTGTGCGCCTTTTGCCGAAAGAGGTCCGGGAGCTGTGCTTAGCTCTGCAGTGCACCGTACCTTCGTCTTCAGCCTCTCTTCTCGTCTACAACTTAGCAAAAAGCTTTTACACTCTGTCTGGCAAGGAAAAACTGTGCCAGTACAGAAAACATCTCCCATCGTGTTCTAGAGGCTGCACGGAGGTCTGCCGAGTGTTTTGCAAGAAGAGAAAGAAAGTTGTCCAAAACAGCTTCCAATCGAATGTTCATGTCAATAGAAAAGGCAGGAGAGTGGTCAGGTACTGTTTTCTCTCAGTTGGCAAGCTGCGCACACAATCGCAGTGTTGTACAGCTTGTTTCATCACCTTTGCGTAGTTGCCGCTCTCTCCGGCTCCCGGAGACGAAGAAGCTGCTTCTTCGCGCAAAGACGATTCTGCCGCTCACAGTGCTCTGCGGTGTGCGCCTTCTGCCGAAAGAGGTCCGGGAGCGGTGCTTAGCTCTGCAGAGCACCGTACCTTCGTCTTTAGCCTCTCTTCTCGTCTACATCTTAGCAAAAAGCTTTTCCACTCTGTCTGGCAAGGAAAAACTGTGCCAGCACAGAAAACATCTCCCATCGTGTTCTAGAGGCTGCACGGAGGTCTGCCGAGTGTTTTGCAAGAAGAGAAAGAAAGTTGTTCAAAACAGCTTGCAATCGAATGTTCATGTGATTAGAAAAGGCAGGAGAGTGGTCAGGTACTGTTTTCTCTCACTTGGCAACCTGCGCACACAATCGCAGTGTTGTACAGCTTGTTTCATCACCTTTGCGAAGTTGCCGCTCTCTCCGGCTCCCGGAGACGAAGAAGCTGCTTCTTCGCGCAAAGACGATTCTGCCGCTCACAGTGCTCTGCGGTGTGCGCCTTCTGCCGAAAGAGGCCCGGGAGCTGTGCTTAGCTCTGCAGAGCACCGTACCTTCGTCTTTAGCCTCTTTTCTGGTCGACATTTTGCAAAAAGCTTTTCCACTCTGTCTGGCTAGGAGAAACTTTGCCAGCACAAAAAAAATCTCCCATCGTGTTCTAGAGGCTGCACGGAGGTCTGCCGAGTGTTTTGCAAGAAGAGAAAAAAAGTTGTCCAAAACAGCTTGCAATCGAATGTTCACGTGATTAGAAAAGGCAGGAGAGTGGTCAGGTACTGTTTTCTCTCAGTTGGCAAGCTGCGCACACAATCGCAGTGTTGTACAGCTTGTTTCATCACCTTTGCGAAGTTGCCGCTCTCTCCGGCTCCCGGAGACAAAGAAGCTGCTTCTTCGCGCAAAGACGATTCTGCCGCTCACAGTGCTCTGCGGTGTGCGCCTTCTGCCGAAAGAGGCCCGGGAGCGGTGCTTAGCTCTGCAGAGCACCGTACCTTCGTCTTTAGCCTCTCTTCTCGTCTACATCTTAGCAAAAATCTTTTCCACTCTGTCTGGCAAGGTGAAAGTGTGCCAGCGCAGAAAACATCTCCCTTTGTGTTCTAGAGGCTGCACGGAGGTCTGCCGAGTGTTTTGCAAGAAGAGAAAGAAAGTTGTCCAAAACAGCTTGCAATCGAATATTCAAGTGAATAGAAAAGGCAGGAGAGTGGTCAGGTACTGTTTTCTCTCAGTTGGCAAGCTGCGCACACAATCGCAGTGTTGTACAGCTTGTTTCATCACCTTTGCGAAGTTGCCGCTCTCTCCGGCTCCCGGAGACCAAGAAGCTGCTTCTTCGCGCAAAGACGATTCTGCCGCTCACAGTGCTCTGCTGTGTGCGTCTTCTGCCGAAAGAGGCCCGGGAGGTGTGCTTAGCTCTGCAGAGCACCGTACCTTCGTCTTTAGCCTCTCTTCTCGTCTACATCTTAGCAAAAAGCTTTTCCACTCTGTCTGGCAAGGAGAAACTGTGTCAGCACAGAAAACATCTCCCATCGTGTTCTAGAGGCTGCACGGAGGTCTGCCGAGTGTTTTGCAAGAAGAGAAAGAAAGTTGTCCAAAACAGCTTGCAATCGAATGTTCATGTGAATAGAAAAGGCAGGAGAGTGGTCAGGTACTGTTTTCTCTCAGTTGGCAAGCTGCGCACACAATCGCAGTGTTGTACAGCTTGTTTCATCACCTTTGCGAAGTTGCCGCTCTCTCCGGCTCCCGGAGACGAAGAAGCTGCTTCTTCGCGCAAAGACGATTCTGCCTCTCACAGTGCTCTGCGGTGTGCGCCTTCTGCCAAAAGAGGTCCGGGAGCGGTGCTTAGCTCTGCAGAGCACCGTACCTTCGTCTTTAGCCTCTCTTCTCGTCTACATCTTAGCAAAAAGCTTTTCCACTCTGTCTGGCAAGGAGAAACTGTGCCAGCACAGAAAACATCTCCCATCGTGTTCTAGAGGCTGCACGGAGGTCTGCCGAGTGTTTTGCAAGAAGAGAAAGAAAGTTGTCCAAAACAGCTTGCAATCGAATGTTCATGTGAATAGAAAAGGCAGGAGAGTGGTCAGGTACTGTTTTCTCTCAGTTGTCAAGCTGCGCACACAATCGCAGTGTTGTACAGCTTGTTTCATCACCTTTGCGAAGTTGCCGCTCTCTCCGGCTCCCGGAGACGAAGAAGCTGCTTCTTCGCGCAAAGACGATTCTGCCGCTCACAGTGCACTGCGGTGTGCGCCTTCTGCCGAAAGAGGTCCGGGAGCTGTGCTTAGCTCTGCAGTGCACCGTACCTTCGTCTTCAGCCTCTCTTCTCGTCTACAACTTAGCAAAAAGCTTTTACACTCTGTCTGCGAAGTTGCCGCTCTCTCCGGCTCCCGGAGACGAAAAAGCTGCTTCTTCGCCCAAAGACGATTCTGCCGCTCACTGTGCTCTGCGGTGTACGCCTTCTGCCGAAAGAGGTCCGGGAGCGGTGCTTAGCTCTGCAGAGCACCGTACCTTCGTCTTTAGCCTCTCTTCTCGTCTACATCTTAGCAAAAAGCTTTTCCACTCTGTCTGGCAAGGAGAAACTGTGCCAGCACAAAAAACATCTCCCATCGTGTTCTAGAGGCTGCACGGAGGTCTGCAGAGTGTTTTGCAAGAAGAGAAAGAAAGTTGTCCAAAACAGCTTTCAATCGAATGTTCATGTGATTACAAAAGGCAGGAGAGTGGTCAGGTACTGTTTTCTCTCAGTTGGCAAGCTGCGCACACAATCGCAGTGTTGTACAGCTTGTTTCATCACCTTTGCGAAGCTGCCGCTCTCTCCGGCTCCCGGAGACGAAGAAGCTGCTTCTTCGCGCAAAGACGATTCTGCCGCTCACAGTGCTCTGCGGTGTGTGCCTTATGCCGAAAGAGGCCCGGGAGCGGTGCTTAGCTCTGCAGAGCACCGTACCTTCGTCTTTAGCCTCTCTTCTCGTCTACATCTTAGCAAAAAGCTTTTCCACTCTGTCTGGCAAGGAAAAACTGTGCCGGCACAGAAAACATCTCCCATCGTGTTCTAGAGGCTGCACGGAGGTCTGCCGAGTGTTTTGCAAGAAGAGAAAGAAAGTTGTCAAAAACAGCTTGCAATCGAATGTTCATGTGAATAGAAAAGGCAGGAGAGTGGTCAGGTACTGTTTTCTCTCAGTTGGCAAGCTGCGCACACAATCGCAGTGTTGTACAGCTTGTTTCATCACCTTTGCGAAGCTGCCGCTCTCTCCGGCTCCCGGAGACGAAGAAGCTGCTTCTTCGCGCAAAGACGATTCTGCCGCTCATAGTGCTCTGCAGTGTGTGTCTTCTGCCGAAAGAGGCCCGGGAGCGGTGCTTAGCTCTGCAGAGCACCGTACCTTCGTCTTCAGCCTCTCTTCTCGTCTACATCTTAGCAAAAAGCTTTTCCACTCTGTCTGGCAAGGAGATTCTGTGCCAGCACAAAAAACATCTCCCATCGTGTTCTAGAGGCTTCACGGAGGTCTGCCGAGTGTTTTGCAAGAAGAAAAAGAAAGTTGTCCAAAACAGCTTGCAATCGAATGTTCATGTGAATAGAAAAGGTAGGAGAGTGGTCAGGTACTCTTTTCACTCAGTTTGCAAGCTGCGCACACAATCGCAGTGTTGTACAGCTTGTTTCATCACCTTTGCGAAGTTGCCGCTCTCTCCGGCTCCCGGAGACGAAGAAGCTGCTTCTTCGCGCAAAGACGATTCTGCCGCTCACAGTGCTCTGCGGTGTGCGCCTTCTGCCGAAAGAGGTCCGGGAGCGGTGCTTAGCTCTGCAGAGCACCGTACCTTCGTCTTTAGCCTCTCTTCTCGTCTACATCTTAGCAAAAAGCTTTTTCACGCTCTCTGGCAAGGAAAAACTGTGCCAGAACAGAAAACATCTCCCATTGTGTTCTAGAGGCTGCACGGAGGTCTGCCGAGTATTTTGCAAGAAGAGAAAGAAAGTTGTCCAAAACAGCTTGCAATCGAATGTTCATGTGAATAGAAAAGGCAGGAGAGTGGTCAGGTACTGTTTTCTCTCAGTTGGCAAGCTGCGCACACAATCGCAGTGTTGTACAGCTTGTTTCATCACCTTTGCGAAGTTGCCGCTCTCTCCGGCTCCCGGAGACGAAGAAGCTGCTTCTTCGCGCAAAGACCATTCTGCCGCTCACTGTGCTCTGCGGTGTGCGGCTTCTGCCGAAAGAGGTCCGGGAGCGGTGCTTAGCTCTGCAGAGCACCGTACCTTCGTCTTTAGCCTCTCTTCTCGTCTACATCTTAGCAAAAAGCTTTTCCACTCTGTCTGGCAAGGAGAAACTGTGCCAGCACAGAAAACATCTCCCATCGTGTTCTAGAGGCTGCACGGAGGGCTGCCGAGTGTTTTGAAAGAAGAGAAAGAAAGTTGTCCAAAACAGCTTGCAATCGAATGTTCATGTGAATAGAAAAGGCAGGAGAGTGGTCAGGTACTGTTTTCTCTCAGTTGGCAAGCTGCGCACACAATCGCAGTGTTGTACAGCTTGTTTCATCACCTTTGCGAAGTTGCCGCTCTCTCCGGCTCCCGGAGACGAAGAAGCTGCTTCTTCGCGCAAAGACCATTCTGCCGCTCACAGTGTTCTGCGGTGTGCGCCTTCTGCCGAAAGAGGCCCGGGAACGGTGCTTAGCTCTGCAGAGCACCGTACCTTCGTCTTCAGCCTCTCTTCTCGTCTACATCTTAGCAAAAAGCTTTTCCACTCTGTCTGGCAAGGAGAAACTGTGCCAGCACAAAAAACATCTCCCATCGTGTTCTAGAGGCTGCACGGAGGTCTGCCGAGTGTTTTGCAAGAAGAGAAAGAAAGTTGTCCAAAACAGCTTGCAATCGAATGTTCATGTGAATAGAAAAGGTAGGAGAGTGGTCAGGTACTCTTTTCACTCAGTTTGCAAGCTGCGCACACAATCGCAGTGTTGTACAGCTTGTTTCATCACCTTTGCGAAGTTGCCGCTCTCTCCGGCTCCCGGAGACGAAGAAGCTGCTTCTTCGCGCAAAGACGATTCTGCCGCTCACAGTGCTCTGCGGTGTGCGCCTTCTGCCGAAAGAGGTCCGGGAGCGGTGCTTAGCTCTGCAGAGCACCGTACCTTCGTCTTTAGCCTCTCTTCTCGTCTACATCTTACGAAAAAGCTTTTTCACTCTGTCTGGCAAGGAAAAATTTTGCCAGAACAGAAAACATCTCCCATTGTGTTCTAGAGGCTGCACGGAGGTCTGCCGAGTATTTTGCAAGAAGAGAAAGAAAGTTGTCCAAAACAGCTTGCAATCGAATGTTCATGTGAATAGAAAAGGCAGGAGAGTGGTCAGGTACTGTTTTCTCTCACTTGGCAAGCTGCGCACACAATCGCAGTGTTGTACAGCTTGTTTCATCACCTTTGCGAAGTTGCCGCTCTCTCCGGCTCCCGGAGACGAAGAAGCTGCTTCTTCGCGCAAAGACGATTCTGCCGCTCACTGTGCTCTGCAATGTGTGTCTTCTGCCGAAAGAGGTCCGGGATCAGTGCTTAGCTCTGCAGAGCACCATACCTGCTTTTTTAGCCTCTCTTCTCATCTACATCTTAGCAAAAAGCTTTTCCACTCTGTCTGGCAAGGAGAAACTGTGCCAGCACAGAAAACATCTCCCATCGTGTTCTAGAGGCTGCACGGAGGTCTGCCGAGTGTTTTGCAAGAAGAGAAAGAAAGTTGTCCAAAACAGCTTCCCATCGAATGTTCATGTGAGTAGAAAAGGCAGGAGAGTGGTCAGGTACTGTTTTCTCTCACTTGGCAAGCTGCGCACACAATCGCAGTGTTGTACAGCTTGTTTCATCACCTTTGCGAAGCTGACGCTTTCTCCGGCTCCCGGAGACGAAGAAGCTGCTTCTTCGCGCAAAGACGATTCTGCCACTCACAGTGCTCTGCGGTGTGCGCCTTCTGCCGAAAGAGGTCCGGGAGCGGTGCTTAGCTCTGCAGAGCACCGTACCTTCGTCTTTAGCCACTCTTCTCGTCTACATCTTAGCAAAAAGCTTTTCCACTCTGTCTGGCAAGGAGAAACTGTGCCAGCACAGAAAACATCTCCCATCGTGTTCTAGAAGCTGCACGGAGGTCTGCCGAGTGTTTTGCAAGAAGAGAAAGAAAGTTGTCCAAAACAGCTTGCAATCGAATGTTCATGTGAATAGAAAAGGCAGGAGAGTGGTCAGGTACTGTTTTCTCTCACTTGGCAAGCTGCGCACACAATCGCAGTGTTGTACAGCTTGTTTCATCACCTTTGCGAAGTTGCCGCTCTCTCCGGCTCCCGGAGACGAAGAAGGTGCTTCTTCGCGCAAAGACCATTCTGCCGCTCACTGTGCTCTGCGGTGTGCGGCTTCTGCCGAAAGAGGCCCGGGAGCGGTGCTTAGCTCTGCAGAGCACCGTACCTTCGTCTTTAGCCTCTCTTCTCGTCTACATCTTAGCAAAAAGCTTTTCCACTCTGTCTGGCAAGGAGAAACTGTGCCAGCACAGAAAACATCTCCCATCGTGTTCTAGAGGCTGCACGGAGGGCTGCCGAGTGTTTTGCAAGAAGAGAAAGAAAGTTGTCCAAAACAGCTTGCAATCGAATGTTCATGTGAATAGAAAAGGCAGGAGAGTGGTCAGGTACTGTTTTCTCTCCGTTGGCAAGCTGCGCACACAATCGCAGTGTTGTACAGCTTGTTTCATCACCTTTGCGAAGGTGCCGCTCTCTCCGGCTCCCGGAGACGAAGAAGCTGCTTCTTCGCGCAAAGACGATTCTGCCGCTCACAGTGTTCTGCGGTGTGCGCCTTCTGCCGAAAGAGGCCCGGGAGCGGTGCTTAGCTCTGCAGAGCACCGTACCTTCGTCTTTAGCCTCTCTTCTCGTCTACATCTTAGCAAAAAGCTTTTCCACTCTGTCTGGCAAGGAGAAACTGTGCCAGCACAGAAAACATCTCCCATCGTGTTCTAGAGGCTGCACGGAGGTCTGCCGAGTGTTTTGCAAGAAGAGAAAGAAAGTTGTCCAAAACAGCTTGCAATCGAATATTCATGTGAATAGAAAAGGCAGGAGAGTGGTCAGGTACTGTTTTCTCTCACTTGGCAAGCTGCGCACACAATCGCAGTGTTGTACAGCTTGTTTCATCACCTTTGCGAAGTTGCCGCTCTCTCCGGCTCCCGGAGACGAAGAAGCTGCTTCTTCGCGCAAAGACGATTCTGCCGCTCACAGTGCTCTGCGGTGTGCGCCTTCTGCCGAAAGAGGTCCGGGAGCGGTGCTTAGCTCTGCAGAGCACCGTACCTTCGTCTTTAGCCTCTCTTCTCGTCTACATCTTAGCAAAAAGCTTTTCCACTCTGTCTGGCAAGGAGAAACTGTGCCAGCACAGAAAACATTTCCCATCATGTTCTAGAGGCTGCACGGAGGTCTGCCGAGTGTTTTGCAAGAAGAGAAAGAAAGTTGTCCAAAACAGCTTGCAATCGAATGTTCATGTGAATAGAAAAGGCAGGAGAGTGGTCAGGTACTGTTTTCTCTCCGTTGGCAAGCGGCGCACAAAATCGCAGTGTTGTACAGCTTGTTTCATCACCTTTGCGAAGCTGCCGCTCTCTCAGGCTCCTGGAGACGAAGAATCTGCTTCTTCGCGCTAAGACGATTCTGCCGCTCACAGTGCTCTGCGGTGTGCGCCTTCTGCCGAAAGAGGTCCGGGAGCGGTGCTTAGCTCTGCAGAGCACCGTACCTTCGTCTTTAGCCTCTCTTCTCGTCTACATCTTAGCAAAAAGCTTTTCCACTCTGTCTGGCAAGGAGAAACTGTGCCAGCACAGAAAACATCTCCCATCGTGTTCTAGAGGCTGCACGGAGGTCTGCCGAGTGTTTTGCAAGAAGAGAAAGAAAGTTGTCCAAAAGAGCTTGCAATCGAATGTTCATGTGAATAGAAAAGGCAGGAGAGTGGTCAGGTACTGTTTTCTCTCAGTTGGCAAGCTGCGCACACAATCGCAGTGTTGTACAGCTTGTTTCATCACCTTTGCGAAGTTGCCGCTCTCTCCGGCTCCCGGAGACGAAGAAGCTGCTTCTTCGCGCAAAGACGATTCTGCCGCTCACAGTGCTCTGCGGTGTGCGCCTTCTGCCGAAAGAGGCCCGGGAGCTGTGCTTAGCTCTGCAGAGCACCGTACCTTCGTCTTTAGCCTCTCTTCTCGTCTACATCTTAGCAAAAAGCTTTTCCACTCTGTCTGGCAAGGAGAAACTGTGCCAGCACAGAAAACATCTCCCATCGTGTTCTAGAGGCTGCACGGAGGTCTGCCGAGTGTTTTGCAAGAAGAGCAAGAAAGTTGTCCAAAACAGCTTGCAATCGAATGTTCATGTGAATAGAAAAGGCAGGAGAGTGGTCAGGTACTGTTTTCTCTCAGTTGGCAAGCTGCGCACACAATCGCAGTGTTGTACAGCTTGTTTCATCACCTTTGCGAAGTTGCCGCTCTCTCCGGCTCCCGGAGACGAAGAAGCTGCTTCTTCGCGCAAAGACGATTCTGCCGCTCACAGTGCTCTGCGGTGTGCGCCTTCTGCCGAAAGAGGTCCGGGAGCGGTGCTTAGCTCTGCAGAGCACCGTACCTTCGTCTTTAGCCTCTCTTCTCGTCTACATCTTATCAAAATGCTTTTCCACTCTGTCTGGCAAGGAGAAACTGTGCCAGCACAGAAAACATCTCCCATCGTGTTCTAGAAGCTGCACGGAGGTCTGCCGAGTGTTTTGCAAGAAGAGAAAGAAAGTTGTCCAAAACAGCTTGCAATCGAATGTTCATGTGAATAGAAAAGGCAGGAGAGTGGTCAGGTACTGTTTTCTCTCACTTGGCAAGCTGCGCACACAATCGCAGTGTTGTACAGCTTGTTTCATCACCTTTGCGAAGTTGCCGCTCTCTCCGGCTCCCGGAGACGAAGAAGCTGCTTCTTCGCGCAAAGACGATTCTGCCCCTCACTGTGCTCTGCGGTGTGCGCCTTCTGCCGAAAGAGGTCCGGGAGCGGTGCTTAGCTCTGCAGAGCACCGTACCTTCGTCTTTAGCCTCTCTTCTCGTCTACATCTTAGCAAAAAGCTTTTCCACTCTGTCTGGCAAGGAGAAACTGTGCCAGCACAGAAAACATCTCCCATCGTGTTCTAGAGGCTGCACGGATGTCTGTCGAGTGTTTTGCAAGAAGAGAAAGAAAGTTGTCCAAAACAGCTTGCAATCGAATGTTCATGTGAATAGAAAAGGCAGGAGAGAGGTCAGGTACTGTTTTCTCTCAGTTGGCAAGCTGCGCACACAATCGCAGTGTTGTACAGCTTGTTTCATCACCTTTGCGAAGTTGCCGCTCTCTCCGGCTCCCGGAGACGAAGAAGCTGCTTCTTCACGCAAAGACGATTCTGCCGCTCACAGTGCTCTGCGGTGTGCGCCTTCTGCCGAAAGAGGTCCGGGAGCGGTGCTTAGCTCTGCAGAGCACCGTACCTTCGTCTTTAGCCTCTCTTCTCGTCTACATCTTAGCAAAAACTTTTCCACTCTGTCTGGCAAGGAGAAACTTTACCAGCACAGAAAACATTTCCCATCGTGTTCTAGAGGCTGCACGGAGGTCTGCCGAGTGTTTTGCAAGAAGAGAAAGAAAGTTGTCCAAAACAGCTTCCCATGGAATGTTCATGTGAATAGAAAAGGCAGGAGAGTGGTCAGGTACTGTTTTCTCTCAGTTGGCAAGCTGCGCACACAATCGCAGTGTTGTACAGCTTGTTTCATCACCTTTGCGAAGTTGCCGCTCTCTCCGGCTCCCGGAGACGAAGAAGCTGCTTCTTCGCGCAAAGACGATTCTGCCGCTCACAGTGCTCTGCGGTGTGCGCCTTCTGCCGAAAGAGGTCCGGGAGCGGTGCTTAGCTCTGCAGAGCACCGTACCTTCGTCTTTAGCCTCTCTTGTCGTCTACATCTTAGCAAAAAGCTTTTCCACTCTGTCTGGCAAGGAGAAACTGTGCCAGCACAGAAAACATCTCCCATCGTCTTCTAGAGGCTGCACGGAGGTCTGCCGAGTGTTTTGCAAGAAGAGAAAGAAAGTTGTACAAAACAGCTTGCAATCGAATGTTCATGTGAATAGAAAAGGCAGGAGAGTGGTCAGGTACTGTTTTCTCTCAGTTGGCAAGCTGCGCACACAATCGCAGTGTTGTACAGCTTGTTTCATCACCTTTGCGAAGTTGCCGCTCTCTCCGGCTCCCGGAGACGAAGAAGCTGCTTCTTCGCGCAAAGACGATTCTGCCGCTCACTGTGCTCTGCGGTGTGCGCCTTCTGCCGAAAGAGGCCCGGGAGCTGTGCTTAGCTCTGCAGAGCACCGTACCTTCGTCTTTAGCCTCTCTTCTCGTCTACATCTTAGCAAAAAGCTTTTCCACTCTGTCTGGCAAGGAGAAACTGTGCCAGCACAGAAAACATCTCCCATCGTGTTCTAGAGGCTGCACGGAGGTCTGCCGAGTGTTTTGCAAGAAGAGCAAGAAAGTTGTCCAAAACAGCTTGCAATCGAATGTTCATGTGAATAGAAAAGGCAGGAGAGTGGTCAGGTACTGTTTTCTCTCAGTTGGCAAGCTGCGCACACAATCGCAGTGTTGTACAGCTTGTTTCATCACCTTTGCGAAGTTGCCGCTCTCTCCGGCTCCCGGAGACGAAGAAGCTGCTTCTTCGCGCAAAGACGATTCTGCCGCTCACAGTGCTCTGCGGTGTGCGCCTTCTGCCGAAAGAGGTCCGGGAGCGGTGCTTAGCTCTGCAGAGCACCGTACCTTCGTCTTTAGCCTCTCTTCTCGTCTACATCTTAGCAAAAAGCTTTTCCACACTGTCTGGCAAGGAGAAACTGTGCCAGCACAGAAAACATCTCCCATCGTGTTCTAGAAGCTGCACGGAGGTCTGCCGAGTGTTTTGCAAGAAGAGAAAGAAAGTTGTCCAAAACAGCTTGCAATCGAATGTTCATGTGAATAGAAAAGGCAGGAGAGTGGTCAGGTACTGTTTTCTCTCACTTGGCAAGCTGCGCACACAATCGCAGTGTTGTACAGCTTGTTTCATCACCTTTGCGAAGTTGCCGCTCTCTCCGGCTCCCGGAGACGAAGAAGCTGCTTCTTCGCGCAAAGACGATTCTGCCCCTCACTGTGCTCTGCGGTGTGCGCCTTCTGCCGAAAGAGGTCCGGGAGCGGTGCTTAGCTCTGCAGAGCACCGTACCTTCGTCTTTAGCCTCTCTTCTCGTCTACATCTTAGCAAAAAGCTTTTCCACTCTGTCTGGCAAGGAGAAACTGTGCCAGCACAGAAAACATCTCCCATCGTGTTCTAGAGGCTGCACGGTGGTCTGCCGAGTGTTTTGCAAGAAGAGCAAGAAAGTTGTCCAAAACAGCTTGCAATCGAATGTTCATGTGAATAGAAAAGGCAGGAGAGTGGTCAGGTACTGTTTTCTCTCAGTTGGCAAGCTGCGCACACAATCGCAGTGTTGTACAGCTTGTTTCATCACCTTTGCGAAGCTGCCGCTCTCTCCGGCTCCCGGAGACGAAGAAGCTGCTTCTTCACGCAAAGACGATTCTGCCGCTCAGAGGGCTCTGCGGTGTGCGCCTTCTGCCGAAAGAGGTCCGGGAGCGGTGCTTAGTTCTGCAGAGCACCGTACCTTCGTCTTTAGCCTCTCTTCTCGTCTACATCTTAGCAAAATGCTTTTCCACTCTGTCTGGCAAGGAGAAACTGTGCCAGCACAGAAAACATCTCCCATCGTGTTCTAGAAGCTGCACGGAGGTCTGCCGAGTGTTTTGCAAGAAGAGAAAGAAAGTCGTCCAAAACAGCTTCCCATCGAATATTCATGTGAATAGGAAAGCCAGGAGAGTGGTCAGGTACTGTTTTCTCTCACTTGGCAAGCTGCGCACACAATCGCAGTGTTGTACAGCTTGTTTCATCACCTTTGCGAAGTTGCCGCTCTCTCCGGCTCCCGGAGACGAAGAAGCTGCTTCTTCGCGCAAAGACGATTCTGCCGCTCACTGTGCTCTGCGGTGTGCGCCTTCTGCCGAAAGAGGTCCGGGAGCGGTGCTTAGCTCTGCAGAGCACCGTACCTTCGTCTTTAGCCTCTCTTCTCATCTACATCTTAGCAAAAAGCTTTTCCACTCTGTCTGGCAAGGAGAAACTGTGCCAGCACAGAAAACATCTCCCATCGTGTTCTAGAGGCTGCACGGAGGTCTGCCGAGTGTTTTGCAAGAAGAGAAAGAAAGTTGTCCAAAACAGCTTGCAATCGAATGTTCATGTGAATAGAAAAGGCAGGAGAGAGGTAAGGTACTGTTTTCTCTCAGTTGGCAAGCTGCGCACACAATCGCAGTGTTGTACAGCTTGTTTCATCACCTTTGCGAAGTTGCCGCTCTCTCCGGCTCCCGGAGACGAAGAAGCTGCTTCTTCGCGCAAAGACGATTCTGCCGCTCACAGTGCTCTGCGGTGTGCGCCTTCTGCCGAAAGAGGTCCGGGAGCGGTGCTTAGCTCTGCAGAGCACCGTACCTTCGTCTTTAGCCTCTCTTCTCGTCTACATCTTTGCATAAAGCTTTTCCACTCTGTCTGGCAAGGAGAAACTGTGCCAGTACAAAAAACATCTCCCATCGTGTTCTAGAGGCTGCACGGAGGTCTGCCGAGTGTTTTGCAAGAAGAGAAAGAAAGTTGTCCAAAACAGCTTGCAATCGAATGTTCAAGTGAATAGAAAAGGCAGGAGAGTGGTCAGGTACTGTTTTCTCTCAGTTGGCAAGCTGCGCACACAATCGCAGTGTTGTACAGCTTGTTTCATCACTTTTGCGAAGCTGCCGCTCTCTCCGGCTCCCGGAGACAAAGAAACTGCTTCTTCGCGCAAAGACGATTCTGCCGCTCACAGTGCTCTGCGGTGTGCGCCTTCTGCCGAAAGAGGTCCGGGAGCGGTGCTTAGCTCTGCAGAGCACCGTACCTTCGTCTTTAGCCTCTCTTCTCGTCTACATCTTAGCAAAAAGCTTTTCCACTCTGTCTGGCAAGGAGAAACTGTGCCAGCACAGAAAACATCTCCCATCGTGTTCTAGAGGCTGCACGGTGGTCTGCCGAGTGTTTTGCAAGAAGAGCAAGAAAGTTGTCCAAAACAGCTTGCAATCGAATGTTCATGTGAATAGAAAAGGCAGGAGAGTGGTCAGGTACTGTTTTCTCTCAGTTGGCAAGCTGCGCACACAATCGCAGTGTTGTACAGCTTGTTTCATCACCTTTGCGAAGCTGCCGCTCTCTCCGGCTCCCGGAGACGAAGAAGCTGCTTCTTCACGCAAAGACGATTCTGCCGCTCAGAGGGCTCTGCGGTGTGCGCCTTCTGCCGAAAGAGGTCCGGGAGCGGTGCTTAGTTCTGCAGAGCACCGTACCTTCGTCTTTAGCCTCTCTTCTCGTCTACATCTTAGCAAAATGCTTTTCCACTCTGTCTGGCAAGGAGAAACTGTGCCAGCACAGAAAACATCTCCCATCGTGTTCTAGAAGCTGCACGGAGGTCTGCCGAGTGTTTTGCAAGAAGAGAAAGAAAGTCGTCCAAAACAGCTTCCCATCGAATATTCATGTGAATAGGAAAGGCAGGAGAGTGGTCAGGTACTGTTTTCTCTCACTTGGCAAGCTGCGCACACAATCGCAGTGTTGTACAGCTTGTTTCATCACCTTTGCGAAGTTGCCGCTCTCTCCGGCTCCCGGAGACGAAGAAGCTGCTTCTTCGCGCAAAGACGATTCTGCCGCTCACTGTGCTCTGCGGTGTGCGCCTTCTGCCGAAAGAGGTCCGGGAGCGGTGCTTAGCTCTGCAGAGCACCGTACCTTCGTCTTTAGCCTCTCTTCTCATCTACATCTTAGCAAAAAGCTTTTCCACTCTGTCTGGCAAGGAGAAACTGTGCCAGCACAGAAAACATCTCCCATCGTGTTCTAGAGGCTGCACGGAGGTCTGCCGAGTGTTTTGCAAGAAGAGAAAGAAAGTTGTCCAAAACAGCTTGCAATCGAATGTTCATGTGAATAGAAAAGGCAGGAGAGAGGTAAGGTACTGTTTTCTCTCAGTTGGCAAGCTGCGCACACAATCGCAGTGTTGTACAGCTTGTTTCATCACCTTTGCGAAGTTGCCGCTCTCTCCGGCTCCCGGAGACGAAGAAGCTGCTTCTTCGCGCAAAGACGATTCTGCCGCTCACAGTGCTCTGCGGTGTGCGCCTTCTGCCGAAAGAGGTCCGGGAGCGGTGCTTAGCTCTGCAGAGCACCGTACCTTCGTCTTTAGCCTCTCTTCTCGTCTACATCTTTGCATAAAGCTTTTCCACTCTGTCTGGCAAGGAGAAACTGTGCCAGTACAAAAAACATCTCCCATCGTGTTCTAGAGGCTGCACGGAGGTCTGCCGAGTGTTTTGCAAGAAGAGAAAGAAAGTTGTCCAAAACAGCTTGCAATCGAATGTTCAAGTGAATAGAAAAGGCAGGAGAGTGGTCAGGTACTGTTTTCTCTCAGTTGGCAAGCTGCGCACACAATCGCAGTGTTGTACAGCTTGTTTCATCACTTTTGCGAAGCTGCCGCTCTCTCCGGCTCCCGGAGACAAAGAAACTGCTTCTTCGCGCAAAGACGATTCTGCCGCTCACAGTGCTCTGCGGTGTGCGCCTTCTGCCGAAAGAGGTCCGGGAGCGGTGCTTAGCTCTGCAGAGCACCGTACCTTCGTCTTTAGCCTCTCTTCTCGTCTACATCTTAGCAAAAAGCTTTTCCACTCTGTCTGGCAAGGAGAAACTGTGCCAGCACAGAAAACATCTCCCATCGTGTTCTAGAGGCTGCACGGTGGTCTGCCGAGTGTTTTGCAAGAAGAGCAAGAAAGTTGTCCAAAACAGCTTGCAATCGAATGTTCATGTGAATAGAAAAGGCAGGAGAGTGGTCAGGTACTGTTTTCTCTCAGTTGGCAAGCTGCGCACACAATCGCAGTGTTGTACAGCTTGTTTCATCACCTTTGCGAAGCTGCCGCTCTCTCCGGCTCCCGGAGACGAAGAAGCTGCTTCTTCACGCAAAGACGATTCTGCCGCTCAGAGGGCTCTGCGGTGTGCGCCTTCTGCCGAAAGAGGTCCGGGAGCGGTGCTTAGTTCTGCAGAGCACCGTACCTTCGTCTTTAGCCTCTCTTCTCGTCTACATCTTAGCAAAATCTTTTCCACTCTGTCTGGCAAGGAGAAACTTTACCAGCACAGAAAACATGTCCCATCGTGTTCTAGAGGCTGCACGGAGGTCTGCAGAGTGTTTTGCAAGAAGAGAAAGAAAGTTGTCCAAAACAACTTGCAATCGAATGTTCATGTGAGTAGAAAAGGCAGGAGAGTGGTCAGGTACTGTTTTCTCTCACTTGGCAAGCTGCGCACACAATCGCAGTGTTGTACAGCTTGTTTCATCACCTTTGCGAAGTTGCCGCTCTCTCCGGCTCCCGGAGACGAAGAAGCTGCTTCTTCGCGCAAAGACGATTCTGCCGCTCACAGTGCTCTGCGGTGTGCGCCTTCTGCCGAAAGAGGTCCGGGAGCGGTGCTTAGCTCTGCAGAGCAACATACCTTCGTCTTTAGCCTCTCTTCTCGTCTACATCTTATCAAAATGCTTTTCCACTCTGTCTGGCAAGGAGAAACTGTGCCAGCACAGAAAACATCTCCCATCGTGTTCTAGAAGCTGCACGGAGGTCTGCCGAGTGTTTTGCAAGAAGAGCAAGAAAGTTGTCCAAAACAGCTTGCAATCGAATGTTCATGTGAATAGAAAAGGCAGGAGAGTGGTCAGGTACTGTTTTCTCTCACTTGGCAAGCTGCGCACACAATCGCAGTGTTGTACAGCTTGTTTCATCACCTTTGCGAAGTTGCCGCTCTCTCCGGCTCCCGGAGACGAAGAAGCTGCTTCTTCGCGCAAAGACGATTCTGCCCCTCACTGTGCTCTGCGGTGTGCGCCTTCTGCCGAAAGAGGTCCGGGAGCGGTGCTTAGCTCTGCAGAGCACCGTACCTTCGTCTTTAGCCTCTCTTCTCGTCTACATCTTAGCAAAAAGCTTTTCCACTCTGTCTGGCAAGGAGAAACTGTGCCAGCACAGAAAACATCTCCCATCGTGTTCTAGAGGCTGCACGGTGGTCTGCCGAGTGTTTTGCAAGAAGAGCAAGAAAGTTGTCCAAAACAGCTTGCAATCGAATGTTCATGTGAATAGAAAAGGCAGGAGAGTGGTCAGGTACTGTTTTCTCTCAGTTGGCAAGCTGCGCACACAATCGCAGTGTTGTACAGCTTGTTTCATCACCTTTGCGAAGCTGCCGCTCTCTCCGGCTCCCGGAGACGAAGAAGCTGCTTCTTCACGCAAAGACGATTCTGCCGCTCAGAGGGCTCTGCGGTGTGCGCCTTCTGCCGAAAGAGGTCCGGGAGCGGTGCTTAGTTCTGCAGAGCACCGTACCTTCGTCTTTAGCCTCTCTTCTCGTCTACATCTTAGCAAAATGCTTTTCCACTCTGTCTGGCAAGGAGAAACTGTGCCAGCACAGAAAACATCTCCCATCGTGTTCTAGAAGCTGCACGGAGGTCTGCCGAGTGTTTTGCAAGAAGAGAAAGAAAGTCGTCCAAAACAGCTTCCCATCGAATATTCATGTGAATAGAAAAGGCAGGAGAGTGGTCAGGTACTGTTTTCTCTCACTTGGCAAGCTGCGCACACAATCGCAGTGTTGTACAGCTTGTTTCATCACCTTTGCGAAGTTGCCGCTCTCTCCGGCTCCCGGAGACGAAGAAGCTGCTTCTTCGCCCAAAGACGATTCTGCCGCTCACTGTGCTCTGCGGTGTGCGCCTTCTGCCGAAAGAGGTCCGGGAGCGGTGCTTAGCTCTGCAGAGCACCGTACCTTCGTCTTTAGCCTCTCTTCTCGTCTACATCTTAGCAATAAGCTTTTCCACTCTGTCTGGCAAGGAGAAACTGTGCCAGCACAGAAAACATCTCCCATCGTGTTCTAGAGGCTGCACGGAGGTCTGCCGAGTGTTTTGCAAGAAGAGAAAGAAAGTTGTCCAAAACAGCTTGCAATCGAATGTTCATGTGAATAGAAAAGGCAGGAGAGAGGTCAGGTACTGTTTTCTCTCACTTGGCAAGCTGCGCACACAATCGCAGTGTTGTACAGCTTGTTTCATCACCTTTGCGAAGTTGCCGCTCTCTCCGGCTCCCGGAGACGAAGAAGCTGCTTCTTCGCGCAAAGACGATTCTGCCGCTCACAGTGCTCTGCGGTGTGCGCCTTCTGCCGAAAGAGGTCCGGGAGCGGTGCTTAGCTCTGCAGAGCACCGTACCTTCGTCTTTAGCCTCTCTTCTCGTCTACATCTTAGCATAAAGCTTTTCCACTCTGTCTGGCAAGGAGAAACTGTGCCAGTACAAAAAACATCTCCCATCGTGTTCTAGAGGCTGCACGGAGGTCTGCCGAGTGTTTTGCAAGAAGAGAAAGAAAGTTGTCCAAAACAGCTTGCAATCGAATGTTCAAGTGAATAGAAAAGGCAGGAGAGTGGTCAGGTACTGTTTTCTCTCAGTTGGCAAGCTGCGCACACAATCGCAGTGTTGTACAGCTTGTTTCATCACTTTTGCGAAGCTGCCGCTCTCTCCGGCTCCGGGAGACAAAGAAACTGCTTCTTCGCGCAAAGACGATTCTGCCGCTCACAGTGCTCTGCAGTGTGTGTCTTCTGCCGAAAGAGGCCCGGGAGCTGTGCTTAGCTCTGCAGAGCACCGTACCTTCGTCTTTAGCCTCTCTTCTCATCCACATCTTAGCAAAAAGCTTTTCCACTCTGTCTGGCAAGGAGAAACTGTGCCAGCACAGAAAACATCTCCCATCGTGTTCTAGAGGCTGCACGGAGGTCTGTCGAGTGTTTTGCAAGAAGAGAAAGAAAGTTGTCCAAAACAGCTTGCAATCGAATGTTCATGTGAATAGAAAAGGCAGGAGAGTGGTCAGGTACTGTTTTCTCTCAGTTGGCAAGCTGCGCACACAATCGCAGTGTTGTACAGCTTGTTTCATCACCTTTGCGAAGTTGCCGCTCTCTCCGGCTCCCGGAGACGAAGAAGCTGCTTCTTCACGCAAAGACGATTCTGCCGCTCACTGTGCTCTGCGGTGTGCGCCTTCTGCCGAAAGAGGTCCGGGAGCGGTGCTTAGCTCTGCAGAGCACCGTACCTTCGTCTTTAGCCTCTCTTCTCGTCTACATCTTAGCAAAAAGCTTTTCCACTCTGTCTGGCAAGGAGAAACTTTACCAGCACAGAAAACATCTCCCATCGTGTTCTAGAGGCTGCACGGAGGTCTGCCGAGTGTTTTGCAAGAAGAGAAAGAAAGTTGTCCAAAACAGCTTCCCATCGAATGTTCATGTGAATAGAAAAGGCAGGAGAGTGGTCAGGTACTGTTTTCTCTCAGTTGGCAAGCTGCGCACACAATCGCAGTGTTGTACAGCTTGTTTCATCACCTTTGCGAAGTTGCCGCTCTCTCCGGCTCCCGGAGACGAAGAAGCTGCTTCTTCGCGCAAAGACGATTCTGCCGCTCACAGTGCTCTGCGGTGTGCGCCTTCTGCCGAAAGAGGTCCGGGAGCGGTGCTTAGCTCTGCAGAGCACCGTACCTTCGTCTTTAGCCTCTCTTCTCGTCTACATCTTAGCAAAAAGCTTTTCCACTCTGTCTGGCAAGGAGAAACTGTGCCAGCACAGAAAACATCTCCCATCGTGTTCTAGAGGCTGCACGGAGGTCTGCCGAGTGTTTTGCAAGAAGAGAAAGAAAGTTGTCCAAAACAGCTTGCAATCGAATGTTCATGTGAATAGAAAAGGCAGGAGAGTGGTCAGGTACTGTTTTCTCTCAGTTGGCAAGCTGCGCACACAATCGCAGTGTTGTACAGCTTGTTTCATCACCTTTGCGAAGTTGCCGCTCTCTCCGGCTCCCGGAGACGAAGAAGCTGCTTCTTCGCGCAAAGACGATTCTGCCGCTCACAGTGCTCTGCGGTGTGCGCCTTCTGCCGAAAGAGGCCCGGGAGCTGTGCTTAGCTCTGCAGAGCACCGTACCTTCGTCTTTAGCCTCTCTTCTCGTCTACATCTTAGCAAAAAGCTTTTCCACTCTGTCTGGCAAGGAGAAACTGTGCCAGCACAGAAAACATCTCCCATCGTGTTCTAGAGGCTGCACGGAGGTCTGCCGAGTGTTTTGCAAGAAGAGCAAGAAAGTTGTCCAAAACAGCTTGCAATCGAATGTTCATGTGAATAGAAAAGGCAGGAGAGTGGTCAGGTACTGTTTTCTCTCAGTTGGCAAGCTGCGCACACAATCGCAGTGTTGTACAGCTTGTTTCATCACCTTTGCGAAGTTGCCGCTCTCTCCGGCTCCCGGAGACGAAGAAGCTGCTTCTTCGCGCAAAGACGATTCTGCCGCTCACAGTGCTCTGCGGTGTGCGCCTTCTGCCGAAAGAGGTCCGGGAGCGGTGCTTAGCTCTGCAGAGCACCGTACCTTCGTCTTTAGCCTCTCTTCTCGTCTACATCTTAGCAAAAAGCTTTTCCACACTGTCTGGCAAGGAGAAACTGTGCCAGCACAGAAAACATCTCCCATCGTGTTCTAGAAGCTGCACGGAGGTCTGCCGAGTGTTTTGCAAGAAGAGAAAGAAAGTTGTCCAAAACAGCTTGCAATCGAATGTTCATGTGAATAGAAAAGGCAGGAGAGTGGTCAGGTACTGTTTTCTCTCACTTGGCAAGCTGCGCACACAATCGCAGTGTTGTACAGCTTGTTTCATCACCTTTCCGAAGTTGCCGCTCTCTCCGGCTCCCGGAGACGAAGAAGCTGCTTCTTCGCGCAAAGACGATTCTGCCCCTCACTGTGCTCTGCGGTGTGCGCCTTCTGCCGAAAGAGGTCCGGGAGCGGTGCTTAGCTCTGCAGAGCACCGTACCTTCGTCTTTAGCCTCTCTTCTCGTCTACATCTTAGCAAAAAGCTTTTCCACTCTGTCTGGCAAGGAGAAACTGTGCCAGCACAGAAAACATCTCCCATCGTGTTCTAGAGGCTGCACGGTGGTCTGCCGAGTGTTTTGCAAGAAGAGCAAGAAAGTTGTCCAAAACAGCTTGCAATCGAATGTTCATGTGAATAGAAAAGGCAGGAGAGTGGTCAGGTACTGTTTTCTCTCAGTTGGCAAGCTGCGCACACAATCGCAGTGTTGTACAACTTGTTTCATCACCTTTGCCAAGTTGCCGCTCTCTCCGGCTCCCGGAGACGAAGAAGCTGCTTCTTCACGCAAAGACGATTCTGCCGCTCAGAGGGCTCTGCGGTGTGCGCCTTCTGCCGAAAGAGGTCCGGGAGCGGTGCTTAGTTCTGCAGAGCACCGTACCTTCGTCTTTAGCCTCTCTTCTCGTCTACATCTTAGCAAAATGCTTTTCCACTCTGTCTGGCAAGGAGAAACTGTGCCAGCACAGAAAACATCTCCCATCGTGTTCTAGAAGCTGCACGGAGGTCTGCCGAGTGTTTTGCAAGAAGAGAAAGAAAGTCGTCCAAAACAGCTTCCCATCGAATATTCATGTGAATAGGAAAGGCAGGAGAGTGGTCAGGTACTGTTTTCTCTCACTTGGCAAGCTGCGCACACAATCGCAGTGTTGTACAGCTTGTTTCATCACCTTTGCGAAGTTGCCGCTCTCTCCGGCTCCCGGAGACGAAGAAGCTGCTTCTTCGCGCAAAGACGATTCTGCCGCTCACTGTGCTCTGCGGTGTGCGCCTTCTGCCGAAAGAGGTCCGGGAGCGGTGCTTAGCTCTGCAGAGCACCGTACCTTCGTCTTTAGCCTCTCTTCTCGTCTACATCTTAGCAAAAAGCTTTTCCACTCTGTCTGGCAAGGAGAAACTGTGCCAGCACAGAAAACATCTCCCATCGTGTTCTAGAGGCTGCACGGAGGTCTGCCGAGTGTTTTGCAAGAAGAGAAAGAAAGTTGTCCAAAACAGCTTGCAATCGAATATTCATGTGAATAGAAAAGGCAGGAGAGAGGTCAGGTACTGTTTTCTCTCACTTGGCAAGCTGCGCACACAATCGCAGTGTTGTACAGCTTGTTTCATCACCTTTGCGAAGTTGCCGCTCTCTCCGGCTCCCGGAGACGAAGAAGCTGCTTCTTCGCGCAAAGACGATTCTGCCGCTCACAGTGCTCTGCGGTGTGCGCCTTCTGCCGAAAGAGGTCCGGGAGCGGTGCTTAGCTCTGCAGAGCACCGTACCTTCGTCTTTAGCCTCTCTTCTCGTCTACATCTTAGCAAAAAGCTTTTCCACACTGTCTGGCAAGGAGAAACTGTGCCAGCACAGAAAACATCTCTCATCGTGTTCTAGAAGCTGCACGGAGGTCTGCCGAGTGTTTTGCAAGAAGAGAAAGAAAGTTGTCCAAAACAGCTTGCAATCGAATGTTCATGTGAATAGAAAAGGCAGGAGAGTGGTCAGGTACTATTTTCTCTCACTTGGCAAGCTGCACACACAATCGCAGTGTTGTACAGCTTGTTTCATCACCTTTCCGAAGTTGCCGCTCTCTCCGGCTCCCGGAGACGAAGAAGCTGCTTCTTCGCGCAAAGACGATTCTGCCCCTCACTGTGCTCTGCGGTGTGCGCCTTCTGCCGAAAGAGGTCCGGGAGCGGTGCTTAGCTCTGCAGAGCACCGTACCTTCGTCTTTAGCCTCTCTTCTCGTCTACATCTTAGCAAAAAGCTTTTCCACTCTGTCTGGCAAGGAGAAACTGTGCCAGCACAGAAAATATCTCCCATCGTGTTCTAGAGGCTGCACGGAGGTCTGCCGAGTGTTTTGCAAGAAGAGCAAGAAAGTTGTCCAAAACAGCTTGCAATCGAATGTTCATGTGAATAGAAAAGGCAGGACAGTGGTCAGGTACTGTTTTCTCTCAGTTGGCAAGCTGCGCACACAATCGCAGTGTTGTACAGCTTGTTTCATCACCTTTGCGAAGCTGCCGCTGTCTCCGGCTCCCGGAGACGAAGAAGCTGCTTCTTCACGCAAAGACGATTCTGCCGCTCAGAGGGCTCTGCGGTGTGCGCCTTCTGCCGAAAGAGGTCCGGGAGCGGTGCTTAGTTCTGCAGAGCACCGTACCTTCGTCTTTAGCCTCTCTTCTCGTCTACATCTTAGCAAAATGCTTTTCCACTCTGTCTGGCAAGGAGAAACTGTGCCAGCACAGAAAACATCTCCCATCGTGTTCTAGAAGCTGCACGGAGGTCTGCCGAGTGTTTTGCAAGAAGAGAAAGAAAGTCGTCCAAAACAGCTTCCCATCGAATATTCATGTGAATAGGAAAGGCAGGAGAGTGGTCAGGTACTGTTTTCTCTCACTTGGCAAGCTGCGCACACAATCGCAGTGTTGTACAGCTTGTTTCATCACCTTTGCGAAGTTGCCGCTCTCTCCGGCTCCCGGAGACGAAGAAGCTGCTTCTTCGCGCAAAGACGATTCTGCCGCTCACTGTGCTCTGCGGTGTGCGCCTTCTGCCGAAAGAGGTCCGGGAGAGGTGCTTAGCTCTGCAGAGCACCGTATCTTCGTCTTTAGCGTCTCTTCTCGTCTACATCTTAGCAAAAAGCTTTTCCACTCTGTCTGGCAAGGAGAAACTGTGCCAGCACAGAAAACATCTCCCATCGTTTTCTAGAGGCTGCACGGAGGTCTGCCGAGTGTTTTGCAAGAAGAGAAAGAAAGTTGTCCAAAACAGCTTGCAATCGAATGTCCATGTGAATAGAAAAGGCAGGAGAGAGGTCAGGTACTGTTTTCTCTCACTTGGCAAGCTGCGCACACAATCGCAGTGTTGTACAGCTTGTTTCATCACCTTTGCGAAGTTGCCGCTCTCTCCGGCTCCCGGAGACGAAGAAGCTGCTTCTTCGCGCAAAGACGATTCTGCCGCTCACAGTGCTCTGCGGTGTGCGCCTTCTGCCGAAAGAGGTCCGGGAGCGGTGCTTAGCTCTGCAGAGCACCGTACCTTCGTCTTTAGACTCTCTTCTCGTCTACATCTTTGCATAAAGCTTTTCCACTCTGTCTGGCAAGGAGAAACTGTGCCAGTACAAAAAACATCTCCCATCGTGTTCTAGAGGCTGCACGGAGGTCTGCCGAGTGTTTTGCAAGAAGAGAAAGAAAGTTGTCCAAAACAGCTTGCAATCGAATGTACAAGTGAATAGAAAAGGCAGGAGAGTGGTCAGGTACTGTTTTCTCTCACTTGGCAAGCTGCGCACACAATCGCAGTGTTGTACAGCTTGTTTCATCACTTTTGCGAAGCTGCCGCTCTCTCCGGCTCCCAGAGACAAAGAAACTGCTTCTTCGCGCAAAGACGATTCTGCCGCTCACAGTGCTCTGCAGTGTGTGTCTTCTGCCGAAAGAGGCCCGGGAGCTGTGCTTAGCTCTGCAGAGCACCGTACCTTCGTCTTTAGCCTCTCTTCTCATCTACATCTTAGCAAAAAGCTTTTCCACTCTGTCTGGCAAGGAGAAACTGTGCCAGCACAGAAAACATCTCCCATCGTGTTCTAGAGGCTGCACGGAGGTCTGCCGAGTGTTTTGCAAGAAGAGCAAGAAAGTTGTCCAAAACAGCTTGCAATCGAATGTTCATGTGAATAGAAAAGGCAGGAGAGAGGTCAGGTACTGTTTTCTCTCACTTGGCAAGCTGCGCACACAATCGCAGTGTTGTACAGCTTGTTTCATCACCTTTGCGAAGTTGCCGCTCTCTCCGGCTCCCGGAGACGAAGAAGCTGCTTCTTCGCGCAAAGACGATTCTGCCGCTCACAGTGCTCTGCGGTGTGCGCCTTCTGCCGAAAGAGGTCCGGGAGCGGTGCTTAGCTCTGCAGAGCACCGTACCTTCGTCTTTAGCCTCTCTTCTCGTCTACATCTTAGCATAAAGCTTTTCCACTCTGTCTGGCAAGGAGAAACTGTGCCAGTACAAAAAACATCTCCCATCGTGTTCTAGAGGCTGCACGGAGGTCTGCCGAGTGTTTTGCAAGAAGAGAAAGAAAGTTGTCCAAAACAGCTTGCAATCGAATGTTCAAGTGAATAGAAAAGGCAGGAGAGTGGTCAGGTACTGTTTTCTCTCAGTTGGCAAGCTGCGCACACAATCGCAGTGTTGTACAGCTTGTTTCATCACTTTTGCGAAGCTGCCGCTCTCTCCGGCTCCGGGAGACAAAGAAACTGCTTCTTCGCGCAAAGACGATTCTGCCGCTCACAGTGCTCTGCAGTGTGTGTCTTCTGCCGAAAGAGGCCCGGGAGCTGTGCTTAGCTCTGCAGAGCACCGTACCTTCGTCTTTAGCCTCTCTTCTCATCCACATCTTAGCAAAAAGCTTTTCCACTCTGTCTGGCAAGGAGAAACTGTGCCAGCACAGAAAACATCTCCCATCGTGTTCTAGAGGCTGCACGGAGGTCTGTCGAGTGTTTTGCAAGAAGAGAAAGAAAGTTGTCCAAAACAGCTTGCAATCGAATGTTCATGTGAATAGAAAAGGCAGGAGAGTGGTCAGGTACTGTTTTCTCTCAGTTGGCAAGCTGCGCACACAATCGCAGTGTTGTACAGCTTGTTTCATCACCTTTGCGAAGTTGCCGCTCTCTCCGGCTCCCGGAGACGAAGAAGCTGCTTCTTCACGCAAAGACGATTCTGCCGCTCACTGTGCTCTGCGGTGTGCGCCTTCTGCCGAAAGAGGTCCGGGAGCGGTGCTTAGCTCTGCAGAGCACCGTACCTTCGTCTTTAGCCTCTCTTCTCGTCTACATCTTAGCAAAAAGCTTTTCCACTCTGTCTGGCAAGGAGAAACTTTACCAGCACAGAAAACATCTCCCATCGTGTTCTAGAGGCTGCACGGAGGTCTGCCGAGTGTTTTGCAAGAAGAGAAAGAAAGTTGTCCAAAACAGCTTCCCATCGAATGTTCATGTGAATAGAAAAGGCAGGAGAGTGGTCAGGTACTGTTTTCTCTCAGTTGGCAAGCTGCGCACACAATCGCAGTGTTGTACAGCTTGTTTCATCACCTTTGCGAAGTTGCCGCTCTCTCCGGCTCCCGGAGACGAAGAAGCTGCTTCTTCGCGCAAAGACGATTCTGCCGCTCACAGTGCTCTGCGGTGTGCGCCTTCTGCCGAAAGAGGTCCGGGAGCGGTGCTTAGCTCTGCAGAGCACCGTACCTTCGTCTTTAGCCTCTCTTCTCGTCTACATCTTAGCAAAAAGCTTTTCCACTCTGTCTGGCAAGGAGAAACTGTGCCAGCACAGAAAACATCTCCCATCGTGTTCTAGAGGCTGCACGGAGGTCTGCCGAGTGTTTTGCAAGAAGAGAAAGAAAGTTGTCCAAAACAGCTTGCAATCGAATGTTCATGTGAATAGAAAAGGCAGGAGAGTGGTCAGGTACTGTTTTCTCTCAGTTGGCAAGCTGCGCACACAATCGCAGTGTTGTACAGCTTGTTTCATCACCTTTGCCAAGTTGCCGCTCTCTCCGGCTCCCGGAGACGAAGAAGCTGCTTCTTCGCGCAAAGACGATTCTGCCGCTCACAGTGCTCTGCGGTGTGCGCCTTCTGCCGAAAGAGGCCCGGGAGCTGTGCTTAGCTCTGCAGAGCACCGTACCTTCGTCTTTAGCCTCTCTTCTCGTCTACATCTTAGCAAAAAGCTTTTCCACTCTGTCTGGCAAGGAGAAACTGTGCCAGCACAGAAAACATCTCCCATCGTGTTCTAGAAGCTGCACGGAGGTCTGCCGAGTGTTTTGCAAGAAGAGAAAGAAAGTCGTCCAAAACAGCTTCCCATCGAATATTCATGTGAATAGAAAAGGCAGGAGAGTGGTCAGGTACTGTTTTCTCTCACTTGGCAAGCTGCGCACACAATCGCAGTGTTGTACAGCTTGTTTCATCACCTTTGCGAAGTTGCCGCTCTCTCCGGCTCCCGGAGACGAAGAAGCTGCTTCTTCGCCCAAAGACGATTCTGCCGCTCACTGTGCTCTGCGGTGTGCGCCTTCTGCCGAAAGAGGTCCGGGAGCGGTGCTTAGCTCTGCAGAGCACCGTACCTTCGTCTTTAGCCTCTCTTCTCGTCTACATCTTAGCAATAAGCTTTTCCACTCTGTCTGGCAAGGAGAAACTGTGCCAGCACAGAAAACATCTCCCATCGTGTTCTAGAGGCTGCACGGAGGTCTGCCGAGTGTTTTGCAAGAAGAGAAAGAAAGTTGTCCAAAACAGCTTGCAATCGAATGTTCATGTGAATAGAAAAGGCAGGAGAGAGGTCAGGTACTGTTTTCTCTCACTTGGCAAGCTGCGCACACAATCGCAGTGTTGTACAGCTTGTTTCATCACCTTTGCGAAGTTGCCGCTCTCTCCGGCTCCCGGAGACGAAGAAGCTGCTTCTTCGCGCAAAGACGATTCTGCCGCTCACAGTGCTCTGCGGTGTGCGCCTTCTGCCGAAAGAGGTCCGGGAGCGGTGCTTAGCTCTGCAGAGCACCGTACCTTCGTCTTTAGCCTCTCTTCTCGTCTACATCTTAGCATAAAGCTTTTCCACTCTGTCTGGCAAGGAGAAACTGTGCCAGTACAAAAAACATCTCCCATCGTGTTCTAGAGGCTGCACGGAGGTCTGCCGAGTGTTTTGCAAGAAGAGAAAGAAAGTTGTCCAAAACAGCTTGCAATCGAATGTTCAAGTGAATAGAAAAGGCAGGAGAGTGGTCAGGTACTGTTTTCTCTCAGTTGGCAAGCTGCGCACACAATCGCAGTGTTGTACAGCTTGTTTCATCACTTTTGCGAAGCTGCCGCTCTCTCCGGCTCCGGGAGACAAAGAAACTGCTTCTTCGCGCAAAGACGATTCTGCCGCTCACAGTGCTCTGCAGTGTGTGTCTTCTGCCGAAAGAGGCCCGGGAGCTGTGCTTAGCTCTGCAGAGCACCGTACCTTCGTCTTTAGCCTCTCTTCTCATCCACATCTTAGCAAAAAGCTTTTCCACTCTGTCTGGCAAGGAGAAACTGTGCCAGCACAGAAAACATCTCCCATCGTGTTCTAGAGGCTGCACGGAGGTCTGTCGAGTGTTTTGCAAGAAGAGAAAGAAAGTTGTCCAAAACAGCTTGCAATCGAATGTTCATGTGAATAGAAAAGGCAGGAGAGTGGTCAGGTACTGTTTTCTCTCAGTTGGCAAGCTGCGCACACAATCGCAGTGTTGTACAGCTTGTTTCATCACCTTTGCGAAGTTGCCGCTCTCTCCGGCTCCCGGAGACGAAGAAGCTGCTTCTTCACGCAAAGACGATTCTGCCGCTCACTGTGCTCTGCGGTGTGCGCCTTCTGCCGAAAGAGGTCCGGGAGCGGTGCTTAGCTCTGCAGAGCACCGTACCTTCGTCTTTAGCCTCTCTTCTCGTCTACATCTTAGCAAAAAGCTTTTCCACTCTGTCTGGCAAGGAGAAACTTTACCAGCACAGAAAACATCTCCCATCGTGTTCTAGAGGCTGCACGGAGGTCTGCCGAGTGTTTTGCAAGAAGAGAAAGAAAGTTGTCCAAAACAGCTTCCCATCGAATGTTCATGTGAATAGAAAAGGCAGGAGAGTGGTCAGGTACTGTTTTCTCTCAGTTGGCAAGCTGCGCACACAATCGCAGTGTTGTACAGCTTGTTTCATCACCTTTGCGAAGTTGCCGCTCTCTCCGGCTCCCGGAGACGAAGAAGCTGCTTCTTCGCGCAAAGACGATTCTGCCGCTCACAGTGCTCTGCGGTGTGCGCCTTCTGCCGAAAGAGGTCCGGGAGCGGTGCTTAGCTCTGCAGAGCACCGTACCTTCGTCTTTAGCCTCTCTTCTCGTCTACATCTTAGCAAAAAGCTTTTCCACTCTGTCTGGCAAGGAGAAACTGTGCCAGCACAGAAAACATCTCCCATCGTGTTCTAGAGGCTGCACGGAGGTCTGCCGAGTGTTTTGCAAGAAGAGAAAGAAAGTTGTCCAAAACAGCTTGCAATCGAATGTTCATGTGAATAGAAAAGGCAGGAGAGTGGTCAGGTACTGTTTTCTCTCAGTTGGCAAGCTGCGCACACAATCGCAGTGTTGTACAGCTTGTTTCATCACCTTTGCGAAGTTGCCGCTCTCTCCGGCTCCCGGAGACGAAGAAGCTGCTTCTTCGCGCAAAGACGATTCTGCCGCTCACAGTGCTCTGCGGTGTGCGCCTTCTGCCGAAAGAGGCCCGGGAGCTGTGCTTAGCTCTGCAGAGCACCGTACCTTCGTCTTTAGCCTCTCTTCTCGTCTACATCTTAGCAAAAAGCTTTTCCACTCTGTCTGGCAAGGAGAAACTGTGCCAGCACAGAAAACATCTCCCATCGTGTTCTAGAGGCTGCACGGAGGTCTGCCGAGTGTTTTGCAAGAAGAGCAAGAAAGTTGTCCAAAACAGCTTGCAATCGAATGTTCATGTGAATAGAAAAGGCAGGAGAGTGGTCAGGTACTGTTTTCTCTCAGTTGGCAAGCTGCGCACACAATCGCAGTGTTGTACAGCTTGTTTCATCACCTTTGCGAAGTTGCCGCTCTCTCCGGCTCCCGGAGACGAAGAAGCTGCTTCTTCGCGCAAAGACGATTCTGCCGCTCACAGTGCTCTGCGGTGTGCGCCTTCTGCCGAAAGAGGTCCGGGAGCGGTGCTTAGCTCTGCAGAGCACCGTACCTTCGTCTTTAGCCTCTCTTCTCGTCTACATCTTAGCAAAAAGCTTTTCCACACTGTCTGGCAAGGAGAAACTGTGCCAGCACAGAAAACATCTCCCATCGTGTTCTAGAAGCTGCACGGAGGTCTGCCGAGTGTTTTGCAAGAAGAGAAAGAAAGTTGTCCAAAACAGCTTGCAATCGAATGTTCATGTGAATAGAAAAGGCAGGAGAGTGGTCAGGTACTGTTTTCTCTCACTTGGCAAGCTGCGCACACAATCGCAGTGTTGTACAGCTTGTTTCATCACCTTTCCGAAGTTGCCGCTCTCTCCGGCTCCCGGAGACGAAGAAGCTGCTTCTTCGCGCAAAGACGATTCTGCCCCTCACTGTGCTCTGCGGTGTGCGCCTTCTGCCGAAAGAGGTCCGGGAGCGGTGCTTAGCTCTGCAGAGCACCGTACCTTCGTCTTTAGCCTCTCTTCTCGTCTACATCTTAGCAAAAAGCTTTTCCACTCTGTCTGGCAAGGAGAAACTGTGCCAGCACAGAAAACATCTCCCATCGTGTTCTAGAGGCTGCACGGTGGTCTGCCGAGTGTTTTGCAAGAAGAGCAAGAAAGTTGTCCAAAACAGCTTGCAATCGAATGTTCATGTGAATAGAAAAGGCAGGAGAGTGGTCAGGTACTGTTTTCTCTCAGTTGGCAAGCTGCGCACACAATCGCAGTGTTGTACAACTTGTTTCATCACCTTTGCCAAGTTGCCGCTCTCTCCGGCTCCCGGAGACGAAGAAGCTGCTTCTTCACGCAAAGACGATTCTGCCGCTCAGAGGGCTCTGCGGTGTGCGCCTTCTGCCGAAAGAGGTCCGGGAGCGGTGCTTAGTTCTGCAGAGCACCGTACCTTCGTCTTTAGCCTCTCTTCTCGTCTACATCTTAGCAAAATGCTTTTCCACTCTGTCTGGCAAGGAGAAACTGTGCCAGCACAGAAAACATCTCCCATCGTGTTCTAGAAGCTGCACGGAGGTCTGCCGAGTGTTTTGCAAGAAGAGAAAGAAAGTCGTCCAAAACAGCTTCCCATCGAATATTCATGTGAATAGGAAAGGCAGGAGAGTGGTCAGGTACTGTTTTCTCTCACTTGGCAAGCTGCGCACACAATCGCAGTGTTGTACAGCTTGTTTCATCACCTTTGCGAAGTTGCCGCTCTCTCCGGCTCCCGGAGACGAAGAAGCTGCTTCTTCGCGCAAAGACGATTCTGCCGCTCACTGTGCTCTGCGGTGTGCGCCTTCTGCCGAAAGAGGTCCGGGAGCGGTGCTTAGCTCTGCAGAGCACCGTACCTTCGTCTTTAGCCTCTCTTCTCGTCTACATCTTAGCAAAAAGCTTTTCCACTCTGTCTGGCAAGGAGAAACTGTGCCAGCACAGAAAACATCTCCCATCGTGTTCTAGAGGCTGCACGGAGGTCTGCCGAGTGTTTTGCAAGAAGAGAAAGAAAGTTGTCCAAAACAGCTTGCAATCGAATATTCATGTGAATAGAAAAGGCAGGAGAGAGGTCAGGTACTGTTTTCTCTCACTTGGCAAGCTGCGCACACAATCGCAGTGTTGTACAGCTTGTTTCATCACCTTTGCGAAGTTGCCGCTCTCTCCGGCTCCCGGAGACGAAGAAGCTGCTTCTTCGCGCAAAGACGATTCTGCCGCTCACAGTGCTCTGCGGTGTGCGCCTTCTGCCGAAAGAGGTCCGGGAGCGGTGCTTAGCTCTGCAGAGCACCGTACCTTCGTCTTTAGCCTCTCTTCTCGTCTACATCTTAGCAAAAAGCTTTTCCACACTGTCTGGCAAGGAGAAACTGTGCCAGCACAGAAAACATCTCTCATCGTGTTCTAGAAGCTGCACGGAGGTCTGCCGAGTGTTTTGCAAGAAGAGAAAGAAAGTTGTCCAAAACAGCTTGCAATCGAATGTTCATGTGAATAGAAAAGGCAGGAGAGTGGTCAGGTACTATTTTCTCTCACTTGGCAAGCTGCACACACAATCGCAGTGTTGTACAGCTTGTTTCATCACCTTTCCGAAGTTGCCGCTCTCTCCGGCTCCCGGAGACGAAGAAGCTGCTTCTTCGCGCAAAGACGATTCTGCCCCTCACTGTGCTCTGCGGTGTGCGCCTTCTGCCGAAAGAGGTCCGGGAGCGGTGCTTAGCTCTGCAGAGCACCGTACCTTCGTCTTTAGCCTCTCTTCTCGTCTACATCTTAGCAAAAAGCTTTTCCACTCTGTCTGGCAAGGAGAAACTGTGCCAGCACAGAAAATATCTCCCATCGTGTTCTAGAGGCTGCACGGAGGTCTGCCGAGTGTTTTGCAAGAAGAGCAAGAAAGTTGTCCAAAACAGCTTGCAATCGAATGTTCATGTGAATAGAAAAGGCAGGACAGTGGTCAGGTACTGTTTTCTCTCAGTTGGCAAGCTGCGCACACAATCGCAGTGTTGTACAGCTTGTTTCATCACCTTTGCGAAGCTGCCGCTGTCTCCGGCTCCCGGAGACGAAGAAGCTGCTTCTTCACGCAAAGACGATTCTGCCGCTCAGAGGGCTCTGCGGTGTGCGCCTTCTGCCGAAAGAGGTCCGGGAGCGGTGCTTAGTTCTGCAGAGCACCGTACCTTCGTCTTTAGCCTCTCTTCTCGTCTACATCTTAGCAAAATGCTTTTCCACTCTGTCTGGCAAGGAGAAACTGTGCCAGCACAGAAAACATCTCCCATCGTGTTCTAGAAGCTGCACGGAGGTCTGCCGAGTGTTTTGCAAGAAGAGAAAGAAAGTCGTCCAAAACAGCTTCCCATCGAATATTCATGTGAATAGGAAAGGCAGGAGAGTGGTCAGGTACTGTTTTCTCTCACTTGGCAAGCTGCGCACACAATCGCAGTGTTGTACAGCTTGTTTCATCACCTTTGCGAAGTTGCCGCTCTCTCCGGCTCCCGGAGACGAAGAAGCTGCTTCTTCGCGCAAAGACGATTCTGCCGCTCACTGTGCTCTGCGGTGTGCGCCTTCTGCCGAAAGAGGTCCGGGAGAGGTGCTTAGCTCTGCAGAGCACCGTATCTTCGTCTTTAGCGTCTCTTCTCGTCTACATCTTAGCAAAAAGCTTTTCCACTCTGTCTGGCAAGGAGAAACTGTGCCAGCACAGAAAACATCTCCCATCGTTTTCTAGAGGCTGCACGGAGGTCTGCCGAGTGTTTTGCAAGAAGAGAAAGAAAGTTGTCCAAAACAGCTTGCAATCGAATGTCCATGTGAATAGAAAAGGCAGGAGAGAGGTCAGGTACTGTTTTCTCTCACTTGGCAAGCTGCGCACACAATCGCAGTGTTGTACAGCTTGTTTCATCACCTTTGCGAAGTTGCCGCTCTCTCCGGCTCCCGGAGACGAAGAAGCTGCTTCTTCGCGCAAAGACGATTCTGCCGCTCACAGTGCTCTGCGGTGTGCGCCTTCTGCCGAAAGAGGTCCGGGAGCGGTGCTTAGCTCTGCAGAGCACCGTACCTTCGTCTTTAGACTCTCTTCTCGTCTACATCTTTGCATAAAGCTTTTCCACTCTGTCTGGCAAGGAGAAACTGTGCCAGTACAAAAAACATCTCCCATCGTGTTCTAGAGGCTGCACGGAGGTCTGCCGAGTGTTTTGCAAGAAGAGAAAGAAAGTTGTCCAAAACAGCTTGCAATCGAATGTACAAGTGAATAGAAAAGGCAGGAGAGTGGTCAGGTACTGTTTTCTCTCACTTGGCAAGCTGCGCACACAATCGCAGTGTTGTACAGCTTGTTTCATCACTTTTGCGAAGCTGCCGCTCTCTCCGGCTCCCAGAGACAAAGAAACTGCTTCTTCGCGCAAAGACGATTCTGCCGCTCACAGTGCTCTGCAGTGTGTGTCTTCTGCCGAAAGAGGCCCGGGAGCTGTGCTTAGCTCTGCAGAGCACCGTACCTTCGTCTTTAGCCTCTCTTCTCATCTACATCTTAGCAAAAAGCTTTTCCACTCTGTCTGGCAAGGAGAAACTGTGCCAGCACAGAAAACATCTCCCATCGTGTTCTAGAGGCTGCACGGAGGTCTGCCGAGTGTTTTGCAAGAAGAGCAAGAAAGTTGTCCAAAACAGCTTGCAATCGAATGTTCATGTGAATAGAAAAGGCAGGAGAGAGGTCAGGTACTGTTTTCTCTCACTTGGCAAGCTGCGCACACAATCGCAGTGTTGTACAGCTTGTTTCATCACCTTTGCGAAGTTGCCGCTCTCTCCGGCTCCCGGAGACGAAGAAGCTGCTTCTTCGCGCAAAGACGATTCTGCCGCTCACAGTGCTCTGCGGTGTGCGCCTTCTGCCGAAAGAGGTCCGGGAGCGGTGCTTAGCTCTGCAGAGCACCGTACCTTCGTCTTTAGCCTCTCTTCTCGTCTACATCTTAGCATAAAGCTTTTCCACTCTGTCTGGCAAGGAGAAACTGTGCCAGTACAAAAAACATCTCCCATCGTGTTCTAGAGGCTGCACGGAGGTCTGCCGAGTGTTTTGCAAGAAGAGAAAGAAAGTTGTCCAAAACAGCTTGCAATCGAATGTTCAAGTGAATAGAAAAGGCAGGAGAGTGGTCAGGTACTGTTTTCTCTCAGTTGGCAAGCTGCGCACACAATCGCAGTGTTGTACAGCTTGTTTCATCACTTTTGCGAAGCTGCCGCTCTCTCCGGCTCCGGGAGACAAAGAAACTGCTTCTTCGCGCAAAGACGATTCTGCCGCTCACAGTGCTCTGCAGTGTGTGTCTTCTGCCGAAAGAGGCCCGGGAGCTGTGCTTAGCTCTGCAGAGCACCGTACCTTCGTCTTTAGCCTCTCTTCTCATCCACATCTTAGCAAAAAGCTTTTCCACTCTGTCTGGCAAGGAGAAACTGTGCCAGCACAGAAAACATCTCCCATCGTGTTCTAGAGGCTGCACGGAGGTCTGTCGAGTGTTTTGCAAGAAGAGAAAGAAAGTTGTCCAAAACAGCTTGCAATCGAATGTTCATGTGAATAGAAAAGGCAGGAGAGTGGTCAGGTACTGTTTTCTCTCAGTTGGCAAGCTGCGCACACAATCGCAGTGTTGTACAGCTTGTTTCATCACCTTTGCGAAGTTGCCGCTCTCTCCGGCTCCCGGAGACGAAGAAGCTGCTTCTTCACGCAAAGACGATTCTGCCGCTCACTGTGCTCTGCGGTGTGCGCCTTCTGCCGAAAGAGGTCCGGGAGCGGTGCTTAGCTCTGCAGAGCACCGTACCTTCGTCTTTAGCCTCTCTTCTCGTCTACATCTTAGCAAAAAGCTTTTCCACTCTGTCTGGCAAGGAGAAACTTTACCAGCACAGAAAACATCTCCCATCGTGTTCTAGAGGCTGCACGGAGGTCTGCCGAGTGTTTTGCAAGAAGAGAAAGAAAGTTGTCCAAAACAGCTTCCCATCGAATGTTCATGTGAATAGAAAAGGCAGGAGAGTGGTCAGGTACTGTTTTCTCTCAGTTGGCAAGCTGCGCACACAATCGCAGTGTTGTACAGCTTGTTTCATCACCTTTGCGAAGTTGCCGCTCTCTCCGGCTCCCGGAGACGAAGAAGCTGCTTCTTCGCGCAAAGACGATTCTGCCGCTCACAGTGCTCTGCGGTGTGCGCCTTCTGCCGAAAGAGGTCCGGGAGCGGTGCTTAGCTCTGCAGAGCACCGTACCTTCGTCTTTAGCCTCTCTTCTCGTCTACATCTTAGCAAAAAGCTTTTCCACTCTGTCTGGCAAGGAGAAACTGTGCCAGCACAGAAAACATCTCCCATCGTGTTCTAGAGGCTGCACGGAGGTCTGCCGAGTGTTTTGCAAGAAGAGAAAGAAAGTTGTCCAAAACAGCTTGCAATCGAATGTTCATGTGAATAGAAAAGGCAGGAGAGTGGTCAGGTACTGTTTTCTCTCAGTTGGCAAGCTGCGCACACAATCGCAGTGTTGTACAGCTTGTTTCATCACCTTTGCCAAGTTGCCGCTCTCTCCGGCTCCCGGAGACGAAGAAGCTGCTTCTTCGCGCAAAGACGATTCTGCCGCTCACAGTGCTCTGCGGTGTGCGCCTTCTGCCGAAAGAGGCCCGGGAGCTGTGCTTAGCTCTGCAGAGCACCGTACCTTCGTCTTTAGCCTCTCTTCTCGTCTACATCTTAGCAAAAAGCTTTTCCACTCTGTCTGGCAAGGAGAAACTGTGCCAGCACAGAAAACATCTCCCATCGTGTTCTAGAGGCTGCACGGAGGTCTGCCGAGTGTTTTGCAAGAAGAGCAAGAAAGTTGTCCAAAACAGCTTGCAATCGAATGTTCATGTGAATAGAAAAGGCAGGAGAGTGGTCAGGTACTGTTTTCTCTCAGTTGGCAAGCTGCGCACACAATCGCAGTGTTGTACAGCTTGTTTCATCACCTTTGCGAAGTTGCCGCTCTCTCCGGCTCCCGGAGACGAAGAAGCTGCTTCTTCGCGCAAAGACGATTCTGCCGCTCACAGTGCTCTGCGGTGTGCGCCTTCTGCCGAAAGAGGTCCGGGAGCGGTGCTTAGCTCTGCAGAGCACCGTACCTTCGTCTTTAGCCTCTCTTCTCGTCTACATCTTAGCAAAAAGCTTTTCCACACTGTCTGGCAAGGAGAAACTGTGCCAGCACAGAAAACATCTCCCATCGTGTTCTAGAAGCTGCACGGAGGTCTGCCGAGTGTTTTGCAAGAAGAGAAAGAAAGTTGTCCAAAACAGCTTGCAATCGAATGTTCATGTGAATAGAAAAGGCAGGAGAGTGGTCAGGTACTGTTTTCTCTCACTTGGCAAGCTGCGCACACAATCGCAGTGTTGTAGAGCTTGTTTCATCACCTTTCCGAAGTTGCCGCTCTCTCCGGCTCCCGGAGACGAAGAAGCTGCTTCTTCGCGCAAAGACGATTCTGCCGCTCACAGTGCTCTGCGGTGTGCGCCTTCTGCCGAAAGAGGTCCGGGAGCGGTGCTTAGCTCTGCAGAGCACCGTACCTTCGTCTTTAGCCTCTCTTCTCGTCTACATCTTAGCAAAAAGCTTTTCCACTCTGTCTGGCAAGGAGAAACTGTGCCAGCACAGAAAACATCTCCCATCGTGTTCTAGAGGCTGCACGGTGGTCTGCCGAGTGTTTTGCAAGAAGAGCAAGAAAGTTGTCCAAAACAGCTTGCAATCGAATGTTCATGTGAATAGAAAAGGCAGGAGAGTGGTCAGGTACTGTTTTCTCTCAGTTGGCAAGCTGCGCACACAATCGCAGTGTTGTACAACTTGTTTCATCACCTTTGCGAAGTTGCCGCTCTCTCCGGCTCCCGGAGACGAAGAAGCTGCTTCTTCACGCAAAGACGATTCTGCCGCTCAGAGGGCTCTGCGGTGTGCGCCTTCTGCCGAAAGAGGTCCGGGAGCGGTGCTTAGTTCTGCAGAGCACCGTACCTTCGTCTTTAGCCTCTCTTCTCGTCTACATCTTAGCAAAATGCTTTTCCACTCTGTCTGGCAAGGAGAAACTGTGCCAGCACAGAAAACATCTCCCATCGTGTTCTAGAAGCTGCACGGAGGTCTGCCGAGTGTTTTGCAAGAAGAGAAAGAAAGTCGTCCAAAACAGCTTCCCATCGAATATTCATGTGAATAGGAAAGGCAGGAGAGTGGTCAGGTACTGTTTTCTCTCACTTGGCAAGCTGCGCACACAATCGCAGTGTTGTACAGCTTGTTTCATCACCTTTGCGAAGTTGCCGCTCTCTCCGGCTCCCGGAGACGAAGAAGCTGCTTCTTCGCGCAAAGACGATTCTGCCGCTCACTGTGCTCTGCGGTGTGCGCCTTCTGCCGAAAGAGGTCCGGGAGCGGTGCTTAGCTCTGCAGAGCACCGTACCTTCGTCTTTAGCCTCTCTTCTCGTCTACATCTTAGCAAAAAGCTTTTCCACTCTGTCTGGCAAGGAGAAACTGTGCCAGCACAGAAAACATCTCCCATCGTGTTCTAGAGGCTGCACGGAGGTCTGCCGAGTGTTTTGCAAGAAGAGAAAGAAAGTTGTCCAAAACAGCTTGCAATCGAATGTTCATGTGAATAGAAAAGGCAGGAGAGAGGTCAGGTACTGTTTTCTCTCACTTGGCAAGCTGCGCACACAATCGCAGTGTTGTACAGCTTGTTTCATCACCTTTGCGAAGTTGCCGCTCTCTCCGGCTCCCGGAGACGAAGAAGCTGCTTCTTCGCGCAAAGACGATTCTGCCGCTCACAGTGCTCTGCGGTGTGCGCCTTCTGCCGAAAGAGGTCCGGGAGCGGTGCTTAGCTCTGCAGAGCACCGTACCTTCGTCTTTAGCCTCTCTTCTCGTCTACATCTTAGCAAAAAGCTTTTCCACACTGTCTGGCAAGGAGAAACTGTGCCAGCACAGAAAACATCTCTCATCGTGTTCTAGAAGCTGCACGGAGGTCTGCCGAGTGTTTTGCAAGAAGAGAAAGAAAGTTGTCCAAAACAGCTTGCAATCGAATGTTCATGTGAATAGAAAAGGCAGGAGAGTGGTCAGGTACTATTTTCTCTCACTTGGCAAGCTGCACACACAATCGCAGTGTCGTACAGCTTGTTTCATCACCTTTCCGAAGTTGCCGCTCTCTCCGGCTCCCGGAGACGAAGAAGCTGCTTCTTCGCGCAAAGACGATTCTGCCCCTCACTGTGCTCTGCGGTGTGCGCCTTCTGCCGAAAGAGGTCCGGGAGCGGTGCTTAGCTCTGCAGAGCACCGTACCTTCGTCTTTAGCCTCTCTTCTCGTCTACATCTTAGCAAAAAGCTTTTCCACTCTGTCTGGCAAGGAGAAACTGTGCCAGCACAGAAAATATCTCCCATCGTGTTCTAGAGGCTGCACGGTGGTCTGCCGAGTGTTTTGCAAGAAGAGCAAGAAAGTTGTCCAAAACAGCTTGCAATCGAATGTTCATGTGAATAGAAAAGGCAGGACAGTGGTCAGGTACTGTTTTCTCTCAGTTGGCAAGCTGCGCACACAATCGCAGTGTTGTACAGCTTGTTTCATCACCTTTGCGAAGCTGCCGCTCTCTCCGGCTCCCGGAGACGAAGAAGCTGCTTCTTCACGCAAAGACGATTCTGCCGCTCAGAGGGCTCTGCGGTGTGCGCCTTCTGCCGAAAGAGGTCCGGGAGCGGTGCTTAGTTCTGCAGAGCACCGTACCTTCGTCTTTAGCCTCTCTTCTCGTCTACATCTTAGCAAAATGCTTTTCCACTCTGTCTGCCAAGGAGAAACTGTGCCAGCACAGAAAACATCTCCCATCGTGTTCTAGAAGCTGCACGGAGGTCTGCCGAGTGTTTTGCAAGAAGAGAAAGAAAGTCGTCCAAAACAGCTTCCCATCGAATATTCATGTGAATAGGAAAGGCAGGAGAGTGGTCAGGTACTGTTTTCTCTCACTTGGCAAGCTGCGCACACAATCGCAGTGTTGTACAGCTTGTTTCATCACCTTTGCGAAGTTGCCGCTCTCTCCGGCTCCCGGAGACGAAGAAGCTGCTTCTTCGCGCAAAGACGATTCTGCCGCTCACTGTGCTCTGCGGTGTGCGCCTTCTGCCGAAAGAGGTCCGGGAGCGGTGCTTAGCTCTGCAGAGCACCGTATCTTCGTCTTTAGCGTCTCTTCTCGTCTACATCTTAGCAAAAAGCTTTTCCACTCTGTCTGGCAAGGAGAAACTGTGCCAGCACAGAAAACATCTCCCATCGTTTTCTAGAGGCTGCACGGAGGTCTGCCGAGTGTTTTGCAAGAAGAGAAAGAAAGTTGTCCAAAACAGCTTGCAATCGAATGTTCATGTGAATAGAAAAGGCAGGAGAGAGGTCAGGTACTGTTTTCTCTCACTTGGCAAGCTGCGCACACAATCGCAGTGTTGTACAGCTTGTTTCATCACCTTTGCGAAGTTGCCGCTCTCTCCGGCTCCCGGAGACGAAGAAGCTGCTTCTTCGCGCAAAGACGATTCTGCCGCTCACAGTGCTCTGCGGTGTGCGCCTTCTGCCGAAAGAGGTCCGGGAGCGGTGCTTAGCTCTGCAGAGCACCGTACCTTCGTCTTTAGACTCTCTTCTCGTCTACATCTTTGCATAAAGCTTTTCCACTCTGTCTGGCAAGGAGAAACTGTGCCAGTACAAAAAACATCTCCCATCGTGTTCTAGAGGCTGCACGGAGGTCTGCCGAGTGTTTTGCAAGAAGAGAAAGAAAGTTGTCCAAAACAGCTTGCAATCGAATGTACAAGTGAATAGAAAAGGCAGGAGAGTGGTCAGGTACTGTTTTCTCTCACTTGGCAAGCTGCGCACACAATCGCAGTGTTGTACAGCTTGTTTCATCACTTTTGCGAAGCTGCCGCTCTCTCCGGCTCCCAGAGACAAAGAAACTGCTTCTTCGCGCAAAGACGATTCTGCCGCTCACAGTGCTCTGCAGTGTGTGTCTTCTGCCGAAAGAGGCCCGGGAGCTGTGCTTAGCTCTGCAGAGCACCGTACCTTCGTCTTTAGCCTCTCTTCTCATCTACATCTTAGCAAAAAGCTTTTCCACTCTGTCTGGCAAGGAGAAACTGTGCCAGCACAGAAAACATCTCCCATCGTGTTCTAGAGGCTGCACGGAGGTCTGCCGAGTGTTTTGCAAGAAGAGCAAGAAAGTTGTCCAAAACAGCTTGCAATCGAATGTTCATGTGAATAGAAAAGGCAGGAGAGTGGTCAGGTACTGTTTTCTCTCAGTTGGCAAGCTGCGCACACAATCGCAGTGTTGTACAGCTTGTTTCATCACCTTTGCGAAGTTGCCGCTCTCTCCGGCTCCCGGAGACGAAGAAGCTGCTTCTTCGCGCAAAGACGATTCTGCCGCTCACTGTGCTCTGCGGTGTGCGCCTTCTGCCGAAAGAGGTCCGGGAGCGGTGCTTAGCTCTGCAGAGCACCGTACCTTCGTCTTTAGCCTCTCTTCTCGTCTACATCTTAGCAAAAAGCTTTCCCACTCTGTCTGGCAAGGAGAAATTTTACCAGCACAGAAAACATCTCCCATCGTGTTCTAGAGGCTGCACGGAGGTCTGCAGAGTGTTTTGCAAGAAGAGCAAGATAGTTGTCCAAAACAGCTTGCAATCGAATGTTCATGTGAGTAGAAAAGGCAGGAGAGTGGTCAGGTACTGTTTTCTCTCACTTGGCAAGCTGCGCACACAATCGCAGTGTTGTACAGCTTGTTTCATCACCTTTGCGAAGTTGCCGCTCTCTCCGGCTCCCGGAGACGAAGAAGCTGCTTCTTCGCGCAAAGACGATTCTGCCGCTCACAGTGCTCTGCGGTGTGCGCCTTCTGCCGAAAGAGGCCCGGGAGCGGTGCTTAGCTCTGCAGAGCACCGTACCTTCGTCTTTAGCCTCTCTTCTCGTCTACATCTTAGCAAAAAGCTTTTCCACTCTGTCTGGCAAGGAGAAACTTTACCAGCACAGAAAACATCTCCCATCGTGTTCTAGAGGCTGCACGGAGGTCTGCCGAGTGTTTTGCAAGAAGAGCAAGAAAGTTGTCCAAAACAGCTTGCAATCGAATGTTCATGTGAATAGAAAAGGCAGGAGAGTGGTCAGGTACTGTTTTCTCTCACTTGGCAAGCTGCGCACACAATCGCAGTGTTGTACAGCTTGTTTCATCACCTTTGCGAAGTTGCCGCTCTCTCCGGCTCCCGGAGACGAAGAAGCTGCTTCTTCGCGCAAAGACGATTCTGCCGCTCACAGTGCTCTGCGGTGTGCGCCTTCTGCCGAAAGAGGTCCGGGAGCTGTGCTTAGCTCTGCAGAGCACCGTACCTTCGTCTTTAGCCTCTCTTCTCGTCTACATCTTAGCAAAAAGCTTTTCCACTCTGTCTGGCAAGGAGAAACTGTGCCGGCACAGAAAACATCTCCCATCGTGTTCTAGAGGCTGCACGGAGGTCTGCCGAGTGTTTTGCAAGAAGAGAAAGAAAGTTGTCCAAAACAGCTTGCAATCGAATGTTCATGTGAATAGAAAAGGCAGGAGAGTGGTCAGGTACTGTTTTCTCTCAGTTGGCAAGCTGCGCACACAATCGCAGTGTTGTACAGCTTGTTTCATCACCTTTGCGAAGTTGCCGCTCTCTCCGGCTCCCGGAGACGAAGAAGCTGCTTCTTCGCGCAAAGACGATTCTGCCGCTCACAGTGCTCTGCGGTGTGCGCCTTCTGCCGAAAGAGGCCCGGGATCTGTGCTTAACTCTGCAGAGCACCGTACCTTCGTCTTTAGCCTCTCTTCTCGTGTACATCTTAGCAAAAAGCTTTTCCACTCTGTCTGGCAAGGAGAAACTGTGCCGGCACAGAAAACATCTCCCATCGTCTTCTAGAGGCTGCATGGAGGTCTGCCGAGTGTTTTGCAAGAAGAGCAAGAAAGTTGTCCAAAACAGCTTGCAATCGAATGTTCATGTGAATAGAAAAGGCAGGAGAGTGGTCAGGTACTGTTTTCTCTCACTTGGCAAGCTGCGCACACAATCGCAGTGTTGTACAGCTTGTTTCATCACCTTTGCGAAGCTGCCGCTCTCTCCGGCTCCCGGAGACGAAGAAGCTGCTTCTTCGCGCAAAGACGATTCTGCCACTCACAGTGCTCTGCGGTGTGCGCCTTCTGCCGAAAGAGGTCCGGGAGCGGTGCTTAGCTCTGCAGAGCACCGTACCTTCGTCTTTAGCCTCTCTTCTCGTCTACATCTTAGCAAAAAGCTTTTCCACTCTGTCTGGCAAGGAGAAACTGTGCCAGCACAGAAAACATCTCCCATCGTGTTCTAGAAGCTGCACGGAGGTTGGCCGAGTGTTTTGCAAGAAGAGAAAGAAAGTTGTCCAAAACAGCTTCCCATCGAATGTTCATGTGAATAGAAAAGGCAGGAGAGTGGTCAGGTACTGTTTTCTCTCAGTTGGCAAGCTGCGCACACAATCGCAGTGTTGTACAGCTTGTTTCATCACCTTTGCGAAGTTGCCGCTCTCTCCGGCTCCCGGAGACGAAGAAGCTGCTTCTTCGCGCAAAGACGATTCTGCCGCTCACAGTGCTCTGCGGTGTGCGCCTTCTGCCGAAAGAGGTCCGGGAGCGGTGCTTAGCTCTGCAGAGCACCGTACCTTCGTCTTTAGCCTCTCTTCTCGTCTACATCTTAGCAAAAAGCTTTTCCACTCTGTCTGGCAAGGAGAAACTTTACCAGCACAGAAAACATCTCCCATCGTGTTCTAGAGGCTGCACGGAGGTCTGCCGAGTGTTTTGCAAGAAGAGAAAGAAAGTTGTCCAAAACAGCTTGCAATCGAATGTTCATGTGAATAGAAAAGGCAGGAGAGTGGTCAGGTACTGTTTTCTCTCAGTTGGCAAGCTGCGCACACAATCGCAGTGTTGTACAGCTTGTTTCATCACCTTTGCGAAGTTGCCGCTCTCTCCGGCTCCCGGAGACGAAGAAGCTGCTTCTTCGCGCAAAGACGATTCTGCCGCTCACAGTGCTCTGCGGTGTGCGCCTTCTGCCGAAAGAGGTCCGGGAGCGGTGCTTAGCTCTGCAGAGCACCGTACCTTCGTATTTAGCCTCTCTTCTCGTCTACATCTTAGCAAAAAGCTTTTCCACTCTGTCTGGCAAGGAGAAACTGTGCCAGCACAGAAAACATCTCCCATCGTGTTCTAGAGGCTGCACGGAGGTCTGCCGAGTGTTTTGCAAGAAGAGAAAGAAAGTTGTCCAAAACAACTTGTAATCGAATGTTCATGTGAGTAGAAAAGGCAGGAGAGTGGTCAGGTACTGTTTTCTCTCAGTTGGCAAGCTGCGCACACAATCGCAGTGTTGTACAGCTTGTTTCATCACCTTTGCGAAGTTGCCGCTCTCTCCGGCTCCCGGAGACGAAGAAGCTGCTTCTTCGCGCAAAGACGATTCTGCCGCTCACAGTGCTCTGCGGTGTGCGCCTTCTGCCGAAAGAGGCCCGGGAGCGGTGCTTAGCTCTGCAGAGCACCGTACCTTCGTCTTTAGCCTCTCTTCTCGTCTACATCTTAGCAAAAAGCTTTTCCACTCTGTCTGGCAAGGAGAAACTTTACCAGCACAGAAAACATCTCCCATCGTGTTCTAGAGGCTGCACGGAGGTCTGCCGAGTGTTTTGCAAGAAGAGAAAGAAAGTTGTCCAAAAGAGCTTCCCATCGAATGTTCATGTGAATAGAAAAGGCAGGAGAGTGGTCAGGTACTGTTTTCTCTCACTTGGCAAGCTGCGCACACAATCGCAGTGTTGTACAGCTTGTTTCATCACCTTTGCGAAGTTGCCGCTCTCTCCGGCTCCCGGAGACGAAGAAGCTGCTTCTTCGCGCAAAGACGATTCTGCCGCTCACAGTGCTCTGCGGTGTGCGCCTTCTGCCGAAAGAGGTCTGGGAGCGGTGCTTAGCTCTGCAGAGCACCGTACCTTCGTCTTTAGCCTCTCTTCTCGTCTACATCTTATCAAAATGCTTTTCCACTCTGTCTGGCAAGGAGAAACTGTGCCAGCACAGAAATCATCTCCCATCGTGTTCTAGAAGCTGCACGGAGGTCTGCCGAGTGTTTTGCAAGAAGAGAAAGAAAGTTGTCCAAAACAGCTTGCAATCCAATGTTCATGTGAATAGAAAAGGCAGGAGAGTGGTCAGGTACTGTTTTCTCTCAGTTGGCAAGCTGCGCACACAATCGCAGTGTTGTACAGCTTGTTTCATCACCTTTGCGAAGTTGCCGCTCTCTCCGTCTCCCGGATACGAAGAAGCTGCTTCTTCGCGCAAAGACCATTCTGCCGCTCACTGTGCTCTGCGGTGTGCGCCTTCTGCCGAAAGAGGTCCGGGAGCGGTGCTTAGCTCTGCAGAGCACCGTACCTTCGTCTTTAGCCTCTCTTCTCGTCTACATCTTAGCAAAAAGCTTTTCCACTCTGTCTGGCAAGGAGAAACTGTGCCAGCACAGAAAACATCTCCCATCGTGTTCTAGAAGCTAAACGGAGGTCTGCCGAGTGTTTTGCAAGAAGAGAAAGAAAGTTGTCCAAAACAGCTTCCCATCGAATGTTCATGTGAATAGAAAAGGCAGGAGAGTGGTCAGGTACTGTTTTCTCTCAGTTGGCAAGCTGCGCACACAATCGCAGTGTTGTACAGCTTGTTTCATCACCTTTGCGAAGTTGCCGCTCTCTCCGGCTCCCGGAGACGAAGAAGCTGCTTCTTCGCGCTAAGACGATTCTGCTGCTCACTGTGCTCTGCGGTGTGCGGCTTCTGCCGAAAGAGGCCCGGGAGCGGTGCTTAGCTCTGCAGAGCACCGTACCTTCGTCTTTAGCCTCTCTTCTCGTCTACATCTTAGCAAAAAGCTTTTCCACTCTGTCTGGAAGGGAGAAACTGTGCCAGCACAGAAAACATCTCCCATCGTGTTCTAGAGGCTGCACGGAGGTCTGCCGAGTGTTTTGCAAGAAGAGAAAGAAAGTTGTCCAAAACAGCTTGCAATCGAATGTTCATGTGAATAGAAAAGGCAGGAGAGTGGTCAGGTACTGTTTTCTCTCAGTTGGCAAGCTGCGCACACAATCGCAGTGTTGTAGAGCTTGTTTCATCACCTTTGCGAAGCTGCCGCTCTCTCCGGCTCCCGGAGACGAAGAAGCTGCTTCTTCGCGCAAAGACGATTCTGCCGCTCACAGTGCTCTGCGGTGTGCGCCTTCTGCCGAAAGAGGTCCGGGAGCGGTGCTTAGCTCTGCAGAGCACCGTACCTTCGTCTTTAGCCTCTCTTCTCGTCTACATCTTAGCAAAAAGCTTTTCCACTCTGTCTGGCAAGGAGAAACTGTGCCAGCACAGAAAACATCTCCCATCGTCTTCTAGAGGCTGCACGGAGGTCTGCCGAGTGTTTTGCAAGAAGAGAAAGAAAGTTGTCCAAAACAGCTTGCAATCGAATGTTCATGTGAATAGAAAAGGCAGGAGAGTGGTCAGGTACTGTTTTCTCTCAGTTGGCAAGCTGCGCACACAATCGCAGTGTTGTACAGCTTGTTTCATCACCTTTGCGAAGTTGCCGCTCTCTCCGGCTCCCGGAGACGAAGAAGCTGCTTCTTCGCGCAAAGACGATTCTGCCGCTCACAGTGCTCTGCGGTGTGCGCCTTCTGCCGAAAGAGGTCCGGGAGCGGTGCTTAGCTCTGCAGAGCACCGTACCTTCGTCTTTAGCCTCTCTTCTCGTCTACATCTTAGCAAAAATCTTTTCCACTCTGTCTGGCAAGGAGAAACTGTGCCAGCACAGAAAACATCTCCCATCGTGTTCTAGAGGCTGCACGGAGGTCTGCCGAGTGTTTTGCAAGAAGAGCAAGAAAGTTGTCCAAAACAGCTTGCAATCGAATGTTCATGTGAATAGAAAAGGCAGGAGAGTGGTCAGGTACTGTTTTCTCTCAGTTGGCAAGCTGCGCACACAATCGCAGTGTTGTACAGCTTGTTTCATCACCTTTGCGAAGTTGCCGCTCTCTCCGGCTCCCGGAGACGAAGAAGCTGCTTCTTCGCGCAAAGACGATTCTGCCGCTCACAGTGCTCTGCGGTGTGCGCCTTCTGCCGAAAGAGGTCCGGGAGCGGTGCTTAGCTCTGCAGAGCACCGTACCTTCGTCTTTAGCCTCTCTTCTCGTCTACATCGTAGCAAAATGCTTTTCCACTCTGTCTGGCAAGGAGAAACTGTGCCAGCACAGAAAACATCTCCCATCGTGTTCTAGAGGCTGCACGGAGGTCTGCCGAGTGTTTTGCAAGAAGAGCAAGAAAGTTGTCCAAAACAGCTTGCAATCCAATGTTCATGTGAATAGAAAAGGCAGGAGAGTGGTCAGGTACTGTTTTCTCTCACTTGGCAAGCTGCGCACACAATCGCAGTGTTGTACAGCTTGTTTCATCACCTTTGCGAAGTTGCCGCTCTCTCCGGCTCCCGGAGACGAAGAAGCTGCTTCTTCGCGCAAAGACGATTCTGCCGCTCACAGTGCTCTGCGGTGTGCGCCTTCTGCCGAAAGAGGTCTGGGAGCGGTGCTTAGCTCTGCAGAGCACCGTACCTTCGTCTTTAGCCTCTCTTCTCGTCTACATCTTATCAAAATGCTTTTCCACTCTGTCTGGCAAGGAGAAACTGTGCCAGCACAGAAATCATCTCCCATCGTGTTCTAGAAGCTGCACGGAGGTCTGCCGAGTGTTTTGCAAGAAGAGAAAGAAAGTTGTCCAAAACAGCTTGCAATCCAATGTTCATGTGAATAGAAAAGGCAGGAGAGTGGTCAGGTACTGTTTTCTCTCAGTTGGCAAGCTGCGCACACAATCGCAGTGTTGTACAGCTTGTTTCATCACCTTTGCGAAGTTGCCGCTCTCTCCGGCTCCCGGATACGAAGAAGCTGCTTCTTCGCGCAAAGACCATTCTGCCGCTCACTGTGCTCTGCGGTGTGCGCCTTCTGCCGAAAGAGGTCCGGGAGCGGTGCTTAGCTCTGCAGAGCACCGTACCTTCGTCTTTAGCCTCTCTTCTCGTCTACATCTTAGCAAAAAGCTTTTCCACTCTGTCTGGCAAGGAGAAACTGTGCCAGCACAGAAAACATCTCCCATCGTGTTCTAGAAGCTAAACGGAGGTCTGCCGAGTGTTTTGCAAGAAGAGAAAGAAAGTTGTCCAAAACAGCTTCCCATCGAATGTTCATGTGAATAGAAAATGCAGGAGAGTGGTCAGGTACTGTTTTCTCTCACTTGGCAAGCTGCGCACACAATCGCAGTGTTGTACAGCTTGTTTCATCACCTTTGCGAAGTTGCCGCTCTCTCCGGCTCCCGGAGACGAAGAAGCTGCTTCTTCGCGCTAAGACGATTCTGCTGCTCACTGTGCTCTGCGGTGTGCGGCTTCTGCCGAAAGAGGCCCGGGAGCGGTGCTTAGCTCTGCAGAGCACCGTACCTTCGTCTTTAGCCTCTCTTCTCGTCTACATCTTAGCAAAAAGCTTTTCCACTCTGTCTGGCAAGGAGAAACTGTGCCAGCACAGAAAACATCTCCCATCGTGTTCTAGAGGCTGCACGGAGGTCTGCCGAGTGTTTTGCAAGAAGAGAAAGAAAGTTGTCCAAAACAGCTTGCAATCGAATGTTCATGTGAATAGAAAAGGCAGGAGAGTGGTCAGGTACTGTTTTCTCTCAGTTGGCAAGCTGCGCACACAATCGCAGTGTTGTACAGCTTGTTTCATCACCTTTGCGAAGCTGCCGCTCTCTCCGTCTCCCGGAGACGAAGAAGCTGCTTCTTCGCGCAAAGACGATTCTGCCGCTCACAGTGCTCTGCGGTGTGCGCCTTCTGCCGAAAGAGGTCCGGGAGCGGTGCTTAGCTCTGCAGAGCACCGTACCTTCGTCTTTAGCGTCTCTTCTCGTCTACATCTTAGCAAAAAGCTTTTCCACTCTGTCTGGCAAGGAGAAACTGTGCCAGCACAGAAAACATCTCCCATCGTCTTCTAGAGGCTGCACGGAGGTCTGCCGAGTGTTTTGCAAGAAGAGAAAGAAAGTTGTCCAAAACAGCTTGCAATCGAATGTTCATGTGAATAGAAAAGGCAGGAGAGTGGTCAGGTACTGTTTTCTCTCAGTTGGCAAGCTGCGCACACAATCGCAGTGTTGTACAGCTTGTTTCATCACCTTTGCGAAGTTGCCGCTCTCTCCGGCTCCCGGAGACGAAGAAGCTGCTTCTTCGCGCAAAGACGATTCTGCCGCTCACAGTGCTCTGCGGTGTGCGCCTTCTGCCGAAAGAGGTACGGGAGCGGTGCTTAGCTCTGCAGAGCACCGTACCTTCGTCTTTAGCCTCTCTTCTCGTCTACATCTTAGCAAAATGCTTTTCCACTCTGTCTGGCAAGGAGAAACTGTGCCAGCACAGAAAACATCTCCCATCGTGTTCTAGAGGCTGCACGGAGGTCTGCCGAGTGTTTTGCAAGAAGAGAAAGAAAGTTGTCCAAAACAGCTTGCAATCGAATGTTCATGTGAATAGAAAAGGCAGGAGAGAGGTCAGGTACTGTTTTCTCTCAGTTGGCAACTGCGCACACAATCGCAGTGTTGTACAGCTTGTTTCATCACCTTTGCGAAGTTGCCGCTCTCTCCGGCTCCCGGAGACGAAGAAGCTGCTTCTTCGCGCAAAGACGATTCTGCCGCTCACAGTGCTCTGCGGTGTGCGCCTTCTGCCGAAAGAGGTCCGGGAGCGGTGCCTAGCTCTGCAGAGCACCGTACCTTCGTCTTTAGCCTCTCTTCTCGTCTACATCTTAGCAAAAAGCTTTTCCACTCTGTCTGGCAAGGAGAAACTGTGCCAGCACAGAAAACATCTCCCATCGTGTTCTAGAGGCTGCACGGAGGTCTGCCGAGTGTTTTGCAAGAAGAGAAAGAAAGTTGTCCAAAACAGCTTGCAATCCAATGTTCATGTGAATAGGAAAGGCAGGAGAGTGGTCAGGTACTGTTTTCTCTCACTTGGCAAGCTGCGCACACAATCGCAGTGTTGTACAGCTTGTTTCATCACCTTTGCGAAGTTGCCGCTCTCTCCGGCTCCCGGAGACGAAGAAGCTGCTTCTTCGCGCAAAGACGATTCTGCCGCTCACAGTGCTCTGCGGTGTGCGCCTTCTGCCGAAAGAGGTCTGGGAGCGGTGCTTAGCTCTGCAGAGCACCGTACCTTCGTCTTTAGCCTCTCTTCTCGTCTACATATTAGCAAAATGCTTTTCCACTCTGTCTGGCAAGGAGAAACTGTGCCAGCACAGAAAACATCTCCCATCGTGTTCTAGAAGCTGCACGGAGGTCTGCCGAGTGTTTTGCAAGAAGAGAAAGAAAGTTGTCCAAAACAGCTTGCAATCGAATGTTCATGTGGATAGAAAAGGCAGGAGAGTGGTCAGGTACTGTTTTCTCTCACTTGGCAAGCTGCGCACACAATCGCAGTGTTGTACAGCTTGTTTCATCACCTTTGCGAAGTTGCCGCTCTCTCCGGCTCCCGGAGACGAAGAAGCTGCTTCTTCGCGCAAAGACGATTCTGCCGCTCACAGTGCTCTGCGGTGTGCGCCTTCTGCCGAAAGAGGTCCGGGAGCGGTGCTTAGCTCTGCAGAGCACCGTACCTTCGTCTTTAGCCTCTCTTCTCGTCTACATCTTAGCAATAAGCTTTTCCACTCTGTCTGGCAAGGAGAAACTGTGCCAGCACAGAAAACATCTCCCATCGTGTTCTAGAGGCTGCACGAAGGTCTGCCGAGTGTTTTGCAAGAAGAGCAAGAAAGTTGTCAAAAACAGATTGCAATCGAATGTTCATGTGAATAGAAAAGGCAGGAGAGTGGTCAGGTACTGTTTTCTCTCAGTTGGCAAGCTGCGCACACAATCGCAGTGTTGTACAGCTTGTTTCATCACCTTTGCGAAGTTGCCGCTCTCTCCGGCTCCCGGAGACGAAGAAGCTGCTTCTTCGCGCAAAGACCATTCTGCCGCTCACTGTGCTCTGCGGTGTGCGCCTTCTGCCGAAAGAGGTCCGGGAGCGGTGCTTAGCTCTGCAGAGCACCGTACCTTCGTCTTTAGCCTCTCTTCTCGTCTACATCTTAGCAAAAAGCTTTTCCACTCTGTCTGGCAAGGAGAAACTGTGCCAGCACAGAAAACATCTCCCATCGTGTTCTAGAGGCTGCACGGAGGGCTGCCGAGTGTTTTGCAAGAAGAGAAAGAAAGTTGTCCAAAACAGCTTGCAATCGAATGTTCATGTGAATAGAAAAGGCAGGAGAGTGGTCAGGTACTGTTTTCTCTCACTTGGCAAGCTGCGCACACAATCGCAGTGTTGTACAGCTTGTTTCATCACCTTTGCGAAGTTGCCGCTCTCTCCTGCTCCCGGAGATGAAGAAGCTGCTTCTTCGCGCAAAGACGATTCTGCCGCTCACAGTGCTCTGCGGTGTGCGCCTTCTGCCGAAAGAGGTCCGGGAGCGGTGCTTAGCTCTGCAGAGCACCGTACCTTCGTCTTTAGCCTCTCTTCTCGTCTACATCTTAGCAAAATGCTTTTCCACTCTGTCTGGCAAGGAGAAACTGTGCCAGCACAGAAAACATCTCCCATCGTGTTCTAGAGGCTGCACGGAGGTCTGCCGAGTGTTTTGCAAGAAGAGCAAGAAAGTTGTCCAAAACAGCTTGCAATCCAATGTTCATGTGAATAGAAAAGGCAGGAGAGTGGTCAGGTACTGTTTTCTCTCACTTGGCAAGCTGCGCACACAATCGCAGTGTTGTACAGCTTGTTTCATCACCTTTGCGAAGTTGCCGCTCTCTCCGGCTCCCGGAGACGAAGAAGCTGCTTCTTCGCGCAAAGACCATTCTGCCGCTCACTGTGCTCTGCGGTGTGCGCCTTCTGCCGAAAGAGGTCCGGGAGCGGTGCTTAGCTCTGCAGAGCACCGTACCTTCGTCTTTAGCCTCTCTTCTCGTCTACATCTTAGCAAAAAGCTTTTCCACTCTGTCTGGCAAGGAGAAACTGTGCCAGCACAGAAAACATCTCCCATCGTGTTCTAGAAGCTAAACGGAGGTCTGCCGAGTGTTTTGCAAGAAGAGAAAGAAAGTTGTCCAAAACAGCTTGCAATCGAATGTTCATGTGAATAGAAAAGGCAGGAGAGTGGTCAGGTACTGTTTTCTCTCACTTGGCAAGCTGCGCACACAATCGCAGTGTTGTACAGCTTGTTTCATCACCTTTGCGAAGTTGCCGCTCTCTCCGGCTCCCGGAGACGAAGAAGCTGCTTCTTCGCGCTAAGACGATTCTGCTGCTCACTGTGCTCTGCGGTGTGCGGCTTCTGCCGAAAGAGGCCCGGGAGCGGTGCTTAGCTCTGCAGAGCACCGTACCTTCGTCTTTAGCCTCTCTTCTCGTCTACATCTTAGCAATAAGCTTTTCCACTCTGTCTGGCAAGGAGAAACTGTGCCAGCACAGAAAACATCTCCCATCGTGTTCTAGAGGCTGCACGAAGGTCTGCCGAGTGTTTTGCAAGAAGAGCAAGAAAGTTGTCCAAAACAGATTGCAATCGAATGTTCATGTGAATAGAAAAGGCAGGAGAGTGGTCAGGTACTGTTTTCTCTCAGTTGGCAAGCTGCGCACACAATCGCAGTGTTGTACAGCTTGTTTCATCACCTTTGCGAAGTTGCCGCTCTCTCCGGCTCCCGGAGACGAAGAAGCTGCTTCTTCGCGCAAAGACGATTCTGCCGCTCACAGTGCTCTGCGGTGTGCGCCTTCTGCCGAAAGAGGTCCGGGAGCGGTGCTTAGCTCTGCAGAGCACCGTACCTTCGTCTTTAGCCTCTCTTCTCGTCTACATCTTAGCAAAATGCTTTTCCACTCTGTCTGGCAAGGAGAAACTGTGCCAGCACAGAAAACATCTCCCATCGTGTTCTAGAGGCTGCACGGAGGTCTGCCGAGTGTTTTGCAAGAAGAGCAAGAAAGTTGTCCAAAACAGCTTGCAATCCAATGTTCATGTGAATAGAAAAGGCAGGAGAGTGGTCAGGTACTGTTTTCTCTCACTTGGCAAGCTGCGCACACAATCGCAGTGTTGTACAGCTTGTTTCATCACCTTTGCGAAGTTGCCGCTCTCTCCGGCTCCCGGAGACGAAGAAGCTGCTTCTTCGCGCAAAGACGATTCTGCCGCTCACAGTGCTCTGCGGTGTGCGCCTTCTGCCGAAAGAGGTCTGGGAGCGGTGCTTAGCTCTGCAGAGCACCGTACCTTCGTCTTTAGCCTCTCTTCTCGTCTACATCTTATCAAAATGCTTTTCCACTCTGTCTGGCAAGGAGAAACTGTGCCAGCACAGAAAACATCTCCCATCGTGTTCTAGAAGCTGCACGGAGGTCTGCCGAGTGTTTTGCAAGAAGAGAAAGAAAGTTGTCCAAAACAGCTTGCAATCCAATGTTCATGTGAATAGAAAAGGCAGGAGAGTGGTCAGGTACTGTTTTCTCTCAGTTGGCAAGCTGCGCACACAATCGCAGTGTTGTACAGCTTGTTTCATCACCTTTGCGAAGTTGCCGCTCTCTCCGGCTCCCGGATACGAAGAAGCTGCTTCTTCGCGCAAAGACCATTCTGCCGCTCACTGTGCTCTGCGGTGTGCGCCTTCTGCCGAAAGAGGTCCGGGAGCGGTGCTTAGCTCTGCAGAGCACCGTACCTTCGTCTTTAGCCTCTCTTCTCGTCTACATCTTAGCAAAAAGCTTTTCCACTCTGTCTGGCAAGGAGAAACTGTGCCAGCACAGAAAACATCTCCCATCGTGTTCTAGAAGCTAAACGGAGGTCTGCCGAGTGTTTTGAAGAAGAGAAAGAAAGTTGTCCAAAACAGCTTCCCATCGAATGTTCATGTGAATAGAAAATGCAGGAGAGTGGTCAGGTACTGTTTTCTCTCACTTGGCAAGCTGCGCACACAATCGCAGTGTTGTACAGCTTGTTTCATCACCTTTGCGAAGTTGCCGCTCTCTCCGGCTCCCGGAGACGAAGAAGCTGCTTCTTCGCGCTAAGACGATTCTGCTGCTCACTGTGCTCTGCGGTGTGCGGCTTCTGCCGAAAGAGGCCCGGGAGCGGTGCTTAGCTCTGCAGAGCACCGTACCTTCGTCTTTAGCCTCTCTTCTCGTCTACATCTTAGCAAAAAGCTTTTCCACTCTGTCTGGCAAGGAGAAACTGTGCCAGCACAGAAAACATCTCCCATCGTGTTCTAGAGGCTGCACGGAGGTCTGCCGAGTGTTTTGCAAGAAGAGAAAGAAAGTTGTCCAAAACAGCTTGCAATCGAATGTTCATGTGAATAGAAAAGGCAGGAGAGTGGTCAGGTACTGTTTTCTCTCAGTTGGCAAGCTGCGCACACAATCGCAGTGTTGTACAGCTTGTTTCATCACCTTTGCGAAGCTGCCGCTCTCTCCGGCTCCCGGAGACGAAGAAGCTGCTTCTTCGCGCAAAGACGATTCTGCCGCTCACAGTGCTCTGCGGTGTGCGCCTTCTGCCGAAAGAGGTCCGGGAGCGGTGCTTAGCTCTGCAGAGCACCGTACCTTCGTCTTTAGCCTCTCTTCTCGTCTACATCTTAGCAAAAAGCTTTTCCACTCTGTCTGGCAAGGAGAAACTGTGCCAGCACAGAAAACATCTCCCATCGTCTTCTAGAGGCTGCACGGAGGTCTGCCGAGTGTTTTGCAAGAAGAGAAAGAAAGTTGTCCAAAACAGCTTGCAATCGAATGTTCATGTGAATAGAAAAGGCAGGAGAGTGGTCAGGTACTGTTTTCTCTCAGTTGGCAAGCTGCGCACACAATCGCAGTGTTGTACAGCTTGTTTCATCACCTTTGCGAAGTTGCCGCTCTCTCCGGCTCCCGGAGACGAAGAAGCTGCTTCTTCGCGCAAAGACGATTCTGCCGCTCACAGTGCTCTGCGGTGTGCGCCTTCTGCCGAAAGAGGTACGGGAGCGGTGCTTAGCTCTGCAGAGCACCGTACCTTCGTCTTTAGCCTCTCTTCTCGTCTACATCTTAGCAAAAAGCTTTTCCACTCTGTCTGGCAAGGAGAAACTGTGCCAGCACAGAAAACATCTCCCATCGTGTTCTAGAGGCTGCACGGAGGTCTGCCGAGTGTTTTGCAAGAAGAGAAAGAAAGTTGTCCAAAACAGCTTGCAATCGAATGTTCATGTGAATAGAAAAGGCAGGAGAGTGGTCAGGTACTGTTTTCTCTCACTTGGCAAGCTGCGCACACAATCGCAGTGTTGTACAGCTTGTTTCATCACCTTTGCGAAGTTGCCGCTCTCTCCTGCTCCCGGAGATGAAGAAGCTGCTTCTTCGCGCAAAGACGATTCTGCCGCTCACAGTGCTCTGCGGTGTGCGCCTTCTGCCGAAAGAGGCCCGGGAGCTGTGCTTAGCTCTGCAGAGCACCGTACCTTCGTCTTTAGCCTCTCTTCTCGGCTACATCTTAGCAAAAAGCTTTTCCACTCTGTCTGGCAAGGAGAAACTGTGCCAGCACAGAAAACATCTCCCATCGTGTTCTAGAGGCTGCACGGAGGTCTGCCGAGTGTTTTGCAAGAAGAGCAAGAAAGTTGTCCAAAACAGCTTGCAATCAAATGTTCATGTGAATAGAAAAGACAGGAGAGTGGTCAGGTACTGTTTTCTCTCACTTGGCAAGCTGCGCACACAATCGCAGTGTTGTACAGCTTGTTTCATCACCTTTGCGAAGTTGCCGCTCTCTCCGGCTCCCGGAGACGAAGAAGCTGCTTCTTCGCGCAAAGACGATTCTGCCGCTCACAGTGCTCTGCGGTGTGCGCCTTCTGCCGAAAGAGGTCCGGGAGCGGTGCTTAGCTCTGCAGAGCACCGTACCTTCGTCTTTAGCCTCTCTTCTCGTCTACATCTTAGCAAAATGCTTTTCCACTCTGTCTGGCAAGGAGAAACTGTGCCAGCACAGAAAACATCTCCCATCGTGTTCTAGAGGCTGCACGGAGGTCTGCCGAGTGTTTTGCAAGAAGAGCAAGAAAGTTGTCCAAAACAGCTTGCAATCCAATGTTCATGTGAATAGAAAAGGCAGGAGAGTGGTCAGGTACTGTTTTCTCTCACTTGGCAAGCTGCGCACACAATCGCAGTGTTGTACAGCTTGTTTCATCACCTTTGCGAAGTTGCCGCTCTCTCCGGCTCCCGGAGACGAAGAAGCTGCTTCTTCGCGCAAAGACCATTCTGCCGCTCACTGTGCTCTGCGGTGTGCGCCTTCTGCCGAAAGAGGTCCGGGAGCGGTGCTTAGCTCTGCAGAGCACCGTACCTTCGTCTTTAGCCTCTCTTCTCGTCTACATCTTAGCAAAAAGCTTTTCCACTCTGTCTGGCAAGGAGAAACTGTGCCAGCACAGAAAACATCTCCCATCGTGTTCTAGAAGCTAAACGGAGGTCTGCCGAGTGTTTTGCAAGAAGAGAAAGAAAGTTGTCCAAAACAGCTTCCCATCGAATGTTCATGTGAATAGAAAAGGCAGGAGAGTGGTCAGGTACTGTTTTCTCTCAGTTGGCAAGCTGCGCACACAATCGCAGTGTTGTACAGCTTGTTTCATCACCTTTGCCAAGTTGCCGCTCTCTCCGGCTCCCGGAGACGAAGAAGCTGCTTCTTCGCGCTAAGACGATTCTGCTGCTCACTGTGCTCTGCGGTGTGCGGCTTCTGCCGAAAGAGGCCCGGGAGCGGTGCTTAGCTCTGCAGAGCACCGTACCTTCGTCTTTAGCCTCTCTTCTCGTCTACATCTTAGCAATAAGCTTTTCCACTCTGTCTGGCAAGGAGAAACTGTGCCAGCACAGAAAACATCTCCCATCGTGTTCTAGAGGCTGCACGAAGGTCTGCCGAGTGTTTTGCAAGAAGAGCAAGAAAGTTGTCCAAAACAGATTGCAATCGAATGTTCATGTGAATAGAAAAGGCAGGAGAGTGGTCAGGTACTGTTTTCTCTCAGTTGGCAAGCTGCGCACACAATCGCAGTGTTGTACAGCTTGTTTCATCACCTTTGCGAAGTTGCCGCTCTCTCCGGCTCCCGGAGACGAAGAAGCTGCTTCTTCGCGCAAAGACGATTCTGCCGCTCACAGTGCTCTGCGGTGTGCGCCTTCTGCCGAAAGAGGTCCGGGAGCGGTGCTTAGCTCTGCAGAGCACCGTACCTTCGTCTTTAGCCTCTCTTCTCGTCTACATCTTAGCAAAAAGCTTTTCCACTCTGTCTGGCAAGGAGAAACTGTGCCAGCACAGAAAACATCTCCCATCGTGTTCTAGAGGCTGCACGGAGGGCTGCCGAGTGTTTTGCAAGAAGAGAAAGAAAGTTGTCCAAAACAGCTTGCAATCGAATGTTCATGTGAATAGAAAAGGCAGGAGAGTGGTCAGGTACTGTTTTCTCTCACTTGGCAAGCTGCGCACACAATCGCAGTGTTGTACAGCTTGTTTCATCACCTTTGCGAAGTTGCCGCTCTCTCCGGCTCCCGGAGACGAAGAAGCTGCTTCTTCGCGCAAAGACGATTCTGCCGCTCACAGTGCTCTGCGGTGTGCGCCTTCTGCCTAAAGAGGCCCGGGAGCTGTGCTTAGCTCTGCAGAGCACCGTACCTTCGTCTTTAGCCTCTCTTCTCGTCTACATCTTAGCAAAAAGCTTTTCCACTCTGTCTGGCAAGGAGAAACTGTGCCGGCACAGAAAACATCTCCCATCGTGTTCTAGAGGCTGCACGGAGGTCTGCCGAGTGTTTTGCAAGAAGAGCAAGAAAGTTGTCCAAAACAGCTTGCAATCGAATGTTCATGTGAATAGAAAAGGCAGGAGAGTGGTCAGGTACTGTTTTCTCTCAGTTGGCAAGCTGCGCACACAATCGCAGTGTTGTACAGCTTGTTTCATCACCTTTGCGAAGCTGCCGCTCTCTCCGGCTCCCGGAGACGAAGAAGCTGCTTCTTCGCGCAAAGACGATTCTGCCGCTCACAGTGCTCTGCGGTGTGCGGCTTCTGCCGAAAGAGGCCCGGGAGCGGTGCTTAGCTCTGCAGAGCACCGTACCTTCGTCTTTAGCCTCTCTTCTCGTCTACATCTTAGCAAAAAGCTTTTCCACTCTGTCTGGCAAGGAGAAACTGTGCCAGCACAGAAAACATCTCCCATCGTGTTCTAGAGGCTGCACGGAGGTCTGCCGAGTGTTTTGCAAGAAGAGAAAGAAAGTTGTCCAAAACAGCTTGCAATCGAATGTTCATGTGAATAGAAAAGGCAGGAGAGAGGTCAGGTACTGTTTTCTCTCAGTTGGCAAGCTGCGCACACAATCGCAGTGTTGTACAGCTTGTTTCATCACCTTTGCGAAGTTGCCGCTCTCTCCGGCTCCCGGAGACGAAGAAGCTGCTTCTTCGCGCAAAGACGATTCTGCCGCTCACAGTGCTCTGCGGTGTGCGCCTTCTGCCGAAAGAGGCCCGGGAGCGGTGCTTAGCTCTGCAGAGCACCGTACCTTCGTCTTTAGCCTCTCTTCTCATCTACATCTTAGCAAAAAGCTTTTCCACTCTGTCTGGCAAGGAGAAACTGTGCCAGCACAGAAAACATCTCCCATCGTGTTCTAGAGGCTGCACGGAGGTCTGCCGAGTGTTTTGCAAGAAGAGCAAGAAAGTTGTCCAAAACAGCTTGCAATCGAATGTTCATGTTAATAGAAAAGGCAGGAGAGTGGTCAGGTACTCTTTTCTCTCACTTGGCAGGCTGCGCACACAATCGCAGTGTTGTACAGCTTGTTTCATCACCTTTGCGAAGTTGCCGCTCTCTCCGGCTCCCGGAGACGAAGAAGCTGCTTCTTCGCGCAAAGACGATTCTGCCGCTCACAGTGCTCTGCGGTGTGCGCCTTCTGCCGAAAGAGGCCCGGGAGCTGTGCTTAGCTCTGCAGAGCACCGTACCTTCGTCTTTAGCCTCTCTTCTCATCTACATCTTAGCAAAAAGCTTTTCCACTCTGTCTGGCAAGGAGAAACTGTGCCAGCACAGAAAACATCTCCCATCGTGTTCTAGAGGCTGCACGGAGGTCTGCCGAGTGTTTTGCAAGAAGAGAAAGAAAGTTGTCCAAAACAGCTTGCAATCGAATGTTCATGTGAATAGAAAAGGCAGGAGAGTGGTCAGGTACTGTTTTCTCTCACTTGGCAAGCTGCGCACACAATCGCAGTGTTGTACAGCTTGTTTCATCACCTTTGCGAAGTTGCCGCTCTCTCCGGCTCCCGGAGACGAAGAAGCTGCTTCTTCGCGCAAAGACGATTCTGCCGCTCACTGTGCTCTGCGGTGTGCGCCTTCTGCCGAAAGAGGTCCGGGAGCGGTGCTTAGCTCTGCAGAGCACCGTACCTTCGTCTTTAGCCTCTCTTCTCGTCTACATCTTAGCAAAAAGCTTTTCCACTCTGTCTGGCAAGGAGAAACTGTGCCAGCACAGAAAACATCTCCCATCGTGTTCTAGAGGCTGCACGGAGGTCTGCCGAGTGTTTTGCAAGAAGAGAAAGAAAGTTGTCCAAAACAGCTTGCAATCGAATGTTCATGTGAATAGAAAAGGCAGGAGAGTGGTCAGGTACTGTTTTCTCTCACTTGGCAAGCTGCGCACACAATCGCAGTGTTGTACAGCTTGTTTCATCACCTTTGCGAAGTTGCCGCTCTCTCCGGCTCCCGGAGACCAAGAAGCTGCTTCTTCGCGCAAAGACGATTCTGCCGCTCACAGTGCTCTGCGGTGTGCGCCTTCTGCCGAAAGAGGCCCGGGAGCGGTGCTTAGCTCTGCAGAGCACCGTACCTTCATCTTTAGCCTCTCTTCTCGTCTACATCTTAGCAAAAAGCTTTTCCACTCTGTCTGGCAAGGAGAAACTGTGCCAGCACAGAAAACATCTCCCATCGTGTTCTAGAGGCTGCACGGAGGTCTGCCGAGTGTTTTGCAAGAAGAGCAAGAAAGTTGTCCTAAACAGCTTGCAATCGAATGTTCATGTGAATAGAAAAGGCAGGAGAGTGGTCAGGTACTGTTTTCTCTCAGTTGGCAAGCTGCGCACACAATCGCAGTGTTGTACAGCTTGTTTCATCACCTTTGCGAAGCTGCCGCTCTCTCCGGCTCCCAGAGACGAAGAAGCTGCTTCTTCGCGCAAAGACGATTCTGCCGCTCACAGTGCTCTACGGTGTGCGCCTTCTGCCGAAAGAGGCCCGGGAGCGGTGCTTAGCTCTGCAGAGCACCGTACCTTCGTCTTTAGCCTCTCTTCTCGTCTACATCTTAGCAAAAAGCTTTTCCACTCTGTCTGGCAAGGAGAAACTGTGCCAGCACAGAAAACATCTCCCATCGTCTTCTAGAGGCTGCACGGAGGTCTGCCGAGTGTTTTGCAAGAAGAGAAAGAAAGTTGTCCAAAACAGCTTGCAATCGAATATTCATGTGAATAGAAAAAGCAGGAGAGTGGTCAGGTACTATTTTCTCTCACTTGGCAAGCTGCGCACACAATCGCAGTGTTGTACAGCTTGTTTCATCACCTTTGCGAAGTTGCCGCTCTCTCCGGCTCCCGGAGACGAAGAAGCTGCTTCTTCGCGCAAAGACGATTCTGCCGCTCACAGTGCTCTGCAGTGTGCGTCTTCAGCCGAAAGAGGCCCGGGAGCTGTGCTTAGCTCTGCAGAGCACCGTACCTTCGTCTTTAGCCTCTCTTCTCGTCTACATCTTAGCAAAAAGCTTTTCCACTCTGTCTGGCAAGGAGAAACTGTGCCAGCACAGAAAACATCTCCCATCGTGTTCTAGAGGCTGCACGGAGGGCTGCCGAGTGTTTTGCAAGAAGAGCAAGAAAGTCGTCCAAAAAAGCTTGCAATCGAATGTTCATGTGAATAGAAAAGGCAGGAGAGTGGTCAGGTACTGTTTTCTCTCACTTGGAAAGCTGCGCACACAATCGCATTGTTGTACAGCTTGTTTTATCACCTTTGCGAAGCTGCCGCTCTCTCCGGCTCCCAGAGACGAAGAAGCTGCTTCTTCGCGCAAAGACGATTCTGCCGCTCACAGTGCTCTGCGGTGTGCGCCTTCTGCCGAAAGAGGTCCGGGAGCGGTGCTTAGCTCTGCAGAGCACCGTACCTTCGTCTTTAGCCTCTCTTCTCGTCTACATCTTAGCAAAAAGCTTTTCCACTCTGTCTGGCAAGGAGAAACTGTGTCAGCACAGAAAACATCTCCCATCGTGTTCTAGAGGCTGCACGGAGGTCTGCCGAGTGTTTTGCAAGAAGAGAAAGAAAGTTGTCCAAAACAGCTTCCCATCGAATGTTCATGTGATTAGAAAAGGCAGGAGAGTGGTCAGGTACTGTTTTCTCTCACTTGGCAAGCTGCACACACAATCGCAGTGTTGTACAGCTTGTTTCATCACCTTTGCGAAGTTGCCGCTCTCTCCGGCTCCCGGAGACGAAGAAGCTGCTTCTTCGCGCAAAGACGATTCTGCCGCTCACTGTGCTCTGCGGTGTGCGCCTTCTGCCGAAAGAGGTCCGGGAGCGGTGCTTAGCTCTGCAGAGCACCGTACCTTCGTCTTTAGCCTCTCTTCTCGTCTACATCTTAGCAAAAAGCTTTTCCACTCTGTCTGGCAAGGAGAAACTGTGCCAGCACAGAAAACATCTCCCATCGTGTTCTAGAAGCTAAACGGAGGTCTGCCGAGTGTTTTGCAAGAAGAGAAAGAAAGTTGTCCAAAACAGCTTGCAATCGAATGTTCATGTGAATAGAAAAGGCAGGAGAGTGGTCAGGTACTGTTTTCTCTCACTTGGCAAGCTGCGCACACAATCGCAGTGTTGTACAGCTTGTTTCATCACCTTTGCGAAGTTGCCGCTCTCTCCGGCTCCCGGAGACGAAGAAGCTGCTTCTTCGCGCAAAGACGATTCTGCCGCTCACAGTGCTCTGCGGTGTGCGCCTTCTGCCGAAAGACGCCCGGGAGCAGTGCTTAGCTCTGCAGAGCACCGTACCTTCGTCTTTAGCCTCTCTTCTCGTCTACATCTTAGCAAAAAGCTTTTCCACTCTGTCTGGCAAGGAGAAACTGTGCCAGCACAGAAAACATCTCCCATCGTGTTCTAGAGGCTGCACGGAGGTCTGCCGAGTGTTTTGCAAGTAGAGAAAGAAAGTTGTCCAAAACAGCTTGCAATCGAATGTTCATGTGAATAGAAAAGGCAGGAGAGTGGTCAGGTACTGTTTTCTCTCAGTTGGCAAGCTGCGCACACAATCGCAGTGTTGTACAGCTTGTTTCATCACCTTTGCGAAGCTGCCGCTCTCTCCGGCTCCCGGAGACGAAGAAGCTGCTTCTTCGCGCAAAGACGATTCTGCCGCTCACAGTGTTCTGCGGTGTGCGCCTTCTGCCGAAAGAGGTCCGGGAGCGGTGCTTAGCTCTGCAGAGCACCGTACCTTCGTCTTTAGCCTCTCTTCTCGTCTACATCTTAGCAAAAAGCTTTTCCACACTGTCTGGCAAGGAGAAACTGTGCCAGCACAGAAAACATCTCCCATCGTGTTCTAGAGGCTGCACGGAGTTCTGCCGAGTGTTTTGCAAGAAGAGAAAGAAAGTTGTCCAAAACAGCTTGCAATCGAATGTTCATGTGAATAGAAAAGGCAGGAGAGTGGTCAGGTACTATTTTCTCTCACTTGGCAAGCTGCACACACAATCGCAGTGTTGTACAGCTTGTTTCATCACCTTTGCGAAGTTGCCGCTCTCTCCGGCTCCCAGAGACGAAGAAGCTGCTTCTTCGCGCAAAGACGATTCTGCCGCTCACAGTGCTCTGCGGTGTGCGCCTTCTGCCGAAAGAGGTCCGGGAGTGGTGCTTAGCTCTGCAGAGCACCGTACCTTCGTCTTTAGCCTCTCTTCACGTCTACATCTTAGCAAAAAGCTTTTCCACTCTGTCTGGAAAGGAGAAACTGTGCCAGCACAGAAAACATCTCCCATCGTGTTCTAGAGGCTGCACGGAGGTCTGCCGAGTGTTTTGCAAGAAGAGAAAGAAAGTTGTCCAAAACAGCTTGCAATCGAATGTTCATGTGAATAGAAAAGGCAGGAGAGTGGTCAGGTACTGTTTTCTCTCACTTGGCAAGCTGCGCACACAATCGCAGTGTTGTACAGCTTGTTTCATCACCTTTGCGAAGCTGCCGCTCTCTCCGGCTCCCGGAGACGAAGAAGCTGCTTCTTCGCGCAAAGACGATTCTGCCGCTCACAGTGCTCTGCGGTGTGCGGCTTCTGCCGAAAGAGGCCCGGGAGCGGTGCTTAGCTCTGCAGAGCACCGTACCTTCGTCTTTAGCCTCTCTTCTCGTCTACATCTTAGCAAAAAGCTTTTCCACTCTGTCTGGCAAGGAGAAACTGTGCCAGCACAGAAAACATCTCCCATCGTGTTCTAGAGGCTGCACGGAGGTCTGCCGAGTGTTTTGCAAGAAGAGAAAGAAAGTTGTCCAAAACAGCTTGCAATCGAATGTTCATGTGAATAGAAAAGGCAGGAGAGAGGTCAGGTACTGTTTTCTCTCAGTTGGCAAGCTGCGCACACAATCGCAGTGTTGTACAGCTTGTTTCATCACCTTTGCGAAGTTGCCGCTCTCTCCGGCTCCCGGAGACGAAGAAGCTGCTTCTTCGCGCAAAGACGATTCTGCCGCTCACAGTGCTCTGCGGTGTGCGCCTTCTGCCGAAAGAGGCCCGGGAGCGGTGCTTAGCTCTGCAGAGCACCGTACCTTCGTCTTTAGCCTCTCTTCTCATCTACATCTTAGCAAAAAGCTTTTCCACTCTGTCTGGCAAGGAGAAACTGTGCCAGCACAGAAAACATCTCCCATCGTGTTCTAGAGGCTGCACGGAGGTCTGCCGAGTGTTTTGCAAGAAGAGCAAGAAAGTTGTCCAAAACAGCTTGCAATCGAATGTTCATGTTAATAGAAAAGGCAGGAGAGTGGTCAGGTACTCTTTTCTCTCACTTGGCAGGCTGCGCACACAATCGCAGTGTTGTACAGCTTGTTTCATCACCTTTGCGAAGTTGCCGCTCTCTCCGGCTCCCGGAGACGAAGAAGCTGCTTCTTCGCGCAAAGACGATTCTGCCGCTCACAGTGCTCTGCGGTGTGCGCCTTCTGCCGAAAGAGGCCCGGGAGCTGTGCTTAGCTCTGCAGAGCACCGTACCTTCGTCTTTAGCCTCTCTTCTCATCTACATCTTAGCAAAAAGCTTTTCCACTCTGTCTGGCAAGGAGAAACTGTGCCAGCACAGAAAACATCTCCCATCGTGTTCTAGAGGCTGCACGGAGGTCTGCCGAGTGTTTTGCAAGAAGAGAAAGAAAGTTGTCCAAAACAGCTTGCAATCGAATGTTCATGTGAATAGAAAAGGCAGGAGAGTGGTCAGGTACTGTTTTCTCTCACTTGGCAAGCTGCGCACACAATCGCAGTGTTGTACAGCTTGTTTCATCACCTTTGCGAAGTTGCCGCTCTCTCCGGCTCCCGGAGACGAAGAAGCTGCTTCTTCGCGCAAAGACGATTCTGCCGCTCACAGTGCTCTGCGGTGTGCGCCTTCTGCCGAAAGAGGCCCGGGAGCTGTGCTTAGCTCTGCAGAGCACCGTACCTTCGTCTTTAGCCTCTCTTCTCGTCTACATCTTAGCAAAAAGCTTTTCCACTCTGTCTGGCAAGGAGAAACTGTGCCAGCACAGAAAACATCTCCCATCGTGTTCTAGAGGCTGCACGGAGGTCTGCCGAGTGTTTTGCAAGAAGAGAAAGAAAGTTGTCCAAAACAGCTTCAAATCCAATGTTCATGTGAATAGAAAAGGCAGGAGAGTGGTCAGGTACTGTTTTCTCTCAGTTGGCAAGCTGCGCACACAATCGCAGTGTTGTACAGCTTGTTTCATCACCTTTGCGAAGTTGCCGCTCTCTCCGGCTCCCGGAGACGAAGAAGCTGCTTCTTCGCGCAAAGACGATTCTGCCGCTCACAGTGCTCTGCGGTGTGCGCCTTCTGCCGAAAGAGGTCCGGGAGCGGTGCTTAGCTCTGCAGAGCACCGTACCTTCGTCTTTAGCCTCTCTTCTCGTCTACATCTTATCAAAATGCTTTTCCACTCTGTCTGGCAAGGAGAAACTGTGCCAGCACAGAAAACATCTCCCATCGTGTTCTAGAAGCTGCACGGAGGTCTGCCGAGTGTTTTGCAAGAAGAGAAAGAAAGTTGTCCAAAACAGCTTGCAATCGAATGTTCATGTGAATAGAAAAGGCAGGAGAGTGGTCAGGTACTGTTTTCTCTCACTTGGCAAGCTGCGCACACAATCGCAGTGTTGTAAAGCTTGTTTCATCACCTTTGCGAAGTTGCCGCCCTCTCCGGCTCCCGGAGACGAAGAAGCTGCTTCTTCGCGCAAAGACGATTCTGCCGCTCACTGTGCTCTGCGGTGTGCGCCTTCTGCCGAAAGAGGTCCGGGAGCGGTGCTTAGCTCTGCAGAGCACCGTACCTTCGTCTTTAGCCTCTCTTCTCGTCTACATCTTAGCAAAAAGCTTTTCCACTCTGTCTGGCAAGGAGAAACTGTGCCAGCACAGAAAACATCTCCCATCGTGTTCTAGAGGCTGCACGGAGGTCTGCCGAGTGTTTTGCAAGAAGAGCAAGAAAGTTGTCCAAAACAGCTTGCAATCGAATGTTCATGTTAATAGAAAAGGCAGGAGAGTGGTCAGGTACTCTTTTCTCTCACTTGGCAGGCTGCGCACACAATCGCAGTGTTGTACAGCTTGTTTCATCACCTTTGCGAAGTTGCCGCTCTCTCCGGCTCCCGGAGACGAAGAAGCTGCTTCTTCGCGCAAAGACGATTCTGCCGCTCACAGTGCTCTGCGGTGTGCGCCTTCTGCCGAAAGAGGCCCGGGAGCTGTGCTTAGCTCTGCAGAGCACCGTACCTTCGTCTTTAGCCTCTCTTCTCATCTACATCTTAGCAAAAAGCTTTTCCACTCTGTCTGGCAAGGAGAAACTGTGCCAGCACAGAAAACATCTCCCATCGTGTTCTAGAGGCTGCACGGAGGTCTGCCGAGTGTTTTGCAAGAAGAGAAAGAAAGTTGTCCAAAACAGCTTGCAATCGAATGTTCATGTGAATAGAAAAGGCAGGAGAGTGGTCACGTACTGTTTTCTCTCAGTTGGCAAGCTGCGCACACAATCGCAGTGTTGTACAGCTTGTTTCATCACCTTTGCGAAGTTGCCGCTCTCTCCGGCTCCCGGAGACGAAGAAGCTGCTTCTTCGCGCAAAGACGATTCTGCCGCTCACTGTGCTCTGCGGTGTGCGCCTTCTGCCGAAAGAGGTCCGGGAGCGGTGCTTAGCTCTGCAGAGCACCGTACCTTCGTCTTTAGCCTCTCTTCTCGTCTACATCTTAGCAAAAAGCTTTTCCACTCTGTCTGGCAAGGAGAAACTGTGCCAGCACAGAAAACATCTCCCATCGTGTTCTAGAGGCTGCACGGAGGTCTGCCGAGTGTTTTGCAAGAAGAGAAAGAAAGTTGTCCAAAACAGCTTGCAATCGAATGTTCATGTGAATAGAAAAGGCAGGAGAGTGGTCAGGTACTGTTTTCTCTCACTTGGCAAGCTGCGCACACAATCGCAGTGTTGTACAGCTTGTTTCATCACCTTTGCGAAGTTGCCGCTCTCTCCGGCTCCCGGAGACGAAGAAGCTGCTTCTTCGCGCAAAGACGATTCTGCCGCTCACAGTGCTCTGCGGTGTGCGCCTTCTGCCGAAAGAGGCCCGGGAGCGGTGCTTAGCTCTGCAGAGCACCGTACCTTCATCTTTAGCCTCTCTTCTCGTCTACATCTTAGCAAAAAGCTTTTCCACTCTGTCTGGCAAGGAGAAACTGTGCCAGCACAGAAAACATCTCCCATCGTGTTCTAGAGGCTGCACGGAGGTCTGCCGAGTGTTTTGCAAGAAGAGCAAGAAAGTTGTCCTAAACAGCTTGCAATCGAATGTTCATGTGAATAGAAAAGGCAGGAGAGTGGTCAGGTACTGTTTTCTCTCAGTTGGCAAGCTGCGCACACAATCGCAGTGTTGTACAGCTTGTTTCATCACCTTTGCGAAGCTGCCGCTCTCTCCGGCTCCCAGAGACGAAGAAGCTGCTTCTTCGCGCAAAGACGATTCTGCCGCTCACAGTGCTCTACGGTGTGCGCCTTCTGCCGAAAGAGGCCCGGGAGCGGTGCTTAGCTCTGCAGAGCACCGTACCTTCGTCTTTAGCCTCTCTTCTCGTCTACATCTTAGCAAAAAGCTTTTCCACTCTGTCTGGCAAGGAGAAACTGTGCCAGCACAGAAAACATCTCCCATCGTCTTCTAGAGGCTGCACGGAGGTCTGCCGAGTGTTTTGCAAGAAGAGAAAGAAAGTTGTCTAAAACAGCTTGCAATCGAATATTCATGTGAATAGAAAAAGCAGGAGAGTGGTCAGGTACTATTTTCTCTCACTTGGCAAGCTGCGCACACAATCGCAGTGTTGTACAGCTTGTTTCATCACCTTTGCGAAGTTGCCGCTCTCTCCGGCTCCCGGAGACGAAGAAGCTGCTTCTTCGCGCAAAGACGATTCTGCCGCTCACAGTGCTCTGCAGTGTGCGTCTTCAGCCGAAAGAGGCCCGGGAGCTGTGCTTAGCTCTGCAGAGCACCGTACCTTCGTCTTTAGCCTCTCTTCTCGTCTACATCTTAGCAAAAAGCTTTTCCACTCTGTCTGGCAAGGAGAAACTGTGCCAGCACAGAAAACATCTCCCATCGTGTTCTAGAGGCTGCACGGAGGGCTGCCGAGTGTTTTGCAAGAAGAGCAAGAAAGTCGTCCAAAAAAGCTTGCAATCGAATGTTCATGTGAATAGAAAAGGCAGGAGAGTGGTCAGGTACTGTTTTCTCTCACTTGGCAAGCTGCGCACACAATCGCATTGTTGTACAGCTTGTTTTATCACCTTTGCGAAGCTGCCGCTCTCTCCGGCTCCCAGAGACGAAGAAGCTGCTTCTTCGCGCAAAGACGATTCTGCCGCTCACAGTGCTCTGCGGTGTGCGCCTTCTGCCGAAAGAGGTCCGGGAGCGGTGCTTAGCTCTGCAGAGCACCGTACCTTCGTCTTTAGCCTCTCTTCTCGTCTACATCTTAGCAAAAAGCTTTTCCACTCTGTCTGGCAAGGAGAAACTGTGTCAGCACAGAAAACATCTCCCATCGTGTTCTAGAAGCTGCACGGAGGTCTGCCGAGTGTTTTGCAAGAAGAGAAAGAAAGTTGTCCAAAACAGCTTCCCATCGAATGTTCATGTGATTAGAAAAGGCAGGAGAGTGGTCAGGTACTGTTTTCTCTCAGTTGGCAAGCTGCGCACACAATCGCAGTGTTGTACAGCTTGTTTCATCACCTTTGCGAAGTTGCCGCTCTCTCCGGCTCCCGGAGACGAAGAAGCTGCTTCTTCGCGCAAAGACGATTCTGCCGCTCACTGTGCTCTGCGGTGTGCGCCTTCTGCCGAAAGAGGTCCGGGAGCGGTGCTTAGCTCTGCAGAGCACCGTACCTTCGTCTTTAGCCTCTCTTCTCGTCTACATCTTAGCAAAAAGCTTTTCCACTCTGTCTGGCAAGGAGAAACTGTGCCAGCACAGAAAACATCTCCCATCGTGTTCTAGAAGCTAAACGGAGGTCTGCCGAGTGTTTTGCAAGAAGAGAAAGAAAGTTGTCCAAAACAGCTTGCAATCGAATGTTCATGTGAATAGAAAAGGCAGGAGAGTGGTCAGGTACTGTTTTCTCTCAGTTGGCAAGCTGCGCACACAATCGCAGTGTTGTACAGCTTGTTTCATCACCTTTGCGAAGTTGCCGCTCTCTCCGGCTCCCGGAGACGAAGAAGCTGCTTCTTCGCGCAAAGACGATTCTGCCGCTCACAGTGCTCTGCGGTGTGCGCCTTCTGCCGAAAGACGCCCGGGAGCAGTGCTTAGCTCTGCAGAGCACCGTACCTTCGTCTTTAGCCTCTCTTCTCGTCTACATCTTAGCAAAAAGCTTTTCCACTCTGTCTGGCAAGGAGAAACTGTGCCAGCACAGAAAACATCTCCCATCGTGTTCTAGAGGCTGCACGGAGGTCTGCCGAGTGTTTTGCAAGTAGAGAAAGAAAGTTGTCCAAAACAGCTTGCAATCGAATGTTCATGTGAATAGAAAAGGCAGGAGAGTGGTCAGGTACTGTTTTCTCTCAGTTGGCAAGCTGCGCACACAATCGCAGTGTTGTACAGCTTGTTTCATCACCTTTGCGAAGCTGCCGCTCTCTCCGGCTCCCGGAGACGAAGAAGCTGCTTCTTCGCGCAAAGACGATTCTGCCGCTCACAGTGTTCTGCGGTGTGCGCCTTCTGCCGAAAGAGGTCCGGGAGCGGTGCTTAGCTCTGCAGAGCACCGTACCTTCGTCTTTAGCCTCTCTTCTCGTCTACATCTTAGCAAAAAGCTTTTCCACACTGTCTGGCAAGGAGAAACTGTGCCAGCACAGAAAACATCTCCCATCGTGTTCTAGAGGCTGCACGGAGTTCTGCCGAGTGTTTTGCAAGAAGAGAAAGAAAGTTGTCCAAAACAGCTTGCAATCGAATGTTCATGTGAATAGAAAAGGCAGGAGAGTGGTCAGGTACTATTTTCTCTCACTTGGCAAGCTGCACACACAATCGCAGTGTTGTACAGCTTGTTTCATCACCTTTGCGAAGTTGCCGCTCTCTCCGGCTCCCAGAGACGAAGAAGCTGCTTCTTCGCGCAAAGACGATTCTGCCGCTCACAGTGCTCTGCGGTGTGCGCCTTCTGCCGAAAGAGGTCCGGGAGTGGTGCTTAGCTCTGCAGAGCACCGTACCTTCGTCTTTAGCCTCTCTTCACGTCTACATCTTAGCAAAAAGCTTTTCCACTCTGTCTGGAAAGGAGAAACTGTGCCAGCACAGAAAACATCTCCCATCGTGTTCTAGAGGCTGCACGGAGGTCTGCCGAGTGTTTTGCAAGAAGAGAAAGAAAGTTGTCCAAAACAGGTTGCAATCGAATGTTCATGTGAATAGAAAAGGCTGGAGAGTGGTCAGGTACTGTTTTCTCTCACTTGGCAAGCTGCGCACACAATCGCAGTGTTGTACAGCTTGTTTCATCACCTTTGCGAAGTTGCCGCTCTCTCCGGCTCCCGGAGACGAAGAAGCTGCTTCTTCGCGCAAAGACGATTCTGCCGCTCACAGTGCTCTGCAGTGTGCGTCTTCAGCCGAAAGAGGCCCGGGAGCTGTGCTTAGCTCTGCAGAGCACCGTACCTTCGTCTTTAGCCTCTCTTCTCGTCTACATCTTAGCAAAAAGCTTTTCCACTCTGTCTGGCAAGGAGAAACTGTGCCAGCACAGAAAACATCTCCCATCGTGTTCTAGAGGCTGCACGGAGGGCTGCCGAGTGTTTTGCAAGAAGAGCAAGAAAGTCGTCCAAAAAAGCTTGCAATCGAATGTTCATGTGAATAGAAAAGGCAGGAGAGTGGTCAGGTACTGTTTTCTCTCACTTGGCAAGCTGCGCACACAATCGCATTGTTGTACAGCTTGTTTTATCACCTTTGCGAAGCTGCCGCTCTCTCCGGCTCCCAGAGACGAAGAAGCTGCTTCTTCGCGCAAAGACGATTCTGCCGCTCACAGTGCTCTGCGGTGTGCGCCTTCTGCCGAAAGAGGTCCGGGAGCGGTGCTTAGCTCTGCAGAGCACCGTACCTTCGTCTTTAGCCTCTCTTCTCGTCTACATCTTAGCAAAAAGCTTTTCCACTCTGTCTGGCAAGGAGAAACTGTGTCAGCACAGAAAACATCTCCCATCGTGTTCTAGAAGCTGCACGGAGGTCTGCCGAGTGTTTTGCAAGAAGAGAAAGAAAGTTGTCCAAAACAGCTTCCCATCGAATGTTCATGTGATTAGAAAAGGCAGGAGAGTGGTCAGGTACTGTTTTCTCTCACTTGGCAAGCTGCGCACACAATCGCAGTGTTGTACAGCTTGTTTCATCACCTTTGCGAAGTTGCCGCTCTCTCCGGCTCCCGGAGACGAAGAAGCTGCTTCTTCGCGCAAAGACGATTCTGCCGCTCACTGTGCTCTGCGGTGTGCGCCTTCTGCCGAAAGAGGTCCGGGAGCGGTGCTTAGCTCTGCAGAGCACCGTACCTTCGTCTTTAGCCTCTCTTCTCGTCTACATCTTAGCAAAAAGCTTTTCCACTCTGTCTGGCAAGGAGAAACTGTGCCAGCACAGAAAACATCTCCCATCGTGTTCTAGAAGCTAAACGGAGGTCTGCCGAGTGTTTTGCAAGAAGAGAAAGAAAGTTGTCCAAAACAGCTTGCAATCGAATGTTCATGTGAATAGAAAAGGCAGGAGAGTGGTCAGGTACTGTTTTCTCTCACTTGGCAAGCTGCGCACACAATCGCAGTGTTGTACAGCTTGTTTCATCACCTTTGCGAAGTTGCCGCTCTCTCCGGCTCCCGGAGACGAAGAAGCTGCTTCTTCGCGCAAAGACGATTCTGCCGCTCACAGTGCTCTGCGGTGTGCGCCTTCTGCCGAAAGACGCCCGGGAGCAGTGCTTAGCTCTGCAGAGCACCGTACCTTCGTCTTTAGCCTCTCTTCTCGTCTACATCTTAGCAAAAAGCTTTTCCACTCTGTCTGGCAAGGAGAAACTGTGCCAGCACAGAAAACATCTCCCATCGTGTTCTAGAGGCTGCACGGAGGTCTGCCGAGTGTTTTGCAAGTAGAGAAAGAAAGTTGTCCAAAACAGCTTGCAATCGAATGTTCATGTGAATAGAAAAGGCAGGAGAGTGGTCAGGTACTGTTTTCTCTCAGTTGGCAAGCTGCGCACACAATCGCAGTGTTGTACAGCTTGTTTCATCACCTTTGCGAAGCTGCCGCTCTCTCCGGCTCCCGGAGACGAAGAAGCTGCTTCTTCGCGCAAAGACGATTCTGCCGCTCACAGTATTCTGCGGTGTGCGCCTTCTGCCGAAAGAGGTCCGGGAGCGGTGCTTAGCTCTGCAGAGCACCGTACCTTCGTCTTTAGCCTCTCTTCTCGTCTACATCTTAGCAAAAAGCTTTTCCACACTGTCTGGCAAGGAGAAACTGTGCCAGCACAGAAAACATCTCCCATCGTGTTCTAGAGGCTGCACGGAGTTCTGCCGAGTGTTTTGCAAGAAGAGAAAGAAAGTTGTCCAAAACAGCTTGCAATCGAATGTTCATGTGAATAGAAAAGGCAGGAGAGTGGTCAGGTACTGTTTTCTCTCACTTGGCAGGCTGCGCACACAATCGCAGTGTTGTACAGCTTGTTTCATCACCTTTGCGAAGTTGCCGCTCTCTCCGGCTCCCGGAGACGAAGAAGCTGCTTCTTCGCGCAAAGACGATTCTGCCGCTCACAGTGCTCTGCGGTGTGCGCCTTCTGCCGAAAGAGGCCCGGGAGCTGTGCTTAGCTCTGCAGAGCACCGTACCTTCGTCTTTAGCCTCTCTTCTCATCTACATCTTAGCAAAAAGCTTTTCCACTCTGTCTGGCAAGGAGAAACTGTGCCAGCACAGAAAACATCTCCCATCGTGTTCTAGAGGCTGCACGGAGGTCTGCCGAGTGTTTTGCAAGAAGAGAAAGAAAGTTGTCCAAAACAGCTTGCAATCGAATGTTCATGTGAATAGAAAAGGCAGGAGAGTGGTCAGGTACTGTTTTCTCTCACTTGGCAAGCTGCGCACACAATCGCAGTGTTGTACAGCTTGTTTCATCACCTTTGCGAAGTTGCCGCTCTCTCCGGCTCCCGGAGACGAAGAAGCTGCTTCTTCGCGCAAAGACGATTCTGCCGCTCACAGTGCTCTGCGGTGTGCGCCTTCTGCCGAAAGAGGCCCGGGAGCTGTGCTTAGCTCTGCAGAGCACCGTACCTTCGTCTTTAGCCTCTCTTCTCGTCTACATCTTAGCAAAAAGCTTTTCCACTCTGTCTGGCAAGGAGAAACTGTGCCAGCACAGAAAACATCTCCCATCGTGTTCTAGAGGCTGCACGGAGGTCTGCCGAGTGTTTTGCAAGAAGAGAAAGAAAGTTGTCCAAAACAGCTTGCAATCGAATGTTCATGTGAATAGAAAAGGCAGGAGAGTGGTCAGGTACTGTTTTCTCTCAGTTGGCAAGCTGCGCACACAATCGCAGTGTTGTACAGCTTGTTTCATCACCTTTGCGAAGTTGCCGCTCTCTCCGGCTCCCGGAGACGAAGAAGCTGCTTCTTCGCGCAAAGACGATTCTGCCGCTCACAGTGCTCTGCGGTGTGCGCCTTCTGCCGAAAGAGGCCCGGGAGCGGTGCTTAGCTCTGCAGAGCACCGTACCTTCATCTTTAGCCTCTCTTCTCGTCTACATCTTAGCAAAAAGCTTTTCCACTCTGTCTGGCAAGGAGAAACTGTGCCAGCACAGAAAACATCTCCCATCGTGTTCTAGAGGCTGCACGGAGGTCTGCCGAGTGTTTTGCAAGAAGAGCAAGAAAGTTGTCCAAAACAGCTTGCAATCGAATGTTCATGTGAATAGAAAAGGCAGGAGAGTGGTCAGGTACTGTTTTCTCTCACTTGGCAAGCTGCGCACACAATCGCAGTGTTGTACAGCTTGTTTCATCACCTTTGCGAAGTTGCCGCCCTCTCCGGCTCCCGGAGACGAAGAAGCTGCTTCTTCGCGCAAAGACGATTCTGCCGCTCACTGTGCTCTGCGGTGTGCGCCTTCTGCCGAAAGAGGTCCGGGAGCGGTGCTTAGCTCTGCAGAGCACCGTACCTTCGTCTTTAGCCTCTCTTCTCGTCTACATCTTAGCAAAAAGCTTTTCCACTCTGTCTGGCAAGGAGAAACTGTGCCAGCACAGAAAACATCTCCCATCGTGTTCTAGAGGCTGCACGGAGGTCTGCCGAGTGTTTTGCAAGAAGAGAAAGAAAGTTGTCCAAAACAGCTTGCAATCGAATGTTCATGTGAATAGAAAAGGCAGGAGAGTGGTCAGGTACTGTTTTCTCTCAGTTGGCAAGCTGCGCACACAATCGCAGTGTTGTACAGCTTGTTTCATCACCTTTGCGAAGTTGCCGCTCTCTCCGGCTCCCGGAGACGAAGAAGCTGCTTCTTCGCGCAAAGACGATTCTGCCGCTCACAGTGCTCTGCGGTGTGCGCCTTCTGCCGAAAGAGGCCCGGGAGCGGTGCTTAGCTCTGCAGAGCACCGTACCTTCATCTTTAGCCTCTCTTCTCGTCTACATCTTAGCAAAAAGCTTTTCCACTCTGTCTGGCAAGGAGAAACTGTGCCAGCACAGAAAACATCTCCCATCGTGTTCTAGAGGCTGCACGGAGGTCTGCCGAGTGTTTTGCAAGAAGAGCAAGAAAGTTGTCCTAAACAGCTTGCAATCGAATGTTCATGTGAATAGAAAAGGCAGGAGAGTGGTCAGGTACTGTTTTCTCTCAGTTGGCAAGCTGCGCACACAATCGCAGTGTTGTACAGCTTGTTTCATCACCTTTGCGAAGCTGCCGCTCTCTCCGGCTCCCAGAGACGAAGAAGCTGCTTCTTCGCGCAAAGACGATTCTGCCGCTCACAGTGCTCTGCGGTGTGCGCCTTCTGCCGAAAGAGGCCCGGGAGCGGTGCTTAGCTCTGCAGAGCACCGTACCTTCGTCTTTAGCCTCTCTTCTCGTCTACATCTTAGCAAAAAGCTTTTCCACTCTGTCTGGCAAGGAGAAACTGTGCCAGCACAGAAAACATCTCCCATCGTCTTCTAGAGGCTGCACGGAGGTCTGCCGAGTGTTTTGCAAGAAGAGAAAGAAAGTTGTCCAAAACAGCTTGCAATCGAATGTTCATGTGAATAGAAAAAGCAGGAGAGTGGTCAGGTACTATTTTCTCTCACTTGGCAAGCTGCGCACACAATCGCAGTGTTGTACAGCTTGTTTCATCACCTTTGCGAAGTTGCCGCTCTCTCTGGCTCCCGGAGACGAAGAAGCTGCTTCTTCGCGCAAAGACGATTCTGCCGCTCACAGTGCTCTGCGGTGTGCGCCTTCTGCCGAAAGAGGTCCGGGAGCGGTGCTTAGCTCTGCAGAGCACCGTACCTTCGTCTTTAGCCTCTCTTCTCGTCTACATCTTAGCAAAAAGCTTTTCCACTCTGTCTGGCAAGGAGAAACTGTGCCAGCACAGAAAACATCTCCCATCGTGTTCTAGAGGCTGCACGGAGGTCTGCCGAGTGTTTTGCAAGAAGAGAAAGAAAGTTGTCCAAAACAGCTTGCAATCGAATGTTCATGTGAATAGAAAAGGCAGGAGAGTGGTCAGGTACTGTTTTCTCTCAGTTGGCAAGCTGCGCACACAATCGCAGTGTTGTACAGCTTGTTTCATCACCTTTGCGAAGTTGCCGCTCTCTCCGGCTCCCGGAGACGAAGAAGCTGCTTCTTCGCGCAAAGACGATTCTGCCGCTCACAGTGCTCTGCGGTGTGCGCCTTCTGCCGAAAGAGGCCCGGGAGCGGTGCTTAGCTCTGCAGAGCACCGTACCTTCATCTTTAGCCTCTCTTCTCGTCTACATCTTAGCAAAAAGCTTTTCCACTCTGTCTGGCAAGGAGAAACTGTGCCAGCACAGAAAACATCTCCCATCGTGTTCTAGAGGCTGCACGGAGGTCTGCCGAGTGTTTTGCAAGAAGAGCAAGAAAGTTGTCCTAAACAGCTTGCAATCGAATGTTCATGTGAATAGAAAAGGCAGGAGAGTGGTCAGGTACTGTTTTCTCTCAGTTGGCAAGCTGCGCACACAATCGCAGTGTTGTACAGCTTGTTTCATCACCTTTGCGAAGCTGCCGCTCTCTCCGGCTCCCAGAGACGAAGAAGCTGCTTCTTCGCGCAAAGACGATTCTGCCGCTCACAGTGCTCTGCGGTGTGCGCCTTCTGCCGAAAGAGGCCCGGGAGCGGTGCTTAGCTCTGCAGAGCACCGTACCTTCGTCTTTAGCCTCTCTTCTCGTCTACATCTTAGCAAAAAGCTTTTCCACTCTGTCTGGCAAGGAGAAACTGTGCCAGCACAGAAAACATCTCCCATCGTCTTCTAGAGGCTGCACGGAGGTCTGCCGAGTGTTTTGCAAGAAGAGAAAGAAAGTTGTCCAAAACAGCTTGCAATCGAATGTTCATGTGAATAGAAAAAGCAGGAGAGTGGTCAGGTACTATTTTCTCTCACTTGGCAAGCTGCGCACACAATCGCAGTGTTGTACAGCTTGTTTCATCACCTTTGCGAAGTTGCCGCTCTCTCCGGCTCCCGGAGACGAAGAAGCTGCTTCTTCGCGCAAAGACGATTCTGCCGCTCACAGTGCTCTGCAGTGTGCGTCTTCAGCCGAAAGAGGCCCGGGAGCTGTGCTTAGCTCTGCAGAGCACCGTACCTTCGTCTTTAGCCTCTCTTCTCGTCTACATCTTAGCAAAAAGCTTTTCCACTCTGTCTGGCAAGGAGAAACTGTGCCAGCACAGAAAACATCTCCCATCGTGTTCTAGAGGCTGCACGGAGGGCTGCCGAGTGTTTTGCAAGAAGAGCAAGAAAGTCGTCCAAAACAGCTTGCAATCGAATGTTCATGTGAATAGAAAAGGCAGGAGAGTGGTCAGGTACTGTTTTCTCTCAGTTGGCAAGCTGCGCACACAATCGCAGTGTTGTACAGCTTGTTTCATCACCTTTGCGAAGTTGCCGCTCTCTCCGGCTCCCGGAGACGAAGAAGCTGCTTCTTCGCGCAAAGACGATTCTGCCGCTCACAGTGCTCTGCGGTGTGCGCCTTCTGCCGAAAGAGGTCCGGGAGCGGTGCTTAGCTCTGCAGAGCACCGTACCTTCGTCTTTAGCCTCTCTTCTCGTCTACATCTTAGCAAAAAGCTTTTCCACTCTGTCTGGCAAGGAGAAACTTTACCAGCACAGAAAACATCTCCCATCGTGTTCTAGAGGCTGCACGGAGGTCTGCCGAGTGTTTTGCAAGAAGAGAAAGAAAGTTGTCCAAAACAGCTTGCAATCGAATGTTCATGTGAATAGAAAAGGCAGGAGAGTGGTCAGGTACTGTTTTCTCTCAGTTGGCAAGCTGCGCACACAATCGCAGTGTTGTACAGCTTGTTTCATCACCTTTGCCAAGTTGCCGCTCTCTCCGGCTCCCGGAGACGAAGAAGCTGCTTCTTCGCGCAAAGACGATTCTGCCGCTCACAGTGCTCTGCGGTATGCGCCTTCTGCCGAAAGAGGTCCGGGAGCGGTGCTTAGCTCTGCAGAGCACCGTACCTTCGTATTTAGCCTCTCTTCTCGTCTACATCTTAGCAAAAAGCTTTTCCACTCTGTCTGGCAAGGAGAAACTGTGCCAGCACAGAAAACATCTCCCATCGTGTTCTAGAGGCTGCACGGAGGTCTGCCGAGTGTTTTGCAAGAAGAGAAAGAAAGTTGTCCAAAACAACTTGTAATCGAATGTTCATGTGAGTAGAAAAGGCAGGAGAGTGGTCAGGTACTGTTTTCTCTCAGTTGGCAAGCTGCGCACACAATCGCAGTGTTGTACAGCTTGTTTCATCACCTTTGCGAAGTTGCCGCTCTCTCCGGCTCCCGGAGACGAAGAAGCTGCTTCTTCGCGCAAAGACGATTCTGCCGCTCACAGTGCTCTGCGGTGTGCGCCTTCTGCCGAAAGAGGCCCGGGAGCGGTGCTTAGCTCTGCAGAGCACCGTACCTTCGTCTTTAGCCTCTCTTCTCGTCTACATCTTAGCAAAAAGCTTTTCCACTCTGTCTGGCAAGGAGAAACTTTACCAGCACAGAAAACATGTCCCATCGTGTTCTAGAGGCTGCACGGAGGTCTGCCGAGTGTTTTGCAAGAAGAGAAAGAAAGTTGTCCAAAAGAGCTTCCCATCGAATGTTCATGTGAATAGAAAAGGCAGGAGAGTGGTCAGGTACTGTTTTCTCTCACTTGGCAAGCTGCGCACACAATCGCAGTGTTGTACAGCTTGTTTCATCACCTTTGCGAAGTTGCCGCTCTCTCCGGCTCCCGGAGACGAAGAAGCTGCTTCTTCGCGCAAAGACGATTCTGCCGCTCACAGTGCTCTGCGGTGTGCGCCTTCTGCCGAAAGAGGTCCGGGAGCGGTGCTTAGCTCTGCAGAGCACCGTACCTTCGTCTTTAGCCTCTCTTCTCGTCTACATCTTAGCAAAAAGCTTTTCCACTCTGTCTGGCAAGGAGAAACTGTGCCAGCACAGAAAACATCTCCCATCGTGTTCTAGAGGCTGCACGGAGGTCTGCCGAGTGTTTTGCAAGAAGAGAAAGAAAGTTGTCCAAAAGAGCTTCCCATCGAATGTTCATGTGAATAGAAAAGGCAGGAGAGTGGTCAGGTACTGTTTTCTCTCACTTGGCAAGCTGCGCACACAATCGCAGTGTTGTACAGCTTGTTTCATCACCTTTGCGAAGTTGCCGCTCTCTCCTGCTCCCGGAGATGAAGAAGCTGCTTCTTCGCGCAAAGACGATTCTGCCGCTCACAGTGCTCTGCGGTGTGCGCCTTCTGCCGAAAGAGGCCCGGGAGCTGTGCTTAGCTCTGCAGAGCACCGTACCTTCGTCTTTAGCCTCTCTTCTCGTCTACATCTTAGCAAAATGCTTTTCCACTCTGTCTGGCAAGGAGAAACTGTGCCAGCACAGAAAACATCTCCCATCGTGTTCTAGAGGCTGCACGGAGGTCTGCCGAGTGTTTTGCAAGAAGAGCAAGAAAGTTGTCCAAAACAGCTTGCAATCCAATGTTCATGTGAATAGAAAAGGCAGGAGAGTGGTCAGGTACTGTTTTCTCTCACTTGGCAAGCTGCGCACACAATCGCAGTGTTGTACAGCTTGTTTCATCACCTTTGCGAAGTTGCCGCTCTCTCCGGCTCCCGGAGACGAAGAAGCTGCTTCTTCGCGCAAAGACGATTCTGCCGCTCACAGTGCTCTGCGGTGTGCGCCTTCTGCCGAAAGAGGTCTGGGAGCGGTGCTTAGCTCTGCAGAGCACCGTACCTTCGTCTTTAGCCTCTCTTCTCGTCTACATCTTATCAAAATGCTTTTCCACTCTGTCTGGCAAGGAGAAACTGTGCCAGCACAGAAATCATCTCCCATCGTGTTCTAGAAGCTGCACGGAGGTCTGCCGAGTGTTTTGCAAGAAGAGAAAGAAAGTTGTCCAAAACAGCTTGCAATCCAATGTTCATGTGAATAGAAAAGGCAGGAGAGTGGTCAGGTACTGTTTTCTCTCAGTTGGCAAGCTGCGCACACAATCGCAGTGTTGTACAGCTTGTTTCATCACCTTTGCGAAGTTGCCGCTCTCTCCGGCTCCCGGATACGAAGAAGCTGCTTCTTCGCGCAAAGACCATTCTGCCGCTCACTGTGCTCTGCGGTGTGCGCCTTCTGCCGAAAGAGGTCCGGGAGCGGTGCTTAGCTCTGCAGAGCACCGTACCTTCGTCTTTAGCCTCTCTTCTCGTCTACATCTTAGCAAAAAGCTTTTCCACTCTGTCTGGCAAGGAGAAACTGTGCCAGCACAGAAAACATCTCCCATCGTGTTCTAGAAGCTAAACGGAGGTCTGCCGAGTGTTTTGCAAGAAGAGAAAGAAAGTTGTCCAAAACAGCTTCCCATCGAATGTTCATGTGAATAGAAAAGGCAGGAGAGTGGTCAGGTACTGTTTTCTCTCACTTGGCAAGCTGCGCACACAATCGCAGTGTTGTACAGCTTGTTTCATCACCTTTGCGAAGTTGCCGCTCTCTCCGGCTCCCGGAGACGAAGAAGCTGCTTCTTCGCGCTAAGACGATTCTGCTGCTCACTGTGCTCTGCGGTGTGCGGCTTCTGCCGAAAGAGGCCCGGGAGCGGTGCTTAGCTCTGCAGAGCACCGTACCTTCGTCTTTAGCCTCTCTTCTCGTCTACATCTTAGCAAAAAGCTTTTCCACTCTGTCTGGAAGGGAGAAACTGTGCCAGCACAGAAAACATCTCCCATCGTGTTCTAGAGGCTGCACGGAGGTCTGCCGAGTGTTTTGCAAGAAGAGAAAGAAAGTTGTCCAAAACAGCTTGCAATCGAATGTTCATGTGAATAGAAAAGGCAGGAGAGTGGTCAGGTACTGTTTTCTCTCAGTTGGCAAGCTGCGCACACAATCGCAGTGTTGTACAGCTTGTTTCATCACCTTTGCGAAGCTGCCGCTCTCTCCGGCTCCCGGAGACGAAGAAGCTGCTTCTTCGCGCAAAGACGATTCTGCCGCTCACAGTGCTCTGCGGTGTGCGCCTTCTGCCGAAAGAGGTCCGGGAGCGGTGCTTAGCTCTGCAGAGCACCGTACCTTCGTCTTTAGCCTCTCTTCTCGTCTACATCTTAGCAAAAAGCTTTTCCACTCTGTCTGGCAAGGAGAAACTGTGCCAGCACAGAAAACATCTCCCATCGTCTTCTAGAGGCTGCACGGAGGTCTGCCGAGTGTTTTGCAAGAAGAGAAAGAAAGTTGTCCAAAACAGCTTGCAATCGAATGTTCATGTGAATAGAAAAGGCAGGAGAGTGGTCAGGTACTGTTTTCTCTCAGTTGGCAAGCTGCGCACACAATCGCAGTGTTGTACAGCTTGTTTCATCACCTTTGCGAAGTTGCCGCTCTCTCCGGCTCCCGGAGACGAAGAAGCTGCTTCTTCGCGCAAAGACGATTCTGCCGCTCACAGTGCTCTGCGGTGTGCGCCTTCTGCCGAAAGAGGTCCGGGAGCGGTGCTTAGCTCTGCAGAGCACCGTACCTTCGTCTTTAGCCTCTCTTCTCGTCTACATCTTAGCAAAATGCTTTTCCACTCTGTCTGGCAAGGAGAAACTGTGCCAGCACAGAAAACATCTCCCATCGTGTTCTAGAGGCTGCACGGAGGTCTGCCGAGTGTTTTGCAAGAAGAGCAAGAAAGTTGTCCAAAACAGCTTGCAATCCAATGTTCATGTGAATAGAAAAGGCAGGAGAGTGGTCAGGTACTGTTTTCTCTCACTTGGCAAGCTGCGCACACAATCGCAGTGTTGTACAGCTTGTTTCATCACCTTTGCGAAGTTGCCGCTCTCTCCGGCTCCCGGAGACGAAGAAGCTGCTTCTTCGCGCAAAGACGATTCTGCCGCTCACAGTGCTCTGCGGTGTGCGCCTTCTGCCGAAAGAGGTCTGGGAGCGGTGCTTAGCTCTGCAGAGCACCGTACCTTCGTCTTTAGCCTCTCTTCTCGTCTACATCTTATCAAAATGCTTTTCCACTCTGTCTGGCAAGGAGAAACTGTGCCAGCACAGAAATCATCTCCCATCGTGTTCTAGAAGCTGCACGGAGGTCTGCCGAGTGTTTTGCAAGAAGAGAAAGAAAGTTGTCCAAAACAGCTTGCAATCCAATGTTCATGTGAATAGAAAAGGCAGGAGAGTGGTCAGGTACTGTTTTCTCTCAGTTGGCAAGCTGCGCACACAATCGCAGTGTTGTACAGCTTGTTTCATCACCTTTGCGAAGTTGCCGCTCTCTCCGGCTCCCGGATACGAAGAAGCTGCTTCTTCGCGCAAAGACCATTCTGCCGCTCACTGTGCTCTGCGGTGTGCGCCTTCTGCCGAAAGAGGTCCGGGAGCGGTGCTTAGCTCTGCAGAGCACCGTACCTTCGTCTTTAGCCTCTCTTCTCGTCTACATCTTAGCAAAAAGCTTTTCCACTCTGTCTGGCAAGGAGAAACTGTGCCAGCACAGAAAACATCTCCCATCGTGTTCTAGAAGCTAAACGGAGGTCTGCCGAGTGTTTTGCAAGAAGAGAAAGAAAGTTGTCCAAAACAGCTTCCCATCGAATGTTCATGTGAATAGAAAATGCAGGAGAGTGGTCAGGTACTGTTTTCTCTCACTTGGCAAGCTGCGCACACAATCGCAGTGTTGTACAGCTTGTTTCATCACCTTTGCGAAGTTGCCGCTCTCTCCGGCTCCCGGAGACGAAGAAGCTGCTTCTTCGCGCTAAGACGATTCTGCTGCTCACTGTGCTCTGCGGTGTGCGGCTTCTGCCGAAAGAGGCCCGGGAGCGGTGCTTAGCTCTGCAGAGCACCGTACCTTCGTCTTTAGCCTCTCTTCTCGTCTACATCTTAGCAAAAAGCTTTTCCACTCTGTCTGGCAAGGAGAAACTGTGCCAGCACAGAAAACATCTCCCATCGTGTTCTAGAGGCTGCACGGAGGTCTGCCGAGTGTTTTGCAAGAAGAGAAAGAAAGTTGTCCAAAACAGCTTGCAATCGAATGTTCATGTGAATAGAAAAGGCAGGAGAGTGGTCAGGTACTGTTTTCTCTCAGTTGGCAAGCTGCGCACACAATCGCAGTGTTGTACAGCTTGTTTCATCACCTTTGCGAAGCTGCCGCTCTCTCCGGCTCCCGGAGACGAAGAAGCTGCTTCTTCGCGCAAAGACGATTCTGCCGCTCACAGTGCTCTGCGGTGTGCGCCTTCTGCCGAAAGAGGTCCGGGAGCGGTGCTTAGCTCTGCAGAGCACCGTACCTTCGTCTTTAGCCTCTCTTCTCGTCTACATCTTAGCAAAAAGCTTTTCCACTCTGTCTGCCAAGGAGAAACTGTGCCAGCACAGAAAACATCTCCCATCGTCTTCTAGAGGCTGCACGGAGGTCTGCCGAGTGTTTTGCAAGAAGAGAAAGAAAGTTGTCCAAAACAGCTTGCAATCGAATGTTCATGTGAATAGAAAAGGCAGGAGAGTGGTCAGGTACTGTTTTCTCTCAGTTGGCAAGCTGCGCACACAATCGCAGTGTTGTACAGCTTGTTTCATCACCTTTGCGAAGTTGCCGCTCTCTCCGGCTCCCGGAGACGAAGAAGCTGCTTCTTCGCGCAAAGACGATTCTGCCGCTCACAGTGCTCTGCGGTGTGCGCCTTCTGCCGAAAGAGGTACGGGAGCGGTGCTTAGCTCTGCAGAGCACCGTACCTTCGTCTTTAGCCTCTCTTCTCGTCTACATCTTAACAAAATGCTTTTCCACTCTGTCTGGCAAGGAGAAACTGTGCCAGCACAGAAAACATCTCCCATCGTGTTCTAGAGGCTGCACGGAGGTCTGCCGAGTGTTTTGCAAGAAGAGAAAGAAAGTTGTCCAAAACAGCTTGCAATCGAATGTTCATGTGAATAGAAAAGGCAGGAGAGAGGTCAGGTACTGTTTTCTCTCAGTTGGCAACTGCGCACACAATCGCAGTGTTGTACAGCTTGTTTCATCACCTTTGCGAAGTTGCCGCTCTCTCCGGCTCCCGGAGACGAAGAAGCTGCTTCTTCGCGCAAAGACGATTCTGCCGCTCACAGTGCTCTGCGGTGTGCGCCTTCTGCCGAAAGAGGTCCGGGAGCGGTGCTTAGCTCTGCAGAGCACCGTACCTTCGTCTTTAGCCTCTCTTCTCGTCTACATCTTAGCAAAAAGCTTTTCCACTCTGTCTGGCAAGGAGAAACTGTGCCAGCACTAAAAACATCTCCCATCGTGTTCTAGAGGCTGCACGGAGGTCTGCCGAGTGTTTTGCAAGAAGAGAAAGAAAGTTGTCCAAAACAGCTTGCAATCCAATGTTCATGTGAATAGGAAAGGCAGGAGAGTGGTCAGGTACTGTTTTCTCTCACTTGGCAAGCTGCGCACACAATCGCAGTGTTGTACAGCTTGTTTCATCACCTTTGCGAAGTTGCCGCTCTCTCCGGCTCCCGGAGACGAAGAAGCTGCTTCTTCGCGCAAAGACGATTCTGCCGCTCACAGTGCTCTGCGGTGTGCGCCTTCTGCCGAAAGAGGTCTGGGAGCGGTGCTTAGCTCTGCAGAGCACCGTACCTTCGTCTTTAGCCTCTCTTCTCGTCTACATATTAGCAAAATGCTTTTCCACTCTGTCTGGCAAGGAGAAACTGTGCCAGCACAGAAAACATCTCCCATCGTGTTCTAGAAGCTGCACGGAGGTCTGCCGAGTGTTTTGCAAGAAGAGAAAGAAAGTTGTCCAAAACAGCTTGCAATCGAATGTTCATGTGGATAGAAAAGGCAGGAGAGTGGTCAGGTACTGTTTTCTCTCACTTGGCAAGCTGCGCACACAATCGCAGTGTTGTACAGCTTGTTTCATCACCTTTGCGAAGTTGCCGCTCTCTCCGGCTCCCGGAGACGAAGAAGCTGCTTCTTCGCGCAAAGACGATTCTGCCGCTCACAGTGCTCTGCGGTGTGCGCCTTCTGCCGAAAGAGGTCCGGGAGCGGTGCTTAGCTCTGCAGAGCACCGTACCTTCGTCTTTAGCCTCTCTTCTCGTCTACATCTTAGCAATAAGCTTTTCCACTCTGTCTGGCAAGGAGAAACTGTGCCAGCACAGAAAACATCTCCCATCGTGTTCTAGAGGCTGCACGAAGGTCTGCCGAGTGTTTTGCAAGAAGAGCAAGAAAGTTGTCAAAAACAGATTGCAATCGAATGTTCATGTGAATAGAAAAGGCAGGAGAGTGGTCAGGTACTGTTTTCTCTCAGTTGGCAAGCTGCGCACACAATCGCAGTGTTGTACAGCTTGTTTCATCACCTTTGCGAAGTTGCCGCTCTCTCCGGCTCCCGGAGACGAAGAAGCTGCTTCTTCGCGCAAAGACGATTCTGCCGCTCACAGTGCTCTGCGGTGTGCGCCTTCTGCCGAAAGAGGTCCGGGAGCGGTGCTTAGCTCTGCAGAGCACCGTACCTTCGTCTTTAGCCTCTCTTCTCGTCTACATCTTAGCAAAAAGCTTTTCCACTCTGTCTGGCAAGGAGAAACTGTGCCAGCACAGAAAACATCTCCCATCGTGTTCTAGAGGCTGCACGGAGGGCTGCCGAGTGTTTTGCAAGAAGAGAAAGAAAGTTGTCCAAAACAGCTTGCAATCGAATGTTCATGTGAATAGAAAAGGCAGGAGAGTGGTCAGGTACTGTTTTCTCTCAGTTGGCAAGCTGCGCACACAATCGCAGTGTTGTACAGCTTGTTTCATCACCTTTGCGAAGTTGCCGCTCTCTCCTGCTCCCGGAGATGAAGAAGCTGCTTCTTCGCGCAAAGACGATTCTGCCGCTCACAGTGCTCTGCGGTGTGCGCCTTCTGCCGAAAGAGGCCCGGGAGCTGTGCTTAGCTCTGCAGAGCACCGTACCTTCGTCTTTAGCCTCTCTTCTCGTCTACATCTTAGCAAAAAGCTTTTCCACTCTGTCTGGCAAGGAGAAACTGTGCCAGCACAGAAAACATCTCCCATCGTGTTCTAGAGGCTGCACGGAGGTCTGCCGAGTGTTTTGCAAGAAGAGAAAGAAAGTTGTCCAAAACAGCTTGCAATCGAAAGTTCATGTGAATAGAAAAGGCAGGAGAGTGGTCAGGTACTGTTTTCTCTCACTTGGCAAGCTGCGCACACAATCGCAGTGTTGTACAGCTTGTTTCATCACCTTTGCGAAGTTGCCGCTCTCTCCGGCTCCCGGAGACGAAGAAGCTGCTTCTTCGCGCAAAGACGATTCTGCCGCTCACAGTGCTCTGCGGTGTGCGCCTTCTGCCGAAAGAGGTCCGGGAGCGGTGCTTAGCTCTGCAGAGCACCGTACCTTCGTCTTTAGCCTCTCTTCTCGTCTACATCTTAGCAAAATGCTTTTCCACTCTGTCTGGCAAGGAGAAACTGTGCCAGCACAGAAAACATCTCCCATCGTGTTCTAGAGGCTGCACGGAGGTCTGCCGAGTGTTTTGCAAGAAGAGCAAGAAAGTTGTCCAAAACAGCTTGCAATCCAATGTTCATGTGAATAGAAAAGGCAGGAGAGTGGTCAGGTACTGTTTTCTCTCAGTTGGCAAGCTGCGCACACAATCGCAGTGTTGTACAGCTTGTTTCATCACCTTTGCGAAGTTGCCGCTCTCTCCGGCTCCCGGAGACGAAGAAGCTGCTTCTTCGCGCAAAGACCATTCTGCCGCTCACTGTGCTCTGCGGTGTGCGCCTTCTGCCGAAAGAGGTCCGGGAGCGGTGCTTAGCTCTGCAGAGCACCGTACCTTCGTCTTTAGCCTCTCTTCTCGTCTACATCTTAGCAAAAAGCTTTTCCACTCTGTCTGGCAAGGAGAAACTGTGCCAGCACAGAAAACATCTCCCATCGTGTTCTAGAAGCTAAACGGAGGTCTGCCGAGTGTTTTGCAAGAAGAGAAAGAAAGTTGTCCAAAACAGCTTCCCATCGAATGTTCATGTGAATAGAAAAGGCAGGAGAGTGGTCAGGTACTGTTTTCTCTCACTTGGCAAGCTGCGCACACAATCGCAGTGTTGTACAGCTTGTTTCATCACCTTTGCGAAGTTGCCGCTCTCTCCGGCTCCCGGAGACGAAGAAGCTGCTTCTTCGCGCTAAGACGATTCTGCTGCTCACTGTGCTCTGCGGTGTGCGGCTTCTGCCGAAAGAGGCCCGGGAGCGGTGCTTAGCTCTGCAGAGCACCGTACCTTCGTCTTTAGCCTCTCTTCTCGTCTACATCTTAGCAATAAGCTTTTCCACTCTGTCTGGCAAGGAGAAACTGTGCCAGCACAGAAAACATCTCCCATCGTGTTCTAGAGGCTGCACGAAGGTCTGCCGAGTGTTTTGCAAGAAGAGCAAGAAAGTTGTCCAAAACAGATTGCAATCGAATGTTCATGTGAATAGAAAAGGCAGGAGAGTGGTCAGGTACTGTTTTCTCTCAGTTGGCAAGCTGCGCACACAATCGCAGTGTTGTACAGCTTGTTTCATCACCTTTGCGAAGTTGCCGCTCTCTCCGGCTCCCGGAGACGAAGAAGCTGCTTCTTCGCGCAAAGACGATTCTGCCGCTCACAGTGCTCTGCGGTGTGCGCCTTCTGCCGAAAGAGGTCCGGGAGCGGTGCTTAGCTCTGCAGAGCACCGTACCTTCGTCTTTAGCCTCTCTTCTCGTCTACATCTTAGCAAAATGCTTTTCCACTCTGTCTGGCAAGGAGAAACTGTGCCAGCACAGAAAACATCTCCCATCGTGTTCTAGAGGCTGCACGGAGGTCTGCCGAGTGTTTTGCAAGAAGAGCAAGAAAGTTGTCCAAAACAGCTTGCAATCCAATGTTCATGTGAATAGAAAAGGCAGGAGAGTGGTCAGGTACTGTTTTCTCTCACTTGGCAAGCTGCGCACACAATCGCAGTGTTGTACAGCTTGTTTCATCACCTTTGCGAAGTTGCCGCTCTCTCCGGCTCCCGGAGACGAAGAAGCTGCTTCTTCGCGCAAAGACGATTCTGCCGCTCACAGTGCTCTGCGGTGTGCGCCTTCTGCCGAAAGAGGTCTGGGAGCGGTGCTTAGCTCTGCAGAGCACCGTACCTTCGTCTTTAGCCTCTCTTCTCGTCTACATCTTATCAAAATGCTTTTCCACTCTGTCTGGCAAGGAGAAACTGTGCCAGCACAGAAATCATCTCCCATCGTGTTCTAGAAGCTGCACGGAGGTCTGCCGAGTGTTTTGCAAGAAGAGAAAGAAAGTTGTCCAAAACAGCTTGCAATCCAATGTTCATGTGAATAGAAAAGGCAGGAGAGTGGTCAGGTACTGTTTTCTCTCAGTTGGCAAGCTGCGCACACAATCGCAGTGTTGTACAGCTTGTTTCATCACCTTTGCGAAGTTGCCGCTCTCTCCGGCTCCCGGATACGAAGAAGCTGCTTCTTCGCGCAAAGACCATTCTGCCGCTCACTGTGCTCTGCGGTGTGCGCCTTCTGCCGAAAGAGGTCCGGGAGCGGTGCTTAGCTCTGCAGAGCACCGTACCTTCGTCTTTAGCCTCTCTTCTCGTCTACATCTTAGCAAAAAGCTTTTCCACTCTGTCTGGCAAGGAGAAACTGTGCCAGCACAGAAAACATCTCCCATCGTGTTCTAGAAGCTAAATGGAGGTCTGCCGAGTGTTTTGCAAGAAGAGAAAGAAAGTTGTCCAAAACAGCTTCCCATCGAATGTTCATGTGAATAGAAAAGGCAGGAGAGTGGTCAGGTACTGTTTTCTCTCAGTTGGCAAGCTGCGCACACAATCGCAGTGTTGTACAGCTTGTTTCATCACCTTTGCGAAGTTGCCGCTCTCTCCGGCTCCCGGAGACGAAGAAGCTGCTTCTTCGCGCTAAGACGATTCTGCTGCTCACTGTGCTCTGCGGTGTGCGGCTTCTGCCGAAAGAGGCCCGGGAGCGGTGCTTAGCTCTGCAGAGCACCGTACCTTCGTCTTTAGCCTCTCTTCTCGTCTACATCTTAGCAAAAAGCTTTTCCACTCTGTCTGGCAAGGAGAAACTGTGCCAGCACAGAAAACATCTCCCATCGTGTTCTAGAGGCTGCACGGAGGTCTGCCGAGTGTTTTGCAAGAAGAGCAAGAAAGTTGTCCAAAACAGCTTGCAATCGAATGTTCATGTGAATAGAAAAGGCAGGAGAGTGGTCAGGTACTGTTTTCTCTCAGTTGGCAAGCTGCGCACACAATCGCAGTGTTGTACAGCTTGTTTCATCACCTTTGCGAAGCTGCCGCTCTCTCCGGCTCCCGGAGACGAAGAAGCTGCTTCTTCGCGCAAAGACGATTCTGCCGCTCACAGTGCTCTGCGGTGTGCGCCTTCTGCCGAAAGAGGTCCGGGAGCGGTGCTTAGCTCTGCAGAGCACCGTACCTTCGTCTTTAGCCTCTCTTCTCGTCTACATCTTAGCAAAAAGCTTTTCCACTCTGTCTGGCAAGGAGAAACTGTGCCAGCACAGAAAACATCTCCCATCGTCTTCTAGAGGCTGCACGGAGGTCTGCCGAGTGTTTTGCAAGAAGAGAAAGAAAGTTGTCCAAAACAGCTTGCAATCGAATGTTCATGTGAATAGAAAAGGCAGGAGAGTGGTCAGGTACTGTTTTCTCTCAGTTGGCAAGCTGCGCACACAATCGCAGTGTTGTACAGCTTGTTTCATCACCTTTGCGAAGTTGCCGCTCTCTCCGGCTCCCGGAGACGAAGAAGCTGCTTCTTCGCGCAAAGACGATTCTGCCGCTCACAGTGCTCTGCGGTGTGCGCCTTCTGCCGAAAGAGGTACGGGAGCGGTGCTTAGCTCTGCAGAGCACCGTACCTTCGTCTTTAGCCTCTCTTCTCGTCTACATCTTAGCAAAAAGCTTTTCCACTCTGTCTGGCAAGGAGAAACTGTGCCAGCACAGAAAACATCTCCCATCGTGTTCTAGAGGCTGCACGGAGGTCTGCCGAGTGTTTTGCAAGAAGAGAAAGAAAGTTGTCCAAAACAGCTTGCAATCGAATGTTCATGTGAATAGAAAAGGCAGGAGAGTGGTCAGGTACTGTTTTCTCTCACTTGGCAAGCTGCGCACACAATCGCAGTGTTGTACAGCTTGTTTCATCACCTTTGCGAAGTTGCCGCTCTCTCCTGCTCCCGGAGATGAAGAAGCTGCTTCTTCGCGCAAAGACGATTCTGCCGCTCACAGTGCTCTGCGGTGTGCGCCTTCTGCCGAAAGAGGTCCGGGAGCGGTGCTTAGCTCTGCAGAGCACCGTACCTTCGTCTTTAGCCTCTCTTCTCGTCTACATCTTAGCAATAAGCTTTTCCACTCTGTCTGGCAAGGAGAAACTGTGCCAGCACAGAAAACATCTCCCATCGTGTTCTAGAGGCTGCACGAAGGTCTGCCGAGTGTTTTGCAAGAAGAGCAAGAAAGTTGTCAAAAACAGATTGCAATCGAATGTTCATGTGAATAGAAAAGGCAGGAGAGTGGTCAGGTACTGTTTTCTCTCAGTTGGCAAGCTGCGCACACAATCGCAGTGTTGTACAGCTTGTTTCATCACCTTTGCGAAGTTGCCGCTCTCTCCGGCTCCCGGAGACGAAGAAGCTGCTTCTTCGCGCAAAGACGATTCTGCCGCTCACAGTGCTCTGCGGTGTGCGCCTTCTGCCGAAAGAGGTCCGGGAGCGGTGCTTAGCTCTGCAGAGCACCGTACCTTCGTCTTTAGCCTCTCTTCTCGTCTACATCTTAGCAAAAAGCTTTTCCACTCTGTCTGGCAAGGAGAAACTGTGCCAGCACAGAAAACATCTCCCATCGTGTTCTAGAGGCTGCACGGAGGGCTGCCGAGTGTTTTGCAAGAAGAGAAAGAAAGTTGTCCAAAACAGCTTGCAATCGAATGTTCATGTGAATAGAAAAGGCAGGAGAGTGGTCAGGTACTGTTTTCTCTCAGTTGGCAAGCTGCGCACACAATCGCAGTGTTGTACAGCTTGTTTCATCACCTTTGCGAAGTTGCCGCTCTCTCCTGCTCCCGGAGATGAAGAAGCTGCTTCTTCGCGCAAAGACGATTCTGCCGCTCACAGTGCTCTGCGGTGTGCGCCTTCTGCCGAAAGAGGCCCGGGAGCTGTGCTTAGCTCTGCAGAGCACCGTACCTTCGTCTTTAGCCTCTCTTCTCGTCTACATCTTAGCAAAAAGCTTTTCCACTCTGTCTGGCAAGGAGAAACTGTGCCAGCACAGAAAACATCTCCCATCGTGTTCTAGAGGCTGCACGGAGGTCTGCCGAGTGTTTTGCAAGAAGAGAAAGAAAGTTGTCCAAAACAGCTTGCAATCGAAAGTTCATGTGAATAGAAAAGGCAGGAGAGTGGTCAGGTACTGTTTTCTCTCACTTGGCAAGCTGCGCACACAATCGCAGTGTTGTACAGCTTGTTTCATCACCTTTGCGAAGTTGCCGCTCTCTCCGGCTCCCGGAGACGAAGAAGCTGCTTCTTCGCGCAAAGACGATTCTGCCGCTCACAGTGCTCTGCGGTGTGCGCCTTCTGCCGAAAGAGGTCCGGGAGCGGTGCTTAGCTCTGCAGAGCACCGTACCTTCGTCTTTAGCCTCTCTTCTCGTCTACATCTTAGCAAAATGCTTTTCCACTCTGTCTGGCAAGGAGAAACTGTGCCAGCACAGAAAACATCTCCCATCGTGTTCTAGAGGCTGCACGGAGGTCTGCCGAGTGTTTTGCAAGAAGAGCAAGAAAGTTGTCCAAAACAGCTTGCAATCCAATGTTCATGTGAATAGAAAAGGCAGGAGAGTGGTCAGGTACTGTTTTCTCTCAGTTGGCAAGCTGCGCACACAATCGCAGTGTTGTACAGCTTGTTTCATCACCTTTGCGAAGTTGCCGCTCTCTCCGGCTCCCGGAGACGAAGAAGCTGCTTCTTCGCGCAAAGACCATTCTGCCGCTCACTGTGCTCTGCGGTGTGCGCCTTCTGCCGAAAGAGGTCCGGGAGCGGTGCTTAGCTCTGCAGAGCACCGTACCTTCGTCTTTAGCCTCTCTTCTCGTCTACATCTTAGCAAAAAGCTTTTCCACTCTGTCTGGCAAGGAGAAACTGTGCCAGCACAGAAAACATCTCCCATCGTGTTCTAGAAGCTAAACGGAGGTCTGCCGAGTGTTTTGCAAGAAGAGAAAGAAAGTTGTCCAAAACAGCTTCCCATCGAATGTTCATGTGAATAGAAAAGGCAGGAGAGTGGTCAGGTACTGTTTTCTCTCACTTGGCAAGCTGCGCACACAATCGCAGTGTTGTACAGCTTGTTTCATCACCTTTGCGAAGTTGCCGCTCTCTCCGGCTCCCGGAGACGAAGAAGCTGCTTCTTCGCGCTAAGACGATTCTGCTGCTCACTGTGCTCTGCGGTGTGCGGCTTCTGCCGAAAGAGGCCCGGGAGCGGTGCTTAGCTCTGCAGAGCACCGTACCTTCGTCTTTAGCCTCTCTTCTCGTCTACATCTTAGCAATAAGCTTTTCCACTCTGTCTGGCAAGGAGAAACTGTGCCAGCACAGAAAACATCTCCCATCGTGTTCTAGAGGCTGCACGAAGGTCTGCCGAGTGTTTTGCAAGAAGAGCAAGAAAGTTGTCCAAAACAGATTGCAATCGAATGTTCATGTGAATAGAAAAGGCAGGAGAGTGGTCAGGTACTGTTTTCTCTCAGTTGGCAAGCTGCGCACACAATCGCAGTGTTGTACAGCTTGTTTCATCACCTTTGCGAAGTTGCCGCTCTCTCCGGCTCCCGGAGACGAAGAAGCTGCTTCTTCGCGCAAAGACGATTCTGCCGCTCACAGTGCTCTGCGGTGTGCGCCTTCTGCCGAAAGAGGTCCGGGAGCGGTGCTTAGCTCTGCAGAGCACCGTACCTTCGTCTTTAGCCTCTCTTCTCGTCTACATCTTAGCAAAATGCTTTTCCACTCTGTCTGGCAAGGAGAAACTGTGCCAGCACAGAAAACATCTCCCATCGTGTTCTAGAGGCTGCACGGAGGTCTGCCGAGTGTTTTGCAAGAAGAGCAAGAAAGTTGTCCAAAACAGCTTGCAATCCAATGTTCATGTGAATAGAAAAGGCAGGAGAGTGGTCAGGTACTGTTTTCTCTCACTTGGCAAGCTGCGCACACAATCGCAGTGTTGTACAGCTTGTTTCATCACCTTTGCGAAGTTGCCGCTCTCTCCGGCTCCCGGAGACGAAGAAGCTGCTTCTTCGCGCAAAGACGATTCTGCCGCTCACAGTGCTCTGCGGTGTGCGCCTTCTGCCGAAAGAGGTCTGGGAGCGGTGCTTAGCTCTGCAGAGCACCGTACCTTCGTCTTTAGCCTCTCTTCTCGTCTACATCTTATCAAAATGCTTTTCCACTCTGTCTGGCAAGGAGAAACTGTGCCAGCACAGAAATCATCTCCCATCGTGTTCTAGAAGCTGCACGGAGGTCTGCCGAGTGTTTTGCAAGAAGAGAAAGAAAGTTGTCCAAAACAGCTTGCAATCCAATGTTCATGTGAATAGAAAAGGCAGGAGAGTGGTCAGGTACTGTTTTCTCTCAGTTGGCAAGCTGCGCACACAATCGCAGTGTTGTACAGCTTGTTTCATCACCTTTGCGAAGTTGCCGCTCTCTCCGGCTCCCGGATACGAAGAAGCTGCTTCTTCGCGCAAAGACCATTCTGCCGCTCACTGTGCTCTGCGGTGTGCGCCTTCTGCCGAAAGAGGTCCGGGAGCGGTGCTTAGCTCTGCAGAGCACCGTACCTTCGTCTTTAGCCTCTCTTCTCGTCTACATCTTAGCAAAAAGCTTTTCCACTCTGTCTGGCAAGGAGAAACTGTGCCAGCACAGAAAACATCTCCCATCGTGTTCTAGAAGCTAAATGGAGGTCTGCCGAGTGTTTTGCAAGAAGAGAAAGAAAGTTGTCCAAAACAGCTTCCCATCGAATGTTCATGTGAATAGAAAAGGCAGGAGAGTGGTCAGGTACTGTTTTCTCTCAGTTGGCAAGCTGCGCACACAATCGCAGTGTTGTACAGCTTGTTTCATCACCTTTGCGAAGTTGCCGCTCTCTCCGGCTCCCGGAGACGAAGAAGCTGCTTCTTCGCGCTAAGACGATTCTGCTGCTCACTGTGCTCTGCGGTGTGCGGCTTCTGCCGAAAGAGGCCCGGGAGCGGTGCTTAGCTCTGCAGAGCACCGTACCTTCGTCTTTAGCCTCTCTTCTCGTCTACATCTTAGCAAAAAGCTTTTCCACTCTGTCTGGCAAGGAGAAACTGTGCCAGCACAGAAAACATCTCCCATCGTGTTCTAGAGGCTGCACGGAGGTCTGCCGAGTGTTTTGCAAGAAGAGCAAGAAAGTTGTCCAAAACAGCTTGCAATCGAATGTTCATGTGAATAGAAAAGGCAGGAGAGTGGTCAGGTACTGTTTTCTCTCAGTTGGCAAGCTGCGCACACAATCGCAGTGTTGTACAGCTTGTTTCATCACCTTTGCGAAGCTGCCGCTCTCTCCGGCTCCCGGAGACGAAGAAGCTGCTTCTTCGCGCAAAGACGATTCTGCCGCTCACAGTGCTCTGCGGTGTGCGCCTTCTGCCGAAAGAGGTCCGGGAGCGGTGCTTAGCTCTGCAGAGCACCGTACCTTCGTCTTTAGCCTCTCTTCTCGTCTACATCTTAGCAAAAAGCTTTTCCACTCTGTCTGGCAAGGAGAAACTGTGCCAGCACAGAAAACATCTCCCATCGTCTTCTAGAGGCTGCACGGAGGTCTGCCGAGTGTTTTGCAAGAAGAGAAAGAAAGTTGTCCAAAACAGCTTGCAATCGAATGTTCATGTGAATAGAAAAGGCAGGAGAGTGGTCAGGTACTGTTTTCTCTCAGTTGGCAAGCTGCGCACACAATCGCAGTGTTGTACAGCTTGTTTCATCACCTTTGCGAAGTTGCCGCTCTCTCCGGCTCCCGGAGACGAAGAAGCTGCTTCTTCGCGCAAAGACGATTCTGCCGCTCACAGTGCTCTGCGGTGTGCGCCTTCTGCCGAAAGAGGTACGGGAGCGGTGCTTAGCTCTGCAGAGCACCGTACCTTCGTCTTTAGCCTCTCTTCTCGTCTACATCTTAGCAAAAAGCTTTTCCACTCTGTCTGGCAAGGAGAAACTGTGCCAGCACAGAAAACATCTCCCATCGTGTTCTAGAGGCTGCACGGAGGTCTGCCGAGTGTTTTGCAAGAAGAGAAAGAAAGTTGTCCAAAACAGCTTGCAATCGAATGTTCATGTGAATAGAAAAGGCAGGAGAGTGGTCAGGTACTGTTTTCTCTCACTTGGCAAGCTGCGCACACAATCGCAGTGTTGTACAGCTTGTTTCATCACCTTTGCGAAGTTGCCGCTCTCTCCTGCTCCCGGAGATGAAGAAGCTGCTTCTTCGCGCAAAGACGATTCTGCCGCTCACAGTGCTCTGCGGTGTGCGCCTTCTGCCGAAAGAGGCCCGGGAGCTGTGCTTAGCTCTGCAGAGCACCGTACCTTCGTCTTTAGCCTCTCTTCTCGTCTACATCTTAGCAAAAAGCTTTTCCACTCTGTCTGGCAAGGAGAAACTGTGCCAGCACAGAAAACATCTCCCATCGTGTTCTAGAGGCTGCACGGAGGTCTGCCGAGTGTTTTGCAAGAAGAGCAAGAAAGTTGTCCAAAACAGCTTGCAATCAAATGTTCATGTGAATAGAAAAGGCAGGAGAGTGGTCAGGTACTGTTTTCTCTCACTTGGCAAGCTGCGCACACAATCGCAGTGTTGTACAGCTTGTTTCATCACCTTTGCGAAGTTGCCGCTCTCTCCGGCTCCCGGAGACGAAGAAGCTGCTTCTTCGCGCAAAGACGATTCTGCCGCTCACAGTGCTCTGCGGTGTGCGCCTTCTGCCGAAAGAGGTCCGGGAGCGGTGCTTAGCTCTGCAGAGCACCGTACCTTCGTCTTTAGCCTCTCTTCTCGTCTACATCTTAGCAAAATGCTTTTCCACTCTGTCTGGCAAGGAGAAACTGTGCCAGCACAGAAAACATCTCCCATCGTGTTCTAGAGGCTGCACGGAGGTCTGCCGAGTGTTTTGCAAGAAGAGCAAGAAAGTTGTCCAAAACAGCTTGCAATCCAATGTTCATGTGAATAGAAAAGGCAGGAGAGTGGTCAGGTACTGTTTTCTCTCACTTGGCAAGCTGCGCACACAATCGCAGTGTTGTACAGCTTGTTTCATCACCTTTGCGAAGTTGCCGCTCTCTCCGGCTCCCGGAGACGAAGAAGCTGCTTCTTCGCGCAAAGACCATTCTGCCGCTCACTGTGCTCTGCGGTGTGCGCCTTCTGCCGAAAGAGGTCCGGGAGCGGTGCTTAGCTCTGCAGAGCACCGTACCTTCGTCTTTAGCCTCTCTTCTCGTCTACATCTTAGCAAAAAGCTTTTCCACTCTGTCTGGCAAGGAGAAACTGTGCCAGCACAGAAAACATCTCCCATCGTGTTCTAGAAGCTAAACGGAGGTCTGCCGAGTGTTTTGCAAGAAGAGAAAGAAAGTTGTCCAAAACAGCTTCCCATCGAATGTTCATGTGAATAGAAAAGGCAGGAGAGTGGTCAGGTACTGTTTTCTCTCACTTGGCAAGCTGCGCACACAATCGCAGTGTTGTACAGCTTGTTTCATCACCTTTGCGAAGTTGCCGCTCTCTCCGGCTCCCGGAGACGAAGAAGCTGCTTCTTCGCGCTAAGACGATTCTGCTGCTCACTGTGCTCTGCGGTGTGCGGCTTCTGCCGAAAGAGGCCCGGGAGCGGTGCTTAGCTCTGCAGAGCACCGTACCTTCGTCTTTAGCCTCTCTTCTCGTCTACATCTTAGCAATAAGCTTTTCCACTCTGTCTGGCAAGGAGAAACTGTGCCAGCACAGAAAACATCTCCCATCGTGTTCTAGAGGCTGCACGAAGGTCTGCCGAGTGTTTTGCAAGAAGAGCAAGAAAGTTGTCCAAAACAGATTGCAATCGAATGTTCATGTGAATAGAAAAGGCAGGAGAGTGGTCAGGTACTGTTTTCTCTCAGTTGGCAAGCTGCGCACACAATCGCAGTGTTGTACAGCTTGTTTCATCACCTTTGCGAAGTTGCCGCTCTCTCCGGCTCCCGGAGACGAAGAAGCTGCTTCTTCGCGCAAAGACGATTCTGCCGCTCACAGTGCTCTGCGGTGTGCGCCTTCTGCCGAAAGAGGTCCGGGAGCGGTGCTTAGCTCTGCAGAGCACCGTACCTTCGTCTTTAGCCTCTCTTCTCGTCTACATCTTAGCAAAAAGCTTTTCCACTCTGTCTGGCAAGGAGAAACTGTGCCAGCACAGAAAACATCTCCCATCGTGTTCTAGAGGCTGCACGGAGGTCTGCCGAGTGTTTTGCAAGAAGAGAAAGAAAGTTGTCCAAAACAGCTTGCAATCGAATGTTCATGTGAATAGAAAAGGCAGGAGAGTGGTCAGGTACTGTTTTCTCTCAGTTGGCAAGCTGCGCACACAATCGCAGTGTTGTACAGCTTGTTTCATCACCTTTGCGAAGTTGCCGCTCTCTCCGGCTCCCGGAGACGAAGAAGCTGCTTCTTCGCGCAAAGACGATTCTGCCGCTCACAGTGCTCTGCGGTGTGCGCCTTCTGCCTAAAGAGGCCCGGGAGCTGTGCTTAGCTCTGCAGAGCACCGTACCTTCGTCTTTAGCCTCTCTTCTCGTCTACATCTTAGCAAAAAGCTTTTCCACTCTGTCTGGCAAGGAGAAACTGTGCCGGCACAGAAAACATCTCCCATCGTGTTCTAGAGGCTGCACGGAGGTCTGCCGAGTGTTTTGCAAGAAGAGCAAGAAAGTTGTCCAAAACAGCTTGCAATCGAATGTTCATGTGAATAGAAAAGGCAGGAGAGTGGTCAGGTACTGTTTTCTCTCAGTTGGCAAGCTGCGCACACAATCGCAGTGTTGTACAGCTTGTTTCATCACCTTTGCGAAGCTGCCGCTCTCTCCGGCTCCCGGAGACGAAGAAGCTGCTTCTTCGCGCAAAGACGATTCTGCCGCTCACAGTGCTCTGCGGTGTGCGGCTTCTGCCGAAAGAGGCCCGGGAGCGGTGCTTAGCTCTGCAGAGCACCGTACCTTCGTCTTTAGCCTCTCTTCTCGTCTACATCTTAGCAAAAAGCTTTTCCACTCTGTCTGGCAAGGAGAAACTGTGCCAGCACAGAAAACATCTCCCATCGTGTTCTAGAGGCTGCACGGAGGTCTGCCGAGTGTTTTGCAAGAAGAGAAAGAAAGTTGTCCAAAACAGCTTGCAATCGAATGTTCATGTGAATAGAAAAGGCAGGAGAGAGGTCAGGTACTGTTTTCTCTCAGTTGGCAAGCTGCGCACACAATCGCAGTGTTGTACAGCTTGTTTCATCACCTTTGCGAAGTTGCCGCTCTCTCCGGCTCCCGGAGACGAAGAAGCTGCTTCTTCGCGCAAAGACGATTCTGCCGCTCACAGTGCTCTGCGGTGTGCGCCTTCTGCCGAAAGAGGCCCGGGAGCGGTGCTTAGCTCTGCAGAGCACCGTACCTTCGTCTTTAGCCTCTCTTCTCATCTACATCTTAGCAAAAAGCTTTTCCACTCTGTCTGGCAAGGAGAAACTGTGCCAGCACAGAAAACATCTCCCATCGTGTTCTAGAGGCTGCACGGAGGTCTGCCGAGTGTTTTGCAAGAAGAGCAAGAAAGTTGTCCAAAACAGCTTGCAATCGAATGTTCATGTTAATAGAAAAGGCAGGAGAGTGGTCAGGTACTCTTTTCTCTCACTTGGCAGGCTGCGCACACAATCGCAGTGTTGTACAGCTTGTTTCATCACCTTTGCGAAGTTGCCGCTCTCTCCGGCTCCCGGAGACGAAGAAGCTGCTTCTTCGCCCAAAGACGATTCTGCCGCTCACAGTGCTCTGCGGTGTGCGCCTTCTGCCGAAAGAGGCCCGGGAGCTGTGCTTAGCTCTGCAGAGCACCGTACCTTCGTCTTTAGCCTCTCTTCTCATCTACATCTTAGCAAAAAGCTTTTCCACTCTGTCTGGCAAGGAGAAACTGTGCCAGCACAGAAAACATCTCCCATCGTGTTCTAGAGGCTGCACGGAGGTCTGCCGAGTGTTTTGCAAGAAGAGAAAGAAAGTTGTCCAAAACAGCTTGCAATCGAATGTTCATGTGAATAGAAAAGGCAGGAGAGTGGTCAGGTACTGTTTTCTCTCACTTGGCAAGCTGCGCACACAATCGCAGTGTTGTACAGCTTGTTTCATCACCTTTGCGAAGTTGCCGCTCTCTCCGGCTTCCGGAGACGAAGAAGCTGCTTCTTCGCGCAAAGACGATTCTGCCGCTCACTGTGCTCTGCGGTGTGCGCCTTCTGCCGAAAGAGGTCCGGGAGCGGTGCTTAGCTCTGCAGAGCACCGTACCTTCGTCTTTAGCCTCTCTTCTCGTCTACATCTTAGCAAAAAGCTTTTCCACTCTGTCTGGCAAGGAGAAACTGTGCCAGCACAGAAAACATCTCCCATCGTGTTCTAGAGGCTGCACGGAAGTCTGCCGAGTGTTTTGCAAGAAGAGAAAGAAAGTTGTCCAAAACAGCTTGCAATCGAATGTTCATGTGAATAGAAAAGGCAGGAGAGTGGTCAGGTACTGTTTTCTCTCAGTTGGCAAGCTGCGCACACAATCGCAGTGTTGTACAGCTTGTTTCATCACCTTTGCGAAGTTGCCGCTCTCTCCGGCTCCCGGAGACGAAGAAGCTGCTTCTTCGCGCAAAGACGATTCTGCCGCTCACAGTGCTCTGCGGTGTGCGCCTTCTGCCGAAAGAGGCCCGGGAGCGGTGCTTAGCTCTGCAGAGCACCGTACCTTCATCTTTAGCCTCTCTTCTCGTCTACATCTTAGCAAAAAGCTTTTCCACTCTGTCTGGCAAGGAGAAACTGTGCCAGCACAGAAAACATCTCCCATCGTGTTCTAGAGGCTGCACGGAGGTCTGCCGAGTGTTTTGCAAGAAGAGCAAGAAAGTTGTCCTAAACAGCTTGCAATCGAATGTTCATGTGAATAGAAAAGGCAGGAGAGTGGTCAGGTACTGTTTTCTCTCAGTTGGCAAGCTGCGCACACAATCGCAGTGTTGTACAGCTTGTTTCATCACCTTTGCGAAGCTGCCGCTCTCTCCGGCTCCCAGAGACGAAGAAGCTGCTTCTTCGCGCAAAGACGATTCTGCCGCTCACAGTGCTCTACGGTGTGCGCCTTCTGCCGAAATAGGCCCGGGAGCGGTGCTTAGCTCTGCAGAGCACCGTACCTTCGTCTTTAGCCTCTCTTCTCGTCTACATCTTAGCAAAAAGCTTTTCCACTCTGTCTGGCAAGGAGAAACTGTGCCAGCACAGAAAACATCTCCCATCGTCTTCTAGAGGCTGCACGGAGGTCTGCCGAGTGTTTTGCAAGAAGAGAAAGAAAGTTGTCCAAAACAGCTTGCAATCGAATATTCATGTGAATAGAAAAAGCAGGAGAGTGGTCAGGTACTATTTTCTCTCACTTGGCAAGCTGCGCACACAATCGCAGTGTTGTACAGCTTGTTTCATCACCTTTGCGAAGTTGCCGCTCTCTCCGGCTCCCGGAGACGAAGAAGCTGCTTCTTCGCGCAAAGACGATTCTGCCGCTCACAGTGCTCTGCAGTGTGCGTCTTCAGCCGAAAGAGGCCCGGGAGCTGTGCTTAGCTCTGCAGAGCACCGTACCTTCGTCTTTAGCCTCTCTTCTCGTCTACATCTTAGCAAAAAGCTTTTCCACTCTGTCTGGCAAGGAGAAACTGTGCCAGCACAGAAAACATCTCCCATCGTGTTCTAGAGGCTGCACGGAGGGCTGCCGAGTGTTTTGCAAGAAGAGCAAGAAAGTCGTCCAAAAAAGCTTGCAATCGAATGTTCATGTGAATAGAAAAGGCAGGAGAGTGGTCAGGTACTGTTTTCTCTCACTTGGCAAGCTGCGCACACAATCGCATTGTTGTACAGCTTGTTTTATCACCTTTGCGAAGCTGCCGCTCTCTCCGGCTCCCAGAGACGAAGAAGCTGCTTCTTCGCGCAAAGACGATTCTGCCGCTCACAGTGCTCTGCGGTGTGCGCCTTCTGCCGAAAGAGGTCCGGGAGCGGTGCTTAGCTCTGCAGAGCACCGTACCTTCGTCTTTAGCCTCTCTTCTCGTCTACATCTTAGCAAAAAGCTTTTCCACTCTGTCTGGCAAGGAGAAACTGTGTCAGCACAGAAAACATCTCCCATCGTGTTCTAGAAGCTGCACGGAGGTCTGCCGAGTGTTTTGCAAGAAGAGAAAGAAAGTTGTCCAAAACAGCTTCCCATCGAATGTTCATGTGATTAGAAAAGGCAGGAGAGTGGTCAGGTACTGTTTTCTCTCACTTGGCAAGCTGCGCACACAATCGCAGTGTTGTACAGCTTGTTTCATCACCTTTGCGAAGTTGCCGCTCTCTCCGGCTCCCGGAGACGAAGAAGCTGCTTCTTCGCGCAAAGACGATTCTGCCGCTCACTGTGCTCTGCGGTGTGCGCCTTCTGCCGAAAGAGGTCCGGGAGCGGTGCTTAGCTCTGCAGAGCACCGTACCTTCGTCTTTAGCCTCTCTTCTCGTCTACATCTTAGCAAAAAGCTTTTCCACTCTGTCTGGCAAGGAGAAACTGTGCCAGCACAGAAAACATCTCCCATCGTGTTCTAGAAGCTAAACGGAGGTCTGCCGAGTGTTTTGCAAGAAGAGAAAGAAAGTTGTCCAAAACAGCTTGCAATCGAATGTTCATGTGAATAGAAAAGGCAGGAGAGTGGTCAGGTACTGTTTTCTCTCAGTTGGCAAGCTGCGCACACAATCGCAGTGTTGTACAGCTTGTTTCATCACCTTTGCGAAGTTGCCGCTCTCTCCGGCTCCCGGAGACGAAGAAGCTGCTTCTTCGCGCAAAGACGATTCTGCCGCTCACAGTGCTCTGCGGTGTGCGCCTTCTGCCGAAAGACGCCCGGGAGCAGTGCTTAGCTCTGCAGAGCACCGTACCTTCGTCTTTAGCCTCTCTTCTCGTCTACATCTTAGCAAAAAGCTTTTCCACTCTGTCTGGCAAGGAGAAACTGTGCCAGCACAGAAAACATCTCCCATCGTGTTCTAGAGGCTGCACGGAGGTCTGCCGAGTGTTTTGCAAGTAGAGAAAGAAAGTTGTCCAAAACAGCTTGCAATCGAATGTTCATGTGAATAGAAAAGGCAGGAGAGTGGTCAGGTACTGTTTTCTCTCAGTTGGCAAGCTGCGCACACAATCGCAGTGTTGTACAGCTTGTTTCATCACCTTTGCGAAGCTGCCGCTCTCTCCGGCTCCCGGAGACGAAGAAGCTGCTTCTTCGCGCAAAGACGATTCTGCCGCTCACAGTGTTCTGCGGTGTGCGCCTTCTGCCGAAAGAGGTCCGGGAGCGGTGCTTAGCTCTGCAGAGCACCGTACCTTCGTCTTTAGCCTCTCTTCTCGTCTACATCTTAGCAAAAAGCTTTTCCACACTGTCTGGCAAGGAGAAACTGTGCCAGCACAGAAAACATCTCCCATCGTGTTCTAGAGGCTGCACGGAGTTCTGCCGAGTGTTTTGCAAGAAGAGAAAGAAAGTTGTCCAAAACAGCTTGCAATCGAATGTTCATGTGAATAGAAAAGGCAGGAGAGTGGTCAGGTACTATTTTCTCTCACTTGGCAAGCTGCACACACAATCGCAGTGTTGTACAGCTTGTTTCATCACCTTTGCGAAGTTGCCGCTCTCTCCGGCTCCCAGAGACGAAGAAGCTGCTTCTTCGCGCAAAGACGATTCTGCCGCTCACAGTGCTCTGCGGTGTGCGCCTTCTGCCGAAAGAGGTCCGGGAGTGGTGCTTAGCTCTGCAGAGCACCGTACCTTCGTCTTTAGCCTCTCTTCACGTCTACATCTTAGCAAAAAGCTTTTCCACTCTGTCTGGAAAGGAGAAACTGTGCCAGCACAGAAAACATCTCCCATCGTGTTCTAGAGGCTGCACGGAGGTCTGCCGAGTGTTTTGCAAGAAGAGAAAGAAAGTTGTCCAAAACAGCTTGCAATCGAATGTTCATGTGAATAGAAAAGGCTGGAGAGTGGTCAGGTACTGTTTTCTCTCACTTGGCAAGCTGCGCACACAATCGCAGTGTTGTACAGCTTGTTTCATCACCTTTGCGAAGCTGCCGCTCTCTCCGGCTCCCGGAGACGAAGAAGCTGCTTCTTCGCGCAAAGACGATTCTGCCGCTCACAGTGCTCTGCGGTGTGCGGCTTCTGCCGAAAGAGGCCCGGGAGCGGTGCTTAGCTCTGCAGAGCACCGTACCTTCGTCTTTAGCCTCTCTTCTCGTCTACATCTTAGCAAAAAGCTTTTCCACTCTGTCTGGCAAGGAGAAACTGTGCCAGCACAGAAAACATCTCCCATCGTGTTCTAGAGGCTGCACGAAGGTCTGCCGAGTGTTTTGCAAGAAGAGAAAGAAAGTTGTCCAAAACAGCTTGCAATCGAATGTTCATGTGAATAGAAAAGGCAGGAGAGAGGTCAGGTACTGTTTTCTCTCAGTTGGCAAGCTGCGCACACAATCGCAGTGTTGTACAGCTTGTTTCATCACCTTTGCGAAGTTGCCGCTCTCTCCGGCTCCCGGAGACGAAGAAGCTGCTTCTTCGCGCAAAGACGATTCTGCCGCTCACAGTGCTCTGCGGTGTGCGCCTTCTGCCGAAAGAGGCCCGGGAGCGGTGCTTAGCTCTGCAGAGCACCGTACCTTCGTCTTTAGCCTCTCTTCTCATCTACATCTTAGCAAAAAGCTTTTCCACTCTGTCTGGCAAGGAGAAACTGTGCCAGCACAGAAAACATCTCCCATCGTGTTCTAGAGGCTGCACGGAGGTCTGCCGAGTGTTTTGCAAGAAGAGCAAGAAAGTTGTCCAAAACAGCTTGCAATCGAATGTTCATGTTAATAGAAAAGGCAGGAGAGTGGTCAGGTACTCTTTTCTCTCACTTGGCAGGCTGCGCACACAATCGCAGTGTTGTACAGCTTGTTTCATCACCTTTGCGAAGTTGCCGCTCTCTCCGGCTCCCGGAGACGAAGAAGCTGCTTCTTCGCGCAAAGACGATTCTGCCGCTCACAGTGCTCTGCGGTGTGCGCCTTCTGCCGAAAGAGGCCCGGGAGCTGTGCTTAGCTCTGCAGAGCACCGTACCTTCGTCTTTAGCCTCTCTTCTCATCTACATCTTAGCAAAAAGCTTTTCCACTCTGTCTGGCAAGGAGAAACTGTGCCAGCACAGAAAACATCTCCCATCGTGTTCTAGAGGCTGCACGGAGGTCTGCCGAGTGTTTTGCAAGAAGAGAAAGAAAGTTGTCCAAAACAGCTTGCAATCGAATGTTCATGTGAATAGAAAAGGCAGGAGAGTGGTCAGGTACTGTTTTCTCTCACTTGGCAAGCTGCGCACACAATCGCAGTGTTGTACAGCTTGTTTCATCACCTTTGCGAAGTTGCCGCTCTCTCCGGCTCCCGGAGACGAAGAAGCTGCTTCTTCGCGCAAAGACGATTCTGCCGCTCACAGTGCTCTGCGGTGTGCGCCTTCTGCCGAAAGAGGCCCGGGAGCTGTGCTTAGCTCTGCAGAGCACCGTACCTTCGTCTTTAGCCTCTCTTCTCGTCTACATCTTAGCAAAAAGCTTTTCCACTCTGTCTGGCAAGGAGAAACTGTGCCAGCACAGAAAACATCTCCCATCGTGTTCTAGAGGCTGCACGGAGGTCTGCCGAGTGTTTTGCAAGAAGAGAAAGAAAGTTGTCCAAAACAGCTTCAAATCCAATGTTCATGTGAATAGAAAAGGCAGGAGAGTGGTCAGGTACTGTTTTCTCTCAGTTGGCAAGCTGCGCACACAATCGCAGTGTTGTACAGCTTGTTTCATCACCTTTGCGAAGTTGCCGCTCTCTCCGGCTCCCGGAGACGAAGAAGCTGCTTCTTCGCGCAAAGACGATTCTGCCGCTCACAGTGCTCTGCGGTGTGCGCCTTCTGCCGAAAGAGGTCCGGGAGCGGTGCTTAGCTCTGCAGAGCACCGTACCTTCGTCTTTAGCCTCTCTTCTCGTCTACATCTTATCAAAATGCTTTTCCACTCTGTCTGGCAAGGAGAAACTGTGCCAGCACAGAAAACATCTCCCATCGTGTTCTAGAAGCTGCACGGAGGTCTGCCGAGTGTTTTGCAAGAAGAGAAAGAAAGTTGTCCAAAACAGCTTGCAATCGAATGTTCATGTGAATAGAAAAGGCAGGAGAGTGGTCAGGTACTGTTTTCTCTCACTTGGCAAGCTGCGCACACAATCGCAGTGTTGTACAGCTTGTTTCATCACCTTTGCGAAGTTGCCGCCCTCTCCGGCTCCCGGAGACGAAGAAGCTGCTTCTTCGCGCAAAGACGATTCTGCCGCTCACTGTGCTCTGCGGTGTGCGCCTTCTGCCGAAAGAGGTCCGGGAGCGGTGCTTAGCTCTGCAGAGCACCGTACCTTCGTCTTTAGCCTCTCTTCTCGTCTACATCTTAGCAAAAAGCTTTTCCACTCTGTCTGGCAAGGAGAAACTGTGCCAGCACAGAAAACATCTCCCATCGTGTTCTAGAGGCTGCACGGAGGTCTGCCGAGTGTTTTGCAAGAAGAGCAAGAAAGTTGTCCAAAACAGCTTGCAATCGAATGTTCATGTGAATAGAAAGGGCAGGAGAGTGGTCAGGTACTCTTTTCTCTCACTTGGCAGGCTGCGCACACAATCGCAGTGTTGTACAGCTTGTTTCATCACCTTTGCGAAGTTGCCGCTCTCTCCGGCTCCCGGAGACGAAGAAGCTGCTTCTTCGCGCAAAGACGATTCTGCCGCTCACAGTGCTCTGCGGTGTGCGCCTTCTGCCGAAAGAGGCCCGGGAGCTGTGCTTAGCTCTGCAGAGCACCGTACCTTCGTCTTTAGCCTCTCTTCTCATCTACATCTTAGCAAAAAGCTTTTCCACTCTGTCTGGCAAGGAGAAACTGTGCCAGCACAGAAAACATCTCCCATCGTGTTCTAGAGGCTGCACGGAGGTCTGCCGAGTGTTTTGCAAGAAGAGAAAGAAAGTTGTCCAAAACAGCTTGCAATCGAATGTTCATGTGAATAGAAAAGGCAGGAGAGTGGTCAGGTACTGTTTTCTCTCACTTGGCAAGCTGCGCACACAATCGCAGTGTTGTACAGCTTGTTTCATCACCTTTGCGAAGTTGCCGCTCTCTCCGGCTCCCGGAGATGAAGAAGCTGCTTCTTCGCGCAAAGACGATTCTGCCGCTCACTGTGCTCTGCGGTGTGCGCCTTCTGCCGAAAGAGGTCCGGGAGCGGTGCTTAGCTCTGCAGAGCACCGTACCTTCGTCTTTAGCCTCTCTTCTCGTCTACATCTTAGCAAAAAGCTTTTCCACTCTGTCTGGCAAGGAGAAACTGTGCCAGCACAGAAAACATCTCCCATCGTGTTCTAGAGGCTGCAAGGAGGTCTGCCGAGTGTTTTGCAAGAAGAGAAAGAAAGTTGTCCAAAACAGCTTGCAATCGAATGTTCATGTGAATAGAAAAGGCAGGAGAGTGGTCAGGTACTGTTTTCTCTCAGTTGGCAAGCTGCGCACACAATCGCAGTGTTGTACAGCTTGTTTCATCACCTTTGCGAAGTTGCCGCTCTCTCCGGCTCCCGGAGACGAAGAAGCTGCTTCTTCGCGCAAAGACGATTCTGCCGCTCACAGTGCTCTGCGGTGTGCGCCTTCTGCCGAAAGAGGCCCGGGAGCGGTGCTTAGCTCTGCAGAGCACCGTACCTTCGTCTTTAGCCTCTCTTCTCGTCTACATCTTAGCAAAAAGCTTTTCCACTCTGTCTGGCAAGGAGAAACTGTGCCAGCACAGAAAACATCTCCCATCGTCTTCTAGAGGCTGCACGGAGGTCTGCCGAGTGTTTTGCAAGAAGAGAAAGAAAGTTGTCCAAAACAGCTTGCAATCGAATATTCATGTGAATAGAAAAAGCAGGAGAGTGGTCAGGTACTATTTTCTCTCACTTGGCAAGCTGCGCACACAATCGCAGTGTTGTACAGCTTGTTTCATCACCTTTGCGAAGTTGCCGCTCTCTCCGGCTCCCGGAGACGAAGAAGCTGCTTCTTCGCGCAAAGACGATTCTGCCGCTCACAGTGCTCTGCAGTGTGCGTCTTCAGCCGAAAGAGGCCCGGGAGCTGTGCTTAGCTCTGCAGAGCACCGTACCTTCGTCTTTAGCCTCTCTTCTCGTCTACATCTTAGCAAAAAGCTTTTCCACTCTGTCTGGCAAGGAGAAACTGTGCCAGCACAGAAAACATCTCCCATCGTGTTCTAGAGGCTGCACGGAGGGCTGCCGAGTGTTTTGCAAGAAGAGCAAGAAAGTCGTCCAAAAAAGCTTGCAATCGAATGTTCATGTGAATAGAAAAGGCAGGAGAGTGGTCAGGTACTGTTTTCTCTCACTTGGCAAGCTGCGCACACAATCGCATTGTTGTACAGCTTGTTTTATCACCTTTGCGAAGCTGCCGCTCTCTCCGGCTCCCAGAGACGAAGAAGCTGCTTCTTCGCGCAAAGACGATTCTGCCGCTCACAGTGCTCTGCGGTGTGCGCCTTCTGCCGAAAGAGGTCCGGGAGCGGTGCTTAGCTCTGCAGAGCACCGTACCTTCGTCTTTAGCCTCTCTTCTCGTCTACATCTTAGCAAAAAGCTTTTCCACTCTGTCTGGCAAGGAGAAACTGTGCCAGCACAGAAAACATCTCCCATCGTGTTCTAGAAGCTAAACGGAGGTCTGCCGAGTGTTTTGCAAGAAGAGCAAGAAAGTTGTCCAAAACAGCTTGCAATCGAATGTTCATGTGAATAGAAAAGGCAGGAGAGTGGTCAGGTACTGTTTTCTCTCAGTTGGCAAGCTGCGCACACAATCGCAGTGTTGTACAGCTTGTTTCATCACCTTTGCGAAGTTGCCGCTCTCTCCGGCTCCCGGAGACGAAGAAGCTGCTTCTTCGCGCAAAGACGATTCTGCCGCTCACAGTGCTCTGCGGTGTGCGCCTTCTGCCGAAAGACGCCCGGGAGCAGTGCTTAGCTCTGCAGAGCACCGTACCTTCGTCTTTAGCCTCTCTTCTCGTCTACATCTTAGCAAAAAGCTTTTCCACTCTGTCTGGCAAGGAGAAACTGTGCCAGCACAGAAAACATCTCCCATCGTGTTCTAGAGGCTGCACGGAGGTCTGCCGAGTGTTTTGCAAGTAGAGAAAGAAAGTTGTCCAAAACAGCTTGCAATCGAATGTTCATGTGAATAGAAAAGGCAGGAGAGTGGTCAGGTACTGTTTTCTCTCAGTTGGCAAGCTGCGCACACAATCGCAGTGTTGTACAGCTTGTTTCATCACCTTTGCGAAGCTGCCGCTCTCTCCGGCTCCCGGAGACGAAGAAGCTGCTTCTTCGCGCAAAGACGATTCTGCCGCTCACAGTGTTCTGCGGTGTGCGCCTTCTGCCGAAAGAGGTCCGGGAGCGGTGCTTAGCTCTGCAGAGCACCGTACCTTCGTCTTTAGCCTCTCTTCTCGTCTACATCTTAGCAAAAAGCTTTTCCACACTGTCTGGCAAGGAGAAACTGTGCCAGCACAGAAAACATCTCCCATCGTGTTCTAGAGGCTGCACGGAGTTCTGCCGAGTGTTTTGCAAGAAGAGAAAGAAAGTTGTCCAAAACAGCTTGCAATCGAATGTTCATGTGAATAGAAAAGGCAGGAGAGTGGTCAGGTACTATTTTCTCTCACTTGGCAAGCTGCACACACAATCGCAGTGTTGTACAGCTTGTTTCATCACCTTTGCGAAGTTGCCGCTCTCTCCGGCTCCCGGAGACGAAGAAGCTGCTTCTTCGCGCAAAGACGATTCTGCCGCTCACAGTGCTCTGCGGTGTGCGCCTTCTGCCGAAAGAGGTCCGGGAGTGGTGCTTAGCTCTGCAGAGCACCGTACCTTCGTCTTTAGCCTCTCTTCACGTCTACATCTTAGCAAAAAGCTTTTCCACTCTGTCTGGCAAGGAGAAACTGTGCCAGCACAGAAAACATCTCCCATCGTGTTCTAGAGGCTGCACGGAGGTCTGCCGAGTGTTTTGCAAGAAGAGCAAGAAAGTTGTCCAAAACAGCTTGCAATCGAATGTTCATGTTAATAGAAAAGGCAGGAGAGTGGTCAGGTACTCTTTTCTCTCACTTGGCAGGCTGCGCACACAATCGCAGTGTTGTACAGCTTGTTTCATCACCTTTGCGAAGTTGCCGCTCTCTCCGGCTCCCGGAGACGAAGAAGCTGCTTCTTCGCGCAAAGACGATTCTGCCGCTCACAGTGCTCTGCGGTGTGCGCCTTCTGCCGAAAGAGGCCCGGGAGCTGTGCTTAGCTCTGCAGAGCACCGTACCTTCGTCTTTAGCCTCTCTTCTCATCTACATCTTAGCAAAAAGCTTTTCCACTCTGTCTGGCAAGGAGAAACTGTGCCAGCACAGAAAACATCTCCCATCGTGTTCTAGAGGCTGCACGGAGGTCTGCCGAGTGTTTTGCAAGAAGAGAAAGAAAGTTGTCCAAAACAGCTTGCAATCGAATGTTCATGTGAATAGAAAAGGCAGGAGAGTGGTCAGGTACTGTTTTCTCTCACTTGGCAAGCTGCGCACACAATCGCAGTGTTGTACAGCTTGTTTCATCACCTTTGCGAAGTTGCCGCTCTCTCCGGCTCCCGGAGACGAAGAAGCTGCTTCTTCGCGCAAAGACGATTCTGCCGCTCACAGTGCTCTGCGGTGTGCGCCTTCTGCCGAAAGAGGCCCGGGAGCTGTGCTTAGCTCTGCAGAGCACCGTACCTTCGTCTTTAGCCTCTCTTCTCATCTACATCTTAGCAAAAAGCTTTTCCACTCTGTCTGGCAAGGAGAAACTGTGCCAGCACAGAAAACATCTCCCATCGTGTTCTAGAGGCTGCACGGAGGTCTGCCGAGTGTTTTGCAAGAAGAGAAAGAAAGTTGTCCAAAACAGCTTCAAATCCAATGTTCATGTGAATAGAAAAGGCAGGAGAGTGGTCAGGTACTGTTTTCTCTCAGTTGGCAAGCTGCGCACACAATCGCAGTGTTGTACAGCTTGTTTCATCACCTTTGCGAAGTTGCCGCTCTCTCCGGCTCCCGGAGACGAAGAAGCTGCTTCTTCGCGCAAAGACCATTCTGCCGCTCACTGTGCTCTGCGGTGTGCGCCTTCTGCCGAAAGAGGTCCGGGAGCGGTGCTTAGCTCTGCAGAGCACCGTACCTTCGTCTTTAGCCTCTCTTCTCGTCTACATCTTATCAAAATGCTTTTCCACTCTGTCTGGCAAGGAGAAACTGTGCCAGCACAGAAAACATCTCCCATCGTGTTCTAGAAGCTGCACGGAGGTCTGCCGAGTGTTTTGCAAGAAGAGAAAGAAAGTTGTCCAAAACAGCTTGCAATCGAATGTTCATGTGAATAGAAAAGGCAGGAGAGTGGTCAGGTACTGTTTTCTCTCACTTGGCAAGCTGCGCACACAATCGCAGTGTTGTACAGCTTGTTTCATCACCTTTGCGAAGTTGCCGCCCTCTCCGGCTCCCGGAGACGAAGAAGCTGCTTCTTCGCGCAAAGACGATTCTGCCGCTCACTGTGCTCTGCGGTGTGCGCCTTCTGCCGAAAGAGGTCCGGGAGCGGTGCTTAGCTCTGCAGAGCACCGTACCTTCGTCTTTAGCCTCTCTTCTCGTCTACATCTTAGCAAAAAGCTTTTCCACTCTGTCTGGCAAGGAGAAACTGTGCCAGCACAGAAAACATCTCCCATCGTGTTCTAGAGGCTGCACGGAGGTCTGCCGAGTGTTTTGCAAGAAGAGAAAGAAAGTTGTCCAAAACAGCTTGCAATCGAATGTTCATGTGAATAGAAAAGGCAGGAGAGTGGTCAGGTACTGTTTTCTCTCACTTGGCAAGCTGCGCACACAATCGCAGTGTTGTACAGCTTGTTTCATCACCTTTGCGAAGTTGCCGCTCTCTCCGGCTCCCGGAGACGAAGAAGCTGCTTCTTCGCGCAAAGACGATTCTGCCGCTCACAGTGCTCTGCGGTGTGCGCCTTCTGCCGAAAGAGGCCCGGGAGCGGTGCTTAGCTCTGCAGAGCACCGTACCTTCATCTTTAGCCTCTCTTCTCGTCTACATCTTAGCAAAAAGCTTTTCCACTCTGTCTGGCAAGGAGAAACTGTGCCAGCACAGAAAACATCTCCCATCGTGTTCTAGAGGCTGCACGGAGGTCTGCCGAGTGTTTTGCAAGAAGAGCAAGAAAGTTGTCCTAAACAGCTTGCAATCGAATGTTCATGTGAATAGAAAAGGCAGGAGAGTGGTCAGGTACTGTTTTCTCTCAGTTGGCAAGCTGCGCACACAATCGCAGTGTTGTACAGCTTGTTTCATCACCTTTGCGAAGCTGCCGCTCTCTCCGGCTCCCAGAGACGAAGAAGCTGCTTCTTCGCGCAAAGACGATTCTGCCGCTCACAGTGCTCTGCGGTGTGCGCCTTCTGCCGAAAGAGGCCCGGGAGCGGTGCTTAGCTCTGCAGAGCACCGTACCTTCGTCTTTAGCCTCTCTTCTCGTCTACATCTTAGCAAAAAGCTTTTCCACTCTGTCTGGCAAGGAGAAACTGTGCCAGCACAGAAAACATCTCCCATCGTCTTCTAGAGGCTGCACGGAGGTCTGCCGAGTGTTTTGCAAGAAGAGAAAGAAAGTTGTCCAAAACAGCTTGCAATCGAATGTTCATGTGAATAGAAAAAGCAGGAGAGTGGTCAGGTACTATTTTCTCTCACTTGGCAAGCTGCGCACACAATCGCAGTGTTGTACAGCTTGTTTCATCACCTTTGCGAAGTTGCCGCTCTCTCTGGCTCCCGGAGACGAAGAAGCTGCTTCTTCGCGCAAAGACGATTCTGCCGCTCTCTGTGCTCTGCGGTGTGCGCCTTCTGCCGAAAGAGGTCCGGGAGCGGTGCTTAGCTCTGCAGAGCACCGTACCTTCGTCTTTAGCCTCTCTTCTCGTCTACATCTTAGCAAAAAGCTTTTCCACTCTGTCTGGCAAGGAGAAACTGTGCCAGCACAGAAAACATCTCCCATCGTGTTCTAGAGGCTGCACGGAGGTCTGCCGAGTGTTTTGCAAGAAGAGAAAGAAAGTTGTCCAAAACAGCTTGCAATCGAATGTTCATGTGAATAGAAAAGGCAGGAGAGTGGTCAGGTACTGTTTTCTCTCAGTTGGCAAGCTGCGCACACAATCGCAGTGTTGTACAGCTTGTTTCATCACCTTTGCGAAGTTGCCGCTCTCTCCGGCTCCCGGAGACGAAGAAGCTGCTTCTTCGCGCAAAGACGATTCTGCCGCTCACAGTGCTCTGCGGTGTGCGCCTTCTGCCGAAAGAGGCCCGGGAGCGGTGCTTAGCTCTGCAGAGCACCGTACCTTCATCTTTAGCCTCTCTTCTCGTCTACATCTTAGCAAAAAGCTTTTCCACTCTGTCTGGCAAGGAGAAACTGTGCCAGCACAGAAAACATCTCCCATCGTCTTCTAGAGGCTGCACGGAGGTCTGCCGAGTGTTTTGCAAGAAGAGAAAGAAAGTTGTCCAAAACAGCTTGCAATCGAATGTTCATGTGAATAGAAAAAGCAGGAGAGTGGTCAGGTACTATTTTCTCTCACTTGGCAAGCTGCGCACACAATCGCAGTGTTGTACAGCTTGTTTCATCACCTTTGCGAAGTTGCCGCTCTCTCCGGCTCCCGGAGACGAAGAAGCTGCTTCTTCGCGCAAAGACGATTCTGCCGCTCACAGTGCTCTGCAGTGTGCGTCTTCAGCCGAAAGAGGCCCGGGAGCTGTGCTTAGCTCTGCAGAGCACCGTACCTTCGTCTTTAGCCTCTCTTCTCGTCTACATCTTAGCAAAAAGCTTTTCCACTCTGTCTGGCAAGGAGAAACTGTGCCAGCACAGAAAACATCTCCCATCGTGTTCTAGAGGCTGCACGGAGGGCTGCCGAGTGTTTTGCAAGAAGAGCAAGAAAGTCGTCCAAAACAGCTTGCAATCGAATGTTCATGTGAATAGAAAAGGCAGGAGAGTGGTCAGGTACTGTTTTCTCTCACTTGGCAAGCTGCGCAGACAATCGCATTGTTGTACAGCTTGTTTTATCACCTTTGCGAAGCTGCCGCTCTCTCCGGCTCCCAGAGACGAAGAAGCTGCTTCTTCGCGCAAAGACGATTCTGCCGCTCACAGTGCTCTGCGGTGTGCGCCTTCTGCCGAAAGAGGTCCGGGAGCGGTGCTTAGCTCTGCAGAGCACCGTACCTTCGTCTTTAGCCTCTCTTCTCGTCTACATCTTAGCAAAAAGCTTTTCCACTCTGTCTGGCAAGGAGAAACTGTGCCAGCACAGAAAACATCTCCCATCGTGTTCTAGAAGCTGCACGGAGGTCTGCCGAGTGTTTTGCAAGAAGAGAAAGAAAGTTGTCCAAAACAGATTCCCATCGAATGTTCATGTGATTAGAAAAGGCAGGAGAGTGGTCAGGTACTGTTTTCTCTCACTTGGCAAGCTGCGCACACAATCGCAGTGTTGTACAGCTTGTTTCATCACCTTTGCGAAGTTGCCGCTCTCTCCGGCTCCCGGAGACGAAGAAGCTGCTTCTTCGCGCAAAGACGATTCTGCCGCTCACTGTGCTCTGCGGTGTGCGCCTTCTGCCGAAAGAGGTCCGGGAGCGGTGCTTAGCTCTGCAGAGCACCGTACCTTCGTCTTTAGCCTCTCTTCTCGTCTACATCTTAGCAAAAAGCTTTTCCACTCTGTCTGGCAAGGAGAAACTGTGCCAGCACAGAAAACATCTCCCATCGTGTTCTAGAGGCTGCACGGAGGTCTGCCGAGTGTTTTGCAAGAAGAGAAAGAAAGTTGTCCAAAACAGCTTGCAATCGAATGTTCATGTGAATAGAAAAAGCAGGAGAGTGGTCAGGTACTATTTTCTCTCACTTGGCAAGCTGCGCACACAATCGCAGTGTTGTACAGCTTGTTTCATCACCTTTGCGAAGTTGCCGCTCTCTCCGGCTCCCGGAGACGAAGAAGCTGCTTCTTCGCGCAAAGACGATTCTGCCGCTCACTGTGCTCTGCGGTGTGCGCCTTCTGCCGAAAGAGGTCCGGGAGCGGTGCTTAGCTCTGCAGAGCACCGTACCTTCGTCTTTAGCCTCTCTTCTCGTCTACATCTTAGCAAAAAGCTTTTCCACTCTGTCTGGCAAGGAGAAACTGTGCCAGCACAGAAAACATCTCCCATCGTGTTCTAGAGGCTGCACGGAGGTCTGCCGAGTGTTTTGCAAGAAGAGAAAGAAAGTTGTCCAAAACAGCTTGCAATCGAATGTTCATGTGAATAGAAAAGGCAGGAGAGTGGTCAGGTACTGTTTTCTCTCAGTTGGCAAGCTGCGCACACAATCGCAGTGTTGTACAGCTTGTTTCATCACCTTTGCGAAGTTGCCGCTCTCTCCGGCTCCCGGAGACGAAGAAGCTGCTTCTTCGCGCAAAGACGATTCTGCCGCTCACAGTGCTCTGCGGTGTGCGCCTTCTGCCGAAAGAGGCCCGGGAGCGGTGCTTAGCTCTGCAGAGCACCGTACCTTCATCTTTATCCTCTCTTCTCGTCTACATCTTAGCAAAAAGCTTTTCCACTCTGTCTGGCAAGGAGAAACTGTGCCAGCACAGAAAACATCTCCCATCGTGTTCTAGAGGCTGCACGGAGGTCTGCCGAGTGTTTTGCAAGAAGAGAAAGAAAGTTGTCCAAAACAGCTTGCAATCGAATGTTCATGTGAATAGAAAAGGCAGAAGAGTGGTCAGGTACTATTTTCTCTCACTTGGCAAGCTGCACACACAATCGCAGTGTTGTACAGCTTGTTTCATCACCTTTGCGAAGTTGCCGCTCTCTCCGGCTCCCAGAGACGAAGAAGCTGCTTCTTCGCGCTAAGACGATTCTGCCGCTCACAGTGCTCTGCAGTGTGCGTCTTCAGCCGAAAGAGGCCCGGGAGCTGTGCTTAGCTCTGCAGAGCACCGTACCTTCGTCTTTAGCCTCTCTTCTCGTCTACATCTTAGCAAAAAGCTTTTCCACTCTGTCTGGCAAGGAGAAACTGTGCCAGCACAGAAAACATCTCCCATCGTGTTCTAGAGGCTGCACGGAGGGCTGCCGAGTGTTTTGCAAGAAGAGAAAGAAAGTTGTCCAAAACAGCTTGCAATCGAATGTTCATGTGAATAGAAAAGGCAGGAGAGTGGTCAGGTACTGTTTTCTCTCAGTTGGCAAGCTGCGCAGACAATCGCATTGTTGTACAGCTTGTTTCATCACCTTTGCGAAGCTGCCGCTCTCTCCGGCTCCCAGAGACGAAGAAGCTGCTTCTTCGCGCAAAGACGATTCTGCCGCTCACAGTGCTCTGCGGTGTGCGCCTTCTGCCGAAAGAGGTCCGGGAGCGGTGCTTAGCTCTGCAGTGCACCGTACCTTCGTCTTTAGCCTCTCTTCTCGTCTACATCTTAGCAAAAAGCTTTTCCACTCTGTCTGGCAAGGAGAAACTGTGCCAGCACAGAAAACATCTCCCATCGTGTTCTAGAAGCTGCACGGAGGTCTGCCGAGTGTTTTGCAAGAAGAGAAAGAAAGTTGTCCAAAACAGCTTGCAATCGAATGTTCATGTGAATAGAAAAGGCAGGAGAGTGGTCAGGTACTGTTTTCTCTCACTTGGCAAGCTGCGCACACAATCGCAGTGTTGTACAGCTTGTTTCATCACCTTTGCGAAGTTGCCGCTCTCTCCGACTCCCGGAGACGAAGAAGCTGCTTCTTCGTGCAAAGACGATTCTGCCGCTCACTGTGCTCTGCGGTGTGCGCCTTCTGCCGAAAGAGGTCCGGGAGCGGTGCTTAGCTCTGCAGAGCACCGTACCTTCGTCTTTAGCCTCTCTTCTCGTCTACATCTTAGCAAAAAGCTTTTCCACTCTGTCTGGCAAGGAGAAACTGTGCCAGCACAGAAAACATCTCCCATCGTGTTCTAGAAGCTAAACGGAGGTCTGCCGAGTGTTTTGCAAGAAGAGAAAGAAAGTTGTCCAAAACAGCTTCCCATCGAATGTTCATGTGAATAGAAAAGGCAGGAGAGTGGTCAGGTACTGTTTTCTCTCAGTTGGCAAGCTGCGCACACAATCGCAGTGTTGTACAGCTTGTTTCATCACCTTTGCGAAGTTGCCGCTCTCTCCGGCTCCCGGAGACGAAGAAGCTGCTTCTTCGCGCAAAGACGATTCTGCTGCTCACTGTGCTCTGCGGTGTGCGGCTTCTGCCGAAAGAGGCCCGGGAGCGGTGCTTAGCTCTGCAGAGCACCGTACCTTCGTCTTTAGCCTCTCTTCTCGTCTACATCTTAGCAAAAAGCTTTTCCACTCTGTCTGGCAAGGAGAAACTGTGCCAGCACAGAAAACATCTCCCATCGTGTTCTAGAGGCTGCACGGAGGTCTGCCGAGTGTTTTGCAAGAAGAGCAAGAAAGTTGTCCAAAACAGCTTGCAATCGAATGTTCATGTGAATAGAAAAGGCAGGAGAGTGGTCAGGTACTGTTTTCTCTCACTTGGCAAGCTGCGCACACAATCGCAGTGTTGTACAGCTTGTTTCATCACCTTTGCGAAGCTGCCGCTCTCTCCGGCTCCCGGAGACGAAGAAGCTGCTTCTTCGCGCAAAGACGATTCTGCCGCTCACAGTGCTCTGCGGTGTGCGCCTTCTGCCGAAAGAGGCCCGGGAGCTGTGCTTAGCTCTGCAGAGCACCGTACCTTCGTCTTTAGCCTCTCTTCTCGTCTACATCTTAGCAAAAAGCTTTTCCACTCTGTCTGGCAAGGAGAAACTGTGCCAGCACAGAAAACATCTCCCATCGTGTTCTAGAGGCTGCACGGAGGTCTGCAGCGTGTTTTGCAAGAAGAGCAAGAAAGTTGTCCAAAACAGCTTGCAATCGAATGTTCATGTGAATAGAAAAGGCAGGAGAGTGGTCAGGTACTGTTTTCTCTCAGTTGGCAAGCTGCGCACACAATCGCAGTGTTGTACAGCTTGTTTCATCACCTTTGCGAAGTTGCCGCTCTCTCCGGCTCCCGGAGACGAAGAAGCTGCTTCTTCGCGCAAAGACGATTCTGCCGCTCACAGTGCTCTGCGGTGTGCGCCTTCTGCCGAAAGAAGTCCGGGAGCGGTGCTTAGCTCTGCAGAGCACCGTACCTTCGTCTTTAGCCTCTCTTCTCGTCTACATCTTAGCAAAATGCTTTTCCACTCTGTCTGGCAAGGAGAAACTGTGCCAGCACAGAAAACATCTCCCATCGTGTTCTAGAGGCTGCACGGAGGTCTGCCGAGTGTTTTGCAAGAAGAGAAAGAAAGTTGTCCAAAACAGCTTCCCATCGAATGTTCATGTGAATAGAAAAGGCAGGAGAGTGGTCAGGTACTGTTTTCTCTCAGTTGGCAAGCTGCGCACACAATCGCAGTGTTGTACAGCTTGTTTCATCACCTTTGCGAAGCTGCCGCTCTCTCCGGCTCCCGGAGACGAAGAAGCTGCTTCTTCGCGCAAAGACGATTCTGCCGCTCACAGTGCTCTGCGGTGTGCGCCTTCTGCCGAAAGAGGTCCGGGAGCGGTGCTTAGCTCTGCAGAGCACCGTACCTTCGTCTTTAGCCTCTCTTCTCGTCTACATCTTAGCAAAATGCTTTTCCACTCTGTCTGGCAAGGAGAAACTGTGCCAGCACTAAAAACATCTCCCATCGTGTTCTAGAAGCTGCACGGAGGTCTGCCGAGTATTTTGCAAGAAGAGAAAGAAAGTTGTCCAAAACAGCTTGCAATCGAATGTTCATGTGAATAGAAAAGGCAGGAGAGTGGTCAGGTACTGTTATCTCTCAGTTGGCAAGCTGCGCACACAATCGCAGTGTTGTACAGCTTGTTTCATCACCTTTGCGAAGTTGCCGCTCTCTCCGGCTCCCGGAGACGAAGAAGCTGCTTCTTCGCGCAAAGACGATTCTGCCGCTCACAGTGCTCTGCGGTGTGCGGCTTCTGCCGAAAGAGGTCCGGGAGCGGTGCTTAGCTCTGCAGAGCACCGTACCTTCGTCTTTAGCCTCTCTTCTCGTCTACATCTTAGCAAAAAGCTTTTCCACTCTGTCTGGCAAGGAGAAACTGTGCCAGCACAGAAAACATCTCCCATCGTGTTCTAGAGGCTGCACGGAGGTCTGCCGAGTGTTTTGCAAGAAGAGCAAGAAAGTTGTCCAAAACAGCTTGCAATCCAATGTTCATGTGAATAGAAAAGGCAGGAGAGTAATCAGGTACTGTTTTCTCTCACTTGGAAAACTGCGCACGCAATCGCAGTGTTGTACAGCTTGTTTCATCACCTTTGCGAAGTTGCCGCTCTCTCCAGCTCCCGGAGACGAAGAAGCTGCTTCTTCGCTCAAAGACGATTCTGCCGCTCACTGTGCTCTGCGTTGTGCGCCTTCTGCCGAAAGAGGTCCGGGAGCGGTGCTTAGCTCTGCAGAGCACCGTACCTTCGTCTTTAGCCTCTCTTCTCGTCTACATCTTAGCAAAAAGCTTTTCCACTCTGTCTGGCAAGGAGAAACTGTGCCAGCACTAAAAACATCTCCCATATTGTTCCAGAGGCTGCACGGAGATGTGCCGAGTGTTTTGCAAGAAGAGAAAGAAAGTTGTCCAAAAGAGCTTCCCATCGAATGTTCATGTGAATAGAAAAGGCAGGAGAGTGGTCAGGTACTGTTTTCTCTCAGTTGGCAAGCTGCGCACACAATCGCAGTGTTGTACAGCTTGTTTCATCACCTTTGCGAAGCTGCCGCTCTCTCCGGCTCCCAGAGACGAAGAAGCTGCTTCTTCGCGCAAAGACGATTCTGCCGCTCACAGTGCTCTGCGGTGTGCGCCTTCTGCCGAAAGAGGCCCGGGAGCGGTGCTTAGCTCTGCAGAGCACCGTACCTTCGTCTTTAGCCTCTCTTCTCGTCTACATCTTAGCAAAAAGCTTTTCCACTCTGTCTGGCAAGGAGAAACTGTGCCAGCACAGAAAACATCTCCCATCGTGTTCTAGAGGCTGCACGGAGGTCTGCCGAGTGTTTTGCAAGAAGAGAAAGAAAGTTGTCCAAAACAGCTTGCAATCTATTGTTCACGTGATTAGAAAATGCAGGAGAGTGGTCAGGTACTGTTTTCTCTGAGTTGTCATGCAGCGCAAACAATCGCAGTGGTGTACAGCTTGTTTCATCACCTTTGCGAAGTTGCCGCTCTCTCCGGCTCCCGGAGACGAAGAAGCTGCTTCTTCGCGCAAAGACGATTCTGCCGCTCACAGTGCTCTGCGGTGTGCACCTTCTGCCAAAAGAGGCCAGGGAGCGGTGCTTAGCTCTGCAGAGCACCGTACCTTCGTCTTTAGCCTCTCTTCTCGTCTACATCTTAGCAAAAAGCTTTTCCACTCTGTCTGGCAAGGAGAAACTGTGCCAGCACAAAAAACATCTCCCATCGTGTTCTAGAGGCTGCACGGAGGTCTGCCGAGTGTTTTGCCAGAAGAGAAAGAAAGTTGTCCAAAACAGCTTGCAATCGAATGTTCATGTGATTACAAAAGGCAGGAGAGTGGTCAGGTACTGTTTTCTCTCAGTTGGCAAGCTGCGCACACAATCGCAGTGTTGTACAGCTTGTTTCATCACCTTTGCGAAGCTGCCGCTCTCTCCGGCTCCCGGAGACGAAGAAGCTGCTTCTTCGCGCAAAGACGATTCTGCCGCTCACAGTGCTCTGCGGTGTGCGGCTTCTGCCGAAAGACGCCCGGGAGCGGTGCTTAGCTCTGCAGAGCACCGTACCTTCGTCTTTAGCCTCTCTTCTCGTCTACATCTTAGCAAAAAGCTTTTCCACTCTGTCTGGCAAGGAGAAACTGTGCCAGCACAGAAAACATCTCCCATTGTGTTCTAGAAGCTGCACGGAGGTCTGCCGAGTGTTTTGCAAGAAGAGAAAGAAAGTTGTCCAAAACAGCTTGCAATCGAATGTTCATGTGAATAGAAAAGGCAGGAGAGTGGTCAGGTACTGTTTTCTCTCAGTTGGCAAGCTGCGCACACAATCGCAGTGTTGTACAGCTTGTTTCATCACCTTTGCGAAGCTGCCGCTCTCTCCAGCTCCCGGAGACGAAGAAGCTGCTTCTTCGCGCAAAGACGATTCTGCCGCTCACAGTGCTCTGCGGTGTGCGCCTTCTGCCGAAAGAGGTCCGGGAGCGGTGCTTAGCTCTGCAGAGCACCGTACCTTCGTCTTTAGCCTCTCTTCTCGTCTTCATCTTAGCAAAAAGCTTTTCCACTCTGTCTGGCAAGGAGAAACTGTGCCAGCACAGAAAACATCTCCCATCGTGTTCTAGAGGCTGCACGGAGGTCTGCCGAGTGTTTTGCAAGAAGAGCAAGAAAGTTGTCCAAAACAGCTTGCAATCCAATGTTCATGTGAATAGAAAAGGCAGGAGAGTAATCAGGTACTGTTTTCTCTCACTTGGAAAACTGCGCACGCAATCGCAGTGTTGTACAGCTTGTTTCATCACCTTTGCGAAGTTGCCGCTCTCTCCAGCTCCCGGAGACGAAGAAGCTGCTTCTTCGCTCAAAGACGATTCTGCCGCTCACTGTGCTCTGCGTTGTGCGCCTTCTGCCGAAAGAGGTCCGGGAGCGGTGCTTAGCTCTGCAGAGCACCGTACCTTCGTCTTTAGCCTCTCTTCTCGTCTACATCTTAGCAAAAAGCTTTTCCACTCTGTCTGGCAAGGAGAAACTGTGCCAGCACAGAAAACATCTCCCATCGTGTTCTAGAGGCTGCACGGAGGTGTGCCGAGTGTTTTGCAAGAAGAGAAAGAAAGTTGTCCAAAAGAGCTTCCCATCGAATGTTCATGTGAATAGAAAAGGCAGGAGAGTGGTCAGGTACTGTTTTCTCTCAGTTGGCAAGCTGCGCACACAATCGCAGTGTTGTACAGCTTGTTTCATCACCTTTGCGAAGCTGCCGCTCTCTCCGGCTCCCAGAGACGAAGAAGCTGCTTCTTCGCGCAAAGACGATTCTGCCGCTCACAGTGCTCTGCGGTGTGCGCCTTCTGCCGAAAGAGGCCCGGGAGCGGTGCTTAGCTCTGCAGAGCACCGTACCTTCGTCTTTAGCCTCTCTTCTCGTCTACATCTTAGCAAAAAGCTTTTCCACTCTGTCTGGCAAGGAGAAACTGTGCCAGCACAGAAAACATCTCCCATCGTGTTCTAGAGGCTGCACGGAGGTCTGCCGAGTGTTTTGCAAGAAGAGAAAGAAAGTTGTCCAAAACAGCTTGCAATCGATTGTTCACGTGATTAGAAAATGCAGGAGAGTGGTCAGGTACTGTTTTCTCTGAGTTGTCATGCAGCGCAAACAATCGCAGTGGTGTACAGCTTGTTTCATCACCTTTGCGAAGTTGCCGCTCTCTCCGGCTCCCGGAGACGAAGAAGCTGCTTCTTCGCGCAAAGACGATTCTGCCGCTCACAGTGCTCTGCGGTGTGCACCTTCTGCCAAAAGAGGCCAGGGAGCGGTGCTTAGCTCTGCAGAGCACCGTACCTTCGTCTTTAGCCTCTCTTCTCGTCTACATCTTAGCAAAAAGCTTTTCCACTCTGTCTGGCAAGGAGAAACTGTGCCAGCACAAAAAACATCTCCCATCGTGTTCTAGAGTCTGCACGGAGGTCTGCCGAGTGTTTTGCCAGAAGAGAAAGAAAGTTGTCCAAAACAGCTTGCAATCGAATGTTCATGTGATTACAAAAGGCAGGAGAGTGGTCAGGTACTGTTTTCTCTCAGTTGGCAAGCTGCGCACACAATCGCAGTGTTGTACAGCTTGTTTCATCACCTTTGCGAAGCTGCCGCTCTCTCCGGCTCCCGGAGACGAAGAAGCTGCTTCTTCGCGCAAAGACGATTCTGCCGCTCACAGTGCTCTGCGGTGTGCGGCTTCTGCCGAAAGACGCCCGGGAGCGGTGCTTAGCTCTGCAGAGCACCGTACCTTCGTCTTTAGCCTCTCTTCTCGTCTACATCTTAGCAAAAAGCTTTTCCACTCTGTCTGGCAAGGAGAAACTGTGCCAGCACAGAAAACATCTCCCATTGTGTTCTAGAAGCTGCACGGAGGTCTGCCGAGTGTTTTGCAAGAAGAGAAATAAAGTTGTCCAAAACAGCTTGCAATCGAATGTTCATGTGAATAGAAAAGGCAGGAGAGTGGTCAGGTACTGTTTTCTCTCAGTTGGCAAGCTGCGCACACAATCGCAGTGTTGTACAGCTTGTTTCATCACCTTTGCGAAGCTGCCGCTCTCTCCAGCTCCCGGAGACGAAGAAGCTGCTTCTTCGCGCAAAGACGATTCTGCCGCTCACAGTGCTCTGCGGTGTGCGCCTTCTGCCGAAAGAGGTCCGGGAGCGGTGCTTAGCTCTGCAGAGCACCGTACCTTCGTCTTTAGCCTCTCTTCTCGTCTTCATCTTAGCAAAAAGCTTTTCCACTCTGTCTGGCAAGGAGAAACTGTGCCAGCACAGAAAACATCTCCCATCGTGTTCTAGAGGCTGCACGGAGGTCTGCCGAGTGTTTTGCAAGAAGAGAAAGAAAGTTGTCCAAAACAGCTTGCAATCGAATGTTCATGTGAATAGAAAAGGCAGGAGAGTGGTCAGGTACTGTTTTCTCTCAGTTGGCAAGCTGCGCACACAATCGCAGTGGTGTACAGCTTGTTTCATCACCTTTGCGAAGTTGCCGCTCTCTCCGGCTCCCGGAGACGAAGAAGCTGCTTCTTCGCCCAAAGACGATTCTGCCGCTCACAGTGCTCTGCGGTGTGCGGCTTCTGCCGAAAGACGCCCGGGAGCGGTGCTTAGCTCTGCAGAGCACCGTACCTTCGTCTTTAGCCTCTCTTCTCGTCTACATCTTAGCAAAAAGCTTTTCCACTCTGTCTGGCAAGGAGAAACTGTGCCAGCACAGAAAACATCTCCCATCGTGTTCTAGAGGCTGCACGGAGGTCTGCCGAGTGTTTTGCCAGAAGAGACAGAAAGTTGTCAAAAACAGCTTGCAATCGAATGTTCATGTGATTACAAAAGGCAGGAGAGTGTTCAGGTACTGCTTTCTCTCAGTTGGCAAGCTGCGCACACAATCGCAGTGTTGTACAGCTTGTTTCATCACCTTTGCGAAGCTGCCGCTCTCTCCGGCTCCCGGAGACGAAGAAGCTGCTTCTTCGCGCAAAGACGATTCTGCCGCTCACTGTGCTCTGCGGTGTGCGTCTTCTGCCGAAAGAGGCCCGGGAGCTGCGCTTAGCTCTGCAGAGCACCGTAACTTCGTCTTTAGCCTCTCTTCTCGTCTACATCTTAGCAAAAAGCTTTTCCACTCTGTCTGGCAAGGAGAAACTGTGCCAGCACAGAAAACATCTCCCATCGTGTTCTAGAGGCTGCACGGAGGTCTGCCGAGTGTTTTGCAAGAAGAGAAAGAAAGTTGTCCAAAACAGCTTGCAATCGAATGTTCATGTGAATAGAAAAGGCAGGAGAGTGGTCAGGTACTGTTTTCTCTCAGTTGGCAAGCTGCGCACACAATCGCAGTGTTGTACAGCTTGTTTCATCACCTTTGCGAAGTTGCCGCTCTCTCCGGCTCCCGGAGACGAAGAAGCTGCTTCTTCGCGCAAAGACGATTCTGCCGCTCACAGTGCTCTGCGGTGTGCGCCTTCTGCCGAAAGACGCCCGGGAGCGGTGCTTAGCTCTGCAGAGCACCGTACCTGCTTCTTTAGCCTCTCTTCTCGTCTACATCTTAGCAAAATGCTTTTCCACTCTGTCTGGCAAGGAGAAACTGTGCCAGCACAGAAAACATCTCCCATCGTGTTCTAGAATCTGCACGGAGGCCTGCCGAGTGTTTTGCAAGAAGAGAAAGAAAGTTGTCCAAAACAGCTTCCCATCGAATGTTCATGTGAATAGAAAAGGCAGGAGAGTGGTCAGGTACTGTTTTCTCTCAGTTGGCAAGCTGCGCACACAATCGCAGTGTTGTACAGCTTGTTTCATCACCTTTGCGAAGTTGCCGCTCTCTCCGGCTCCCGGAGACGAAGAAGCTGCTTCTTCGCGCAAAGACGATTCTGCCGCTCACAGTGCTCTGCGGTGTGCGCCTTCTGCCGAAAGAGGCCCGGGAGCGGTGCTTATCTCTGCAGAGCACCGCACCTTCTTCTTTAGCCTCTCTTCTCGTCTACATTTAGCAAAAAGCTTTCCCACTCTGTCTGGCAAGGAGAAACTGTGCCAGCACAGAAAACATCTCCCATCGTGTTCTAGAGGCTGCACGGAGGTCTGCCGAGTGTTTTGCCAGAAGAGAAAGAAAGTTGTCCAAAAGAGCTTCCCATCGAATGTTCATGTGAATAGAAAAGGCAGGAGAGTGGTCAGGTACTGTTTTCTCTCAGTTGGCAAGCTGCGCACACAATCGCAGTGTTGTACAGCTTGTTTCATCACCTTTGCGAAGCTGCCGCTCTCTCCGGCTCCCGGAGACGAAGAAGCTGCTTCTTCGCGCAAAGACGATTCTGCCGCTCACAGTGCTCTGCGGTGTGCGGCTTCTGCCGAAAGACGCCCGGGAGCGGTGCTTAGCTCTGCAGAGCACCGTACCTTCGTCTTTAGCCTCTCGTCTCGTCTACATCTTAGCAAAAAGCTTTTCCACTCTGTCTGGCAAGGAGAAACTGTGCCAGCACAGAAAACATCTCCCATTGTGTTCTAGAAGCTGCACGGAGGTCTGCCAAGTGTTTTGCAAGAAGAGCAAGAAAGTTGTCCAAAACAGCTTGGAATCGAATGTTCATGTGAATAGAAAAGGCAGGAGAGTGGTCTGGTACTGTTTTCTCTCAGTTGGCAAGCTGCGCACACAATCGCAGTGGTGTACAGCGTGTTTCATCACCTTTGCGAAGTTGCCGCTCTCTCCGGCTCCCGGAGACGAAGAAGCTGCTTCTTCGCCCAAAGACGATTCTGCCGCTCACAGTGCTCTGCGGTGTGCGGCTTCTGCCGAAAGACGCCCGGGAGGTGTGCTTAGCTCTGCAGAGCACCGTACCTTCGTCTTTAGCCTCTCTTCTCGTCTACATCTTAGCAAAAAGCTTTTCCACTCTGTCTGGCAAGGAGAAACTGTGCCAGCACAGAAAACATCTCCCATCGTGTTCTAGAGGCTGCACGGAGGTCTGCCGAGTGTTTTGCCAGAAGAGAAAGAAAGTTGTCAAAAACAGCTTGCAATCGAATGTTCATGTGATTACAAAAGGCGGGAGAGTGGTCAGGTACTGTTTTCTCTCAGTTGGCAAGCTGCGCACACAATCGCAGTGTTGTACAGCTTGTTTCATCACCTTTGCGAAGCTGCCGCTCTCTCCGGCTCCCGGAGACGAAGAAGCTGCTTCTTCGCGCAAAGACGATTCTGCCGCTCACAGTGCTCTGCGGTGTGCGTCTTCTGCCGAAAGAGGCCCGGGAGCTGTGCTTAGCTCTGCAGAGCACCGTACCTGCTTCTTTAGCCTCTCTTCTCGTCTACATCTTAGCAAAAAGCTTTTCCACTCTGTCTGGCAAGGAGAAACTGTGCCAGCACAGAAAACATCTCCCATCGTGTTCTAGAGGCTGCACGGAGGTCTGCCGAGTGTTTTGCAAGAAGAGAAAGAAAGTTGTCCAAAACAGCTTGCAATCGAATGTTCATGTGAATAGAAAAGGCAGGAGAGTGGTCAGGTACTGTTTTCTCTCAGTTGGCAAGCTGCGCACACAATCGCAGTGTTGTACAGCTTGTTTCATCACCTTTGCGAAGTTGCCGCTCTCTCCGGCTCCCGGAGACGAAGATGCTGCTTCTTCGCGCAAAGATGATTCTGCCGCTCACAGTGCTCTGCGGTGTGCGGCTTCTGCCGAAAGAGGCTCGGGAGCTGTGCTTAGCTCTGCAGAGCACCGTACCTTCGTCTTTAGCCTCTCTTCTCGTCTTCATCTTAGCAAAAAGCTTTTCCACTCTGTCTGGCAAGGAGAAACTGTGCCAGCACGGAAAACATCTCCCATCGTGTTCTAGAGGCTGCACGGAGGTCTGCCGAGTGTTTTGCAAGAAGAGAAAGAAAGTTGTCCAAAACAGCTTGCAATCCAATGTTCATGTGAATAGAAAAGGCAGGAGAGTGGTCAGGTACTGTTTTCTCTCAGTTGGCAAGCTGCGCACACAATCGCAGTGGTGTACAGCTTGTTTCATCACCTTTGCGAAGTTGCCGCTCTCTCCGGCTCCCGGAGACGAAGAAGCTGCTTCTTCGCGCAAAGACCATTCTGCCGCTCACAGTGCTCTGCGGTGTGCGGCTTCTGCCGCAAGACGCCCGGGAGCTGTGCTTAGCTCTGCAGAGCACCGTACCTTCGTCTTTAGCCTCTCTTCTCGTCTTCATCTTAGCAAAAAGCTTTTCCACTCTGTCTGGCAAGGAGAAACTGTGCCAGCACGGAAAACATCTCCCATCGTGTTCTAGAGGCTGCACGGAGGTCTGCCGAGTGTTTTGCAAGAAGAGAAAGAAAGTTGTCCAAAACAGCTTGCAATCGAATGTTCATGTGAATAGAAAAGGCAGGAGAGTGGTCAGGTACTGTTTTCTCTCAGTTGGCAAGCTGCGCACACAATCGCAGTGGTGTACAGCTTGTTTCATCACCTTTGCGAAGTTGCCGCTCTCTCCGGCTCCCGGAGACGAAGAAGCTGCTTCTTCACGCAAAGACGATTCTGCCGCTCACTGTGCTCTGCGGTGTGCGCCTTCTGCCGAAAGAGGCCCGGGAGAGGTGCTTAGCTCTGCAGAGCACCGTACCTTCGTCTTTAGCCTCTCTTCTCGTCTACATCTTAGCAAAAAGCTTTTCCACTCTGTCTGGCAAGGAGAAACTGTGCCAGCACAGAAAACATCTCCCATCGTGTTCCAGAGCCTGCACAGAGGTCTGCCGAGTGTTTTGCAAGAAGAGAAAGAAAGTTGTCCAAAACAGCTTGCAATCGAATGTTCATGTGAATAGAAAAGGCAGGAGAGTGGTCAGGTACTGTTTTCTCTCAGTTGGCAAGCTGCGCACACAATCGCAGTGTTGTACAGCTTGTTTCATCACCTTTGCGAAGTTGCCGCTCTCTCCGGCTCCCGGAGACGAAGAAGCTGCTTCTTCGCACAAAGACGATTCTGCCGCTCACTGTGCTCTGCGGTGTGCGCCTTCTGCCAAAAGAGGCCAGGGAGCGGTGCTTAGCTCTGCAGAGCACCGTACCTTCGTCTTTAGCCTCTCTTCTCGTCTACATCTTAGCAAAAAGCTTTTCCACTCTGTCTGGCAAGGAGAAACTGTGCCAGCACAAAAAACATCTCCCATCGTGTTCTAGAGGCTGCACGGAGGTCTGCCGAGTGTTTTGCCAGAAGAGAAAGAAAGTTGTCCAAAACAGCTTGCAATCGATTGTTCATGTGAATAGAAAAGGCAGGAGAGTGGTCAGGTACTGTTTTCTCTCAGTTGGCAAGCTGCGCACACAATCGCAGTGTTGTACAGCTTGTTTCATCACCTTTGCGAAGTTGCCGCTCTCTCCGGCTCCCGGAGACGAAGAAGCTGCTTCTTCGCGCAAAGACGATTCTGCCGCTCACAGTGCTCTGCGGTGTGCACCTTCTGCCAAAAGAGGTCCGGGAGCGGTGCTTAGCTCTGCAGAGCACCGTACCTTCGTCTTTAGCCTCTCTTCTCGTCTACATCTTAGCAAAAAGCTTTTCCACTCTGTCTGGCAAGGAGAAACTGTGCCAGCACAGAAAACATCTCCCATTGTGTTCTAGAAGCTGCACGGAGGTCTGCCGAGTGTTTTGCAAGAAGAGAAAGAAAGTTGTCCAAAACAGCTTGCAATCGAATGTTCATGTGAATAGAAAAGGCAGGAGAGTGGTCAGGTACTGTTTTCTCTCAGTTGGCAAGCTGCGCACACAATCGCAGTGTTGTACAGCTTGTTTCATCACCTTTGCGAAGCTGCCGCTCTCTCCAGCTCCCGGAGACGAAGAAGCTGCTTCTTCGCGCAAAGACGATTCTGCCGCTCACAGTGCTCTGCGGTGTGCGCCTTCTGCCGAAAGAGGTCCGGGAGCGGTGCTTAGCTCTGCAGAGCACCGTACCTTCGTCTTTAGCCTCTCTTCTCGTCTTCATCTTAGCAAAAAGCTTTTCCACTCTGTCTGGCAAGGAGAAACTGTGCCAGCACAGAAAACATCTCCCATCGTGTTCTAGAGGCTGCACGGAGGTCTGCCGAGTGTTTTGCAAGAAGAGAAAGAAAGTTGTCCAAAACAGCTTGCAATCGAATGTTCATGTGAATAGAAAAGGCAGGAGAGTGGTCAGGTACTGTTTTCTCTCAGTTGGCAAGCTGCGCACACAATCGCAGTGGTGTACAGCTTGTTTCATCACCTTTGCGAAGTTGCCGCTCTCTCCGGCTCCCGGAGACGAAGAAGCTGCTTCTTCGCCCAAAGACGATTCTGCCGCTCACAGTGCTCTGCGGTGTGCGGCTTCTGCCGAAAGACGCCCGGGAGCGGTGCTTAGCTCTGCAGAGCACCGTACCTTCGTCTTTAGCCTCTCTTCTCGTCTACATCTTAGCAAAAAGCTTTTCCACTCTGTCTGGCAAGGAGAAACTGTGCCAGCACAGAAAACATCTCCCATCGTGTTCTAGAGGCTGCACGGAGGTCTGCCGAGTGTTTTGCCAGAAGAGACAGAAAGTTGTCAAAAACAGCTTGCAATCGAATGTTCATGTGATTACAAAAGGCAGGAGAGTGTTCAGGTACTGCTTTCTCTCAGTTGGCAAGCTGCGCACACAATCGCAGTGTTGTACAGCTTGTTTCATCACCTTTGCGAAGCTGCCGCTCTCTCCGGCTCCCGGAGACGAAGAAGCTGCTTCTTCGCGCAAAGACGATTCTGCCGCTCACTGTGCTCTGCGGTGTGCGTCTTCTGCCGAAAGAGGCCCGGGAGCTGCGCTTAGCTCTGCAGAGCACCGTAACTTCGTCTTTAGCCTCTCTTCTCGTCTACATCTTAGCAAAAAGCTTTTCCACTCTGTCTGGCAAGGAGAAACTGTGCCAGCACAGAAAACATCTCCCATCGTGTTCTAGAGGCTGCACGGAGGTCTGCCGAGTGTTTTGCAAGAAGAGAAAGAAAGTTGTCCAAAACAGCTTGCAATCGAATGTTCATGTGAATAGAAAAGGCAGGAGAGTGGTCAGGTACTGTTTTCTCTCAGTTGGCAAGCTGCGCACACAATCGCAGTGTTGTACAGCTTGTTTCATCACCTTTGCGAAGTTGCCGCTCTCTCCGGCTCCCGGAGACGAAGAAGCTGCTTCTTCGCGCAAAGACGATTCTGCCGCTCACAGTGCTCTGCGGTGTGCGCCTTCTGCCGAAAGACGCCCGGGAGCGGTGCTTAGCTCTGCAGAGCACCGTACCTGCTTCTTTAGCCTCTCTTCTCGTCTACATCTTAGCAAAATGCTTTTCCACTCTGTCTGGCAAGGAGAAACTGTGCCAGCACAGAAAACATCTCCCATCGTGTTCTAGAATCTGCACGGAGGCCTGCCGAGTGTTTGCAAGAAGAGAAAGAAAGTTGTCCAAAACAGCTTCCCATCGAATGTTCATGTGAATAGAAAAGGCAGGAGAGTGGTCAGGTACTGTTTTCTCTCAGTTGGCAAGCTGCGCACACAATCGCAGTGTTGTACAGCTTGTTTCATCACCTTTGCGAAGTTGCCGCTCTCTCCGGCTCCCGGAGACGAAGAAGCTGCTTCTTCGCGCAAAGACGATTCTGCCGCTCACAGTGCTCTGCGGTGTGCGCCTTCTGCCGAAAGAGGCCCGGGAGCGGTGCTTATCTCTGCAGAGCACCGCACCTTCTTCTTTAGCCTCTCTTCTCGTCTACATTTAGCAAAAAGCTTTCCCACTCTGTCTGGCAAGGAGAAACTGTGCCAGCACAAAAAACATCTCCCATCGTGTTCTAGAGGCTGCACGGAGGTCTGCCGAGTGTTTTGCCAGAAGAGAAAGAAAGTTGTCCAAAAGAGCTTCCCATCGAATGTTCATGTGAATAGAAAAGGCAGGAGAGTGGTCAGGTACTGTTTTCTCTCAGTTGGCAAGCTGCGCACACAATCGCAGTGTTGTACAGCTTGTTTCATCACCTTTGCGAAGCTGCCGCTCTCTCCGGCTCCCGGAGACGAAGAAGCTGCTTCTTCGCGCAAAGACGATTCTGCCGCTCACAGTGCTCTGCGGTGTGCGGCTTCTGCCGAAAGACGCCCGGGAGCGGTGCTTAGCTCTGCAGAGCACCGTACCTTCGTCTTTAGCCTCTCGTCTCGTCTACATCTTAGCAAAAAGCTTTTCCACTCTGTCTGGCAAGGAGAAACTGTGCCAGCACAGAAAACATCTCCCATTGTGTTCTAGAAGCTGCACGGAGGTCTGCCAAGTGTTTTGCAAGAAGAGCAAGAAAGTTGTCCAAAACAGCTTGGAATCGAATGTTCATGTGAATAGAAAAGGCAGGAGAGTGGTCAGGTACTGTTTTCTCTCAGTTGGCAAGCTGCGCACACAATCGCAGTGGTGTACAGCTTGTTTCATCACCTTTGCGAAGTTGCCGCTCTCTCCGGCTCCCGGAGACGAAGAAGCTGCTTCTTCGCCCAAAGACGATTCTGCCGCTCACAGTGCTCTGCGGTGTGCGGCTTCTGCCGAAAGAGGCCCGGGAGGTGTGCTTAGCTCTGCAGAGCACCGTACCTTCGTCTTTAGCCTCTCTTCTCGTCTACATCTTAGCAAAAAGCTTTTCCACTCTGTCTGGCAAGGAGAAACTGTGCCAGCACAGAAAACATCTCCCATCGTGTTCTAGAGGCTGCACGGAGGTCTGCCGAGTGTTTTGCCAGAAGAGAAAGAAAGTTGTCAAAAACAGCTTGCAATCGAATGTTCATGTGATTACAAAAGGCAGGAGAGTGGTCAGGTACTGTTTTCTCTCAGTTGGCAAGCTGCGCACACAATCGCAGTGTTGTACAGCTTGTTTCATCACCTTTGCGAAGCTGCCGCTCTCTCCGGCTCCCGGAGACGAAGAAGCTGCTTCTTCGCGCAAAGACGATTCTGCCGCTCACAGTGCTCTGCGGTGTGCGTCTTCTGCCGAAAGAGGCCCGGGAGCTGTGCTTAGCTCTGCAGAGCACCGTACCTGCTTCTTTAGCCTCTCTTCTCGTCTACATCTTAGCAAAAAGCTTTTCCACTCTGTCTGGCAAGGAGAAACTGTGCCAGCACAGAAAACATCTCCCATCGTGTTCTAGAGGCTGCACGGAGGTCTGCCGAGTGTTTTGCAAGAAGAGAAAGAAAGTTGTCCAAAACAGCTTGCAATCGAATGTTCATGTGAATAGAAAAGGCAGGAGAGTGGTCAGGTACTGTTTTCTCTCAGTTGGCAAGCTGCGCACACAATCGCAGTGTTGTACAGCTTGTTTCATCACCTTTGCGAAGTTGCCGCTCTCTCCGGCTCCCGGAGACGAAGATGCTGCTTCTTCGCGCAAAGATGATTCTGCCGCTCACAGTGCTCTGCGGTGTGCGGCTTCTGCCGAAAGAGGCTCGGGAGCTGTGCTTAGCTCTGCAGAGCACCGTACCTTCGTCTTTAGCCTCTCTTCTCGTCTTCATCTTAGCAAAAAGCTTTTCCACTCTGTCTGGCAAGGAGAAACTGTGCCAGCACGGAAAACATCTCCCATCGTGTTCTAGAGGCTGCACGGAGGTCTGCCGAGTGTTTTGCAAGAAGAGAAAGAAAGTTGTCCAAAACAGCTTGCAATCCAATGTTCATGTGAATAGAAAAGGCAGGAGAGTGGTCAGGTACTGTTTTCTCTCAGTTGGCAAGCTGCGCACACAATCGCAGTGGTGTACAGCTTGTTTCATCACCTTTGCGAAGTTGCCGCTCTCTCCGGCTCCCGGAGACGAAGAAGCTGCTTCTTCGCGCAAAGACCATTCTGCCGCTCACAGTGCTCTGCGGTGTGCGGCTTCTGCCGCAAGACGCCCGGGAGCTGTGCTTAGCTCTGCAGAGCACCGTACCTTCGTCTTTAGCCTCTCTTCTCGTCTTCATCTTAGCAAAAAGCTTTTCCACTCTGTCTGGCAAGGAGAAACTGTGCCAGCACGGAAAACATCTCCCATCGTGTTCTAGAGGCTGCACGGAGGTCTGCCGAGTGTTTTGCAAGAAGAGAAAGAAAGTTGTCCAAAACAGCTTGCAATCGAATGTTCATGTGAATAGAAAAGGCAGGAGAGTGGTCAGGTACTGTTTTCTCTCAGTTGGCAAGCTGCGCACACAATCGCAGTGGTGTACAGCTTGTTTCATCACCTTTGCGAAGTTGCCGCTCTCTCCAGCTCCCGGAGACGAAGAAGCTGCTTCTTCACGCAAAGACGATTCTGCCGCTCACTGTGCTCTGCGGTGTGCGCCTTCTGCCGAAAGAGGCCCGGGAGAGGTGCTTAGCTCTGCAGAGCACCGTACCTTCGTCTTTAGCCTCTCTTCTCGTCTACATCTTAGCAAAAAGCTTTTCCACTCTGTCTGGCAAGGAGAAACTGTGCCAGCACAGAAAACATCTCCCATCGTGTTCCAGAGCCTGCACAGAGGTCTGCCGAGTGTTTTGCAAGAAGAGAAAGAAAGTTGTCCAAAACAGCTTGCAATCGAATGTTCATGTGAATAGAAAAGGCAGGAGAGTGGTCAGGTACTGTTTTCTCTCAGTTGGCAAGCTGCGCACACAATCGCAGTGTTGTACAGCTTGTTTCATCACCTTTGCGAAGTTGCCGCTCTCTCCGGCTCCCGGAGACGAAGAAGCTGCTTCTTCGCGCAAAGACGATTCTGCCGCTCACAGTGCTCTGCGGTGTGCACCTTCTGCCAAAAGAGGCCAGGGAGCGGTGCTTAGCTCTGCAGAGCACCGTGCCTTCGTCTTTAGCCTCTCTTCTCGTCTACATCTTAGCAAAAAGCTTTTCCACTCTGTCTGGCAAGGAGAAACTGTGCCAGCACAAAAAACATCTCCCATCGTGTTCTAGAGTCTGCACGGAGGTCTGCCGAGTGTTTTGCCAGAAGAGAAAGAAAGTTGTCCAAAACAGCTTGCAATCGAATGTTCATGTGATTACAAAAGGCAGGAGAGTGGTCAGGTACTGTTTTCTCTCAGTTGGCAAGCTGCGCACACAATCGCAGTGTTGTACAGCTTGTTTCATCACCTTTGCGAAGCTGCCGCTCTCTCCGGCTCCCGGAGACGAAGAAGCTGCTTCTTCGCGCAAAGACGATTCTGCCGCTCACAGTGCTCTGCGGTGTGCGGCTTCTGCCGAAAGACGCCCGGGAGCGGTGCTTAGCTCTGCAGAGCACCGTACCTTCGTCTTTAGCCTCTCTTCTCGTCTACATCTTAGCAAAAAGCTTTTCCACTCTGTCTGGCAAGGAGAAACTGTGCCAGCACAGAAAACATCTCCCATTGTGTTCTAGAAGCTGCACGGAGGTCTGCCGAGTGTTTTGCAAGAAGAGAAAGAAAGTTGTCCAAAACAGCTTGCAATCGAATGTTCATGTGAATAGAAAAGGCAGGAGAGTGGTCAGGTACTGTTTTCTCTCAGTTGGCAAGCTGCGCACACAATCGCAGTGTTGTACAGCTTGTTTCATCACCTTTGCGAAGCTGCCGCTCTCTCCAGCTCCCGGAGACGAAGAAGCTGCTTCTTCGCGCAAAGACGATTCTGCCGCTCACAGTGCTCTGCGGTGTGCGCCTTCTGCCGAAAGAGGTCCGGGAGCGGTGCTTAGCTCTGCAGAGCACCGTACCTTCGTCTTTAGCCTCTCTTCTCGTCTTCATCTTAGCAAAAAGCTTTTCCACTCTGTCTGGCAAGGAGAAACTGTGCCAGCACAGAAAACATCTCCCATCGTGTTCTAGAGGCTGCACGGAGGTCTGCCGAGTGTTTTGCAAGAAGAGAAAGAAAGTTGTCCAAAACAGCTTGCAATCGAATGTTCATGTGAATAGAAAAGGCAGGAGAGTGGTCAGGTACTGTTTTCTCTCAGTTGGCAAGCTGCGCACACAATCGCAGTGGTGTACAGCTTGTTTCATCACCTTTGCGAAGTTGCCGCTCTCTCCGGCTCCCGGAGACGAAGAAGCTGCTTCTTCGCCCAAAGACGATTCTGCCGCTCACAGTGCTCTGCGGTGTGCGGCTTCTGCCGAAAGACGCCCGGGAGCGGTGCTTAGCTCTGCAGAGCACCGTACCTTCGTCTTTAGCCTCTCTTCTCGTCTACATCTTAGCAAAAAGCTTTTCCACTCTGTCTGGCAAGGAGAAACTGTGCCAGCACAGAAAACATCTCCCATCGTGTTCTAGAGGCTGCACGGAGGTCTGCCGAGTGTTTTGCCAGAAGAGACAGAAAGTTGTCAAAAACAGCTTGCAATCGAATGTTCATGTGATTACAAAAGGCAGGAGAGTGTTCAGGTACTGCTTTCTCTCAGTTGGCAAGCTGCGCACACAATCGCAGTGTTGTACAGCTTGTTTCATCACCTTTGCGAAGCTGCCGCTCTCTCCGGCTCCCGGAGACGAAGAAGCTGCTTCTTCGCGCAAAGACGATTCTGCCGCTCACTGTGCTCTGCGGTGTGCGTCTTCTGCCGAAAGAGGCCCGGGAGCTGCGCTTAGCTCTGCAGAGCACCGTAACTTCGTCTTTAGCCTCTCTTCTCGTCTACATCTTAGCAAAAAGCTTTTCCACTCTGTCTGGCAAGGAGAAACTGTGCCAGCACAGAAAACATCTCCCATCGTGTTCTAGAGGCTGCACGGAGGTCTGCCGAGTGTTTTGCAAGAAGAGAAAGAAAGTTGTCCAAAACAGCTTGCAATCGAATGTTCATGTGAATAGAAAAGGCAGGAGAGTGGTCAGGTACTGTTTTCTCTCACTTGGCAAGCTGCGCACACAATCGCAGTGTTGTACAGCTTGTTTCATCACCTTTGCGAAGTTGCCGCTCTCTCCGGCTCCCGGAGACGAAGAAGCTGCTTCTTCGCGCAAAGACGATTCTGCCGCTCACAGTGCTCTGCGGTGTGCGCCTTCTGCCGAAAGACGCCCGGGAGCGGTGCTTAGCTCTGCAGAGCACCGTACCTGCTTCTTTAGCCTCTCTTCTCGTCTACATCTTAGCAAAATGCTTTTCCACTCTGTCTGGCAAGGAGAAACTGTGCCAGCACAGAAAACATCTCCCATCGTGTTCTAGAATCTGCACGGAGGCCTGCCGAGTGTTTTGCAAGAAGAGAAAGAAAGTTGTCCAAAACAGCTTCCCATCGAATGTTCATGTGAATAGAAAAGGCAGGAGAGTGGTCAGGTACTGTTTTCTCTCAGTTGGCAAGCTGCGCACACAATCGCAGTGTTGTACAGCTTGTTTCATCACCTTTGCGAAGTTGCCGCTCTCTCCGGCTCCCGGAGACGAAGAAGCTGCTTCTTCGCGCAAAGACGATTCTGCCGCTCACAGTGCTCTGCGGTGTGCGCCTTCTGCCGAAAGAGGCCCGGGAGCGGTGCTTATCTCTGCAGAGCACCGCACCTTCTTCTTTAGCCTCTCTTCTCGTCTACATTTAGCAAAAAGCTTTCCCACTCTGTCTGGCAAGGAGAAACTGTGCCAGCACAAAAAACATCTCCCATCGTGTTCTAGAGGCTGCACGGAGGTCTGCCGAGTGTTTTGCCAGAAGAGAAAGAAAGTTGTCCAAAAGAGCTTCCCATCGAATGTTCATGTGAATAGAAAAGGCAGGAGAGTGGTCAGGTACTGTTTTCTCTCAGTTGGCAAGCTGCGCACACAATCGCAGTGTTGTACAGCTTGTTTCATCACCTTTGCGAAGCTGCCGCTCTCTCCGGCTCCCGGAGACGAAGAAGCTGCTTCTTCGCGCAAAGACGATTCTGCCGCTCACAGTGCTCTGCGGTGTGCGGCTTCTGCCGAAAGACGCCCGGGAGCGGTGCTTAGCTCTGCAGAGCACCGTACCTTCGTCTTTAGCCTCTCGTCTCGTCTACATCTTAGCAAAAAGCTTTTCCACTCTGTCTGGCAAGGAGAAACTGTGCCAGCACAGAAAACATCTCCCATTGTGTTCTAGAAGCTGCACGGAGGTCTGCCAAGTGTTTTGCAAGAAGAGCAAGAAAGTTGTCCAAAACAGCTTGGAATCGAATGTTCATGTGAATAGAAAAGGCAGGAGAGTGGTCAGGTACTGTTTTCTCTCAGTTGGCAAGCTGCGCACACAATCGCAGTGGTGTACAGCTTGTTTCATCACCTTTGCGAAGTTGCCGCTCTCTCCGGCTCCCGGAGACGAAGAAGCTGCTTCTTCGCCCAAAGACGATTCTGCCGCTCACAGTGCTCTGCGGTGTGCGGCTTCTGCCGAAAGACGCCCGGGAGGTGTGCTTAGCTCTGCAGAGCACCGTACCTTCGTCTTTAGCCTCTCTTCTCGTCTACATCTTAGCAAAAAGCTTTTCCACTCTGTCTGGCAAGGAGAAACTGTGCCAGCACAGAAAACATCTCCCATCGTGTTCTAGAGGCTGCACGGAGGTCTGCCGAGTGTTTTGCCAGAAGAGAAAGAAAGTTGTCAAAAACAGCTTGCAATCGAATGTTCATGTGATTACAAAAGGCAGGAGAGTGGTCAGGTACTGTTTTCTCTCAGTTGGCAAGCTGCGCACACAATCGCAGTGTTGTACAGCTTGTTTCATCACCTTTGCGAAGCTGCCGCTCTCTCCGGCTCCCGGAGACGAAGAAGCTGCTTCTTCGCGCAAAGACGATTCTGCCGCTCACAGTGCTCTGCGGTGTGCGTCTTCTGCCGAAAGAGGCCCGGGAGCTGTGCTTAGCTCTGCAGAGCACCGTACCTGCTTCTTTAGCCTCTCTTCTCGTCTACATCTTAGCAAAAAGCTTTTCCACTCTGTCTGGCAAGGAGAAACTGTGCCAGCACAGAAAACATCTCCCATCGTGTTCTAGAGGCTGCACGGAGGTCTGCCGAGTGTTTTGCAAGAAGAGAAAGAAAGTTGTCCAAAACAGCTTGCAATCGAATGTTCATGTGAATAGAAAAGGCAGGAGAGTGGTCAGGTACTGTTTTCTCTCAGTTGGCAAGCTGCGCACACAATCGCAGTGTTGTACAGCTTGTTTCATCACCTTTGCGAAGTTGCCGCTCTCTCCGGCTCCCGGAGACGAAGATGCTGCTTCTTCGCGCAAAGATGATTCTGCCGCTCACAGTGCTCTGCGGTGTGCGGCTTCTGCCGAAAGAGGCTCGGGAGCTGTGCTTAGCTCTGCAGAGCACCGTACCTTCGTCTTTAGCCTCTCTTCTCGTCTTCATCTTAGCAAAAAGCTTTTCCACTCTGTCTGGCAAGGAGAAACTGTGCCAGCACGGAAAACATCTCCCATCGTGTTCTAGAGGCTGCACGGAGGTCTGCCAGGTGTTTTGCAAGAAGAGAAAGAAAGTTGTCCAAAACAGCTTGCAATCCAATGTTCATGTGAATAGAAAAGGCAGGAGAGTGGTCAGGTACTGTTTTCTCTCAGTTGGCAAGCTGCGCACACAATCGCAGTGGTGTACAGCTTGTTTCATCACCTTTGCGAAGTTGCCGCTCTCTCCGGCTCCCGGAGACGAAGAAGCTGCTTCTTCGCGCAAAGACCATTCTGCCGCTCACAGTGCTCTGCGGTGTGCGGCTTCTGCCGCAAGACGCCCGGGAGCTGTGCTTAGCTCTGCAGAGCACCGTACCTTCGTCTTTAGCCTCTCTTCTCGTCTTCATCTTAGCAAAAAGCTTTTCCACTCTGTCTGGCAAGGAGAAACTGTGCCAGCACGGAAAACATCTCCCATCGTGTTCTAGAGGCTGCACGGAGGTCTGCCGAGTGTTTTGCAAGAAGAGAAAGAAAGTTGTCCAAAACAGCTTGCAATCGAATGTTCATGTGAATAGAAAAGGCAGGAGAGTGGTCAGGTACTGTTTTCTCTCAGTTGGCAAGCTGCGCACACAATCGCAGTGGTGTACAGCTTGTTTCATCACCTTTGCGAAGTTGCCGCTCTCTCCGGCTCCCGGAGACGAAGAAGCTGCTTCTTCACGCAAAGACGATTCTGCCGCTCACTGTGCTCTGCGGTGTGCGCCTTCTGCCGAAAGAGGCCCGGGAGAGGTGCTTAGCTCTGCAGAGCACCGTACCTTCGTCTTTAGCCTCTCTTCTCGTCTACATCTTAGCAAAAAGCTTTTCCACTCTGTCTGGCAAGGAGAAACTGTGCCAGCACAGAAAACATCTCCCATCGTGTTCCAGAGCCTGCACAGAGGTCTGCCGAGTGTGTTGCAAGAAGAGAAAGAAAGTTGTCCAAAACAGCTTGCAATCGAATGTTCATGTGAATAGAAAAGGCAGGAGAGTGGTCAGGTACTGTTTTCTCTCAGTTGGCAAGCTGCGCACACAATCGCAGTGTTGTACAGCTTGTTTAATCACCTTTGCGAAGTTGCCGCTCTCTCCGGCTCCCGGAGACGAAGAAGCTGCTTCTTCGCACAAAGACGATTCTGCCGCTCACTGTGCTCTGCGGTGTGCGCCTTCTGCCAAAAGAGGCCAGGGAGCGGTGCTTAGCTCTGCAGAGCACCGTACCTTCGTCTTTAGCCTCTCTTCTCGTCTACATCTTAGCAAAAAGCTTTTCCACTCTGTCTGGCAAGGAGAAACTGTGCCAGCACAGAAAACATCTCCCATCGTGTTCTAGAGGCTGCACGGAGGTCTGCCGAGTGTTTTGCAAGAAGAGAAAGAAAGTTGTCCAAAACAGCTTGCAATCGATTTTTCACGTGATTAGAAAATGCAGGAGAGTGGTCAGGTACTGTTTTCTCTGAGTTGTCATGCAGCGCAAACAATCGCAGTGGTGTACAGCTTGTTTCATCACCTTTGCGAAGTTGCCGCTCTCTCCGGCTCCCGGAGACGAAGAAGCTGCTTCTTCGCGCAAAGACGATTCTGCCGCTCACAGTGCTCTGCGGTGTGCACCTTCTGCCAAAAGAGGCCAGGGAGCGGTGCTTAGCTCTGCAGAGCACCGTACCTTCGTCTTTAGCCTCTCTTCTCGTCTACATCTTAGCAAAAAGCTTTTCCACTCTGTCTGGCAAGGAGAAACTGTGCCAGCACAAAAAACATCTCCCATCGTGTTCTAGAGTCTGCACGGAGGTCTGCCGAGTGTTTTGCCAGAAGAGAAAGAAAGTTGTCCAAAACAGCTTGCAATCGAATGTTCATGTGATTACAAAAGGCAGGAGAGTGGTCAGGTACTGTTTTCTCTCAGTTGGCAAGCTGCGCACACAATCGCAGTGTTGTACAGCTTGTTTCATCACCTTTGCGAAGCTGCCGCTCTCTCCGGCTCCCGGAGACGAAGAAGCTGCTTCTTCGCGCAAAGACGATTCTGCCGCTCACAGTGCTCTGCGGTGTGCGGCTTCTGCCGAAAGACGCCCGGGAGCGGTGCTTAGCTCTGCAGAGCACCGTACCTTCGTCTTTAGCCTCTCTTCTCGTCTACATCTTAGCAAAAAGCTTTTCCACTCTGTCTGGCAAGGAGAAACTGTGCCAGCACAGAAAACATCTCCCATTGTGTTCTAGAAGCTGCACGGAGGTCTGCCGAGTGTTTTGCAAGAAGAGAAAGAAAGTTGTCCAAAACAGCTTGCAATCGAATGTTCATGTGAATAGAAAAGGCAGGAGAGTGGTCAGGTACTGTTTTCTCTCAGTTGGCAAGCTGCGCACACAATCGCAGTGTTGTACAGCTTGTTTCATCACCTTTGCGAAGCTGCCGCTCTCTCCAGCTCCCGGAGACGAAGAAGCTGCTTCTTCGCGCAAAGACGATTCTGCCGCTCACAGTGCTCTGCGGTGTGCGCCTTCTGCCGAAAGAGGTCCGGGAGCGGTGCTTAGCTCTGCAGAGCACCGTACCTTCGTCTTTAGCCTCTCTTCTCGTCTTCATCTTAGCAAAAAGCTTTTCCACTCTGTCTGGCAAGGAGAAACTGTGCCAGCACAGAAAACATCTCCCATCGTGTTCTAGAGGCTGCACGGAGGTCTGCCGAGTGTTTTGCAAGAAGAGAAAGAAAGTTGTCCAAAACAGCTTGCAATCGAATGTTCATGTGAATAGAAAAGGCAGGAGAGTGGTCAGGTACTGTTTTCTCTCAGTTGGCAAGCTGCGCACACAATCGCAGTGGTGTACAGCTTGTTTCATCACCTTTGCGAAGTTGCCGCTCTCTCCGGCTCCCGGAGACCAAGAAGCTGCTTCTTCGCCCAAAGACGATTCTGCCGCTCACAGTGCTCTGCGGTGTGCGGCTTCTGCCGAAAGACGCCCGGGAGCGGTGCTTAGCTCTGCAGAGCACCGTACCTTCGTCTTTAGCCTCTCTTCTCGTCTACATCTTAGCAAAAAGCTTTTCCACTCTGTCTGGCAAGGAGAAACTGTGCCAGCACAGAAAACATCTCCCATCGTGTTCTAGAGGCTGCACGGAGGTCTGCCGAGTGTTTTGCCAGAAGAGACAGAAAGTTGTCAAAAACAGCTTGCAATCGAATGTTCATGTGATTACAAAAGGCAGGAGAGTGTTCAGGTACTGCTTTCTCTCAGTTGGCAAGCTGCGCACACAATCGCAGTGTTGTACAGCTTGTTTCATCACCTTTGCGAAGCTGCCGCTCTCTCCGGCTCCCGGAGACGAAGAAGCTGCTTCTTCGCGCAAAGACGATTCTGCCGCTCACTGTGCTCTGCGGTGTGCGTCTTCTGCCGAAAGAGGCCCGGGAGCTGCGCTTAGCTCTGCAGAGCACCGTAACTTCGTCTTTAGCCTCTCTTCTCGTCTACATCTTAGCAAAAAGCTTTTCCACTCTGTCTGGCAAGGAGAAACTGTGCCAGCACAGAAAACATCTCCCATCGTGTTCTAGAGGCTGCACGGAGGTCTGCCGAGTGTTTTGCAAGAAGAGAAAGAAAGTTGTCCAAAACAGCTTGCAATCGAATGTCCATGTGAATAGAAAAGGCAGGAGAGTGGTCAGGTACTGTTTTCTCTCAGTTGGCAAGCTGCGCACACAATCGCAGTGTTGTACAGCTTGTTTCATCACCTTTGCGAAGTTGCCGCTCTCTCCGGCTCCCGGAGACGAAGAAGCTGCTTCTTCGCGCAAAGACGATTCTGCCGCTCACAGTGCTCTGCGGTGTGCGCCTTCTGCCGAAAGACGCCCGGGAGCGGTGCTTAGCTCTGCAGAGCACCGTACCTGCTTCTTTAGCCTCTCTTCTCGTCTACATCTTAGCAAAATGCTTTTCCACTCTGTCTGGCAAGGAGAAACTGTGCCAGCACAGAAAACATCTCCCATCGTGTTCTAGAATCTGCACGGAGGCCTGCCGAGTGTTTTGCAAGAAGAGAAAGAAAGTTGTCCAAAACAGCTTCCCATCGAATGTTCATGTGAATAGAAAAGGCAGGAGAGTGGTCAGGTACTGTTTTCTCTCAGTTGGCAAGCTGCGCACACAATCGCAGTGTTGTACAGCTTGTTTCATCACCTTTGCGAAGTTGCCGCTCTCTCCGGCTCCCGGAGACGAAGAAGCTGCTTCTTCGCGCAAAGACGATTCTGCCGCTCACAGTGCTCTGCGGTGTGCGCCTTCTGCCGAAAGAGGCCCGGGAGCGGTGCTTAGCTCTGCAGAGCACCGCACCTTCTTCTTTAGCCTCTCTTCTCGTCTACATTTAGCAAAAAGCTTTCCCACTCTGTCTGGCAAGGAGAAACTGTGCCAGCACAAAAAACATCTCCCATCGTGTTCTAGAGGCTGCACGGAGGTCTGCCGAGTGTTTTGCCAGAAGAGAAAGAAAGTTGTCCAAAAGAGCTTCCCATCGAATGTTCATGTGAATAGAAAAGGCAGGAGAGTGGTCAGGTACTGTTTTCTCTCAGTTGGCAAGCTGCGCACACAATCGCAGTGTTGTACAGCTTGTTTCATCACCTTTGCGAAGCTGCCGCTCTCTCCGGCTCCCGGAGACGAAGAAGCTGCTTCTTCGCGCAAAGACGATTCTGCCGCTCACAGTGCTCTGCGGTGTGCGGCTTCTGCCGAAAGACGCCCGGGAGCGGTGCTTAGCTCTGCAGAGCACCGTACCTTCGTCTTTAGCCTCTCGTCTCGTCTACATCTTAGCAAAAAGCTTTTCCACTCTGTCTGGCAAGGAGAAACTGTGCCAGCACAGAAAACATCTCCCATTGTGTTCTAGAAGCTGCACGGAGGTCTGCCAAGTGTTTTGCAAGAAGAGAAAGAAAGTTGTCCAAAACAGCTTGGAATCGAATGTTCATGTGAATAGAAAAGGCAGGAGAGTGGTCAGGTACTGTTTTCTCTCAGTTGGCAAGCTGCGCACACAATCGCAGTGGTGTACAGCTTGTTTCATCACCTTTGCGAAGTTGCCGCTCTCTCCGGCTCCCGGAGACGAAGAAGCTGCTTCTTCGCCCAAAGACGATTCTGCCGCTCACAGTGCTCTGCGGTGTGCGGCTTCTGCCGAAAGACGCCCGGGAGGTGTGCTTAGCTCTGCAGAGCACCGTACCTTCGTCTTTAGCCTCTCTTCTCGTCTACATCTTAGCAAAAAGCTTTTCCACTCTGTCTGGCAAGGAGAAACTGTGCCAGCACAGAAAACATCTCCCATCGTGTTCTAGAGGCTGCACGGAGGTCTGCCGAGTGTTTTGCCAGAAGAGAAAGAAAGTTGTCAAAAACAGCTTGCAATCGAATGTTCATGTGATTACAAAAGGCAGGAGAGTGGTCAGGTACTGTTTTCTCTCAGTTGGCAAGCTGCGCACACAATCGCAGTGTTGTACAGCTTGTTTCATCACCTTTGCGAAGCTGCCGCTCTCTCCGGCTCCCGGAGACGAAGAAGCTGCTTCTTCGCGCAAAGACGATTCTGCCGCTCACAGTGCTCTGCGGTGTGCGTCTTCTGCCGAAAGAGGCCCGGGAGCTGTGCTTAGCTCTGCAGAGCACCGTACCTGCTTCTTTAGCCTCTCTTCTCGTCTACATCTTAGCAAAAAGCTTTTCCACTCTGTCTGGCAAGGAGAAACTGTGCCAGCACAGAAAACATCTCCCATCGTGTTCTAGAGGCTGCACGGAGGTCTGCCGAGTGTTTTGCAAGAAGAGAAAGAAAGTTGTCCAAAACAGCTTGCAATCGAATGTTCATGTGAATAGAAAAGGCAGGAGAGTGGTCAGGTACTGTTTTCTCTCAGTTGGCAAGCTGCGCACACAATCGCAGTGTTGTACAGCTTGTTTCATCACCTTTGCGAAGTTGCCGCTCTCTCCGGCTCCCGGAGACGAAGATGCTGCTTCTTCGCGCAAAGATGATTCTGCCGCTCACAGTGCTCTGCGGTGTGCGGCTTCTGCCGAAAGAGGCTCGGGAGCTGTGCTTAGCTCTGCAGAGCACCGTACCTTCGTCTTTAGCCTCTCTTCTCGTCTTCATCTTAGCAAAAAGCTTTTCCACTCTGTCTGGCAAGGAGAAACTGTGCCAGCACGGAAAACATCTCCCATCGTGTTCTAGAGGCTGCACGGAGGTCTGCCGAGTGTTTTGCAAGAAGAGAAAGAAAGTTGTCCAAAACAGCTTGCAATCCAATGTTCATGTGAATAGAAAAGGCAGGAGAGTGGTCAGGTACTGTTTTCTCTCAGTTGGCAAGCTGCGCACACAATCGCAGTGGTGTACAGCTTGTTTCATCACCTTTGCGAAGTTGCCGCTCTCTCCGGCTCCCGGAGACGAAGAAGCTGCTTCTTCGCGCAAAGACCATTCTGCCGCTCACAGTGCTCTGCGGTGTGCGGCTTCTGCCGCAAGACGCCCGGGAGCTGTGCTTAGCTCTGCAGAGCACCGTACCTTCGTCTTTAGCCTCTCTTCTCGTCTTCATCTTAGCAAAAAGCTTTTCCACTCTGTCTGGCAAGGAGAAACTGTGCCAGCACGGAAAACATCTCCCATCGTGTTCTAGAGGCTGCACGGAGGTCTGCCGAGTGTTTTGCAAGAAGAGAAAGAAAGTTGTCCAAAACAGCTTGCAATCGAATGTTCATGTGAATAGAAAAGGCAGGAGAGTGGTCAGGTACTGTTTTCTCTCAGTTGGCAAGCTGCGCACACAATCGCAGTGGTGTACAGCTTGTTTCATCACCTTTGCGAAGTTGCCGCTCTCTCCGGCTCCCGGAGACGAAGAAGCTGCTTCTTCACGCAAAGACGATTCTGCCGCTCACTGTGCTCTGCGGTGTGCGCCTTCTGCCGAAAGAGGCCCGGGAGAGGTGCTTAGCTCTGCAGAGCACCGTACCTTCGTCTTTAGCCTCTCTTCTCGTCTACATCTTAGCAAAAAGCTTTTCCACTCTGTCTGGCAAGGAGAAACTGTGCCAGCACAGAAAACATCTCCCATCGTGTTCCAGAGCCTGCACAGAGGTCTGCCGAGTGTGTTGCAAGAAGAGAAAGAAAGTTGTCCAAAACAGCTTGCAATCGAATGTTCATGTGAATAGAAAAGGCAGGAGAGTGGTCAGGTACTGTTTTCTCTCAGTTGGCAAGCTGCGCACACAATCGCAGTGTTGTACAGCTTGTTTAATCACCTTTGCGAAGTTGCCGCTCTCTCCGGCTCCCGGAGACGAAGAAGCTGCTTCTTCGCACAAAGACGATTCTGCCGCTCACTGTGCTCTGCGGTGTGCGCCTTCTGCCAAAAGAGGCCAGGGAGCGGTGCTTAGCTCTGCAGAGCACCGTACCTTCGTCTTTAGCCTCTCTTCTCGTCTACATCTTAGCAAAAAGCTTTTCCACTCTGTCTGGCAAGGAGAAACTGTGCCAGCACAGAAAACATCTCCCATCGTGTTCTAGAGGCTGCACGGAGGTCTGCCGAGTGTTTTGCAAGAAGAGAAAGAAAGTTGTCCAAAACAGCTTGCAATCGATTGTTCACGTGATTAGAAAATGCAGGAGAGTGGTCAGGTACTGTTTTCTCTGAGTTGTCATGCAGCGCAAACAATCGCAGTGGTGTACAGCTTGTTTCATCACCTTTGCGAAGTTGCCGCTCTCTCCGGCTCCCGGAGACGAAGAAGCTGCTTCTTCGCGCAAAGACGATTCTGCCGCTCACAGTGCTCTGCGGTGTGCACCTTCTGCCAAAAGAGGCCAGGGAGCGGTGCTTAGATCTGCAGAGCACCGTACCTTCGTCTTTAGCCTCTCTTCTCGTCTACATCTTAGCAAAAAGCTTTTCCACTCTGTCTGGCAAGGAGAAACTGTGCCAGCACAGAAAACATCTCCCATTGTGTTCTAGAAGCTGCACGGAGGTCTGCCGAGTGTTTTGCAAGAAGAGAAAGAAAGTTGTCCAAAACAGCTTGCAATCGAATGTTCATGTGAATAGAAAAGGCAGGAGAGTGGTCAGGTACTGTTTTCTCTCAGTTGGCAAGCTGCGCACACAATCGCAGTGTTGTACAGCTTGTTTCATCACCTTTGCGAAGCTGCCGCTCTCTCCAGCTCCCGGAGACGAAGAAGCTGCTTCTTCGCGCAAAGACGATTCTGCCGCTCACAGTGCTCTGCGGTGTGCGCCTTCTGCCGAAAGAGGTCCGGGAGCGGTGCTTAGCTCTGCAGAGCACCGTACCTTCGTCTTTAGCCTCTCTTCTCGTCTTCATCTTAGCAAAAAGCTTTTCCACTCTGTCTGGCAAGGAGAAACTGTGCCAGCACAGAAAACATCTCCCATCGTGTTCTAGAGGCTGCACGGAGGTCTGCCGAGTGTTTTGCAAGAAGAGAAAGAAAGTTGTCCAAAACAGCTTGCAATCGAATGTTCATGTGAATAGAAAAGGCAGGAGAGTGGTCAGGTACTGTTTTCTCTCAGTTGGCAAGCTGCGCACACAATCGCAGTGGTGTACAGCTTGTTTCATCACCTTTGCGAAGTTGCCGCTCTCTCCGGCTCCCGGAGACGAAGAAGCTGCTTCTTCGCCCAAAGACGATTCTGCCGCTCACAGTGCTCTGCGGTGTGCGGCTTCTGCCGAAAGACGCCCGGGAGCGGTGCTTAGCTCTGCAGAGCACCGTACCTTCGTCTTTAGCCTCTCTTCTCGTCTACATCTTAGCAAAAAGCTTTTCCACTCTGTCTGGCAAGGAGAAACTGTGCCAGCACAGAAAACATCTCCCATCGTGTTCTAGAGGCTGCACGGAGGTCTGCCGAGTGTTTTGCCAGAAGAGACAGAAAGTTGTCAAAAACAGCTTGCAATCGAATGTTCATGTGATTACAAAAGGCAGGAGAGTGTTCAGGTACTGCTTTCTCTCAGTTGGCAAGCTGCGCACACAATCGCAGTGTTGTACAGCTTGTTTCATCACCTTTGCGAAGCTGCCGCTCTCTCCGGCTCCCGGAGACGAAGAAGCTGCTTCTTCGCGCAAAGACGATTCTGCCGCTCACTGTGCTCTGCGGTGTGCGTCTTCTGCCGAAAGAGGCCCGGGAGCTGCGCTTAGCTCTGCAGAGCACCGTAACTTCGTCTTTAGCCTCTCTTCTCGTCTACATCTTAGCAAAAAGCTTTTCCACTCTGTCTGGCAAGGAGAAACTGTGCCAGCACAGAAAACATCTCCCATCGTGTTCTAGAGGCTGCACGGAGGTCTGCCGAGTGTTTTGCAAGAAGAGAAAGAAAGTTGTCCAAAACAGCTTGCAATCGAATGTCCATGTGAATAGAAAAGGCAGGAGAGTGGTCAGGTACTGTTTTCTCTCAGTTGGCAAGCTGCGCACACAATCGCAGTGTTGTACAGCTTGTTTCATCACCTTTGCGAAGTTGCCGCTCTCTCCGGCTCCCGGAGACGAAGAAGCTGCTTCTTCGCGCAAAGACGATTCTGCCGCTCACAGTGCTCTGCGGTGTGCGCCTTCTGCCGAAAGACGCCCGGGAGCGGTGCTTAGCTCTGCAGAGCACCGTACCTGCTTCTTTAGCCTCTCTTCTCGTCTACATCTTAGCAAAATGCTTTTCCACTCTGTCTGGCAAGGAGAAACTGTGCCAGCACAGAAAACATCTCCCATCGTGTTCTAGAATCTGCACGGAGGCCTGCCGAGTGTTTTGCAAGAAGAGAAAGAAAGTTGTCCAAAACAGCTTCCCATCGAATGTTCATGTGAATAGAAAAGGCAGGAGAGTGGTCAGGTACTGTTTTCTCTCAGTTGTCAAGCTGCGCACACAATCGCAGTGTTGTACAGCTTGTTTCATCACCTTTGCGAAGTTGCCGCTCTCTCCGGCTCCCGGAGACGAAGAAGCTGCTTCTTCGCGCAAAGACGATTCTGCCGCTCACAGTGCTCTGCGGTGTGCGCCTTCTGCCGAAAGAGGCCCGGGAGCGGTGCTTATCTCTGCAGAGCACCGCACCTTCTTCTTTAGCCTCTCTTCTCGTCTACATTTAGCAAAAAGCTTTCCCACTCTGTCTGGCAAGGAGAAACTGTGCCAGCACAAAAAACATCTCCCATCGTGTTCTAGAGGCTGCACGGAGGTCTGCCGAGTGTTTTGCCAGAAGAGAAAGAAAGTTGTCCAAAAGAGCTTCCCATCGAATGTTCATGTGAATAGAAAAGGCAGGAGAGTGGTCAGGTACTGTTTTCTCTCAGTTGGCAAGCTGCGCACACAATCGCAGTGTTGTACAGCTTGTTTCATCACCTTTGCGAAGCTGCCGCTCTCTCCGGCTCCCGGAGACGAAGAAGCTGCTTCTTCGCGCAAAGACGATTCTGCCGCTCACAGTGCTCTGCGGTGTGCGGCTTCTGCCGAAAGACGCCCGGGAGCGGTGCTTAGCTCTGCAGAGCACCGTACCTTCGTCTTTAGCCTCTCGTCTCGTCTACATCTTAGCAAAAAGCTTTTCCACTCTGTCTGGCAAGGAGAAACTGTGCCAGCACAGAAAACATCTCCCATTGTGTTCTAGAAGCTGCACGGAGGTCTGCCAAGTGTTTTGCAAGAAGAGAAAGAAAGTTGTCCAAAACAGCTTGGAATCGAATGTTCATGTGAATAGAAAAGGCAGGAGAGTGGTCAGGTACTGTTTTCTCTCAGTTGGCAAGCTGCGCACACAATCGCAGTGGTGTACAGCTTGTTTCATCACCTTTGCGAAGTTGCCGCTCTCTCCGGCTCCCGGAGACGAAGAAGCTGCTTCTTCGCCCAAAGACGATTCTGCCGCTCACAGTGCTCTGCGGTGTGCGGCTTCTGCCGAAAGACGCCCGGGAGGTGTGCTTAGCTCTGCAGAGCACCGTACCTTCGTCTTTAGCCTCTCTTCTCGTCTACATCTTAGCAAAAAGCTTTTCCACTCTGTCTGGCAAGGAGAAACTGTGCCAGCACAGAAAACATCTCCCATCGTGTTCTAGAGGCTGCACGGAGGTCTGCCGAGTGTTTTGCCAGAAGAGAAAGAAAGTTGTCAAAAACAGCTTGCAATCGAATGTTCATGTGATTACAAAAGGCAGGAGAGTGGTCAGGTACTGTTTTCTCTCAGTTGGCAAGCTGCGCACACAATCGCAGTGTTGTACAGCTTGTTTCATCACCTTTGCGAAGCTGCCGCTCTCTCCGGCTCCCGGAGACGAAGAAGCTGCTTCTTCGCGCAAAGACGATTCTGCCGCTCACAGTGCTCTGCGGTGTGCGTCTTCTGCCGAAAGAGGCCCGGGAGCTGTGCTTAGCTCTGCAGAGCACCGTACCTGCTTCTTTAGCCTCTCTTCTCGTCTACATCTTAGCAAAAAGCTTTTCCACTCTGTCTGGCAAGGAGAAACTGTGCCAGCACAGAAAACATCTCCCATCGTGTTCTAGAGGCTGCACGGAGGTCTGCCGAGTGTTTTGCAAGAAGAGAAAGAAAGTTGTCCAAAACAGCTTGCAATCGAATGTTCATGTGAATAGAAAAGGCAGGAGAGTGGTCAGGTACTGTTTTCTCTCAGTTGGCAAGCTGCGCACACAATCGCAGTGTTGTACAGCTTGTTTCATCACCTTTGCGAAGTTGCCGCTCTCTCCGGCTCCCGGAGACGAAGATGCTGCTTCTTCGCGCAAAGATGATTCTGCCGCTCACAGTGCTCTGCGGTGTGCGGCTTCTGCCGAAAGAGGCTCGGGAGCTGTGCTTAGCTCTGCAGAGCACCGTACCTTCGTCTTTAGCCTCTCTTCTCGTCTTCATCTTAGCAAAAAGCTTTTCCACTCTGTCTGGCAAGGAGAAACTGTGCCAGCACGGAAAACATCTCCCATCGTGTTCTAGAGGCTGCACGGAGGTCTGCCGAGTGTTTTGCAAGAAGAGAAAGAAAGTTGTCCAAAACAGCTTGCAATCCAATGTTCATGTGAATAGAAAAGGCAGGAGAGTGGTCAGGTACTGTTTTCTCTCAGTTGGCAAGCTGCGCACACAATCGCAGTGGTGTACAGCTTGTTTCATCACCTTTGCGAAGTTGCCGCTCTCTCCGGCTCCCGGAGACGAAGAAGCTGCTTCTTCGCGCAAAGACCATTCTGCCGCTCACAGTGCTCTGCGGTGTGCGGCTTCTGCCGCAAGACGCCCGGGAGCTGTGCTTAGCTCTGCAGAGCACCGTACCTTCGTCTTTAGCCTCTCTTCTCGTCTTCATCTTAGCAAAAAGCTTTTCCACTCTGTCTGGCAAGGAGAAACTGTGCCAGCACGGAAAACATCTCCCATCGTGTTCTAGAGGCTGCACGGAGGTCTGCCGAGTGTTTTGCAAGAAGAGAAAGAAAGTTGTCCAAAACAGCTTGCAATCGAATGTTCATGTGAATAGAAAAGGCAGGAGAGTGGTCAGGTACTGTTTTCTCTCAGTTGGCAAGCTGCGCACACAATCGCAGTGGTGTACAGCTTGTTTCATCACCTTTGCGAAGTTGCCGCTCTCTCCGGCTCCCGGAGACGAAGAAGCTGCTTCTTCACGCAAAGACGATTCTGCCGCTCACTGTGCTCTGCGGTGTGCGCCTTCTGCCGAAAGAGGCCCGGGAGAGGTGCTTAGCTCTGCAGAGCACCGTACCTTCGTCTTTAGCCTCTCTTCTCGTCTACATCTTAGCAAAAAGCTTTTCCACTCTGTCTGGCAAGGAGAAACTGTGCCAGCACAGAAAACATCTCCCATCGTGTTCCAGAGCCTGCACAGAGGTCTGCCGAGTGTTTTGCAAGAAGAGAAAGAAAGTTGTCCAAAACAGCTTGCAATCGAATGTTCATGTGAATAGAAAAGGCAGGAGAGTGGTCAGGTACTGTTTTCTCTCAGTTGGCAAGCTGCGCACACAATCGCAGTGTTGTACAGCTTGTTTCATCACCTTTGCGAAGTTGCCGCTCTCTCCGGCTCCCGGAGACGAAGAAGCTGCTTCTTCGCACAAAGACGATTCTGCCGCTCACTGTGCTCTGCGGTGTGCGCCTTCTGCCAAAAGAGGCCAGGGAGCGGTGCTTAGCTCTGCAGAGCACCGTACCTTCGTCTTTAGCCTCTCTTCTCGTCTACATCTTAGCAAAAAGCTTTTCCACTCTGTCTGGCAAGGAGAAACTTTGCCAGCACAGAAAACATCTCCCATCGTGTTCTAGAGGCTGCACGGAGGTCTGCAGCGTGTTTTGCCAGAAGAGAAAGAAAGTTGTCCAAAACAACTTGCAATCGAATGTTCATGTGAGTAGAAAAGGCAGGAGAGTGGTCAGGTACTGTTTTCTCTCAGCTGGCAAGCTGCGCACACAATCGCAGTGTTGTACAGCTTGTTTCATCACCTTTGCGAAGCTGCCGCTCTCTCCTGCTCCCGGAGACGAAGAAGCTGCTTCTTCGCGCAAAGACGATTCTGCCGCTCACTGTGCTCTGCGGTGTGCGCCTTCTGCCGAAAGAGGTCCGGGAGCGGTGCTTAGCTCTGCAGAGCACCGTACCTTCGTCTTTAGCCTCTCTTCTCGTCTTCATCTTAGCAAAAAGCTTTTCCACTCTGTCTGGCAAGGAGAAACTGTGCCAGCACGGAAAACATCTCCCATCGTGTTCTAGAGGCTGCACGTAGGTCTGCCGAGTGTTTTGCAAGAAGAGAAAGAAAGTTGTCCAAAACAGCTTGCAATCGAATGTTCATGTGAATAGAAAAGGCAGGAGAGTGGTCAGGTACTGTTTTCTCTCAGTTGGCAAGCTGCGCACACAATCGCAGTGTTGTACAGCTTGTTTCATCACCTTTGCGAAGTTGCCGCTCTCTCCGGCTCCCGGAGACGAAGAAGCTGCTTCTTCGCGCAAAGACGATTCTGCCGCTCACAGTGCTCTGCGGTGTGCGCCTTCTGCCGAAAGACGCCCGGGAGCGGTGCTTAGCTCTGCAGAGCACCGTACCTGCTTCTTTAGCCTCTCTTCTCGTCTACATCTTAGCAAAATGCTTTTCCACTCTGTCTGGCAAGGAGAAACTGTGCCAGCACAGAAAACATCTCCCATCGTGTTCTAGAATCTGCACGGAGGCCTGCCGAGTGTTTTGCAAGAAGAGAAAGAAAGTTGTCCAAAACAGCTTCCCATCGAATGTTCATGTGAATAGAAAAGGCAGGAGAGTGGTCAGGTACTGTTTTCTCTCAGTTGGCAAGCTGCGCACACAATCGCAGTGTTGTACAGCTTGTTTCATCACCTTTGCGAAGTTGCCGCTCTCTCCGGCTCCCGGAGACGAAGAAGCTGCTTCTTCGCGCAAAGACGATTCTGCCGCTCACAGTGCTCTGCGGTGTGCGCCTTCTGCCGAAAGAGGCCCGGGAGCGGTGCTTATCTCTGCAGAGCACCGCACCTTCTTCTTTAGCCTCTCTTCTCGTCTACATTTAGCAAAAAGCTTTCCCACTCTGTCTGGCAAGGAGAAACTGTGCCAGCACAAAAAACATCTCCCATCGTGTTCTAGAGGCTGCACGGAGGTCTGCCGAGTGTTTTGCCAGAAGAGAAAGAAAGTTGTCCAAAAGAGCTTCCCATCGAATGTTCATGTGAATAGAAAAGGCAGGAGAGTGGTCAGGTACTGTTTTCTCTCAGTTGGCAAGCTGCGCACACAATCGCAGTGTTGTACAGCTTGTTTCATCACCTTTGCGAAGCTGCCGCTCTCTCCGGCTCCCGGAGACGAAGAAGCTGCTTCTTCGCGCAAAGACGATTCTGCCGCTCACAGTGCTCTGCGGTGTGCGGCTTCTGCCGAAAGACGCCCGGGAGCGGTGCTTAGCTCTGCAGAGCACCGTACCTTCGTCTTTAGCCTCTCGTCTCGTCTACATCTTAGCAAAAAGCTTTTCCACTCTGTCTGGCAAGGAGAAACTGTGCCAGCACAGAAAACATCTCCCATTGTGTTCTAGAAGCTGCACGGAGGTCTGCCGAGTGTTTTGCAAGAAGAGAAAGAAAGTTGTCCAAAACAGCTTGGAATCGAATGTTCATGTGAATAGAAAAGGCAGGAGAGTGGTCAGGTACTGTTTTCTCTCAGTTGGCAAGCTGCGCACACAATCGCAGTGTTGTACAGCTTGTTTCATCACCTTTGCGAAGTTGCCGCTCTCTCCGGCTCCCGGAGACGAAGAAGCTGCTTCTTCGCCCAAAGACGATTCTGCCGCTCACAGTGCTCTGCGGTGTGCGGCTTCTGCCGAAAGACGCCCGGGAGGTGTGCTTAGCTCTGCAGAGCACCGTACCTTCGTCTTTAGCCTCTCTTCTCGTCTACATCTTAGCAAAAAGCTTTTCCACTCTGTCTGGCAAGGAGAAACTGTGCCAGCACAGAAAACATCTCCCATCGTGTTCTAGAGGCTGCACGGAGGTCTGCCGAGTGTTTTGCCAGAAGAGAAAGAAAGTTGTCAAAAACAGCTTGCAATCGAATGTTCATGTGATTACAAAAGGCAGGAGAGTGGTCAGGTACTGTTTTCTCTCAGTTGGCAAGCTGCGCACACAATCGCAGTGTTGTACAGCTTGTTTCATCACCTTTGCGAAGCTGCCGCTCTCTCCGGCTCCCGGAGACGAAGAAGCTGCTTCTTCGCGCAAAGACGATTCTGCCGCTCACAGTGCTCTGCGGTGTGCGTCTTCTGCCGAAAGAGGCCCGGGAACTGTGCTTAGCTCTGCAGAGCACCGTACCTGCTTCTTTAGCCTCTCTTCTCGTCTACATCTTAGCAAAAAGCTTTTCCACTCTGTCTGGCAAGGAGAAACTGTGCCAGCACAGAAAACATCTCCCATCGTGTTCTAGAGGCTGCACGGAGGTCTGCCGAGTGTTTTGCAAGAAGAGAAAGAAAGTTGTCCAAAACAGCTTGCAATCGAATGTTCATGTGAATAGAAAAGGCAGGAGAGTGGTCAGGTACTGTTTTCTCTCAGTTGGCAAGCTGCGCACACAATCGCAGTGTTGTACAGCTTGTTTCATCACCTTTGCGAAGTTGCCGCTCTCTCCGGCTCCCGGAGACGAAGATGCTGCTTCTTCGCGCAAAGATGATTCTGCCGCTCACAGTGCTCTGCGGTGTGCGGCTTCTGCCGAAAGAGGCTCGGGAGCTGTGCTTAGCTCTGCAGAGCACCGTACCTTCGTCTTTAGCCTCTCTTCTCGTCTTCATCTTAGCAAAAAGCTTTTCCACTCTGTCTGGCAAGGAGAAACTGTGCCAGCACGGAAAACATCTCCCATCGTGTTCTAGAGGCTGCACGGAGGTCTGCCGAGTGTTTTGCAAGAAGAGAAAGAAAGTTGTCCAAAACAGCTTGCAATCCAATGTTCATGTGAATAGAAAAGGCAGGAGAGTGGTCAGGTACTGTTTTCTCTCAGTTGGCAAGCTGCGCACACAATCGCAGTGGTGTACAGCTTGTTTCATCACCTTTGCGAAGTTGCCGCTCTCTCCGGCTCCCGGAGACGAAGAAGCTGCTTCTTCGCGCAAAGACCATTCTGCCGCTCACAGTGCTCTGCGGTGTGCGGCTTCTGCCGCAAGACGCCCGGGAGCTGTGCTTAGCTCTGCAGAGCACCGTACCTTCGTCTTTAGCCTCTCTTCTCGTCTTCATCTTAGCAAAAAGCTTTTCCACTCTGTCTGGCAAGGAGAAACTGTGCCAGCACGGAAAACATCTCCCATCGTGTTCTAGAGGCTGCACGGAGGTCTGCCGAGTGTTTTGCAAGAAGAGAAAGAAAGTTGTCCAAAACAGCTTGCAATCGAATGTTCATGTGAATAGAAAAGGCAGGAGAGTGGTCAGGTACTGTTTTCTCTCAGTTGGCAAGCTGCGCACACAATCGCAGTGGTGTACAGCTTGTTTCATCACCTTTGCGAAGTTGCCGCTCTCTCCGGCTCCCGGAGACGAAGAAGCTGCTTCTTCACGCAAAGACGATTCTGCCGCTCACTGTGCTCTGCGGTGTGCGCCTTCTGCCGAAAGAGGCCCGGGAGAGGTGCTTAGCTCTGCAGAGCACCGTACCTTCGTCTTTAGCCTCTCTTCTCGTCTACATCTTAGCAAAAAGCTTTTCCACTCTGTCTGGCAAGGAGAAACTGTGCCAGCACAGAAAACATCTCCCATCGTGTTCCAGAGCCTGCACAGAGGTCTGCCGAGTGTTTTGCAAGAAGAGAAAGAAAGTTGTCCAAAACAGCTTGCAATCGAATGTTCATGTGAATAGAAAAGGCAGGAGAGTGGTCAGGTACTGTTTTCTCTCAGTTGGCAAGCTGCGCACACAATCGCAGTGTTGTACAGCTTGTTTCATCACCTTTGCGAAGTTGCCGCTCTCTCCGGCTCCCGGAGACGAAGAAGCTGCTTCTTCGCACAAAGAGGATTCTGCCGCTCACTGTGCTCTGCGGTGTGCGCCTTCTGCCAAAAGAGGCCAGGGAGCGGTGCTTAGCTCTGCAGAGCACCGTACCTTCGTCTTTAGCCTCTCTTCTCGTCTACATCTTAGCAAAAAGCTTTTCCACTCTGTCTGGCAAGGAGAAACTTTGCCAGCACAGAAAACATCTCCCATCGTGTTCTAGAGGCTGCACGGAGGTCTGCAGCGTGTTTTGCCAGAAGAGAAAGAAAGTTGTCCAAAACAACTTGCAATCGAATGTTCATGTGAGTAGAAAAGGCAGGAGAGTGGTCAGGTACTGTTTTCTCTCAGCTGGCAAGCTGCGCACACAATCGCAGTGTTGTACAGCTTGTTTCATCACCTTTGCGAAGCTGCCGCTCTCTCCTGCTCCCGGAGACGAAGAAGCTGCTTCTTCGCGCAAAGACGATTCTGCCGCTCACTGTGCTCTGCGGTGTGCGCCTTCTGCCGAAAGAGGTCCGGGAGCGGTGCTTAGCTCTGCAGAGCACCGTACCTTCGTCTTTAGCCTCTCTTCTCGTCTACATCTTAGCAAAAAGCTTTTCCACTCTGTCTGGCAAGGAGAAACTGTGCCAGCACAAAAAACATCTCCCATCGTGTTCTAGAGGCTGCACGGAGGTCTGCCGAGTGTTTTGCAAGAAGAGAAAGAAAGTTCTCCAAAACAGCTTGCAATCGAACGTTCATGTGAATAGAAAAGGCAGGAGAGTGGTCAGGTACTGTTTTCTCTCAGTTGGCAAGCTGCGCACACAATCGCAGTGTTGTACAGCTTGTTTCATCACCTTTGCGAAGTTGCCGCTCTCTCCGGCTCCCGGAGACGAAGAAGCTGCTTCTTCGCGCAAAGACGATTCTGCCGCTCACAGTGCTCTGCGGTGTGCGCCTTCTGCCGAAAGACGCCCGGGAGCGGTGCTTAGCTCTGCAGAGCACCGTACCTTCGTCTTTAGCCTCTCTTCTCGTCTACATCTTAGCAAAAAGCTTTTCCACTCTGTCTGGCAAGGAGAAACTGTGCCAGCACAGAAAACATCTCCCATTGTGTTCTAGAAGCTGCTCGGAGGTCTGCCGAGTGTTTTGCAAGAAGAGAAAGAAAGTTGTCCAAAACAGCTTCCCATCGAATGTTCATGTGAATAGAAAAGGCAGGAGAGTGGTCAGGTACTCTTTTCTCTCAGTTGGCAAGCTGCGCACACAATCGCAGTGTTGTACAGCTTGTTTCATCACCTTTGCGAAGCTGCCGCTCTCTCCAGCTCCCGGAGACGAAGAAGCTGCTTCTTCGCGCAAAGACGATTCTGCCGCTCACAGTGCTCTGCGGTGTGCGCCTTCTGCCGAACGAGGTCTGGGAGCGGTGCTTAGCTCTGCAGAGCACCGTACCTTCGTCTTTAGCCTCTCTTCTCGTCTACATCTTAGCAAAAAGCTTTTCCACTCTGTCTGGCAAGGAGAAACTGTGCCAGCACAGAAAACATCTCCCATCGTGTTCTAGAGGCTGCACGGAGGTCTGCCAAGTGTTTTGCAAGAAGAGAAAGAAAGTTGTCCAAAACAGCTTGCAATCCAATGTTCATGTGAATAGAAAAGGCAGGAGAGTGGTCAGGTACTGTTTTCTCTCACTTGGCAAGCTGCGCACACAATCGCAGTGGTGTACAGCTTGTTTCATCACCTTTGCGAAGTTGCCGCTCTCTCCGGCTCCCGGAGACGAAGAAGCTGCTTCTTCGCCCAAAGACGATTCTGCCGCTCACTGTGCTCTGCGGTGTGCGCCTTCTGCCGAAAGAGGCCCGGGAGAGGTGCTTAGCTCTGCAGAGCACCGTACCTTCGTCTTTAGCCTCTCTTCTCGTCTACATCTTAGCAAAATGCTTTTCCACTCTGTCTGGCAAGGAGAAACTGTGCCAGCACAGAAAACATCTCCCATCGTGTTCTAGAAGCTGCACGGAGGTCTGCCGAGTGTTTTGCAAGAAGAGAAAGAAAGTTGTCCAAAACAGCTTCCCATCGAATGTTCATGTGAATAGAATAGGCAGGAGAGTGGTCAGGTACTGTTTTCTCTCAGTTGGCAAGCTGCGCACACAATCGCAGTGTTGTACAGCTTGTTTCATCACCTTTGCGAAGTTGCCGCTCTCTCCGGCTCCCGGAGACGAAGAAGCTGCTTCTTCGCGCAAAGACGATTCTGCCGCTCACAGTGCTCTGCAGTGTGCGCCTTCTGCCGAAAGAGGTCCGGGAGCGGTGCTTAGCTCTGCAGAGCACCGTACCTGCTTCTTTAGCCTCTCTTTTCGTCTACATCTTAGCAAAATGCTTTTCCACTCTGTCTGGCAAGGAGAAACTGTGCCAGCACAAAAAACATCTCCCATCGTGTTCTAGAGGCTGCACGGAGGTCTGCCGAGTGTTTTGCAAGAAGAGAAAGAAAGTTGTCCAAAACAGCTTGCAATCGAACGTTCATGTGAATAGAAAAGGCAGGAGAGTGGCCAGGTACTGTTTTCTCTCAGTTGGCAAGCTGCGCACACAATCGCAGTGTTGTACAGCTTGTTTCATCACCTTTGCGAAGTTGCCGCTCTCTCCGGCTCCCGGAGACGAAGAAGCTGCTTCTTCGCGCAAAGACGATTCTGCCGCTCACAGTGCTCTGCGGTGTGCGGCTTCTGCCGAAAGACGCCCGGGAGCTGTGCTTAGCTCTGCAGAGCACCGTACCTTCGTCTTTAGCCTCTCTTCTCGTCTACATCTTAGCAAAAAGCTTTTCCACTCTGTCTGGCAAGGAGAAACTGTGCCAGCACAGAAAACATCTCCCATCGTGTTCTAGAGGCTGCACGGAGGTCTGCCGAGTGTTTTGCAAGAAGAGAAAGTAAGTCGTCCAAAACAGCTTGCAATCGAATGTTCATGTGAATAGAAAAGGCAGGAGAGTGGTCAGGTACTGTTTTCTCTCAGTTGGCAAGCTGCGCACACAATCGTAGTGGTGTACAGCTTGTTTCATCACCTTTGCGAAGTTGCCGCTCTCTCCGGCTCCCGGAGACGAAGAAGCTGCTTCTTCGCCCAAAGACGATTCTGCCGCTCACAGTGCTCTGCGGTGTGCGGCTTCTGCCGAAAGACGCCCGGGAGCGGTGCTTAGCTCTGCAGAGCACCGTACCTTCGTCTTTAGCCTCTCTTCTCGTCTACATCTTAGCAAAAAGCTTTTCCACTCTGTCTGGCAAGGAGAAACTGTGCCAGCACAGAAAACATCTCCCATCGTGTTCTAGAGGCTGCACGGAGGGCTGCCGAGTGTTTTGCAAGAAGAGAAAGAAAGTTGTCCAAAACAGCTTGCAATCGAATGTTCATGTGAATAGAAAAGGCAGGAGAGTGGTCAGGTACTGTTTTCTCTCACTTGGCAAGCTGCGCACACAATCGCAGTGGTGTACAGCTTGTTTCATCACCTTTGCGAAGTTGCCGCTCTCTCCGGCTCCCGGAGACGAAGAAGCTGCTTCTTCGCGCAAAGACGATTCTGCCGCTCACTGTGCTCTGCGGTGTGCGTCTTCTGCCGAAAGAGGTCCGGGAGCGGTGCTTAGCTCTGCAGAGCACCGTACCTTCGTCTTTAGCCTCTCTTCTCGTCTACATCTTAGCAAAAAGCTTTTCCACTCTGTCTGGCAAGGAGAAACTGTGCCAGCACAAAAAACATCTCCCATCGTGTTCCAGAGGCTGCACAGAGGTCTGCCGAGTGTTTTGCAAGAAGAGAAAGAAAGTTGTCCAAAACAGCTTCCCATCGAATGTTCATGTGAATAGAAAAGGCAGGAGAGTGGTCAGGTACTGTTTTCTCTCAGTTGGCAAACTGCGCACACAATCGCAGTGTTGTACAGCTTGTTTCATCACCTTTGCGAAGTTGCCGCTCTCTCCGGCTCCCGGAGACGAAGAAGCTGCTTCTTCGCGCAAAGACGATTCTGCCGCTCACAGTGCTCTGCGTTGTGCGCCTTCTGCCGAAAGAGGTCCGGGAGCGGTGCTTAGCTCTGCAGAGCACCGTACCTTCGTCTTTAGCCTCTCTTCTCGTCTACATCTTAGCAAAAAGCTTTTCCACTCTGTCTGGCAAGGAGAAACTGTGCCAGCACAGAAAACATCTCCCATCGTGTTCTAGAGGCTGCACGGAGGGCTGCCGAGTGTTTTGCAAGAAGAGAAAGAAAGTTGTCCAAAACAGCTTGCAATCGAATGTTCACGTGATTAGAAAATGCAGGAGAGTGGTCAGGTACTGTTTTCTCTCAGTTGGCAAGCTGCGCACACAATCGCAGTGTTGTACAGCTTGTTTCATCACCTTTGCGAAGTTGCCGCTCTCTCCGGCTCCCGGAGACGAAGAAGCTGCTTCTTCGCGCAAAGACGATTCTGCCGCTCACTGTGCTCTGCGGTGTGCGCCTTCTGCCAAAAGAGGCCAGGGAGCGGTGCTTAGCTCTGCAGAGCACCGTACCTTCGTCTTTAGCCTCTCTTCTCGTCTACATCTTAGCAAAAAGCTTTTCCACTCTGTCTGGCAAGGAGAAACTTTGCCAGCACAGAAAACATCTCCCATCGTGTTCTAGAGGCTGCACGGAGGTCTGCAGAGTGTTTTGCCAGAAGAGAAAGAAAGTTGTCCAAAACAGCTTGCAATCGAATGTTCATGTGAATAGAAAAGGCAGGAGAGTGGTCAGGTACTGTTTTCTCTCAGTTGGCAAGCTGCGCACACAATCGCAGTGTTGTACAGCTTGTTTCATCACCTTTGCGAAGCTGCCGCTCTCTCCAGCTCCCGGAGACGAAGAAGCTGCTTCTTCGCGCAAAGACGATTCTGCCGCTCACAGTGCTCTGCGGTGTGCGGCTTCTGCCGAAAGAGGCCCGGGAGCGGTGCTTAGCTCTGCAGAGCACCGTACCTTCGTCTTTAGCCTCTCTTCTCGTCTACATCTTAGCAAAAAGCTTTTCCATTTTGTCTGGCAAGGAGAAACTGTGCCAGCACAGAAAACATCTCCCATCGTGTTCTAGAGGCTGCACGGAGGTCTGCCGAGTGTTTTGCAAGAAGAGCAAAAAAGTTGTCCAAAACAGCTTCCCATCGAATGTTCATGTGAATAGAAAAGGCAGGAGAGTGGTCAGGTACTGTTTTCTCTCAGTTGGCAAGCTGCGCACACAATCGCAGTGTTGTACAGCTTGTTTCATCACCTTTGCGAAGTTGCCGCTCTCTCCGGCTCCCGGAGACGAAGAAGCTGCTTCTTCGCGCAAAGACGATTCTGCCGCTCACAGTGCTCTGCGGTGTGCGCTTTCTGCCGAAAGAGGACCAGGAGCGGTGCTTAGCTCTGCAGAGCACCGTACCTTCGTCTTTAGCCTCTCTTCTCGTCTACATCTTAGCAAAATCTTTTCCACTCTGTCTGGAAAGGAGAAACTGTGCCAGCACAAAAAATATCTCCCATCGTGTTCTAGAGGCTGCACGGAGGTCTGCCGAGTGTTTTGCAAGAAGAGAAAGAAAGTTGTCCAAAACAGCTTCCCATCGAATGTTCATGTGAATAGAAAAGGCAGGAGAGTGGTCAGGTACTGTTTTCTCTCAGTTGGCAAGCTGCGCACACAATCGCAGTGTTGTACAGCTTGTTTCATCACCTTTGCGAAGTTGCCGCTCTCTCCGGCTCCCGGAGACGAAGAAGCTGCTTCTTCGCGCAAAGACGATTCTGCCGCTCACTGTGCTCTGCGGTGTGCGCCTTCTGCCTAAAGAGGCCCGGGAGCGGTGCTTAGCTCTGCAGAGCACCGTACCTTCATCTTTAGCCTCTCTTCTCGTCTACATCTTAGCAAAAAGCTTTTCCACTCTGTCTGGCAAGGAGAAACTGTGCCAGCACAGAAAACATCTCCCATCGTGTTCTAGAGGCTGCACGGAGGTCTGCCGAGTGTTTTGCAAGAAGAGAAAGAAAGTTGTCCAAAACAGCTTGCAATCGAATGTTCATGTGAATAGAAAAGGCAGGAGAGTGGTCAGGTACTGTTTTCTCTCACTTGGCATGCTGCGCATACAATCGCAGTGTTGTACAGCTTGTTTCATCACCTTTGCGAAGCTGCCGCTCTCTCCGGCTCCCGGAGACGAAGAAACTGCTTCTTCGCGCAAAGACGATTCTGCCGCTCACAGTGCTCTGCGGTGTGCGCCTTCTGCCGAAAGAGGTCCGGGAGCGGTGCTTAGCTCTGCAGAGCACCGTACCTTCGTCTTTAGCCTCTCTTCTCGTCTACATCTTAGCAAAAAGCTTTTCCACTCTGTCTGGCAAGGAGAAACTGTGCCAGCACAGAAAACATCTCCCATCGTGTTCTAGAGGCTGCACGGAGGTCTGCCGAGTGTTTTTCAAGAAGAGCAAGAAATTTGTCCAAAACAGCTTGCAATCGAATGTTCATGTGAATAGAAAAGTCAGGAGAGTGGTCAGGTACTGTTTTCTCTCAGTTGGCAAGCTGCGCACACATTCGCAGTGTTGTACAGCTTGTTTTATCACCTTTGCGAAGCTGCCACTCTCTCCGGCTCCCGGAGACGAAGAAGCTGCTTCTTCGCGCAAAGACGATTCTGCCGCTCACTGTGCTCTGCGGTGTGCGCCTTCTGCCAAAAGAGGCCAGGGAGCGGTGCTTAGCTCTGCAGAGCACCGTACCTTCGTCTTTAGCCTCTCTTCTCGTCTACATCTTAGCAAAAAGCTTTTCCACTCTGTCTGGCAAGGAGAAACTTTGCCAGCACAGAAAACATCTCCCATCGTGTTCTAGAGGCTGCACGGAGGTCTGCAGAGTGTTTTGCCAGAAGAGAAAGAAAGTTGTCCAAAACAGCTTGCAATCGAATGTTCATGTGAATAGAAAAGGCAGGAGAGTGGTCAGGTACTGTTTTCTCTCAGTTGGCAAGCTGCGCACACAATCGCAGTGTTGTACAGCTTGTTTCATCACCTTTGCGAAGCTGCCGCTCTCTCCAGCTCCCGGAGACGAAGAAGCTGCTTCTTCGCGCAAAGACGATTCTGCCGCTCACAGTGCTCTGCGGTGTGCGGCTTCTGCCGAAAGAGGCCCGGGAGCGGTGCTTAGCTCTGCAGAGCACCGTACCTTCGTCTTTAGCCTCTCTTCTCGTCTACATCTTAGCAAAAAGCTTTTCCATTTTGTCTGGCAAGGAGAAACTGTGCCAGCACAGAAAACATCTCCCATCGTGTTCTAGAGGCTGCACGGAGGTCTGCCGAGTGTTTTGCAAGAAGAGCAAAAAAGTTGTCCAAAACAGCTTCCCATCGAATGTTCATGTGAATAGAAAAGGCAGGAGAGTGGTCAGGTACTGTTTTCTCTCAGTTGGCAAGCTGCGCACACAATCGCAGTGTTGTACAGCTTGTTTCATCACCTTTGCGAAGTTGCCGCTCTCTCCGGCTCCCGGAGACGAAGAAGCTGCTTCTTCGCGCAAAGACGATTCTGCCGCTCACAGTGCTCTGCGGTGTGCGCTTTCTGCCGAAAGAGGACCAGGAGCGGTGCTTAGCTCTGCAGAGCACCGTACCTTCGTCTTTAGCCTCTCTTCTCGTCTACATCTTAGCAAAATCTTTTCCACTCTGTCTGGAAAGGAGAAACTGTGCCAGCACAAAAAATATCTCCCATCGTGTTCTAGAGGCTGCACGGAGGTCTGCCGAGTGTTTTGCAAGAAGAGAAAGAAAGTTGTCCAAAACAGCTTCCCATCGAATGTTCATGTGAATAGAAAAGGCAGGAGAGTGGTCAGGTACTGTTTTCTCTCAGTTGGCAAGCTGCGCACACAATCGCAGTGTTGTACAGCTTGTTTCATCACCTTTGCGAAGTTGCCGCTCTCTCCGGCTCCCGGAGACGAAGAAGATGCTTCTTCGCGCAAAGACGATTCTGCCGCTCACTGTGCTCTGCGGTGTGCGCCTTCTGCCTAAAGAGGCCCGGGAGCGGTGCTTAGCTCTGCAGAGCACCGTACCTTCATCTTTAGCCTCTCTTCTCGTCTACATCTTAGCAAAAAGCTTTTCCACTCTGTCTGGCAAGGAGAAACTGTGCCAGCACAGAAAACATCTCCCATCGTGTTCTAGAGGCTGCACGGAGGTCTGCCGAGTGTTTTGCAAGAAGAGAAAGAAAGTTGTCCAAAACAGCTTGCAATCGAATGTTCATGTGAATAGAAAAGGCAGGAGAGTGGTCAGGTACTGTTTTCTCTCACTTGGCATGCTGCGCATACAATCGCAGTGTTGTACAGCTTGTTTCATCACCTTTGCGAAGCTGCCGCTCTCTCCGGCTCCCGGAGACGAAGAAACTGCTTCTTCGCGCAAAGACGATTCTGCCGCTCACAGTGCTCTGCGGTGTGCGCCTTCTGCCGAAAGAGGTCCGGGAGCGGTGCTTAGCTCTGCAGAGCACCGTACCTTCGTCTTTAGCCTCTCTTCTCGTCTACATCTTAGCAAAAAGCTTTTCCACTCTGTCTGGCAAGGAGAAACTGTGCCAGCACAGAAAACATCTCCCATCGTGTTCTAGAGGCTGCACGGAGGTCTGCCGAGTGTTTTTCAAGAAGAGCAAGAAATTTGTCCAAAACAGCTTGCAATCGAATGTTCATGTGAATAGAAAAGTCAGGAGAGTGGTCAGGTACTGTTTTCTCTCAGTTGGCAAGCTGCGCACACATTCGCAGTGTTGTACAGCTTGTTTTATCACCTTTGCGAAGCTGCCACTCTCTCCGGCTCCCGGAGACGAAGAAGCTGCTTCTTCGCGCAAAGACGATTCTGCCGCTCACAGTGCTCTGCGGTGTGCGCCTTCTGCCGAAAGAGGTCCGGGAGCGGTGCTTAGCTCTGCAGAGCACCGTACCTTCGTCTTTAGCCTCTCTTCTCGTCTACATCTTAGCAAAATGCTTTTCCACTCTATCTGGCAAGAAGAAACTTTACCAGCACAGAAAACATCTCCCATCGTGTTCTAGAGGCTGCACGGAGGTCTGCCGAGTGTTTTGCAAGAAGAGAAAGAAAGTTGTCCAAAACAGCTTGCAATCGAATGTTCATGTGAATAGAAAAGGCAGGAGAGTGGTCAGGTACTGTTTTCTCTCAGTTGGCAATCTGCACACACAATCGCAGTGTTGTACAGCTTGTTTCATCACCTTTGCGAAGTTGCCGCTCTCTCCGGCTCCCGGAGACGAAGAAGCTGCTTCTTCGCGCAAAGACGATTCTGCCGCTCACAGTGCTCTGCGGTGTGCGCCTTCTGCCGAAAGAGGCCCGGGAGTTGTGCTTAGCTCTGCAGAGCACCGTACCTTCGTCTTTAGCCTCTCTTCTCGTCTACATCTTAGCAAAAAGCTTTTCCACTCTGTCTGGCAAGGAGAAACTGTGCCAGCACAGAAAACATCTCCCATCGTGTTCTAGAGGCTGCACGGAGGTCTGCCAAGTATTTTGCAAGAAGAGAAAGAAAGTTGTCCAAAACAGCTTGCAATCGAATGTTCATGTGAATAGAAAAGGCAGGAGAGTGGTCAGGTACTGTTTTCTCTCACTTGGCAAGCTGCGCACACAATCGCAGTGTTGTACAGCTTGTTTCATCACCTTTGCGAAGTTGCCGCTCTCTCCGGGTCCCGGAGACGAAGAAGCTGCTTCTTCGCGCAAAGACGATTCTGCCGCTCACAGTACTCTGCGGTGTGCGCCTTCTGCCGAAAGAGGTCCGGGAGCGGTGCTTAGCTCTGATGAGCACCGTACCTTCGTCTTTAGCCTCTCTTCTCGTCTACATCTTAGCAAAATGCTTTTCCACTCTGTCTGGCAAGGAGAAACTGTGCCAGCACAGAAAACATCTCCCATCGTGTTCTAGAGGCTGCACGTAGGTCTGCCGAGTATTTTGCAAGAAGAGAAAGAAAGTCGTCCAAAACAGCTTGCAATCGAATATTCATGTGAATAGAAAAGGCAGGAGAGTGGTCAGGTACTGTTTTCTCTCACTTGGCAAGCTGCGCACACAATCGCAGTGTTGTACAGCTTGTTTCATCACCTTTGCGAAGTTGCCGCTCTCTCCGGCTCCCGGAGACGAAGAAGCTGCTTCTTCACGCAAAAACGATTCTGCCGCTCACAGTGCTCTGCGGTGTGCGCCTTCTGCCGAAAGAGGTACGGGAGATGTGCTTAGCTCTGCAGAGCACCGTACCTTCGTCTTTAGCCTCTCTTCTCGTCTACATCTTAGCAAAAAGCTTTTCCACTGTGTCTGCAAGGAAAAACTTTGCCAGCACAGAGAACATCTCCTATCGAGCTCTAGAGGCTGCAAGGAGGTCTGCAGAGTGTTTTGCAAGAAGAGAAAGAAAGTTGTCCAAAAGAGCTTGCAATCGAATGTTCATGTGAATAGAAAAGGCAGGAGAGTGGTCAGGTACTGTTTTCTCTCAGTTGGCAAGCTGCGCACACAATCGCAGTGTTGTACAGCTTGTTTCATCACCTTTGCGAAGTTGCCGCTCTCTCCGGCTCCCGGAGACGAAGAAGCTGCTTATTCGCGCCAAGACGATTCTGCCGCTCATAGTGCTCTGCAGTGTTTGTCTTCTGCCGAAAGAGGCCCGGGAGCTGTGCTTAGCTCTGCAGAGCACCGTACCTTCGTCTTTAGCCTCTCTTCTCGTCTACATCTTAGCAAAAAGCTTTTCCACTCTGTCTGGCAAGGAGAAACTGTGCCAGCACAGAAAACATCTCCCATCGTGTTCTAGAGGCTGCACGTAGGTCTGCCGAGTGTTTTGCAAGAAGAGAAAGAAAGTTGTCCAAAACAGCTTGCAATCGAATGTTCATGTGAATAGAAAAGGCAGGAGAGTGGTCAGGTACTGTTTTCTCTCAGTTGGCAATCTGCGCACACAATCGCAGTGTTGTACAGCTTGTTTCATCACCTTTGCGAAGTTGCCGCTCTCTCCGGCTCCCGGAGACGAAGAAGCTGCTTCTTCGCGCAAAGACGATTCTGCCGCTCACAGTGCTCTGCGGTGTGCGGCTTCTGCCGAAAGAGGTCCGGGAGCGGTGCTTAGCTCGGCAGAGCACCGTACCTTCGTCTTTAGCCTCTCTTCTCGTCTACATCTTAGCAAAAAGCTTTTCCACTCTGTCTGGCAAGGAGAAACTGTGCCAGCACAGAAAACATCTCCCATCGTGTTCTAGAGGCTGCACGGTGGTCTGCCGAGTGTTTTGCAAGAAGAGCAAGAAAGTTGTCCAAAACAGCTTGCAATCGAATGTTCATGTGAATAGAAAAGGCAGGAGAGTGGTCAGGTACTGTTTTCTCTCAGTTGGCAAGCTGCGCACACAATCGCAGTGTTGTACAGCTTGTTTCATCACCTTTGCGAAGCTGCCGCTCTCTCCGGCTCCCGGAGACGAAGAAGCTGCTTCTTCTCGCAAAGACGATTCTGCCGATCACAGTGCTCTGCGGTGTGCGCCTTCTGCCGAAAGAGGTCCGGGAGCGGTGCTTAGCTCGGCAGAGCACCGTACCTTCGTCTTTAGCCTCTCTTCTCGTCTACATCTTAGCAAAAAGCTTTTCCCCACTGTCTGGCAAGGAGAAACTGTGCCAGCACAGAAAACATCTCCCATCGTGTTCTAGAGGCTGCACGGATGTCTGCCGAGTGTTTTGCAAGAAGAGAAAGAAAGTTGTCCAAAACAGCTTGCAATCGAATGTTCATGTGAATAGAAAAGGCAGGAGAGTGGTCAGGTACTGTTTTCTCTCACTTGGCAAGCTGCGCACACAATCGCAGTGTTGTACAGCTTGTTTCATCACCTTTGCGAAGCTGCCGCTCTCTCCGGCTCCCGGAGACGAAGAAGCTGCTTCTTCGCGCAAAGACGATTCTGCCGCTCACAGTGCTCTGCGGTGTGCGCCTTCTGCCGAAAGAGGTCCGGGAGCGGTGCTTAGCTCTGCAGAGCACCGTACCTTCGTCTTTAGCCTCTCTTCTCGTCTACATCTTAGCAAAAAGCTTTTCCACTCTGTCTGGCAAGGAGAAACTGTGCCAGCACAGAAAACATCTCCCATCGTGTTCTAGAGGCTGCACGGAGGTCTGCCGAGTGTTTTGCAAGAAGAGAAAGAAAGTTGTCCAAAACAGCTTGCAATCGAATGTTCATGTGAATAGAAAAGGCAGGAGAGTGGTCAGGTACTGTTTTCTCTCAGTTGGCAAGCTGCGCACACAATCGCAGTGTTGTACAGCTTGTTTCATCACCTTTGCGAAGTTGCCGCTCTCTCCGGCTCCCGGAGACGAAGAAGCTGCTTCTTCGCGCAAAGACGATTCTGCCGCTCACTGTGCTCTGCGGTGTGCGCCTTCTGCCGAAAGAGGTCCGGGAGCGGTTCTTAGCTCTGATGAGCACCGTACCTTCGTCTTTAGCCTCTCTTCTCGTCTACATCTTAGCAAAATGCTTTTCCACTCTGTCTGGCAAGGAGAAACTGTGCCAGCACAGAAAACATCTCCCATCGTGTTCTAGAGGCTGCACGTAGGTCTGCCGAGTATTTTGCAAGAAGAGAAAGAAAGTCGTCCAAAACAGCTTGCAATCGAATATTCATGTGAATAGAAAAGGCAGGAGAGTGGTCAGGTACTGTTTTCTCTCACTTGGCAAGCTGCGCACACAATCGCAGTGTTGTACAGCTTGTTTCATCACCTTTGCCAAGTTGCCGCTCTCTCCGGCTCCCGGAGACGAAGAAGCTGCTTCTTCACGCAAAAACGATTCTGCCGCTCACAGTGCTCTGCAGTGTTTGTCTTCTGCCGAAAGAGGCCCGGGAGCTGTGCTTAGCTCTGCAGAGCACCGTACCTTCGTCTTTAGCCTCTCTTCTCGTCTACATCTTAGCAAAAAGCTTTTCCACTCTGTCTGGCAAGGAGAAACTGTGCCAGCACAGAAAACATCTCCCATCGTGTTCTAGAGGCTGCACGTAGGTCTGCCGAGTGTTTTGCAAGAAGAGAAAGAAAGTTGTCCAAAACAGCTTGCAATCGAATGTTCATGTGAATAGAAAAGGCAGGAGAGTGGTCAGGTACTGTTTTCTCTCAGTTGGCAAGCTGCGCACACAATCGCAGTGTTGTACAGCTTGTTTCATCACCTTTGCGAAGTTGCCGCTCTCTCCGGCTTCCGGAGACGAAGAAGCTGCTTCTTCGCGCAAAGACGATTCTGCCGCTCACAGTGCTCTGCGGTGTGCGGCTTCTGCCGAAAGAGGTCCGGGAGCGGTGCTTAGCTCGGCAGAGCACCGTACCTTCGTCTTTAGCCTCTCTTCTCGTCTACATCTTAGCAAAAAGCTTTTCCACTCTGTCTGGCAAGGAGAAACTGTGCCAGCACAGAAAACATCTCCCATCGTGTTCTAGAGGCTGCACGGTGGTCTGCCGAGTGTTTTGCAAGAAGAGCAAGAAAGTTGTCCAAAACAGCTTGCAATCGAATGTTCATGTGAATAGAAAAGGCAGGAGAGTGGTCAGGTACTGTTTTCTCTCAGTTGGCAAGCTGCGCACACAATCGCAGTGTTGTACAGCTTGTTTCATCACCTTTGCGAAGCTGCCGCTCTCTCCGGCTCCCGGAGACGAAGAAGCTGCTTCTTCTCGCAAAGACGATTCTGCCGATCACAGTGCTCCGCGGTGTGCGCCTTCTGCCGAAAGAGGTCCGGGAGCGGTGCTTAGCTCGGCAGAGCACCGTACCTTCGTCTTTAGCCTCTCTTCTCGTCTACATCTTAGCAAAAAGCTTTTCCCCACTGTCTGGCAAGGAGAAACTGTGCCAGCACAGAAAACATCTCCCATCGTGTTCTAGAGGCTGCACGGATGTCTGCCGAGTGTTTTGCAAGAAGAGAAAGAAAGTTGTCCAAAACAGCTTGCAATCGAATGTTCATGTGAATAGAAAAGGCAGGAGAGTGGTCAGGTACTGTTTTCTCTCACTTGGCAAGCTGCGCACACAATCGCAGTGTTGTACAGCTTGTTTCATCACCTTTGCGAAGCTGCCGCTCTCTCCGGCTCCCGGAGACGAAGAAGCTGCTTCTTCGCGCAAAGACGATTCTGCCGCTCACAGTGCTCTGCGGTGTGCGCCTTCTGCCGAAAGAGGTCCGGGAGCGGTGCTTAGCTCTGCAGAGCACCGTACCTTCGTCTTTAGCCTCTCTTCTCGTCTACATCTTAGCAAAAAGCTTTTCCAATCTGTCTGGCAAGGAGAAACTGTGCCAGCACAGAAAACATCTCCCATCGTGTTCTAGAGGCTGCACGGAGGTCTGCCGAGTATTTTGCAAGAAGAGAAAGAAAGTTGTCCAAAACAGCTTGCAATCGAACGTTCATGTGAATAGAAAAGGTAGGAGAGTGGTCAGGTACTGTTTTCTCTCAGTTGGCAAGCTGCGCACACAATCGCAGTGTTGTACAGCTTGTTTCATCACCTTTGCGAAGCTGCCGCTCTCTCCGGATCCCGGAGACGAAGAAGCTGCTTCTTCGCGCAAAGACGATTCTGCCGCTCACAGTACTCTGCGGTGTGCGCCTTCTGCCGAAAGAGGCCCGGGAGCGGTGCTTAGCTCTGCAGAGCACCGTACCTTCGTCTTTAGCCTCTCTTCTCGTCTACATCTTAGCAAAAAGCTTTTCCACTCTGTCTGGCAAGGAGAAACTGTGCCAGCACAGAAAACATCTCCCATCGTGTTCTAGAGGCTGCACGGAGGTCTGCCGAGTGTTTTGCAAGAAGAGCAAGAAAGTTGTCCAAAACAGCTTGCAATCGAATGTTCATGTGAATAGAAAAGGCAGGAGAGTGGTCAGGTACTGTTTTCTCTCAGTTGGCAAGCTGCGCACACAATCGCGGTGTTGTACAGCTTGTTTCATCACCTTTGCGAAGTTGCCGCTCTCTCCGGCTCCCGGAGACGAAGAAGCTGCTTCTTCGCGCAAAGACGATTCTGCCGCTCACAGTGCTCTGCGGTGTGCGCCTTCTGCCGAAAGAGGTCTGGGAGCGGTGCTTAGCTCTGCAGAGCACCGTACCTTCGTCTTTAGCCTCTCTTCTCGTCTACATCTTAGCAAAAAGCTTTTCCACTCTGTCTGGCAAGGAGAAACTGTGCCAGCACAGAAAACATCTCCCATCGTGTTCTAGAGGCTGCACGGAGGGCTGCCGAGTGTTTTGCAAGAAGAGAAAGAAAGTTGTCCAAAACAGCTTGCAATCGAATGTTCATGTGAATAGAAAAGGCAGGAGAGTGGTCAGGTACTGTTTTCTCTCAGTTGGCAAGCTGCGCACACAATCGCAGTGTTGTACAGCTTGTTTCATCACCTTTGCGAAGTTGCCGCTCTCTCCGGCTCCCGGAGACGAAGAAGCTGCTTCTTCGCGCAAAGACGATTCTGCCGCTCACTGTGCTCTGCGGTGTGCGCCTTCTGCCGAAAGAGGTCCGGGAGCGGTGCTTAGCTCTGATGAGCACCGTACCTTCGTCTTTAGCCTCTCTTCTCGTCTACATCTTAGCAAAAAGCTTTTCCACTCTGTCTGGCAAGGAGAAACTGTGCCAGCACAGAAAACATCTCCCATCGTGTTCTAGAGGCTGCACGTAGGTCTGCCGAGTATTTTGCAAGAAGAGAAAGAAAGTCGTCCAAAACAGCTTCCCATCGAATATTCATGTGAATAGAAAAGGCAGGAGAGTGGTCAGGTACTGTTTTCTTTCAGTTGGCAAGCTGCGCACACAATCGCAGTGTTGTACAGCTTGTTTCATCACCTTTGCGAAGTTGCCGCTCTCTCCGGCTCCCGGAGACGAAGAAGCTGCTTCTTCGCGCAAAGACGATTCTGCCGCTCACAGTGCTCTGCAGTGTGCGCCTTCTGCCGAAAGAGGTCCGGGAGCGGTGCTTAGCTCTGCAGAGCACCGTACCTTCGTCTTTAGCCTCTCTTCTCGTCTACATCTTAGCAAAATGCTTTTCCACTCTGTCTGGCAAGGAGAAACTGTGCCAGCACAGAAAACATCTCCCATCGTGTTCTAGAGGCTGCACGGAGGTCTGCCGAGTATTTTGCAAGAAGAGAAAGAAAGTCGTCCAAAACAGCCTGCAGTCGAATATTCATGTGAATAGAAAAGGCAGGAGAGTGGTCAGGTACTGTTTTCTCTCAGTTGGCAAGCTGCGCACACAATCGCAGTGTTGTACAGCTTGTTTCATCACCTTTGCGAAGTTGCCGCTCTCTCCGGCTCCCGGAGACGAAGAAGCTGCTTCTTCGCGCAAAGACGATTCTGCCGCTCACTGTGCTCTGCGGTGTGCGCCTTCTGCCGAAAGAGGTCCGGGAGCTGTGCTTAGCTCTGCAGAGCACCGTACCTTCGTCTTTAGCCTCTCTTCTCGTCTACATCTTAGCAAAAACTTTTCCACTGTGTCTGCAAGGAAAAACTTTGCCAGCACAGAGAACATCTCCTATCGAGCTCTAGAGGCTGCAAGGAGGTCTGCAGAGTGTTTTGCAAGAAGAGAAAGAAAGTTGTCCAAAACAGCTTGCAATCGAATGTTCATGTGAATAGAAAAGGCAGGAGAGTGGTCAGGTACTGTTTTCTCTCAGTTGGCAAGCTGCGCACACAATCGCAGTGTTGTAAAGCTTGTTTCATCACCTTTGCGAAGTTGCCGCTCTCTCCGGCTCCCGGAGACGAAGAAGCTGCTTCTTCGCGCAAAGACGATTCTGCCGCTCACTGTGCTCTGCAGTGTGTGTCTTCTGCCGAAAGAGGCCCGGGAGCTGTGCTTAGCTCTGCAGAGCACCGTACCTTCGTCTTTAGCCTCTCTTCTCGTCTACATATTAGCAAAAAGCTTTTCCACTCTGTCTGGCAAGGAGAAACTGTGCCATCACAAAAAACATCTCCCATCGTGTTCTAGAGGCTGCACGGATGTCTGCCGAGTGCTCTGCAAGAAGAGAAAGAAAGTTGTCCAAAACAGCTTGCAATCGAATGTTCATGTGAATAGAAAAGGCAGGAGAGTGGTCAGGTACTGTTTTCTCTCACTTGGCAAGCTGCGCACACAATCGCAGTGTTGTACAGCTTGTTTCATCACCTTTGCCAAGTTGCCGCTCTCTCCGGCTCCCGGAGACGAAGAAGCTGCTTCTTCGCGCAAAGACGATTCTGCCGCTCACAGTGCTCTGCGGTGTGCGCCTTCTGCCGAAAGAGGTCCGGGAGCGGTGCTCAGCTCTGATGAGCACCGTACCTTCGTCTTTAGCCTCTCTTCTCGTCTACATCTTAGCAAAAAGCTTTTCCACTCTGTCTGGCAAGGAGAAACTGTGCCAGCACAGAAAACATCTCCCATCGTCTTCTAGAGGCTGCACGTAGGTCTGCCGAGTATTTTGCAAGAAGAGAAAGAAAGTCGTCCAAAACAGCTTGCAATCGAATATTCATGTGAATAGAAAAGGCAGGAGAGTGGTCAGGTACTGTTTTCTCTCAGTTGGCAAGCTGCGCACACAATCGCAGTGTTGTACAGCTTGTTTCATCACCTTTGCGAAGCTGCCGCTCTCTCCGGCTCCCGGAGACGAAGAATCTGCTTCTTCGCGCTAAGACGATTCTGCCGCTCACTGTGCTCTGCGGTGTGCGCCTTGTGCCGAAAGAGGTCCGGGAGAGGTGCTTAGCTCTGCAGAGCACCGTACCTTCGTCTTTAGCCTCTCTTCTCGTCTACATCTTAGCAAAAAGCTTTTCCACTCTGTCTGGCAAGGAGAAACTGTGCCAGCACAGAAAACATCTCCCATCGTGTTCTAGAGGCTGCACGGAGGTCTGCCGAGTGTTTTGCAAGAAGAGAAAGAAAGTTGTCCAAAATAGCTTGCAATCGAATGTTCACGTGATTAGAAAATGCAGGAGAGTGGTCAGGTATTGTTTTCTCTCAGTTGGCAAGCTGCGCACACAATCGCAGTGTTGTACAGCTTGTTTCATCACCTTTGCGAAGTTGCCGCTCTCTCCGCCTCCCGGAGACGAAGAAGCTGCTTCTTCGCGCAAAGACGATTCTGCCGCTCACAGTGCTCTGCGGTGTGCGCCTTCTGCCAAAAGAGGCCAGGGAGCGGTGCTTAGCTCTGCAGAGCACCGTACCTTCGTCTTTAGACTCTCTTCTCGTCTACATCTTAGCAAAAAGCTTTTCCACTCTGTCTGGCAAGGAGAAACTTTGCCAGCACAGAAAACATCTCCCATCGTGTTCTAGAGGCTGCACGGAGGTCTGCAGAGTGTTTTGCAAGAAGTGAAAGAAAGTTGTCCAATACAACTTGCAATCGAATGTTCATGTGAGTAGAAAAGGCAGGAGAGTGGTCAGGTACTGTTTTCTCTCAGTTGGCAAGCTGCGCACACAATCGCAGTGTTGTACAGCTTGTTTCATCACCTTTGCGAAGCTGCCGCTCTCTCCGGCTCCCGGAGACGAAGAAGCTGCTTCTTCGCGCAAAGACGATTCTGCCGCTCACAGTGCTCTGCGGTGTGCGCCTTCTGCCAAAAGAGGCCCGGGAGCGGTGCTTAGCTCTGCAGAGCACCGTACCTTCGTCTTTAGCCTCTCTTCTCGTCTACATCTTAGCAAAAAGCTTTTCCACTCTGTCTGGCAAGGAGAAACTGTGCCAGCACAGAAAACATCTCCCATCGTGTTCTAGAGGCTGCACGGAGGTCTGCCGAGTGTTTTGCAAGAAGAGAAAGAAAGTTGTCCAAAACAGCTTCCCATCGAATGTTCATGTGAATAGAAAAGGCAGGAGAGTGGTCAGGTACTGTTTTCTCTCAGTTGGCAAGCTGCGCACACAATCGCAGTGTTGTACAGCTTTTTTCATCACCTTTGCGAAGTTGCCGCTCTCTCCGCCTCCCGGAGACGAAGAAGCTGCTTCTTCGCGCAAAGACGATTCTGCCGCTCACAGTGCTCTGCGGTGTGCGCCTTCTGCCGAAAGAGGTCCGGGAGCGGTGCTTAGCTCTGCAGAGCACCGTACCTTCGTCTTTAGCCTCTCTTCTCGTCTACATCTTAGCAAAAAGCTTTTCCACTCTGTCTGGCAAGGAGAAACTGTGCCAGCACAGAAAACATCTCCCATCGTGTTCTAGAGGCTGCACGGAGGTCTGCCGAGTGTTTTGCAAGAAGAGCAAAAAAGTTGTCCAAAACAGCTTGCAATCGAATGTTCATGTGAATAGAAAAGGCAGGAGAGTGGTCAGGTACTGTTTTCTCTCAGTTGGCAAGCTGCGCACACAATCGCAGTGTTGTACAGCTTGTTTCATCACCTTTGCGAAGCTGCCGCTCTCTCCGGCTCCCGGAGACGAAGAAGCTGCTTCTTCGCGCAAAGACGATTCTGCCGCTCACAGTGCTCTGCGGTGTGCGCCTTCTGCCGAAAGAGGTCCGGGAGCGGTGCTTAGCTCTGCAGAGCACCGTACCTTCGTCTTTAGCCTCTCTTCTCGTCTACATCTTAGCAAAAAGCTTTTCCACTCTGTCTGGCAAGGAGAAACTGTGCCAGCACAAAAAACATCTCCCATCGTGTTCCAGAGGCTGCACGGAGGTCTGCCGAGTGTTTTGCAAGAAGAGAAAGAAAGTTGTCCAAAACAGCTTGCAATCGAATGTTCATGTGAATAGAAAAGGCAGGAGAGTGGTCAGGTACTGTTTTCTCTCAGTTGGCAAGCTGCGCACACAATCGCAGTGTTGTACAGCTTGTTTCATCACCTTTGCGAAGCTGCCGCTCTCTCCGGCTCCCGGAGACGAAGAATCTGCTTCTTCGCGCTAAGACGATTCTGCCGCTCACTGTGCTCTGCGGTGTGCGCCTTGTGCCGAAAGAGGTCCGGGAGAGGTGCTTAGCTCTGCAGAGCACCGTACCTTCGTCTTTAGCCTCTCTTCTCGTCTACATCTTAGCAAAAATCTTTTCCACTGTGTCTGGCAAGGAGAAACTGTGCCAGCACAGAAAATATCTCCCATCGTGTTCTAGATGCTGCACGGAGGTCTGCCGATTGTTTTGCAAGAAGAGAAAGAAAGTTGTCCAAAACAGCTTGCAATCGAATGTTCACGTGATTAGAAAATGCAGGAGAGTGGTCAGGTACTGTTTTCTCTCAGTTGGCAAGCTGCGCACACAATCGCAGTGTTGTACAGCTTGTTTCATCACCTTTGCGATGTTGCCGCTCTCTCCGCCTCCCGGAGACGAAGAAGCTGCTTCTTCGCGCAAAGACGATTCTGCCGCTCACAGTGCTCTGCGGTGTGCGCCTTCTGCCAAAAGAGGTCCGGGAGCGGTGCTTAGCTCTGCAGAGCACCGTACCTTCGTCTTTAGCCTCTCTTCTCGTCTACATCTTAGCAAAAAGCTTTTCCACTCTGTCTGGCAAGGAGAAACTGTGCCAGCACAGAAAACATCTCCCATCGTGTTCTAGAGGCTGCACGGAGGTCTGCAGAGTGTTTTGCAAGCAGTGAAAGAAAGTTGTCCAAAACAACTTGCAATAGAATGTTCATGTGAGTAGAAAAGGCAGGAGAGTGGTCAGGTACTGTTTTCTCTCAGTTGGCAAGCTGCGCACACAATCGCAGTGTTGTACAGCTTGTTTCATCACCTTTGCGAAGCTGCCGCTCTCTCCGGCTCCCGGAGACGAAGAAGCTGCTTCTTCGCGCAAAGACGATTCTGCCGCTCACAGTGCTCTGCGGTGTGCGGCTTCTGCCGAAAGAGGCCCGGGAGCGGTGCTAAGCTCTGCAGAGCACCGTACCTTCGTCTTTAGCCTCTCGTCTCGTCTACATCTTAGCAAAAAGCTTTTCCACTCTGTCTGGCAAGGAGAAACTGTGCCAGCACAAAAAACATCTCCCATCGTGTTCTAGAGGCTGCACGGAGGTCTGCCGATTGTTTTGCAAGAAAAGAAAGAAAGTTGTCCAAAACAGCTTGCAATCGAATGTTCATGTGAATAGAAAAGGCAGGAGAGTGGTCAGGTACTGTTTTCTCTCACTTGGCAAGCTGCGCACACAATCGCAGTGTTGTACAGCTTGTTTCATCACCTTTACGAAGTTGCCGCTCTCTCCGGCTCCCGGAGACGAAGAAGCTGCTTCTTCGCGCAAAGACGATTCTGCCGCTAAATGTGCTCTGCGGTGTGCGCCTTCTGCCGAAAGAGGTCCGGGAGCGGTGCTTAGCTCTGCAGAGCACCGTACCTTCGTCTTTAGCCTCTCTTCTCGTCTACATCTTAGCAAAAAGCTTTTCCACTCTGTCTGGCAAGGAGAAACTTTACCAGCACAGAAAACATCTCACATCGTGTTCTAGAGGCTGCACGGAGGTCTGCCGAGTGTTTTGCAAGAAGAGAAAGAAAGTCGTCCAAAACAGCTTGCAATCGAATGTTCATGTGAATAGAAAAGTCAGGAGAGTGGTCAGGTACTGTTTTCTTTCAGTTGGCAAGCTGCGCACACAATCGCAGTGTTGTACAGCTTGTTTCATCACCTTTGCGAAGGTGCCGCTCTCTCCGGCTCCCGGAGACGAAGAAGCTGCTTCTTCGCGCAAAGACGATTCTGCCGCTCATAGTGCTCTGCAGTTTGTGTCTTCTGCCGAAAGAGGCCCGGGAGCGGTGCTTAGCTCTGCAGAGCACCGTACCTTCGTCTTTAGCCTCTCTTCTCGTCTACATCTTAGCAAAAAGCTTTTCCACTCTGTCTGGCAAGGAGAAACTGTGCCAGCACAGAAAACATCTCCCATCGTGTTCTAGAGGCTGCACGGAGGTCTGCCGAGTATTTTGCAAGAAGAGAAAGAAAGTTGTCCAAAACAGCTTGCAATCGAATGTTCATGTGAATAGAAAAGGCAGGAGAGTGGTCAGGTACTGTTATCTCTCAGTTGGCAAGCTGCGCACACAATCGCAGTGTTGTACAGCTTGTTTCATCACCTTTGCGAAGTTGCCGCTCTCCGGCTCCCGGAGACGAAGAAGCTGCTTCTTCGCGCAAAGACGTTTCTGCCGCTCACAGTGCTCTGCGGTGTGCGCCTTCTACCGAAAGAGGCCCGGGTGCGGTGCTTAGCTCTGCAGAGCACCGTACCTTCGTCTTTAGCCTCTCTTCTCGTCTACATCTTAGCAAAAAGATTTTCCACTCTGTCTGGCAAGGAGAAACTGTGCCAGCACAAAAAACATCTCCCATCGTGTTCTAGAGGCTGCACGGAGGTCTGCCGAGTATTTTGCAAGAAGAGAAAGAAAGTTGTCCAAAACAGCTTCCAATCGAATGTTCATGTGAATAGAAAAGGCAGGAGAGTGGTCAGGTACTGTTTTCTCTCAGTTGGCAAGCTGCGCACACAATCGCAGTGTTGTACAGCTTGTTTCATCACCTTTGCGAAGCTGCCCCTCTCTCCGGCTCCCGGAGACGTAGAAGCTGCTTCTTCGCGCAAAGACGATTCTGCCGCTCACAGTGCTCTGCGGTGTGCGCCTTCTGCCGAAAGAGGTCCGGGAGCGGTGCTTAGCTCTGCAGAGCACCGTACCTTCGTCTTTAGCCTCTCTTCTCGTCTACATCTTAGCAAAAAGCTTTTCCACTCTGTCTGGCAAGGAGAAACTGTGCCAGCACAGAAAACATCTCCCATCGTGTTCTAGAGGCTGCACGGAGGTCTGCCGAGTGTTTTGCAAGAAGAGAAAGAAAGTTGTCCAAAACAGCTTGCAATCGAATGTTCATGTGAATAGAAAAGGCAGGAGAGTGGTCAGGTACTGTTTTCTCTCAGTTGGCAAGCTGCGCACACAATCGCAGTGTTGTACAGCTTGTTTCATCACCTTTGCGAAGCTGCCGCTCTCTCCGGCTCCCGGAGACGAAGAAGCTGCTTCTTCGCGCAAAGACGATTCTGCCGCTCACAGTGCTCTGCGGTGTGCGCCTTCTGCCGAAAGACGCCCGGGAGTGGTGCTTAGCTCTGCAGTGCACCGTACCTTCGTCTTTAGCCTCTCTTCTCGTCTACATCTTAGCAAAAAGCTTTTCCACTGTGTCTGGCAAGGAGAAACTGTGCCAGCACAGAAAACATCTCCCATCGTGTTCTAGAGGCTGCACGGAGGTCTGCCGAGTGTTTTGCAAGAAGAGAAAGAAAGTTGTCCAAAACAGCTTGCAATCGAATGTTCATGTGAATAGAAAAGGCAGGAGAGTGGTCAGGTACTGTTTTCTCTCAGTTGGCAAGCTGCGCACACAATCGCAGTGTTGTACAGCTTGTTTAATCACCTTTACGAAGTTGCCGCTCTCTCCGGCTCCCGGAGACGAAGAAGCTGCTTCTTCGCGCAAAGACGATTCTGCCGCTAAATGTGCTCTGCGGTGTGCGCCTTCTGCCGAAAGAGGTCCGGGAGCGGCGCTTAGCTCTGCAGAGCACCGTACCTTCGTCTTTAGCCTCTCTTCTCGTCTACATCTTAGCAAAAAGCTTTTCCACTCTGTCTGGCAAGGAGAAACTTTACCAGCACAGAAAACATCTCACATCGTGTTCTAGAGGCTGCACGGAGGTCTGCCGAGTGTTTTGCAAGAAGAGAAAGAAAGTCGTCCAAAACAGCTTCCAATCGAATGTTCATGTGAATAGAAAAGGCAGGAGAGTGGTCAGGTACTGTTTTCTTTCAGTTGGCAAGCTGCGCACACAATCGCAGTGTTGTACAGCTTGTTTCATCACCTTTGCGAAGCTGCCGCTCTCTCCGGCTCCCGGAGACGAAGAAGCTGCTTCTTCGCGCAAAGACGATTCTGCCGCTCATAGTGCTCTGCAGTTTGTGTCTTCTGCCGAAAGAGGCCCGGGAGCGGTGCTTAGCTCTGCAGAGCACCGTACCTTCGTCTTTAGCCTCTCTTCTCGTCTACATCTTAGCAAAAAGCTTTTCCACTCTGTCTGGCAAGGAGAAACTGTGCCAGCACAGAAAACATCTCCCATCGTGTTCTAGAGGCTGCACGGAGGTCTGCCGAGTATTTTGCAAGAAGAGAAAGAAAGTTGTCCAAAACAGCTTGCAATCGAATGTTCATGTGAATAGAAAAGGCAGGAGAGTGGTCAGGTACTGTTATCTCTCAGTTGGCAAGCTGCGCACACAATCGCAGTGTTGTACAGCTTGTTTCATCACCTTTGCGAAGTTGCCGCTCTCCGGCTCCCGGAGACGAAGAAGCTGCTTCTTCGCGCAAAGACGTTTCTGCCGCTCACAGTGCTCTGCGGTGTGCGCCTTCTACCGAAAGAGGCCCGGGTGCGGTGCTTAGCTCTGCAGAGCACCGTACCTTCGTCTTTAGCCTCTCTTCTCGTCTACATCTTAGCAAAAAGCTTTTCCACTCTGTCTGGCAAGGAGAAACTGTGCCAGCACAAAAAACATCTCCCATCGTGTTCTAGAGGCTGCACGGAGGTCTGCCGAGTATTTTGCAAGAAGAGAAAGAAAGTTGTCCAAAACAGCTTGCAATCGAATGTTCATGTGAATAGAAAAGGCAGGAGAGTGGTCAGGTACTGTTTTCTCTCAGTTGGCAAGCTGCGCACACAATCGCAGTGTTGTACAGCTTGTTTCATCACCTTTGCGAAGCTGCCCCTCTCTCCGGCTCCCGGAGACGTAGAAGCTGCTTCTTCGCGCAAAGACGATTCTGCCGCTCACAGTGCTCTGCGGTGTGCGGCTTCTGCCGAAAGAGGCTCGGGAGCTGTGCTTAGCTCTGCAGAGCACCGTACCTTCGTCTTTAGCCTCTCTTCTCGTCTACATCTTAGCAAAAAGCTTTTCCACTCTGTCTGGCAAGGAGAAACTGTGCCAGCACAGAAAACATCTCCCATCGTGTTCTAGAGGCTGCACGGAGGTCTGCCGAGTGTTTTGCAAGAAGAGCAAAAAAGTTGTCCAAAACAGCTTGCAATCGAATGTTCATGTGAATAGAAGAGGCAGGAGAGTGGTCAGGTACTGTTTTCTCTCAGTTGGCAAGCTGCGCACACAATCGCAGTGTTGTACAGCTTGTTTCATCACCTTTGCGAAGCTGCCGCTCTCTCCGGCTCCCGGAGACGAAGAAGCTGCTTCTTCGCGCAAAGACGATTCTGCCGCTCACTGTGCTCTGCAGTGTGTGTCTTCTGCCGAAAGAGGCCCGGGAGCTGTGCTTAGCTCTGCAGAGCACCGTACCTTCGTCTTTAGCCTCTCTTCTCGTCTACATCTTAGCAAAAAGCTTTTCCATTTTGTCTGGCAAGGAGAAACTGTGCCAGCACAGAAAACATCTCCCATCGTGTTCTAGAGGCTGCACGGAGGTCTGCCGAGTGTTTTGCAAGAAGAGAAAGAAAGTTGTCCAAAACAGCTTGCAATCGAATGTTCATGTGAATAGAAGAGGCAGGAGAGTGGTCAGGTACTGTTTTCTCTCACTTGGCAAGCTGCGCACACAATCGCATTGTTGTACAGCTTGTTTCATCACCTTTGCGAAGTTGCCGCTCTCTCCGGCTCCCGGAGACGAAGAAGCTGCTTCTTCGCGCAAAGACGGTTCTGCCGCTCACTGTGCTCTGCAGTGTGTGTCTTCTGCCGAAAGAGGCCCGGGAGCTGTGCTTAGCTCTGCAGAGCACCGTACCTTCGTCTTTAGCCTCTCTTCTCGTCTACATCTTAGCAAAAAGCTTTTCCATTTTGTCTGGCAAGGAGAAACTGTGCCAGCACAGAAAACATCTCCCATCGTGTTCTAGAGGCTGCACGGAGGTCTGCCGAGTGTTTTGCAAGAAGAGAAAGAAAGTTGTCCAAAACAGCTTGCAATCGAATGTTCATGTGAATAGAAGAGGCAGGAGAGTGGTCAGGTACTGTTTTCTCTCAGTTGGCAATCTGCGCACACAATCGCAGTGTTGTACAGCTTGTTTCATCACCTTTGCGAAGCTGCCGCTCTCTCCGGCTCCCGGAGACGAAGAAGCTGCTTCTTCGCGCAAAGACGATTCTGCCGCTCACTGTGCTCTGCAGTGTGTGTCTTCTGCCGAAAGAGGCCCGGGAGCTGTGCTTAGCTCTGCAGAGCACCGTACCTTCGTCTTTAGCCTCTCTTCTCGTCTACATCTTAGCAAAAAGCTTTTCCATTTTGTCTGGCAAGGAGAAACTGTGCCAGCACAGAAAACATCTCCCATCGTGTTCTAGAGGCTGCACGGAGGTCTGCCGAGTGTTTTGCAAGAAGAGAAAGAAAGTTGTCCAAAACAGCTTGCAATCGAATGTTCATGTGAATAGAAAAGGCAGGAGAGTGGTCAGGTACTGTTTTCTCTCAGTTGGCAAGCTGCGCACACAATCGCAGTGTTGTACAGCTTGTTTCATCACCTTTGCGAAGTTGCCGCTCTCTCCGGCTCCTGGAGACGAAGAAGCTGCTTCTTCGCGCAAAGACGATTCTGCCGCTCACAGTGCTCTGCGGTGTGCGCCTTCTGCCGAAAGACGCCCGGGAGCGGTGCTTAGCTCTGCAGAGCACCGTACCTTCGTCTTTAGCCTCTCTTCTCGTCTACATCTTAGCAAAAAGCTTTTCCACTCTGTCTGGCAAGGAGAAACTGTGCCAGCACAGAAAACATCTCCCATCGTGTTCTAGAGGCTGCACGGAGGTCTGCCGAGTATTTTGCAAGAAGAGAAAGAAAGTTGTCCAAAACAGCTTGCAATCGAATGTTCATGTGAATAGAAAAGGCAGGAGAGTGGTCAGGTACTGTTTTCTCTCAGTTGGCAAGCTGCGCACACAATCGCAGTGTTGTACAGCTTGTTTCATCACCTTTACGAAGTTGCCGCTCTCTCCGGCTCCCGGAGACGAAGAAGCTGCTTCTTCGCGCAAAGACGATTCTGCCGCTAAATGTGCTCTGCGGTGTGCGCCTTCTGCCGAAAGAGGTCCGGGAGCGGTGCTTAGCTCTGCAGAGCACCGTACCTTCGTCTTTAGCCTCTCTTCTCGTCTACATCTTAGCAAAAAGCTTTTCCACTCTGTCTGGCAAGGAGAAACTTTACCAGCACAGAAAACATCTCCCATCGTGTTCTAGAGGCTGCACGGAGGTCTGCCGAGTGTTTTGCAAGAAGAGAAAGAAAGTCGTCCAAAACAGCTTCCAATCGAATGTTCATGTGAATAGAAAAGTCAGGAGAGTGGTCAGGTACTGTTTTCTTTCAGTTGGCAAGCTGCGCACACAATCGCAGTGTTGTACAGCTTGTTTCATCACCTTTGCGAAGCTGCCGCTCTCTCCGGCTCCCGGAGACGAAGAAGCTGCTTCTTCGCGCAAAGACGATTCTGCCGCTCATAGTGCTCTGCAGTTTGTGTCTTCTGCCGAAAGAGGCCCGGGAGCGGTGCTTAGCTCTGCAGAGCACCGTACCTTCGTCTTTAGCCTCTCTTCTCGTCTACATCTTAGCAAAAAGCTTTTCCACTCTGTCTGGCAAGGAGAAACTGTGCCAGCACAGAAAACATCTCCCATCGTGTTCTAGAGGCTGCACGGAGGTCTGCCGAGTATTTTGCAAGAAGAGAAAGAAAGTTGTCCAAAACAGCTTGCAATCGAATGTTCATGTGAATAGAAAAGGCAGGAGAGTGGTCAGGTACTGTTATCTCTCAGTTGGCAAGCTGCGCACACAATCGCAGTGTTGTACAGCTTGTTTCATCACCTTTGCGAAGTTGCCGCTCTCCGGCTCCCGGAGACGAAGAAGCTGCTTCTTCGCGCAAAGACGTTTCTGCCGCTCACAGTGCTCTGCGGTGTGCGCCTTCTACCGAAAGAGGCCCGGGTGCGGTGCTTAGCTCTGCAGAGCACCGTACCTTCGTCTTTAGCCTCTCTTCTCGTCTACATCTTAGCAAAAAGCTTTTCCACTCTGTCTGGCAAGGAGAAACTGTGCCAGCACAAAAAACATCTCCCATCGTGTTCTAGAGGCTGCACGGAGGTCTGCCGAGTATTTTGCAAGAAGAGAAAGAAAGTTGTCCAAAACAGCTTGCAATCGAATGTTCATGTGAATAGAAAAGGCAGGAGAGTGGTCAGGTACTGTTTTCTCTCAGTTGGCAAGCTGCGCACACAATCGCAGTGTTGTACAGCTTGTTTCATCACCTTTGCGAAGCTGCCCCTCTCTCCGGCTCCCGGAGACGTAGAAGCTGCTTCTTCGCGCAAAGACGATTCTGCCGCTCACAGTGCTCTGCGGTGTGCGGCTTCTGCCGAAAGAGGCTCGGGAGCTGTGCTTAGCTCTGCAGAGCACCGTACCTTCGTCTTTAGCCTCTCTTCTCGTCTACATCTTAGCTAAAAGCTTTTCCACTCTGTCTGGCAAGGAGAAACTGTGCCAGCACAGAAAACATCTCCCATCGTGTTCTAGAGGCTGCACGGAGGTCTGCCGAGTGTTTTGCAAGAAGAGCAAAAAAGTTGTCCAAAACAGCTTGCAATCGAATGTTCATGTGAATAGAAGAGGCAGGAGAGTGGTCAGGTACTGTTTTCTCTCAGTTGGCAAGCTGCGCACACAATCGCAGTGTTGTACAGCTTGTTTCATCACCTTTGCGAAGCTGCCGCTCTCTCCGGCTCCCGGAGACGAAGAAGCTGCTTCTTCGCGCAAAGACGATTCTGCCGCTCACTGTGCTCTGCAGTGTGTGTCTTCTGCCGAAAGAGGCCCGGGAGCTGTGCTTAGCTCTGCAGAGCACCGTACCTTCGTCTTTAGCCTCTCTTCTCGTCTACATCTTAGCAAAAAGCTTTTCCATTTTGTCTGGCAAGGAGAAACTGTGCCAGCACAGAAAACATCTCCCATCGTGTTCTAGAGGCTGCACGGAGGTCTGCCGAGTGTTTTGCAAGAAGAGAAAGAAAGTTGTCCAAAACAGCTTGCAATCGAATGTTCATGTGAATAGAAGAGGCAGGAGAGTGGTCAGGTACTGTTTTCTCTCACTTGGCAAGCTGCGCACACAATCGCATTGTTGTACAGCTTGTTTCATCACCTTTGCGAAGTTGCCGCTCTCTCCGGCTCCCGGAGACGAAGAAGCTGCTTCTTCGCGCAAAGACGGTTCTGCCGCTCACTGTGCTCTGCAGTGTGTGTCTTCTGCCGAAAGAGGCCCGGGAGCTGTGCTTAGCTCTGCAGAGCACCGTACCTTCGTCTTTAGCCTCTCTTCTCGTCTACATCTTAGCAAAAAGCTTTTCCATTTTGTCTGGCAAGGAGAAACTGTGCCAGCACAGAAAACATCTCCCATCGTGTTCTAGAGGCTGCACGGAGGTCTGCCGAGTGTTTTGCAAGAAGAGAAAGAAAGTTGTCCAAAACAGCTTGCAATCGAATGTTCATGTGAATAGAAGAGGCAGGAGAGTGGTCAGGTACTGTTTTCTCTCAGTTGGCAAGCTGCGCACACAATCGCAGTGTTGTACAGCTTGTTTCATCACCTTTGCGAAGTTGCCGCTCTCTCCGGCTCCTGGAGACGAAGAAGCTGCTTCTTCGCGCAAAGACGATTCTGCCGCTCACAGTGCTCTGCGGTGTGCGCCTTCTGCCGAAAGAGGCCCGGGAGCGGTGCTTAGCTCTGCAGAGCACCGTACCTTCGTCTTTAGCCTCTCTTCTCGTCTACATCTTAGCAAAAAGCTTTTCCACTCTGTCTGGCAAGGAGAAACTGTGCCAGCACAGAAAACATGTCCCATCGTGTTCTAGAGGCTGCACGGAGGTCTGCCGAGTATTTTGCAAGAAGAGAAAGAAAGTTGTCCAAAACAGCTTGCAATCGAATGTTCATGTGAATAGAAAAGGCAGGAGAGTGGTCAGGTACTGTTTTCTCTCAGTTGGCAAGCTGCGCACACAATCGCAGTGTTGTACAGCTTGTTTCATCACCTTTGCGAAGCTGCCGCTCTCTCCGGCTCCCGGAGACGAAGAAGCTGCTTCTTCGCGCAAAGACGATTCTGCCGCTCACAGTGCTCTGCGGTGTGCGCCTTCTGCCGAAAGAGGCCCGGGAGCTGTGCTTAGCTCTGCAGAGCACCGTACCTTCGTCTTTAGCCTCTCTTCTCGTCTACATCTTAGCAAAAAGCTTTTCCACTCTGTCTGGCAAGGAGAAACTGTGCCAGCACAGAAAACATCTCCCATCGTGTTCTAGAGGCTGCACGGAGGTCTGCCGAGTGTTTTGCAAGAAGAGCAAGAAAGTTGTCCAAAACAGCTTGCAATCGAATGTTCATGTGAATAGAAAAGGCAGGAGAGTGGTCAGGTACTGTTTTCTCTCAGTTGGCAAGCTGCGCACACAATCGCAGTGTTGTACAGCTTGTTTCATCACCTTTGCGAAGTTGCCGCTCTCTCCGGCTCCCGGAGACGAAGAAGCTGCTTCTTCGCGCAAAGACGATTCTGCCGCTCACAGTGCTCTGCGGTGTGCGCCTTCTGCCAAAAGAGGTCCGGGAGCGGTGCTTAGCTCTGCAGAGCACCGTACCTTCGTCTTTAGCCTCTCTTCTCGTCTACATCTTAGCAAAAAGGTTTTCCACTCTGTCTGGCAAGGAGAAACTGTGCCAGCACAGAAAACATCTCCCATCGTGTTCTAGAGGCTGCACGGAGGTCTGCCGAGTATTTTGCAAGAAGAGAAAGAAAGTTGTCCAAAACAGCTTGCAATCCAATGTTCATGTGAATAGAAAAGGCAGGAGAGTGGTCAGGTACTGTTTTCTCTCAGTTGGCAAGCTGCGCACACAATCGCAGTGTTGTACAGCTTGTTTCATCACCTTTGCGAAGCTGCCCCTCTCTCCGGCTCCCGGAGACGAAGAAGCTGCTTCTTCGCGCAAAGACGATTCTGCCGCTCACAGTGCTCTGCGGTGTGCGCCTTCTGCCGAAAGAGGCCCGGGAGCTGTGCTTAACTCTGCAGAGCACTGTACCTTCGTCTTTAGCCTCTCTTCTTGTCTACATCTTAGCAAAAAGCTTTTCCACTCTGTCTGGCAAGGAGAAACTTTGCCAGCACAGAAAACATCACCCATCGTGTTCTAGAGGCTGCACGGAGGTCTGCCGAGTGTTTTGCAAGAAGAGAAATAAAGTTGTCCAAAACAACTTGCAATCGAATGTTCATGTGAGTAGAAAAGGCAGGAGAGTGGTCAGGTACTGTTTTCTCTCAGTTGGAAAGCTGCGCACACAATCGCAGTGTTGTACAGCTTGTTTCATCACCTTTGCGAAGTTGCCGCTCTCTCCGGCTCCCGGAGACGAAGAATCTGCTTCTTCGCGCAAAGACGATTCTGCCGCTCACAGTGCTCTGCGGTGTGCGCCTTCTGCCGAAAGACGCCCGGGAGCGGTGCTTAGCTCTGCAGAGCACTGTACCTTCGCCTTTAGCCTCTCTTCTCGTCTACATCTTAGCAAAAAGCTTTTCCACTCTGTCTGGCAAGGGGAAATTTTGCCAGCACAGAAAACATCTCCCATCGTGTTCTAGAGGCTGCACGGAGGTCTGCCGAGTGTTTTGCAAGAAAAGAAATAAAGTTGTCCAAAACAGCTTGCAATCGAATGTTCATGTGAATAGAAAAGGCAGGAGAGTGGTCAGGTACTGTTTTCTCTCAGGTGGCAAGCTGCGCACACAATCGCAGTGTTGTACAGCTTGTTTCATCACCTTTGCGAAGCTGCCGCTCTCTCCGGCTCCCGGAGACGAAGAAGCTGCTTCTTCGCGCAAAGACGATTCTGCCGCTCACAGTGCTCTGCGGTGTGCGCCTTCTGCCGAAAGAGGTCCGGGAGCGGTGCTTAGCTCTGCAGAGCACCGTACCTTCGTCTTTAGCCTCTCTTCTCGTCTACATCTTAGCAAAAAGCTTTTCCACTCTGTCTGGCAAGGAGAAACTGTGCCAGCACAAAAAACATCTCCCATCGTGTTCCAGAGGCTGCACGGAGGTCTGCCGAGTGTTTTGCAAGAAGAGAAAGAAAGTTGTCCAAAACAGCTTGCAATCGAATGTTCATGTGAATAGAAGAGGCAGGAGAGTGGTCAGGTACTGTTTTCTCTCACTTGGCAAGCTGCGCACACAATCGCAGTGTTGTACAGCTTGTTTCATCACCTTTGCGAAGCTGCCGCTCTCTCCGGCTCCCGGAGACGAAGAATCTGCTTCTTCGCGCTAAGACGATTCTGCCGCTCACTGTGCTCTGCGGTGTGCGCCTTGTGCCGAAAGAGGTCCGGGAGAGGTGCTTAGCTCTGCAGAGCACCGTACCTTCGTCTTTAGCCTCTCTTCTCGTCTACATCTTAGCAAAAAGCTTTTCCACTCTGTCTGGCAAGGAGAAACTGTGCCAGCACAGAAAACATCTCCCATCGTGTTCTAGAGGCTGCACGGAGGTCTGCCGAGTGTTTTGCAAGAAGAGAAAGAAAGTTGTCCAAAACAGCTTGCAATCGAATGTTCACGTGATTAGAAAATGCAGGAGAGTGGTCAGGTACTGTTTTCTCTCACTTGGCAAGCTGCGCACACAATCGCAGTGTTGTACAGCTTGTTTCATCACCTTTGCGATGTTGCTGCTCACTCCGGCTCCCGGAGACGAAGAAGCTGCTTCTTCGCGCAAAGACGATTCTGCCGCTCACAGTGCTCTGCGGTGTGCGCCTTCTGCCAAAAGAGGTCCGGGAGCGGTGCTTAGCTCTGCAGAGCACCGTACCTTCGTCTTTAGCCTCTCTTCTCGTCTACATCTTAGCAAAAAGCTTTTCCACTCTGTCTGGCAAGGAGAAACTGTGCCAGCACAGAAAACATCTCCCATCGTGTTCTAGAGGCTGCACGGAAGTCTGCAGATTGTTTTGCAAGTAGTGAAAGAAAGTTGTCAAAAACAACTTGCAATCGAATGTTCATGTGAGTAGAAAAGGCAGGAGAGTGGTCAGGTACTGTTTTCTCTCAGTTGGCAAGCTGCGCACACAATCGCAGTGTTGTACAGCTTGTTTAATCACCTTTACGAAGTTGCCGCTCTCTCCGGCTCCCGGAGACGAAGAAGCTGCTTCTTCGCGCAAAGACGATTCTGCCGCTAAATGTGCTCTGCGGTGTGCGCCTTCTGCCGAAAGAGGTCCAGGAGCGGTGCTTAGCTCTGCAGAGCACCGTACCTTCGTCTTTAGCCTCTCTTCTCGTCTACATCTTAGCAAAAAGCTTTTCCACTCTTTCTGGCAAGGAGAAATTTTACCAGCACAGAAAACATCTCCCATCGTGTTCTAGAGGCTGCACGGAGGTCTGCCGAGTGTTTTGCAAGAAGAGAAAGAAAGTCGTCCAAAACAGCTTGCAATCGAATGTTCATGTGAATAGAAAAGGCAGGAGAGGGGTCAGGTACTGTTTTCTCTCAGTTGGCAAGCTGCGCACACAATCGCAGTGTTGTACAGCTTGTTTCATCACCTTTGCGAAGTTGCCGCTCTCCGGCTCCCGGAGACGAAGAAGCTGCTTCTTCGCGCAAAGACGATTCTGCCGCTCACAGTGCTCTGCGGTGTGCGCCTTCCACCGAAAGAGGCCCGGGTGCGGTGCTTAGCTCTGCAGAGCACCGTACCTTCGTCTTTAGCCTCTCTTCTTGTCTACATCTTAGCAAAAATCTTTTCCACTCTGTCTGGAAAGGAGAAACTGTGCCAGCACATAAAAACATCTCCCATCGTGTTCTAGAGGCTGCACGGAGGTCTGCCGAGTATTTTGCAAGAAGAGAAAGAAAGTTGTCCAAAACAGCTTCCAATCGAATGTTCATGTGAATAGAAAAGGCAGGAGAGTGGTCAGGTACTGTTTTCTCTCAGTTGGCAAGCTGCGCACACAATCGCAGTGTTGTACAGCTTGTTTCATCACCTTTGCGAAGCTGCCCCTCTCTCCGGCTCCCGGAGACGTAGAAGCTGCTTCTTCGCGCAAAGACGATTCTGCCGCTCACAGTGCTCTGCGGTGTGCGGCTTCTACCGAAAGAGGCTCGGGAGCTGTGCTTAGCTCTGCAGAGCACCGTACCTTCATCTTTAGCCTCTCTTCTCGTCTACATCTTAGCTAAAATCTTTTCCACTCTGTCTGGCAAGGAGAAACTGTGCCAGCACAGAAAACATCTCCCATCGTGTTCTAGAGGCTGCACGGAGGTCTGCCGAGTGTTTTGCAAGAAGAGCAAAAAAGTTGTCCAAAACAGCTTGCAATCGAATGTTCATGTGAATAGAAGAGGCAGGAGAGTGGTCAGGTACTGTTTTCTCTCACTTGGCAAGCTGCGCACACAATCGCAGTGTTGTACAGCTTGTTTCATCACCTTTGCGAAGCTGCCGCTCTCTTCGACTCCCGGAGACGAAGAAGCTGCTTCTTCGCGCAAAGACGATTCTGCCGCTCACTGTGATCTGCAGTGTGTGTCTTCTGCCGAAAGAGGCCCGGGAGCTGTGCTTAGCTCTGCAGAGCACCGTACCTTCGTCTTTAGCCTCTCTTCTCGTCTACATCTTAGCAAAAAGCTTTTCCACTCTGTCTGGCAAGGAGAAACTGTGCCAGCACAGAAAACATCTCCCATCGTGTTCTAGAGGCTGCACGGAGGTCTGCCGAGTGTTTTGCAAGAAGAGAAAGAAAGTTGTCCAAAACAGCTTGCAATCGAATGTTCATGTGAATAGAAAAGGCAGGAGAGTGGTCAGGTACTGTTTTCTCTCAGTTGGCAAGCTGCGCACACAATCGCAGTGTTGTACAGCTTGTTTCATCACCTTTGCGAAGCTGCCGCTCTCTCCGGCTCCCGGAGACGAAGAAGCTGCTTCTTCGCGCAAAGACGATTCTGCCGCTCACAGTGCTCTGCGGTGTGCGCCTTCTGCCGAAAGAGGCCCGGGAGCTGTGCTTAGCTCTGCAGAGCACCGTACCTTCGTCTTTAGCCTCTCTTCTCGTCTACATCTTAGCAAAAAGCTTTTCCACTCTGTCTGGCAAGGAGAAACTGTGCCAGCACAGAAAACATCTCCCATCGTGTTCTAGAGGCTGCACGGAGGTCTGCCGAGTGTTTTGCAAGAAGAGCAAGAAAGTTGTCCAAAACAGCTTGCAATCGAATGTTCATGTGAATAGAAAAGGCAGGAGAGTGGTCAGGTACTGTTTTCTCTCACTTGGCAAGCTGCGCACACAATCGCAGTGTTGTACAGCTTGTTTCATCACCTTTGCGAAGTTGCCGCTCTCTCCGGCTCCCGGAGACGAAGAAGCTGCTTCTTCGCGCAAAGACGATTCTGCCGCTCACAGTGCTCTGCGGTGTGCGCCTTCTGCCAAAAGAGGTCCGGGAGCGGTGCTTAGCTCTGCAGAGCACCGTACCTTCGTCTTTAGCCTCTCTTCTCGTCTACATCTTAGCAAAAAGCTTTTCCACTCTGTCTGGCAAGGAGAAACTGTGCCAGCACAGAAAACATCTCCCATCGTGTTCTAGAGGCTGCACGGAGGTCTGCCGAGTGTTTTGCAAGAAGAGAAAGAAAGTTGTCCAAAACAGCTTGCAATCGAATGTTCATGTGAATAGAAAAGGCAGGAGAGTGGTCAGGTACTGTTTTCTCTCAGTTGGCAAGCTGCGCACACAATCGCAGTGTTGTACAGCTTGTTTCATCACCTTTGCGAAGCTGCCGCTCTCTCCGGCTCCCGGAGACGAAGAAGCTGCTTCTTCGCGCAAAGACGATTCTGCAACTCACAGTGCTCTGCGGTGTGCGCCTTCTGCCGAAAGAGGCCCGGGAGCTGTGCTTAACTCTGCAGAGCACCGTACCTTCGTCTTTAGCCTCTCTTCTCGTCTACATCTTAGCAAAAAGCTTTTCCACTCTGTCTGGCAAGGAGAAACTGTGCCAGCACAGAAAACATCTCCCATCGTGTTCTAGAGGCTGCACGGAGGTCTGCCGAGTGTTTTGCAAGAAGAGAAATAAAGTTGTCCAAAACAACTTGCAATCGAATGTTCATGTGAGTAGAAAAGGCAGGAGAGTGGTCAGGTACTGTTTTCTCTCAGTTGGAAAGCTGCGCACACAATCGCAGTGTTGTACAGCTTGTTTCATCACCTTTGCGAAGTTGCCGCTCTCTCCGGCTCCCGGAGACGAAGAAGCTGCTTCTTCGCGCAAAGACGATTCTGCCGCTCACAGTGCTCTGCAGTGTGCGCCTTCTGCCGAAAGACGCCCGGGAGCGGTGCTTAGCTCTGCAGAGCACTGTACCTTCGCCTTTAGCCTCTCTTCTCGTCTACATCTTAGCAAAAAGCTTTTCCACTCTGTCTGGCAAGGGGAAATTTTGCCAGCACAGAAAACATCTCCCATCGTGTTCTAGAGGCTGCACGGAGGTCTGCCGAGTGTTTTGCAAGAAAAGAAAGAAAGTTGTCCAAAACAGCTTTCAATCGAATGTTCATGTGATAGAAAAGGCAGGAGAGTGGTCAGGTACTGTTTTCTCTCAGGTGGCAAGCTGCGCACACAATCGCAGTGTTGTACAGCTTGTTTCATCACCTTTGCGAAGCTGCCGCTCTCTCCGGCTCCCGGAGACGAAGAAGCTGCTTCTTCGCGCAAAGACGATTCTGCCGCTCACAGTGCTCTGCGGTGTGCGGCTTCTGCCGAAAGAGGCCCGGGAGCGGTGCTTAGCTCTGCAGAGCACCGTACCTTCGTCTTTAGCCTCTCTTCTCGTCTACATCTTAGCAAAAAGCTTTTCCATTTTGTCTGGCAAGGAGAAACTGTGCCAGCACAGAAAACATCTCCCATCGTGTTCTAGAGGCTGCACGGAGGTCTGCCGAGTGTTTTGCAAGAAGAGCAAAAAAGTTGTCCAAAACAGCTTGCAATCGAATGTTCATGTGAATAGAAGAGGCAGGAGAGTGGTCAGGTACTGTTTTCTCTCACTTGGCAAGCTGCGCACACAATCGCAGTGTTGTACAGCTTGTTTCATCACCTTTGCGAAGCTGCCGCTCTCTTCGACTCCCGGAGACGAAGAAGCTGCTTCTTCGCGCAAAGACGATTCTGCCGCTCACTGTGCTCTGCAGTGTGTGTCTTCTGCCGAAAGAGGCCCGGGAGCTGTGCTTAGCTCTGCAGAGCACCGTACCTTCGTCTTTAGCCTCTCTTCTCGTCTACATCTTAGCAAAAAGCTTTTCCATTTTGTCTGGCAAGGAGAAACTGTGCCAGCACAGAAAACATCTCCCATCGTGTTCTAGAGGCTGCACGGAGGTCTGCCGAGTGTTTTGCAAGAAGAGAAAGAAAGTTGTCCAAAACAGCTTGCAATCGAATGTTCATGTGAATAGAAAAGGCAGGAGAGTGGTCAGGTACTGTTTTCTCTCAGTTGGCAAGCTGCGCACACAATCGCAGTGTTGTACAGCTTGTTTCATCACCTTTGCGAAGCTGCCGCTCTCTCCGGCTCCCGGAGACGAAGAAGCTGCTTCTTCGCGCAAAGACGATTCTGCCGCTCACAGTGCTCTGCGGTGTGCGCCTTCTGCCGAAAGAGGCCCGGGAGCTGTGCTTAGCTCTGCAGAGTACCGTACCTTCGTCTTTAGCCTCTCTTCTCGTCTACATCTTAGCAAAAAGCTTTTCCACTCTGTCTGGCAAGGAGAAACTGTGCCAGCACAGAAAACATCTCCCATCGTGTTCTAGAGGCTGCACGGAGGTCTGCCGAGTGTTTTGCAAGAAGAGCAAGAAAGTTGTCCAAAACAGCTTGCAATCGAATGTTCATGTGAATAGAAAAGGCAGGAGAGTGGTCAGGTACTGTTTTCTCTCACTTGGCAAGCTGCGCACACAATCGCAGTGTTGTACAGCTTGTTTCATCACCTTTGCGAAGTTGCCGCTCTCTCCGGCTCCCGGAGACGAAGAAGCTGCTTCTTCGCGCAAAGACGATTCTGCCGCTCACAGTGCTCTGCGGTGTGCGCCTTCTGCCAAAAGAGGTCCGGGAGCGGTGCTTAGCTCTGCAGAGCACCGTACCTTCGTCTTTAGCCTCTCTTCTCGTCTACATCTTAGCAAAAAGCTTTTCCACTCTGTCTGGCAAGGAGAAACTGTGCCAGCACAGAAAACATCTCCCATCGTGTTCTAGAGGCTGCACGGAGGTCTGCCGAGTGTTTTGCAAGAAGAGCAAGAAAGTTGTCCAAAACAGCTTGCAATCGAATGTTCATGTGAATAGAAAAGGCAGGAGAGTGGTCAGGTACTGTTTTCTCTCAGTTGGCAAGCTGCGCACACAATCGCAGTGTTGTACAGCTTGTTTCATCACCTTTGCGAAGCTGCCGCTCTCTCCGGCTCCCGGAGACGAAGAAGCTGCTTCTTCGCGCAAAGACGATTCTGCCGCTCACAGTGCTCTGCGGTGTGCGCCTTCTGCTGAAAGAGGCCCGGGAGCTGTGCTTAACTCTGCAGAGCACCGTACCTTCGTCTTTAGCCTCTCTTCTCGTCTACATCTTAGCAAAAAGCTTTTCCACTCTGTCTGGCAAGGAGAAACTTTGCCAGCACAGAAAACATCTCCCATCGTGTTCTAGAGGCTGCACGGAGGTCTGCCGAGTGTTTTGCAAGAAGAGAAATAAAGTTGTCCAAAACAACTTGCAATCGAATGTTCATGTGAATAGAAAAGGCAGGAGAGTGGTCAGGTACTGTTTTCTCTCAGTTGGAAAGCTGCGCACACAATCGCAGTGTTGTACAGCTTGTTTCATCACCTTTGCGAAGTTGCCGCTCTCTCCGGCTCCCGGAGACGAAGAAGCTGCTTCTTCGCGCAAAGACGATTCTGCCGCTCACAGTGCTCTGCGGTGTGCGCCTTCTGCCGAAAGACGCCCGGGAGCGGTGCTTAGCTCTGCAGAGCACCGTACCTTCGTCTTTAGCCTCTCTTCTCGTCTACATCTTAGCAAAAAGCTTTTCCACTCTGTCTGGCAAGGAGAAACTGTGCCAGCACAGAAAACATCTCCCATCGTGTTCTAGAGGCTGCACGGAGGTCTGCCGAGTGTTTTGCAAGAAGAGCAAGAAAGTTGTCCAAAACAGCTTGCAATCGAATGTTCATGTGAATAGAAAAGGCAGGAGAGTGGTCAGGTACTGTTTTCTCTCACTTGGCAAGCTGCGCACACAATCGCAGTGTTGTACAGCTTGTTTCATCACCTTTGCGAAGTTGCCGCTCTCTCCGGCTCCCGGAGACGAAGAAGCTGCTTCTTCGCGCAAAGACGATTCTGCCGCTCACAGTGCTCTGCGGTGTGCGCCTTCTGCCAAAAGAGGTCCGGGAGCGGTGCTTAGCTCTGCAGAGCACCGTACCTTCGTCTTTAGCCTCTCTTCTCGTCTACATCTTAGCAAAAAGCTTTTCCACTCTGTCTGGCAAGGAGAAACTGTGCCAGCACAGAAAACATCTCCCATCGTGTTCTAGAGGCTGCACGGAGGTCTGCCGAGTGTTTTGCAAGAAGAGAAAGAAAGTTGTCCAAAACAGCTTGCAATCGAATGTTCATGTGAATAGAAAAGGCAGGAGAGTGGTCAGGTACTGTTTTCTCTCAGTTGGCAAGCTGCGCACACAATCGCAGTGTTGTACAGCTTGTTTCATCACCTTTGCGAAGCTGCCGCTCTCTCCGGCTCCCGGAGACGAAGAAGCTGCTTCTTCGCGCAAAGACGATTCTGCAACTCACAGTGCTCTGCGGTGTGCGCCTTCTGCCGAAAGAGGCCCGGGAGCTGTGCTTAACTCTGCAGAGCACCGTACCTTCGTCTTTAGCCTCTCTTCTCGTCTACATCTTAGCAAAAAGCTTTTCCACTCTGTCTGGCAAGGAGAAACTGTGCCAGCACAGAAAACATCTCCCATCGTGTTCTAGAGGCTGCACGGAGGTCTGCCGAGTGTTTTGCAAGAAGAGAAATAAAGTTGTCCAAAACAACTTGCAATCGAATGTTCATGTGAGTAGAAAAGGCAGGAGAGTGGTCAGGTACTGTTTTCTCTCAGTTGGAAAGCTGCGCACACAATCGCAGTGTTGTACAGCTTGTTTCATCACCTTTGCGAAGTTGCCGCTCTCTCCGGCTCCCGGAGACGAAGAAGCTGCTTCTTCGCGCAAAGACGATTCTGCCGCTCACAGTGCTCTGCAGTGTGCGCCTTCTGCCGAAAGACGCCCGGGAGCGGTGCTTAGCTCTGCAGAGCACTGTACCTTCGCCTTTAGCCTCTCTTCTCGTCTACATCTTAGCAAAAAGCTTTTCCACTCTGTCTGGCAAGGGGAAATTTTGCCAGCACAGAAAACATCTCCCATCGTGTTCTAGAGGCTGCACGGAGGTCTGCCGAGTGTTTTGCAAGAAAAGAAAGAAAGTTGTCCAAAACAGCTTTCAATCGAATGTTCATGTGATAGAAAAGGCAGGAGAGTGGTCAGGTACTGTTTTCTCTCAGGTGGCAAGCTGCGCACACAATCGCAGTGTTGTACAGCTTGTTTCATCACCTTTGCGAAGCTGCCGCTCTCTCCGGCTCCCGGAGACGAAGAAGCTGCTTCTTCGCGCAAAGACGATTCTGCCGCTCACAGTGCTCTGCGGTGTGCGGCTTCTGCCGAAAGAGGCCCGGGAGCGGTGCTTAGCTCTGCAGAGCACCGTACCTTCGTCTTTAGCCTCTCTTCTCGTCTACATCTTAGCAAAAAGCTTTTCCATTTTGTCTGGCAAGGAGAAACTGTGCCAGCACAGAAAACATCTCCCATCGTGTTCTAGAGGCTGCACGGAGGTCTGCCGAGTGTTTTGCAAGAAGAGCAAAAAAGTTGTCCAAAACAGCTTGCAATCGAATGTTCATGTGAATAGAAGAGGCAGGAGAGTGGTCAGGTACTGTTTTCTCTCACTTGGCAAGCTGCGCACACAATCGCAGTGTTGTACAGCTTGTTTCATCACCTTTGCGAAGCTGCCGCTCTCTTCGACTCCCGGAGACGAAGAAGCTGCTTCTTCGCGCAAAGACGATTCTGCCGCTCACTGTGCTCTGCAGTGTGTGTCTTCTGCCGAAAGAGGCCCGGGAGCTGTGCTTAGCTCTGCAGAGCACCGTACCTTCGTCTTTAGCCTCTCTTCTCGTCTACATCTTAGCAAAAAGCTTTTCCATTTTGTCTGGCAAGGAGAAACTGTGCCAGCACAGAAAACATCTCCCATCGTGTTCTAGAGGCTGCACGGAGGTCTGCCGAGTGTTTTGCAAGAAGAGAAAGAAAGTTGTCCAAAACAGCTTGCAATCGAATGTTCATGTGAATAGAAAAGGCAGGAGAGTGGTCAGGTACTGTTTTCTCTCAGTTGGCAAGCTGCGCACACAATCGCAGTGTTGTACAGCTTGTTTCATCACCTTTGCGAAGCTGCCGCTCTCTCCGGCTCCCGGAGACGAAGAAGCTGCTTCTTCGCGCAAAGACGATTCTGCCGCTCACAGTGCTCTGCGGTGTGCGCCTTCTGCCGAAAGAGGCCCGGGAGCTGTGCTTAGCTCTGCAGAGTACCGTACCTTCGTCTTTAGCCTCTCTTCTCGTCTACATCTTAGCAAAAAGCTTTTCCACTCTGTCTGGCAAGGAGAAACTGTGCCAGCACAGAAAACATCTCCCATCGTGTTCTAGAGGCTGCACGGAGGTCTGCCGAGTGTTTTGCAAGAAGAGCAAGAAAGTTGTCCAAAACAGCTTGCAATCGAATGTTCATGTGAATAGAAAAGGCAGGAGAGTGGTCAGGTACTGTTTTCTCTCACTTGGCAAGCTGCGCACACAATCGCAGTGTTGTACAGCTTGTTTCATCACCTTTGCGAAGTTGCCGCTCTCTCCGGCTCCCGGAGACGAAGAAGCTGCTTCTTCGCGCAAAGACGATTCTGCCGCTCACAGTGCTCTGCGGTGTGCGCCTTCTGCCAAAAGAGGTCCGGGAGCGGTGCTTAGCTCTGCAGAGCACCGTACCTTCGTCTTTAGCCTCTCTTCTCGTCTACATCTTAGCAAAAAGCTTTTCCACTCTGTCTGGCAAGGAGAAACTGTGCCAGCACAGAAAACATCTCCCATCGTGTTCTAGAGGCTGCACGGAGGTCTGCCGAGTGTTTTGCAAGAAGAGCAAGAAAGTTGTCCAAAACAGCTTGCAATCGAATGTTCATGTGAATAGAAAAGGCAGGAGAGTGGTCAGGTACTGTTTTCTCTCAGTTGGCAAGCTGCGCACACAATCGCAGTGTTGTACAGCTTGTTTCATCACCTTTGCGAAGCTGCCGCTCTCTCCGGCTCCCGGAGACGAAGAAGCTGCTTCTTCGCGCAAAGACGATTCTGCCGCTCACAGTGCTCTGCGGTGTGCGCCTTCTGCTGAAAGAGGCCCGGGAGCTGTGCTTAACTCTGCAGAGCACCGTACCTTCGTCTTTAGCCTCTCTTCTCGTCTACATCTTAGCAAAAAGCTTTTCCACTCTGTCTGGCAAGGAGAAACTTTGCCAGCACAGAAAACATCTCCCATCGTGTTCTAGAGGCTGCACGGAGGTCTGCCGAGTGTTTTGCAAGAAGAGAAATAAAGTTGTCCAAAACAACTTGCAATCGAATGTTCATGTGAATAGAAAAGGCAGGAGAGTGGTCAGGTACTGTTTTCTCTCAGTTGGAAAGCTGCGCACACAATCGCAGTGTTGTACAGCTTGTTTCATCACCTTTGCGAAGTTGCCGCTCTCTCCGGCTCCCGGAGACGAAGAAGCTGCTTCTTCGCGCAAAGACGATTCTGCCGCTCACAGTGCTCTGCGGTGTGCGCCTTCTGCCGAAAGACGCCCGGGAGCGGTGCTTAGCTCTGCAGAGCACCGTACCTTCGCCTTTAGCCTCTCTTCTCGTCTACATCTTAGCAAAAAGCTTTTCCACTCTGTCTGGCAAGGGGAAATTTTGCCAGCACAGAAAACATCTCCCATCGTGTTCTAGAGGCTGCACGGAGGTCTGCCGAGTGTTTTGCAGGAAAAGAAAGAAAGTTGTCCAAAACAGCTTTCAATCGAATGTTCATGTGAATAGAAAAGGCAGGAGAGTGGTCAGGTACTGTTTTCTCTCAGGTGGCAAGCTGCGCACACAATCGCAGTGTTGTACAGCTTGTTTCATCACCTTTGCGAAGCTGCCGCTCTCTCCGGCTCCCGGAGACGAAGAAGCTGCTTCTTCGCGCAAAGACGATTCTGCCGCTCACAGTGCTCTGCGGTGTGCGGCTTCTGCCGAAAGAGGCCCGGGAGCGGTGCTTAGCTCTGCAGAGCACCGTACCTTCGTCTTTAGCCTCTCTTCTCGTCTACATCTTAGCAAAAAGCTTTTCCATTTTGTCTGGCAAGGAGAAACTGTGCCAGCACAGAAAACATCTCCCATCGTGTTCTAGAGGCTGCACGGAGGTCTGCCGAGTGTTTTGCAAGAAGAGAAAAAAAGTTGTCCAAAACAGCTTGCAATCGAATATTCATGTGATTACAAAAGGCAGGAGAGTGGTCAGGTACTGTTTTCTCTCAGTTGGCAAGCTGCGCACACAATCGCAGTGTTGTACGGCTTGTTTCATCACCTTTGCGAAGCTGCCGCTCTCTCCGGCTCCCGGAGACGAAGAAACTGCTTCTTCGCGCAAAGACGATTCTGCCGCTCACAGTGCTCTGCGGTGTGCGCCTTCTGCCGAAAGAGGTCCGGGAGCGGTGCTTAGCTCTGCAGAGCACCGTACCTTCGTCTTTAGCCTCTCTTCTCGTCTACATCTTAGCAAAAAGCTTTTCCACTCTGTCTGGCAAGGAGAAACTGTGCCAGCACAGAAAACATCTCCCATCGTGTTCTAGAGGCTGCACGGAGGTCTGCCGAGTGTTTTGCAAGAAGAGCAAAAAAGTTGTCCAAAACAGCTTGCAATCGAATGTTCATGTGAATAGAAGAGGCAGGAGAGTGGTCAGGTACTGTTTTCTCTCACTTGGCAAGCTGCGCACACAATCGCAGTGTTGTACAGCTTGTTTCATCACCTTTGCGAAGCTGCCGCTCTCTCCGGCTCCCGGAGACGAAGAAGCTGCTTCTTCGCGCAAAGACGATTCTGCCGCTCACTGTGCTCTGCAGTGTGTGTCTTCTGCCGAAAGAGGCCCGGGAGCTGTGCTTAGCTCTGCAGAGCACCGTACCTTCGTCTTTAGCCTCTCTTCTCGTCTACATCTTAGCAAAAAGCTTTTCCACTCTGTCTGGCAAGGAGAAACTGTGCCAGCACAGAAAACATCTCGCATCGTGTTCTAGAGGCTGCACGGAGGTCTGCCGAGTGTTTTGCAAGAAGAGAAAGAAAGTTGTCCAAAACAGCTTGCAATCGAATGTTCATGTGAATAGAAAAGGCAGGAGAGTGGTCAGGTACTGTTTTCTCTCAGTTGGCAAGCTGCGCACACAATCGCAGTGTTGTACAGCTTGTTTCATCACCTTTGCCAAGATGCCGCTCTCTCCGGCTCCTGGAGACGAAGAAGCTGCTTCTTCGCGCAAAGACGATTCTGCCGCTCACAGTGCTCTGCGGTGTGCGCCTTCTGCCGAAAGAGGTCCGGGAGCGGTGCTTAGCTCTGCAGAGCACCGTACCTTCGTCTTTAGCCTCTCTTCTCGTCTACATCTTAGCAAAAAGCTTTTCCACTCTGTCTGGCAAGGAGAAACTGTGCCAGCACAGAAAACATCTCCCATCGTGTTCTAGAGGCTGCACGGAGGTCTGCCGAGTGTTTTGCAAGAAGAGAAAGAAAGTTGTCCAAAACAGCTTGCAATCGAATGTTCATGTGAATAGAAAAGGCAGGAGAGTGGTCAGGTACTGTTTTCTCTCAGTTGGCAAGCTGCGCACACAATCGCAGTGTTGTACAGCTTGTTTCATCACCTTTGCGAAGCTGCCGCTCTCTCCGGCTCCCGGAGACGAAGAAGCTGCTTCTTCGCGCAAAGACGATTCTGCCGCTCACAGTGCTCTGCGGTGTGCGCCTTCTGCCGAAAGAGGCCCGGGAGCTGTGCTTAGCTCTGCAGAGCACCGTACCTTCGTCTTTAGCCTCTCTTCTCGTCTACATCTTAGCAAAAAGCTTTTCCACTCTGTCTGGCAAGGAGAAACTGTGCCAGCACAGAAAACATCTCCCATCGTGTTCTAGAGGCTGCACGGAGGTCTGCCGAGTGTTTTGCAAGAAGAGAAAGAAAGTCGTCCAAAACAGCTTGCAATCGAATGTTCATGTGAATAGAAAAGGCAGGAGAGTGGTCAGGTACTGTTTTCTCTCAGTTGGCAAGCTGCGCACACAATCGCAGTGTTGTACAGCTTGTTTCATCACCTTTGCGAAGTTGCCGCTCTCTCCGGCTCCCGGAGACGAAGAAGCTGCTTCTTCGCGCAAAGACGATTCTGCCGCTCACAGTGCTCTGCGGTGTGCGCCTTCCACCGAAAGAGGCCCGGGTGCGGTGCTTAGCTCTGCAGAGCACCGTACCTTCGTCTTTAGCCTCTCTTCTTGTCTACATCTTAGCAAAAAGCTTTTCCACTCTGTCTGGCAAGGAGAAACTGTGCCAGCACAAAAAACATCTCCCATCGTGTTCTAGAGGCTGCACGGAGGTCTGCCGAGTATTTTGCAAGAAGAGAAAGAAAGTTGTCCAAAACAGCTTCCAATCGAATGTTCATGTGAATAGAAAAGGCAGGAGAGTGGTCAGGTACTGTTTTCTCTCAGTTGGCAAGCTGCGCACACAATCGCAGTGTTGTACAGCTTGTTTCATCACCTTTGCGAAGCTGCCCCTCTCTCCGGCTCCCGGAGACGTAGAAGCTGCTTCTTCGCGCAAAGACGATTCTGCCGCTCACAGTGCTCTGCGGTGTGCGGCTTCTGCCGAAAGAGGCTCGGGAGCTGTGCTTAGCTCTGCAGAGCACCGTACCTTCGTCTTTAGCCTCTCTTCTCGTCTACATCTTAGCAAAAAGCTTTTCCACTCTGTCTGGCAAGGAGAAACTGTGCCAGCACAGAAAACATCTCCCATCGTGTTCTAGAGGCTGCACGGAGGTCTGCCGAGTGTTTTGCAAGAAGAGCAAAAAAGTTGTCCAAAACAGCTTGCAATCGAATGTTCATGTGAATAGAAGAGGCAGGAGAGTGGCCAGGTACTGTTTTCTCTCACTTGGCAAGCTGCGCACACAATCGCAGTGTTGTACAGCTTGTTTCATCACCTTTGCGAAGCTGCCGCTCTCTCCGGCTCCCGGAGACGAAGAAGCTGCTTCTTCGCGCAAAGACGATTCTGCCGCTCACTGTGCTCTGCAGTGTGTGTCTTCTGCCGAAAGAGGCCCGGGAGCTGTGCTTAGCTCTGCAGAGCACCGTACCTTCGTCTTTAGCCTCTCTTCTCGTCTACATCTTAGCAAAACCTTTTCCATTTTGTCTGGCAAGGAGAAACTGTGCCAGCACAGAAAACATCTCCCATCGTGTTCTAGAGGCTGCACGGAGGTCTGCCGAGTGTTTTGCAAGAAGAGAAAGAAAGTTGTCCAAAACAGCTTGCAATCGAATGTTCATGTGAATAGAAAAGGCAGGAGAGTGGTCAGGTACTGTTTTCTCTCAGTTGGCAAGCTGCGCACACAATCGCAGTGTTGTACAGCTTGTTTCATCACCTTTGCCAAGTTGCCGCTCTCTCCGGCTCCTGGAGACGAAGAAGCTGCTTCTTCGCGCAAAGACGATTCTGCCGCTCACAGTGCTCTGCGGTGTGCGCCTTCTGCCGAAAGACGCCCGGGAGCGGTGCTTAGCTCTGCAGAGCACCGTACCTTCGTCTTTAGCCTCTCTTCTCGTCTACATCTTAGCAAAAAGCTTTTCCACTCTGTCTGGCAAGGAGAAACTGTGCCAGCACAGAAAACATCTCCCATCGTGTTCTAGAGGCTGCACGGAGGTCTGCCGAGTGTTTTGCAAGAAGAGAAAGAAAGTTGTCCAAAACAGCTTGCAATCGAATGTTCATGTGAATAGAAAAGGCAGGAGAGTGGTCAGGTACTGTTTTCTCTCACTTGGCAATCTGCGCACACAATCGCAGTGTTGTACAGCTTGTTTCATCACCTTTGCGAAGCTGACGCTCTCTCCGGCTCCCGGAGACGAAGAAGCTGCTTCTTCGCGCAAAGACGATTCTGCCGCTCACAGTGCTCTGCGGTGTGCGCCTTCTGCCGAAAGAGGCCCGGGAGCTGTGCTTAGCTCTGCAGAGCACCGTACCTTCGTCTTTAGCCTCTCTTCTCGTCTACATCTTAGCAAAAAGCTTTTCCACTCTGTCTGCCAAGGAGAAACTGTGCCAGCACAGAAAACATCTCCCATCGTCTTCTAGAGGCTGCACGGAGGTCTGCCGAGTGTTTTGCAAGAAGAGCAAGAAAGTTGTCCAAAACAGCTTGCAATCGAATGTTCATGTGAATAGAAAAGGCAGGAGAGTGGTCAGGTACTGTTTTCTCTCAGTTGGCAAGCTGCGCACACAATCGCAGTGTTGTACAGCTTGTTTCATCACCTTTGCGAAGTTGCCGCTCTCTCCGGCTCCCGGAGACGAAGAAGCTGCTTCTTCGCGCAAAGACGATTCTGCCGCTCACAGTGCTCTGCGGTGTGCGCCTTCTGCCAAAAGAGGTCCGGGAGCGGTGCTTAGCTCTGCAGAGCACCGTACCTTCGTCTTTAGCCTCTCTTCTCGTCTACATCTTAGCAAAAAGCTTTTCCACTCTGTCTGGGAAGGAGAAACTGTGCCAGCACAGAAAACATCTCCCATCGTGTTCTAGAGGCTGCACGGAGGTCTGCCGAGTGTTTTGCAAGAAGAGAAAGAAAGTTGTCCAAAACAGCTTGCAATCGAATGTTCATGTGAATAGAAAAGGCAGGAGAGTGGTCAGGTACTGTTTTCTCTCAGTTGGCAAGCTGCGCACACAATCGCAGTGTTGTACAGCTTGTTTCATCACCTTTGCGAAGCTGCCGCTCTCTCCGGCTCCCGGAGACGAAGAAGCTGCTTCTTCGCGCAAAGACGATTCTGCCGCTCACAGTGCTCTGCGGTGTGCGCCTTCTGCCGAAAGAGGCCCGGGAGCTGTGCTTAACTCTGCAGAGCACCGTACCTTCGTCTTTAGCCTCTCTTCTCGTCTACATCTTAGCAAAAAGCTTTTCCACTCTGTCTGGCAAGGAGAAACTTTGCCAGCACAGAAAACATCTCCCATCGTGTTCTAGAGGCTGCACGGAGGTCTGCCGAGTGTTTTGCAAGAAGAGAAATAAAGTTGTCCAAAACAACTTGCAATCGAATGTTCATGTGAGTAGAAAAGGCAGGAGAGTGGTCAGGTACTGTTTTCTCTCAGTTGGCAAGCTGCGCACACAATCGCAGTGTTGTACAGCTTGTTTCATCACCTTTGCGAAGTTGCCGCTCTCTCCGGCTCCCGGAGACGAAGAAGCTGCTTCTTCGCGCAAAGACGATTCTGCCGCTCACAGTGCTCTGCGGTGTGCGCCTTCTGCCGAAAGACGCCCGGGAGCGGTGCTTAGCTCTGCAGAGCACTGTACCTTCGCCTTTAGCCTCTCTTCTCGTCTACATCTTAGCAAAAAGCTTTTCCACTCTGTCTGGCAAGGGGAAATTTTGCCAGCACAGAAAACATCTCCCATCGTGTTCTAGAGGCTGCACGGAGGTCTGCCGAGTGTTTTGCAAGAAAAGAAAGAAAGTTGTCCAAAACAGCTTGCAATCGAATGTTCATGTGAATAGAAAAGGCAGGAGAGTGGTCAGGTACTGTTTTCTCTCAGGTGGCAAGCTGCGCACACAATCGCAGTGTTGTACAGCTTGTTTCATCACCTTTGCGAAGCTGCCGCTCTCTCCGGCTCCCGGAGACGAAGAAGCTGCTTCTTCGCGCAAAGACGATTCTGCCGCTCACAGTGCTCTGCGGTGTGCGGCTTCTGCCGAAAGAGGCCCGGGAGCGGTGCTTAGCTCTGCAGAGCACCGTACCTTCGTCTTTAGCCTCTCTTCTCGTCTACATCTTAGCAAAAAGCTTTTCCATTTTGTCTGGCAAGGAGAAACTGTGCCAGCACAGAAAACATCTCCCATCGTGTTCTAGAGGCTGCACGGAGGTCTGCCGAGTGTTTTGCAAGAAGAGAAAAAAAGTTGTCCAAAACAACTTGCAATCGAATGTTCATGTGAATAGAAAAGGCAGGAGAGTGGTCAGGTACTGTTTTCTCTCAGTTGGCAAGCTGCGCACACAATCGCAGTGTTGTACGGCTTGTTTCATCACCTTTGCGAAGCTGCCGCTCTCTCCGGCTCCCGGAGACGAAGAAACTGCTTCTTCGCGCAAAGACGATTCTGCCGCTCACAGTGCTCTGCGGTGTGCGCCTTCTGCCGAAAGAGGTCCGGGAGCGGTCCTTAGCTCTGCAGAGCACCGTACCTTCGTCTTTAGCCTCTCTTCTCGTCTACATCTTAGCAAAAAGCTTTTCCACTCTGTCTGGCAAGGAGAAACTGTGCCAGCACAGAAAACATCTCCCATCGTGTTCTAGAGGCTGCACGGAGGTCTGCCGAGTGTTTTGCAAGAAGAGAAAGAAAGTTGTCCAAAACAGCTTGCAATCGAATGTTCATGTGAATAGAAAAGGCAGGAGAGTGGTCAGGTACTGTTTTCTCTCACTTGGCAATCTGCGCACACAATCGCAGTGTTGTACAGCTTGTTTCATCACCTTTGCGAAGCTGACGCTCTCTCCGGCTCCCGGAGACGAAGAAGCTGCTTCTTCGCGCAAAGACGATTCTGCCGCTCACAGTGCTCTGCGGTGTGCGCCTTCTGCCGAAAGAGGCCCGGGAGCTGTGCTTAGCTCTGCAGAGCACCGTACCTTCGTCTTTAGCCTCTCTTCTCGTCTACATCTTAGCAAAAAGCTTTTCCACTCTGTCTGGCAAGGAGAAACTGTGCCAGCACAGAAAACATCTCCCATCGTGTTCTAGAGGCTGCACGGAGGTCTGCCGAGTGTTTTGCAAGAAGAGCAAGAAAGTTGTCCAAAACAGCTTGCAATCGAATGTTCATGTGAATAGAAAAGGCAGGAGAGTGGTCAGGTACTGTTTTCTCTCAGTTGGCAAGCTGCGCACACAATCGCAGTGTTGTACAGCTTGTTTCATCACCTTTGCGAAGTTGCCGCTCTCTCCGGCTCCCGGAGACGAAGAAGCTGCTTCTTCGCGCAAAGACGATTCTGCCGCTCACAGTGCTCTGCGGTGTGCGCCTTCTGCCAAAAGAGGTCCGGGAGCGGTGCTTAGCTCTGCAGAGCACCGTACCTTCGTCTTTAGCCTCTCTTCTCGTCTACATCTTAGCAAAAAGCTTTTCCACTCTGTCTGGGAAGGAGAAACTGTGCCAGCACAGAAAACATCTCCCATCGTGTTCTAGAGGCTGCACGGAGGTCTGCCGAGTGTTTTGCAAGAAGAGAAAGAAAGTTGTCCAAAACAGCTTGCAATCGAATGTTCATGTGAATAGAAAAGGCAGGAGAGTGGTCAGGTACTGTTTTCTCTCAGTTGGCAAGCTGCGCACACAATCGCAGTGTTGTACAGCTTGTTTCATCACCTTTGCGAAGCTGCCGCTCTCTCCGGCTCCCGGAGACGAAGAAGCTGCTTCTTCGCGCAAAGACGATTCTGCCGCTCACAGTGCTCTGCGGTGTGCGCCTTCTGCCGAAAGAGGCCCGGGAGCTGTGCTTAACTCTGCAGAGCACCGTACCTTCGTCTTTAGCCTCTCTTCTCGTCTACATCTTAGCAAAAAGCTTTTCCACTCTGTCTGGCAAGGAGAAACTTTGCCAGCACAGAAAACATCTCCCATCGTGTTCTAGAGGCTGCACGGAGGTCTGCCGAGTGTTTTGCAAGAAGAGAAATAAAGTTGTCCAAAACAACTTGCAATCGAATGTTCATGTGAGTAGAAAAGGCAGGAGAGTGGTCAGGTACTGTTTTCTCTCAGTTGGCAAGCTGCGCACACAATCGCAGTGTTGTACAGCTTGTTTCATCACCTTTGCGAAGTTGCCGCTCTCTCCGGCTCCCGGAGACGAAGAAGCTGCTTCTTCGCGCAAAGACGATTCTGCCGCTCACAGTGCTCTGCGGTGTGCGCCTTCTGCCGAAAGACGCCCGGGAGCGGTGCTTAGCTCTGCAGAGCACTGTACCTTCGCCTTTAGCCTCTCTTCTCGTCTACATCTTAGCAAAAAGCTTTTCCACTCTGTCTGGCAAGGGGAAATTTTGCCAGCACAGAAAACATCTCCCATCGTGTTCTAGAGGCTGCACGGAGGTCTGCCGAGTGTTTTGCAAGAAGAGAAAGAAAGTTGTCCAAAACAGCTTGCAATCGAATGTTCATGTGAATAGAAAAGGCAGGAGAGTGGTCAGGTACTGTTTTCTCTCAGGTGGCAAGCTGCGCACACAATCGCAGTGTTGTACAGCTTGTTTCATCACCTTTGCGAAGCTGCCGCTCTCTCCGGCTCCCGGAGACGAAGAAGCTGCTTCTTCGCGCAAAGACGATTCTGCCGCTCACAGTGCTCTGCGGTGTGCGGCTTCTGCCGAAAGAGGCCCGGGAGCGGTGCTTAGCTCTGCAGAGCACCGTACCTTCGTCTTTAGCCTCTCTTCTCGTCTACATCTTAGCAAAAAGCTTTTCCATTTTGTCTGGCAAGGAGAAACTGTGCCAGCACAGAAAACATCTCCCATCGTGTTCTAGAGGCTGCACGGAGGTCTGCCGAGTGTTTTGCAAGAAGAGAAAAAAAGTTGTCCAAAACAACTTGCAATCGAATGTTCATGTGAATAGAAAAGGCAGGAGAGTGGTCAGGTACTGTTTTCTCTCAGTTGGCAAGCTGCGCACACAATCGCAGTGTTGTACGGCTTGTTTCATCACCTTTGCGAAGCTGCCGCTCTCTCCGGCTCCCGGAGACGAAGAAACTGCTTCTTCGCGCAAAGACGATTCTGCCGCTCACAGTGCTCTGCGGTGTGCGCCTTCTGCCGAAAGACGCCCGGGAGCGGTGCTTAGCTCTGCAGAGCACCGTACCTTCGTCTTTAGCCTCTCTTCTCGTCTACATCTTAGCAAAAAGCTTTTCCACTCTGTCTGGCAAGGAGAAACTGTGCCAGCACAGAAAACATCTCCCATCGTGTTCTAGAGGCTGCACGGAGGTCTGCCGAGTGTTTTGCAAGAAGAGAAAGAAAGTTGTCCAAAACAGCTTGCAATCGAATGTTCATGTGAATAGAAGAGGCAGGAGAGTGGTCAGGTACTGTTTTCTCTCACTTGGCAAGCTGCGCACACAATCGCAGTGTTGTACAGCTTGTTTCATCACCTTTGCGAAGCTGCCGCTCTCTCCGGCTCCCGGAGACGAAGAAGCTGCTTCTTCGCGCAAAGACGATTCTGCCGCTCACTGTGCTCTGCAGTGTGTGTCTTCTGCCGAAAGAGGCCCGGGAGCTGTGCTTAGCTCTGCAGAGCACCGTACCTTCGTCTTTAGCCTCTCTTCTCGTCTACATCTTAGCAAAAAGCTTTTCCACTCTGTCTGGCAAGGAGAAACTGTGCCAGCACAGAAAACATCTCCCATCATGTTCTAGAGGCTGCACGGAGGTCTGCCGAGTGTTTTGCAAGAAGAGAAAGAAAGTTGTCCAAAACAGCTTGCAATCGAATGTTCATGTGAATAGAAAAGGCAGGAGAGTGGTCAGGTACTGTTTTCTCTCAGTTGGCAAGCTGCGCACACAATCGCAGTGTTGTACAGCTTGTTTCATCACCTTTGCGAAGTTGCCGCTCTCTCCGGCTCCTGGAGACGAAGAAGCTGCTTCTTCGCGCAAAGACGATTCTGCCGCTCACAGTGCTCTGCGGTGTGCGCCTTCTGCCGAAAGAGGTCCGGGAGCGGTGCTTAGCTCTGCAGAGCACCGTACCTTCGTCTTTAGCCTCTCTTCTCGTCTACATCTTAGCAAAAAGCTTTTCCACTCTGTCTGGCAAGGAGAAACTGTGCCAGCACAGAAAACATCTCCCATCGTGTTCTAGAGGCTGCACGGAGGTCTGCCGAGATTTTTGCAAGAAGAGAAAGAAAGTTGTCCAAAACAGCTTGCAATCGAATGTTCACGTGATTAGAAAATGCAGGAGAGTGGTCAGGTACTGTTTTCTCTCAGTTGGCAAGCTGCGCACACAATCGCAGTGTTGTACAGCTTGTTTCATCACCTTTGCGATGTTGCCGCTCTCTCTGGCTCCCGGAGACGAAGAAGCTGCTTCTTCGCGCAAAGACGATTCTGCCGCTCACAGTGCTCTGCGGTGTGCGCCTTCTGCCAAAAGAGGCCAGGGAGCGGTGCTTAGCTCTGCAGAGCACCGTACCTTCGTCTTTAGCCTCTCTTCTCGTCTACATCTTAGCAAAAAGCTTTTCCACTCTGTCTGGCAAGGAGAAACTGTGCCAGCACAGAAAACATCTCCCATCGTGTTCTAGAGGCTGCACGGATGTCTGCAGAGTGTTTTGCAAGCAGTGAAAGAAAGTTGTCCAAAACAACTTGCAATCGAATGTTCATGTGAGTAGAAAAGGCAGGAGAGTGGTCAGGTACTGTTTTCTCTCAGTTGGCAAGCTGCGCACACAATCGCAGTGTTGTACAGCTTGTTTCATCACCTTTGCGAAGCTGCCGCTCTCTCCGGCTCCCGGAGACGAAGAAGCTGCTTCTTCGCGCAAAGACGATTCTGCCGCTCACAGTGCTCTGCGGTGTGCGCCTTCTGCCGAAAGACGCCCGGGAGCGGTGCTTAGCTCTGCAGAGCACCGTACCTTCGTCTTTAGCCTCTCTTCTCGTCTAAATCTTAGCAAAAAGCTTTTCCACTCTGTCTGGCAAGGAGAAACTGTGCCAGCACAGAAAACATCTCCCATCGTGTTCTAGAGGCTGCACGGAGGTCTGCCGAGTGTTTTGCAAGAAGAGCAAAAAAGTTGTCCAAAACAGCTTCCCATCGAATGTTCATGTGATTACAAAAGGCAGGAGAGTGGTCAGGTACTGTTTTCTCTCAGTTGGCAAGCTGCGCACACAATCGCAGTGTTGTACAGCTTGTTTCATCACCTTTGCGAAGCTGCCGCTCTCTCCGGCTCCCGGAGACGAAGAAGCTGCTTCTTCGCGCAAAGACGATTCTGCCGCTCACTGTGCTCTGCGGTGTGCGCCTTCTGCCGAAAGAGGTCCGGGAGCGGTGCTTAGCTCTGCAGAGCACCGTACCTTCGTCTTTAGCCTCTCTTCTCGTCTACATCTTAGCAAAAAGCTTTTCCACTCTGTCTGGCAAGGAGAAACTGTGCCAGCACAGAAAACATCTCCCATCGTGTTCTAGAGGCTGCACGGAGGTCTGCCGAGTGTTTTGCAAGAAGAGAAAGAAAGTTGTCCAAAACAGTTTGCAATCGAATGTTCACGTGATTTGAAAATGCAGGAGAGTGGTCAGGTACTGTTTTCTCTCAGTTGGCAAGCTGCGCACACAATCGCAGTGTTGTACAGCTTGTTTCATCACCTTTGCGAAGCTGCCGCTCTCTCCGGCTCCCGGAGACGAAGAAGCTGCTTCTTCGCGCAAAGACGATTCTGCCGCTCACAGTGCTCTGCGGTGTGCGCCTTCTGCCGAAAGAGGCCAGGGAGCGGTGCTTAACTCTGCAGAGCACCGTACCTTCGTCTTTAGCCTCTCTTCTCGTCTACATCTTAGCAAAAAGCTTTTCCACTCTGTCTGGCAAGGAGAAACTTTGCCAGCACAGAAAACATCTCACATCGTGTTCTAGAGGCTGCACGGAGGTCTGCCGAGTGTTTTGCAAGAAGAGAAATAAAGTTGTCCAAAACAACTTGCAATCGAATGTTCATGTGAGTAGAAAAGGCAGGAGAGTGGTCTGGTACTGTTTTCTCTCAGTTGGAAAGCTGCGCACACAATCGCAGTGTTGTACAGCTTGTTTCATCACCTTTGCGAAGCTGCCGCTCTCTCCGGCTCCCGGAGACGAAGAAGCTGCTTCTTCGCGCAAAGACGATTCTGCCTCTCACAGTGCTCTGCGGTGTGCGGCTTCTGCCGAAAGAGGCCCGGGAGCGGTGCTTAGCTCTGCAGAGCACCGTACCTTCGTCTTTAGCCTCTCTTCTCGTCTACATCTTAGCAAAAATCTTTTCCAATTTGTCTGGCAAGGAGAAACTGTGCCAGCACAGAAAACATCTCCCATCGTGTTCTAGAGGCTGCACGGAGGTCTGCCGAGTGTTTTGCAAGAAGAGAAAAAAAGTTGTCCAAAACAGCTTGCAATCGAATGTTCATGTGAATAGAAAAGGCAGGAGAGTGGTCAGGTACTGTTTTCTCTCAGTTGGCAAGCTGCGCACACATGCGCAGTGTTGTACAGCTTGTTTCATCACCTTTGCGAAGCTGCCGCTCTCTCCGGCTCCCGGAGACGTAGAATCTGCTTCTTCGCGCTAAGACGATTCTGCCGCTCACTGTGGTCTGCGGCGTGCGCCTTGTGCCGAAAGAGGTCCGGGAGAGGTGCTTAGCTCTGCAGAGCACCGTACCTTCGTCTTTAGCCTCTCTTCTCGTCTACATCTTAGCAAAAAGCTTTTCCACTCTGTCTGGCAAGGAGAAACTGTGCCAGCACAGAAAACATCTCCCATCGTGTTCTAGAGGCTGCACGGAGGTCTGCCGAGTGTTTTGCAAGAAGAGAAAGAAAGTTGTCCAAAACAGCTTCCAATCGAATGTTCACGTGATTAGAAAATGCAGGAGAGTGGTCAGGTACTGTTTTCTCTCAGTTGGCAAGCTGCGCACACAATCGCAGTGTTGTACAGCTTGTTTCATCACCTTTGCGATGTTGCCGCTCTCTCCGGCTCCCGGAGACGAAGAAGCTGCTTCTTCGCGCAAAGACGATTCTGCCGCTCACAGTGCTCTGCGGTGTGCGCCTTCTGCCGAAAGAGGCCCGGGAGCGGTGCTTAGCTCTGCAGAGCACCGTACCTTCGTCTTTAGCCTCTCTTCTCGTCTACATCTTAGCAAAAAGCTTTTCCACTCTGTCTGGCAAGGAGAAACTGTGCCAGCACAGAAAACATCTCCCATCGTGTTCTAGAGGCTGCACGGAGGTCTGCCGAGTGTTTTGCAAGCAGTGAAAGAAAGTTGTCCAAAACAACTTGCAATCGAATGTTCATGTGAGTAGAACAGGCAGGAGAGTGGTCAGGTACTGTTTTCTCTCAGTTGGCAAGCTGCGCACACAATCGCAGTGTTGTACAGCTTGTTTCATCACCTTTGCGAAGCTGCCGCTCTCTCCGGCTCCCGGAGACGAAGAAGCTGCTTCTTCGCGCAAAGACGATTCTGCCGCTCACAGTGCTCTGCGGTGTGCGCCTTCTGCCGAAAGAGGCCCGGGAGCGGTGCTTAGCTCTGCAGAGCACCGTACCTTCGTCTTTAGCCTCTCTTCTCGTCTACATCTTAGCAAAAAGCTTTTCCACTCTGTCTGGCAAGGAGAAACTGTGCCAGCACAGAAAACATCTCCCATCGTGTTCTAGAGGCTGCACGGAGGTCTGCCGAGTGTTTTGCAAGAAGAGCAAAAAAGTTGTCCAAAACAGCTTCCCATCGAATGTTCATGTGATTACAAAAGGCAGGAGAGTGGTCAGGTACTGTTTTCTCTCAGTTGGCAAGCTGCGCACACAATCGCAGTGTTGTACAGCTTGTTTCATCACCTTTGCGAAGCTGCCGCTCTCTCCGGCTCCCGGAGACGAAGAAGCTGCTTCTTCGCGCAAAGACGATTCTGCCGCTCACTGTGCTCTGCGGTGTGCGCCTTCTGCCGAAAGAGGTCCGGGAGCGGTGCTTAGCTCTGCAGAGCACCGTACCTTCGTCTTTAGCCTCTCTTCTCGTCTACATCTTAGCAAAAAGCTTTTCCACTCTGTCTGGCAAGGAGAAACTGTGCCAGCACAGAAAACATCTCCCATCGTGTTCTAGAGGCTGCACGGAGGTCTGCCGAGTGTTTTGCAAGAAGAGAAAGAAAGTTGTCCAAAACAGCTTGCAATCGAATGTTCATGTGAATAGAAAAGGCAGGAGAGTGGTCAGGTACTGTTTTCTCTCAGTTGGCAAGCTGCGCACACAATCGCAGTGTTGTACAGCTTGTTTCATCACCTTTGCGAAGCTGCCGCTCTCTCCGGCTCCCGGAGACGAAGAAGCTGCTTCTTCGCGCAAAGACGATTCTGCCGCTCACAGTGCTCTGCGGTGTGCGCCTTCTGCCGAAAGACGCCCGGGAGCGGTGCTTAGCTCTGCAGTGCACCGTACCTTCGTCTTTAGCCTCTCTTCTCGTCTACATCTTAGCAAAAAGCTTTTCCACTCTGTCTGGCAAGGAGAAACTGTGCCAGCACAGAAAACATCTCCCATCGTGTTCTAGAGGCTGCACGGAGGTCTGCCGAGTGTTTTGCAAGAAGAGAAAGAAAGTTGTCCAAAACAGCTTGCAATCGAATGTTCATGTGAATAGAAAAGGCAGGAGAGTGGTCAGGTACTGTTTTCTCTCAGTTGGCAAGCTGCGCACACAATCGCAGTGTTGTACAGCTTGTTTCATCACCTTTGCGAAGTTGCCGCTCTCTCCGGCTCCCGGAGACGAAGAAGCTGCTTCTTCGCGCAAAGACGATTCTGCCGCTCACAGTGCTCTGCGGTGTGCGCCTTCTGCCGAAAGAGGTCCGGGAGCGGTGCTTAGCTCTGCAGAGCACCGTACCTTCGTCTTTAGCCTCTCTTCTCGTCTACATCTTAGCAAAAAGCTTTTCCACTCTGTCTGGCAAGGAGAAACTTTACCAGCACAGAAAACATCTCACATCGTGTTCTAGAGGCTGCACGGAGGTCTGCCGAGTGTTTTGCAAGAAGAGAAAGAAAGTCGTCCAAAACAGCTTCCAATCGAATGTTCATGTGAATAGAAAAGTCAGGAGAGTGGTCAGGTACTGTTTTCTTTCAGTTGGCAAGCTGCGCACACAATCGCAGTGTTGTACAGCTTGTTTCATCACCTTTGCGAAGCTGCCGCTCTCTCCGTCTCCCGGAGACGAAGAAGCTGCTTCTTCGCGCAAAGACGATTCTGCCGCTCATATTGCTCTGCAGTTTGTGTCTTCTGCCGAAAGAGGCCCGGGAGCGATGCTTAGCTCTGCAGAGCACCGTACCTTCGTCTTTAGCCTCTCTTCTCGTCTACATCTTAGCAAAAAGCTTTTCCACTCTGTCTGGCAAGGAGAAACTTTACCAGCACAGAAAACATCTCCCATCGTGTTCTAGAGGCTGCACGGAGGTCTGCCGAGTATTTTGCAAGAAGAGCAAGAAAGTTGTCCAAAACAGCTTGCAATCGAATGTTCATGTGAATAGAAAAGGCAGGAGAGTGGTCAGGTACTGTTTTCTCTCAGTTGGCAAGCTGCGCACACAATCGCAGTGTTGTACAGCTTGTTTCATCACCTTTGCGAAGTTGCCGCTCTCCGGCTCCCGGAGAGAAAGAAGCTGCTTCTTCGCTCAAAGATGTTTCTGCCGCTCACAGTGCTCTGCGGTGTGCGCCTTCTACCGAAAGACGCCCGGGAGCGGTGCTTAGCTCTGCAGAGCACCGTACCTTCGTCTTTAGCCTCTCTTCTCGTCTACATCTTAGCAAAAAGCTTTTCCACTCTGTCTGGCAAGGAGAAACTGTGCCAGCACAAAAAACATCTCCCATCGTGTTCTAGAGGCTGCACGGAGGTCTGCCGAGTATTTTGCAAGAAGAGAAAGAAAGTTGTCCAAAACAGCTTGCAATCGAATGTTCATGTGAATAGAAAAGGCAGGAGAGTGGTCAGGTACTGTTTTCTCTCAGTTGGCAAGCTGCGCACACAATCGCAGTGTTGTACAGCTTGTTTCATCACCTTTGCGAAGCTGCCCCTTTCTCCGGCTCCCGGAGACGTAGAAGCTGCTTCTTCGCGCAAAGACGATTCTGCCGCTCACAGTGCTCTGCGGTGTGCGGCTTCTGCCGAAAGAGGCTCGGGAGCTGTGCTTAGCTCTGCAGAGCACCGTACCTTCGTCTTTAGCCTCTCTTCTCGTCTACATCTTAGCAAAAAGCTTTTCCACTCTGTCTGGCAAGGAGAAACTGTGCCAGCACAGAAAACATCTCCCATCGTGTTCTAGAGGCTGCACGGAGGTCTGCCGAGTGTTTTGCAAGAAGAGAAAGAAAGTTGTCCAAAACAGCTTGCAATCGAATGTTCATGTGAATAGAAAAGGCAGGAGAGTGGTCAGGTACTGTTTTCTCTCAGTTGGCAAGCTGCGCACACAATCGCAGTGTTGTACAGCTTGTTTCATCACCTTTGCGAAGCTGCCGCTCTCTCCGGCTCCCGGAGACGAAGAAGCTGCTTCTTCGCGCAAAGACGATTCTGCCGCTCACAGTGCTCTGCGGTGTGCGCCTTCTGCCGAAAGAGGCCCGGGAGCGGTGCTTAGCTCTGCAGAGCACCGTACCTTCGTCTTTAGCCTCTCTTCTCGTCTACATCTTAGCAAAAAGCTTTTCCACTCTGTCTGGCAAGGAGAAACTGTGCCAGCACAGAAAACATCTCCCATCGTGTTCTAGAGGCTGCACGGAGGTCTGCCGAGTGTTTTGCAAGAAGAGCAAAAAAGTTGTCCAAAACAGCTTCCCATCGAATGTTCATGTGATTACAAAAGGCAGGAGAGTGGTCAGGTACTGTTTTCTCTCAGTTGGCAAGCTGCGCACACAATCGCAGTGTTGTACAGCTTGTTTCATCACCTTTGCGAAGCTGCCGCTCTCTCCGGCTCCCGGAGACGAAGAAGCTGCTTCTTCGCGCAAAGACGATTCTGCCGCTCACAGTGCTCTGCGGTGTGCGCCTTCTGCCGAAAGAGGTCCGGGAGCGGTGCTTAGCTCTGCAGAGCACAGTACCTTCGTCTTTAGCCTCTCTTCTCGTCTACATCTTAGCAAAAAGCTTTTCCACTCTGTCTGGCAAGGAGAAACTGTGCCAGCACAGAAAACATCTCCCATCGTGTTCTAGAGGCTGCACGGAGGTCTGCCGAGTGTTTTGCAAGAAGAGAAAGAAAGTTGTCCAAAACAGCTTGCAATCGAATGTTCATGTGAATAGAAAAGGCAGGAGAGTGGTCAGGTACTGTTTTCTCTCAGTTGGCAAGCTGCGCACACAATCGCAGTGTTGTACAGCTTGTTTCATCACCTTTGCGAAGCTGCCGCTCTCTCCGGCTCCCGGAGACGAAGAAGCTGCTTCTTCGCGCAAAGACGATTCTGCCGCTCACAGTGCTCTGCGGTGTGCGCCTTCTGCCGAAAGACGCCCGGGAGCGGTGCTTAGCTCTGCAGTGCACCGTACCTTCGTCTTTAGCCTCTCTTCTCGTCTACATCTTAGCAAAAAGCTTTTCCACTGTGTCTGGCAAGGAGAAACTGTGCCAGCACAGAAAACATCTCCCATCGTGTTCTAGAGGCTGCACGGAGGTCTGCCGAGTGTTTTGCAAGAAGAGCAAGAAAGTTGTCCAAAACAGCTTGCAATCGAATGTTCATGTGAATAGAAAAGGCAGGAGAGTGGTCAGGTACTGTTTTCTCTCACTTGGCAAGCTGCGCACACAATCGCAGTGTTGTACAGCTTGTTTCATCACCTTTGCGAAGTTGCCGCTCTCTCTGGCTCCCGGAGACGAAGAAGCTGCTTCTTCGCGCAAAGACGATTCTGCCGCTCACAGTGCTCTGCGGTGTGCGCCTTCTGCCGAAAGAGGTCCGGGAGCGGTGCTTAGCTCTGCAGAGCACCGTACCTTCGTCTTTAGCCTCTCTTCTCGTCTACATCTTAGCAAAAAGCTTTTCCACTCTGTCTGGCAAGGAGAAACTTTACCAGCACAGAAAACATCTCACATCGTGTTCTAGAGGCTGCACGGAGGTCTGCCGATTGTTTTGCAAGAAGAGAAAGAAAGTCGTCCAAAACAGCTTCCAATCGAATGTTCATGTGAATAGAAAAGTCAGGAGAGTGGTCAGGTACTGTTTTCTTTCAGTTGGCAAGCTGCGCACACAATCGCAGTGTTGTACAGCTTGTTTCATCACCTTTGCGAAGCTGCCGCTCTCTCCGGCTCCCGGAGACGAAGAAGCTGCTTCTTCGCGCAAAGACGATTCTGCCGCTCATATTGCTCTGCAGTTTGTGTCTTCTGCCGAAAGAGGCCCGGGAGCGAGGCTTAGCTCTGCAGAGCACCGTACCTTCGTCTTTAGCCTCTCTTCTCGTCTACATCTTAGCAAAAAGCTTTTCCACTCTGTCTGGCAAGGAGAAACTTTACCAGCACAGAAAACATCTCCCATCGTGTTCTAGAGGCTGCACGGAGGTCTGCCGAGTATTTTGCAAGAAGAGCAAGAAAGTTGTCCAAAACATCTTGCAATCGAATGTTCATGTGAATAGAAAAGTCAGGAGAGTGGTCAGGTACTGTTTTCTCTCAGTTGGCAAGCTGCGCACACAATCGCAGTGTTGTACAGCTTGTTTCATCACCTTTGCGAAGCTGCCCCTCTCTCCGGCTCCCGGAGACGTAGAAGCTGCTTCTTCGCGCAAAGACGATTCTGCCGCTCACAGTGCTCTGCGGTGTGCGGCTTCTGCCGAAAGAGGCTCGGGAGCTGTGCTTAGCTCTGCAGAGCACCGTACCTTCGTCTTTAGCCTCTCTTCTCGTCTACATCTTAGCAAAAAGCTTTTCCACTCTGTCTGGCAAGGAGAAACTGTGCCAGCACAGAAAACATCTCCCATCGTGTTCTAGAGGCTGCACGGATGTCTGCCGAGTGTTTTGCAAGAAGAGCAAAAAAGTTGTCCAAAACAGCTTGCAATCGAATGTTCATGTGAATAGAAGAGGCAGGAGAGTGGTCAGGTACTGTTTTCTCTCACTTGGCAGGCTGCGCACACAATCGCAGTGTTGTACAGCTTGTTTCATCACCTTTGCGAAGCTGCCGCTCTCTCCGGCTCCCGGAGACGAAGAAGCTGCTTCTTCGCGCAAAGACGATTCTGCCGCTCACAGTGCTCTGCGGTGTGCGCCTTCTGCCGAAAGAGGTCCGGGAGCGGTGCTTAGCTCTGCAGAGCACCGTACCTTCGTCTTTAGCCTCTCTTCTCGTCTACATCTTAGCAAAAAGCTTTTCCACTCTGTCTGGCAAGGAGAAACTGTGCCAGCACAGAAAACATCTCCCATCGTGTTCTAGAGGCTGCACGGAGGTCTGCCGAGTGTTTTGCAAGAAGAGAAAGAAAGTTGTCCAAAACAGCTTGCAATCGAATGTTCATGTGAATAGAAAAGGCAGGAGAGTGGTCAGGTACTGTTTTCTCTCAGTTGGCAAGCTGCGCACACAATCGCAGTGTTGTACAGCTTGTTTCATCACCTTTGCGAAGCTGCCGCTCTCTCCGGCTCCCGGAGACGAAGAAGCTGCTTCTTCGCGCAAAGACGATTCTGCCGCTCACAGTGCTCTGCGGTGTGCGCCTTCTGCCGAAAGAGGCCCGGGAGCTGTGCTTAGCTCTGCAGAGTACCGTACCTTCGTCTTTAGCCTCTCTTCTCGTCTACATCTTAGCAAAAAGCTTTTCCACTCTGTCTGGCAAGGAGAAACTGTGCCAGCACAGAAAACATCTCCCATCGTGTTCTAGAGGCTGCACGGAGGTCTGCCGAGTGTTTTTCAAGAAGAGCAAGAAAGTTGTCCAAAAAAGCTTGCAATCGAATGTTCATGTGAATAGAAAAGGCAGGACAGTGGTCAGGTACTGTTTTCTCTCACTTGGCAAGCTGCGCACACAATCGCAGTGTTGTACAGCTTGTTTCATCACCTTTGCGAAGTTGCCGCTCTCTCCGGCTCCCGGAGACGAAGAAGCTGCTTCTTCGCGCAAAGACGATTCTGCCGCTCACAGTGCTCTGCGGTGTGCGCCTTCTGCCAAAAGAGGTCCGGGAGCGGTGCTTAGCTCTGCAGAGCACCGTACCTTCGTCTTTAGCCTCTCTTCTCGTCTACATCTTAGCAAAAAGCTTTTCCACTCTGTCTGGCAAGGAGAAACTGTGCCAGCACAGAAAACATCTCCCATCGTGTTCTAGAGGCTGCACGGAGGTCTGCCAAGTGTTTTGCAAGAAGAGAAAGAAAGTTGTCCAAAACAGCTTGCAATCGAATGTTCATGTGAATAGAAAAGGCAGGAGAGTGGTCAGGTACTGTTTTCTCTCACTTGGCAAGCTGCGCACACAATCGCAGTGTTGTACAGCTTGTTTCATCACCTTTGCGAAGTTGCCGCTCTCCGGCTCCCGGAGACGAAGAAGCTGCTTCTTCGCGCAAAGACGATTCTGCCGCTCACAGTGCTCTGCGGTGTGCGCCTTCTGCCGAAAGAGGTCCGGGAGCGGTGCTTAGCTCTGCAGAGCACCGTACCTTCGTCTTTAGCCTCTCTTCTCGTCTACATCTTAGCAAAAAGCTTTTCCACTCTGTCTGCCAAGGAGAAACTGTGCCAGCACAAAAAACATCTCCCATCGTGTTCTAGAGGCTGCACGGAGGTCTGCCGAGTATTTTGCAAGAAGAGAAAGATAGTTGTTCAAAACAGCTTGCAATCGAATGTTCATGTGAATACAAAAGGCAGGAGAGTGGTCAGGTACTGTTTTCTCTCAGTTGGCAAGCTGCGCACACAATCGCAGTGTTGTACAGCTTGTTTCATCACCTTTGCGAAGCTGCCCCTCTCTCCGGCTCCCGGAGACGTAGAAGCTGCTTCTTCGCGCAAAGACGATTCTGCCGCTCACAGTGCTCTGCGGTGTGCGGCTTCTGCCGAAAGAGGCTCGGGAGCTGTGCTTAGCTCTGCAGAGCACCGTACCTTCGTCTTTAGCCTCTCTTCTCGTCTACATCTTAGCAAAAAGCTTTTCCACTCTGTCTGGCAAGGAGAAAATGTGCCAGCACAGAAAACATCTCCCATCGTGTTCTAGAGGCTGCACGGATGTCTGCCGAGTGTTTTGCAAGAAGAGCAAAAAAGTTGTCCAAAACAGCTTGCAATCGAATGTTCATGTGAATAGAAGAGGCAGGAGAGTGGTCAGGTACTGTTTTCTCTCAGTTGGCAAGCTGCACACACAATCGCAGTGTTGTACAGCTTGTTTCATCACCTTTGCGAAGCTGCCGCTCTCTCCGGCTCCCGGAGACGAAGAAGCTGCTTCTTCGCGCAAAGACGATTCTGCCGCTCACAGTGCTCTGCGGTGTGCGCCTTCTGCCGAAAGAGGTCCGGGAGCGGTGCTTAGCTCTGCAGAGCACCGTACCTTCGTCTTTAGCCTCTCTTCTCGTCTACATCTTAGCAAAAAGCTTTTCCACTCTGTCTGGCAAGGAGAAACTGTGCCAGCACAGAAAACATCTCCCATCGTGTTCTAGAGGCTGCACGGAGGTCTGCCGAGTGTTTTGCAAGAAGAGAAAGAAAGTTGTCCAAAACAGCTTGCAATCGAATGTTCATGTGAATAGAAAAGGCAGGAGAGTGGTCAGGTACTGTTTTCTCTCAGTTGGCAAGCTGCGCACACAATCGCAGTGTTGTACAGCTTGTTTCATCACCTTTGCGAAGCTGCCGCTCTCTCCGGCTCCCGGAGACGAAGAAGCTGCTTCTTCGCGCAAAGACGATTCTGCCGCTCACAGTGCTCTGCGGTGTGCGCCTTCTGCCGAAAGAGGCCCGGGAGCTGTGCTTAGCTCTGCAGAGTACCGTACCTTCGTCTTTAGCCTCTCTTCTCGTCTACATCTTAGCAAAAAGCTTTTCCACTCTGTCTGGCAAGGAGAAACTGTGCCAGCACAGAAAACATCTCCCATCGTGTTCTAGAGGCTGCACGGAGGTCTGCCGAGTGTTTTTCAAGAAGAGCAAGAAAGTTGTCCAAAACAGCTTGCAATCGAATGTTCATGTGAATAGAAAAGGCAGGACAGTGGTCAGGTACTGTTTTCTCTCAGTTGGCAAGCTGCGCACACAATCGCAGTGTTGTACAGCTTGTTTCATCACCTTTGCGAAGTTGCCGCTCTCTCCGGCTCCCGGAGACGAAGAAGCTGCTTCTTCGCGCAAAGACGATTCTGCCGCTCACAGTGCTCTGCGGTGTGCGCCTTCTGCCAAAAGAGGTCCGGGAGCGGTGCTTAGCTCTGCAGAGCACCGTACCTTCGTGTTTAGCCTCTCTTCTCGTCTACATCTTAGCAAAAAGCTTTTCCACTCTGTCTGGCAAGGAGAAACTGTGCCAGCACAGAAAACATCTCCCATCGTGTTCTAGAGGCTGCACGGAGGTCTGCCAAGTGTTTTGCAAGAAGAGCAAAAAAGTTGTCCAAAACAGCTTGCAATCGAATGTTCATGTGAATAGAAGAGGCAGGAGAGTGGTCAGGTACTGTTTTCTCTCAGTTGGCAAGCTGCGCACACAATCGCAGTGTTGTACAGCTTGTTTCATCACCATTGCGAAGCTGCCGCTCTCTCCGGCTCCCGGAGACGTAGAAGCTGCTTCTTCGCGCAAAGACGATTCTGCCGCTCACAGTGCTCTGCGGTTTGCGGCTTCTGCCGAAAGAGGCTCGGGAGCTGTGCTTAGCTCTGCAGAGCACCGTACCTTCGTCTTTAGCCTCTCTTCTCGTCTACATCTTAGCTAAAAGCTTTTCCACTCTGTCTGGCAAGGAGAAACTGTGCCAGCACAGAAAACATCTCCCATCGTGTTCTAGAGGCTGCACGGAGGTCTGCCGAGTGTTTTGCAAGAAGAGCAAAAAAGTTGTCCAAAACAGCTTGCAATCGAATGTTCATGTGAATAGAAGAGGCAGGAGAGTGGTCAGGTACTGTTTTCTCTCACTTGGCAAGCTGCGCACACAATCGCAGTGTTGTACAGCTTGTTTCATCACCTTTGCGAAGCTGCCGCTCTCTCCGGCTCCCGGAGACGAAGAAGCTGCTTCTTCGCGCAAAGACGATTCTGCCGCTCACAGTGCTCTGCGGTGTGCGCCTTCTGCCGAAAGAGGTCCGGGAGCGGTGCTTAGCTCTGCAGAGCACCGTACCTTCGTCTATAGCCTCTCTTCTCGTCTACATCTTAGCAAAAAGCTTTTCCACTCTGTCTGGCAAGGAGAAACTGTGCCAGCACAGAAAACATCTCCCATCGTGTTCTAGAGGCTGCACGGAGGTCTGCCGAGTGTTTTGCAAGAAGAGAAAGAAAGTTGTCCAAAACAGCTTGCAATCGAATGTTCATGTGAATAGAAAAGGCAGGAGAGTGGTCAGGTACTGTTTTCTCTCAGTTGGCAAGCTGCGCACACAATCGCAGTGTTGTACAGCTTGTTTCATCACCTTTGCGAAGCTGCCGCTCTCTCCGGCTCCCGGAGACGAAGAAGCTGCTTCTTCGCGCAAAGACGATTCTGCCGCTCACAGTGCTCTGCGGTGTGCGCCTTCTGCCGAAAGAGGCCCGGGAGCTGTGCTTAGCTCTGCAGAGTACCGTACCTTCCTCTTTAGCCTCTCTTCTCGTCTACATCTTAGCAAAAAGCTTTTCCAATCTGTCTGGCAAGGAGAAACTGTGCCAGCACAGAAAACATCTCCCATCGTGTTCTAGAGGCTGCACGGAGGTCTGCCGAGTGTTTTTCAAGAAGAGCAAGAAAGTTGTCCAAAACAGCTTGCAATCGAATGTTCATGTGAATAGAAAAGGCAGGACAGTGGTCAGGTACTGTTTTCTCTCAGTTGGCAAGCTGCGCACACAATCGCAGTGTTGTACAGCTTGTTTCATCACCTTTGCGAAGTTGCCGCTCTCTCCGGCTCCCGGAGACGAAGAAGCTGCTTCTTCGCGCAAAGACGATTCTGCCGCTCACAGTGCTCTGCGGTGTGCGCCTTCTGCCAAAAGAGGTCCGGGAGCGGTGCTTAGCTCTGCAGAGCACCGTACCTTCGTCTTTAGCCTCTCTTCTCGTCTACATCTTAGCAAAAAGCTTTTCCACTCTGTCTGGCAAGGAGAAACTGTGCCAGCACAGAAAACATCTCCCATCGTGTTCTAGAGGCTGCACGGAGGTCTGCCGAGTGTTTTGCAAGAAGAGAAAGAAAGTTGTCCAAAACAGCTTGCAATCGAATGTTCATGTGAATAGAAAAGGCAGGAGAGTGGTCAGGTACTGTTTTCTCTCAGTTGGCAAGCTGCGCACACAATCGCAGTGTTGTACAGCTTGTTTCATCACCTTTGCGAAGCTGCCGCTCTCTCCGGCTCCCGGAGACGAAGAAGCTGCTTCTTCGCGCAAAGACGATTCTGCCGCTCACAGTGCTCTGCGGTGTGCGCCTTCTGCCGAAAGAGGCCCGGGAGCGGTGCTTAACTCTGCAGAGCACCGTACCTTCGTCTTTAGCCTCTCTTCTCGTCTACATCTTAGCAAAAAGCTTTTCCACTCTGTCTGGCAAGGAGAAACTTTGCCAGCACAGAAAACATCTCCCATCGTGTTCTAGAGGCTGCACGGAGGTCTGCCGAGTGTTTTGCAAGAAGAGAAAAAAAGTTGTCCAAAACAACTTGCAATCGAATGTTCATGTGAGTAGAAAAGTCAGGAGAGTTGTCAGGTACTGTTTTCTCTCAGTTGGCAAGCTGCGCACACAATCGCAGTGTTGTACAGCTTGTTTCATCACCTTTGCGAAGTTGCCGCTCTCTCCGGCTCCCGGAGACGAAGAAGCTGCTTCTTCGCGCAAAGACGATTCTGCCGCTCACAGTGCTCTGCGGTGTGCGCCTTCTGCCGAAAGAGGTCCGGGAGCGGTGCTTAGCTCTGCAGAGCACCGTACCTTCGTCTTTAGCCTCTCTTCTCGTCTACATCTTAGCAAAAAGCTTTTCCACTCTGTCTGGAGAGGAGAAACTGTGCCAGCACAGAAAACATCTCCCATCGTGTTCTAGAGGCTGCACGGAGGTCTGCCGAGTGTTTTGCAAGAAGAGCAAGAAAGTTGTCCAAAACACCTTGCAATCGAATGTTCATGTGAATAGAAAAGGCAGGAGAGTGGTCAGGTACTGTTTTCTCTCAGTTGGCAAGCTGCGCACACATTCGCAGTGTTGTACAGCTTGTTTCATCACCTTTGCGAAGCTGCCGCTCTCTCCGGCTCCCGGAGACGAAGAAGCTGCTTCTTCGCGCAAAGACGATTCTGCCGCTCACAGTGCTCTGCGGTGTGCGCCTTCTGCCGAAAGAGGTCCGGGAGCGGTGCTTAGCTCTGCAGAGCACCATACCTTCGTCTTTAGCCTCTCTTCTCATCTACATCTTAGCAAAATGCTTTTCCACTCTGTCTGGCAAGATGAAACTTTACCAGCACAGGAAACATCTCCCATCGTGTTCTAGAGGCTGCACGGAGGTCTGCCGAGTGTTTTGCAAGAAGAGAAAGAAAGTTGTCCAAAACAGCTTGCAATCGAATGTTCATGTGAATAGAAAAGGCAGGAGAGTGGTCAGGTACTGTTTTCTCTCAGTTGGCAAGGTGCACACACAATCGCAGTGTTGTACAGCTTGTTTCATCACCTTTGCGAAGTTGCCGCTCTCTCCGGCTCCCGGAGACGAAGAAGCTACTTCTTCGCGCAAAGACGATTCTGCCGCTCACAGTGCTCTGCGGTGTGCGCCTTCTGCCGAAAGAGGCCCGGGAGCTGTGCTTAGCTCTGCAGAGCACCGTACCTTCGTCTTTAGCCTCTCTTCTCGTCTACATCTTAGCAAAAAGCTTTTCCACTCTGTCTGGCAAGGAGAAACTGTGCCAGCACAGAAAACATCTCCCATCGTGTTCTAGAGGCTGCACGGAGGTCTGCCAAGTATTTTGCAAGAAGAGAAAGAAAGTTGTCCAAAACAACTTGCAATCGAATGTTCATGTGAATAGAAAAGGCAGGAGAGTGGTCAGGTACTGTTTTCTCTCAGTTGGCAAACTGCGCACACAATCGCAGTGTTGTACAGCTTGTTTCATCGCCTTTGCGAAGCTGCCGCTCTCTCCGGCTCCCGGAGACGAAGAAGCTGCTTCTTCGCGCAAAGACGATTCTGCCGCTCACAGTGCTCTGCGGTGTGCGCCTTCTGCCGAAAGAGGTCCGGGAGCGGTGCTTAGCTCTGCAGAGCACCGTACCTTCGTCTTTAGCCTCTCTTCTCGTCTACATCTTAGCAAAATGCTTTTCCACTCTGTCTGGCAAGGAGAAACTTTACCAGCACAGAAAACATCTCCCATCGTGTTCTAGAGGATGCACGGAGGTCTGCCGAGTGTTTTGCAAGAAGAGCAAGAAAGTTGTCCAAAACAGCTTGCAATCGAATATTCATGTGTATAGAAAAGGCAGGAGAGTGGTCAGGTACTGTTTTCTCTCAGTTGGCAAGCTGCGCACACAATCGCAGTGGTGTACCGCTTGTTTCATCACCTTTGCGAAGTTGCCGCTCTCTCCGGCTCCCGGAGACGAAGAAGCTGCTTCTTCGCGCAAAGACGATTCTGCCGCTCACAGTGCTCTGTGGTGTGCGCCTTCTGCCGAAAGAGGCCCGGGAGCGGTGCTTAGCTTTGCAGAGCACCGTACCTTCGTCTTTAGCCTCTCTTCTCGTCTACATCTTAGCAAAAAGCTTTTCCACTCTGTCTGGCAAGGAGAAACTGTGCCAGCACAGAAAACATCTCCCATCGTGTTCTAGAGGCTGCACGGAGGTCTGCCGAGTGTTTTGCAAGAAGAGAAAGAAAGTTGTCCAAAACAGCTTGCAATCGAATGTTCACGTGATTAGAAAATGCAGGAGAGTGGTCAGGTACTGTTTTCTCTCAGTTGGCAAGCTGCGCACACAATCGCAGTGTTGTACAGCTTGTTTCATCACCTTTGCGAAGTTGCCGCTCTCTCCGGCTCCCGGAGACGAAGAAGCTGCTTCTTCACGCAAAGACGATTCTGCCGCTCACAGTGCTCTGCGGTGTGCGCCTTCTGCCAAAAGAGGTCCGGGAGCGGTGCTTAGCTCTGCAGAGCACCGTACCTTCGTCTTTAGCCTCTCTTCTCGTCTACATCTTAGCAAAAAGCTTTTCCACTCTGTCTGGCAAGGAGAAACTGTGCCAGCACAGAAAACATCTCCCATCGTGTTCCAGAGGCTGCACGGAGGTCTGCAGAGTGTTTTGCAAGAAGAGAAAGAAAGTTGTCCAAAACAGCTTGCAATCGAATGTTCATGTGAATAGAAAAGGCAGGAGAGTGGTCAGGTACTGTTTTCTCTCAGTTGGCAAGCTGCGCACACAATCGCAGTGTTGTACAGCTTGTTTCATCACCTTTGCGAAGCTGCCGCTCTCTCCGGCTCCCGGAGACGAAGAAGCTGCTTCTTCGCGCAAAGACGATTCTGCCGCTCACAGTGCTCTGTGGTGTGCGCCTTCTGCCGAAAGAGGTCCGGGAGCTGTGCTTAGCTCTGCAGAGCACCGTACCTTCGTCTTTAGCCTCTCTTCTCGTCTACATCTTAGCAAAAAGCTTTTCCACTCTGTCTGGCAAGGAGAAACTGTGCCAGCACAGAAAACATCTCCCATCGTGTTCTAGAGGCTGCACGGAGGTCTGCCGAGTGTTTTGCAAGAAGAGCAAGAAAGTTGTCCAAAACAGCTTGCAATCGAATGTTCATGTGAATAGAAAAGGCAGGAGAGTGGTCAGGTACTGTTTTCTCTCAGTTGGCAAGCTGCGCACACAATCGCAGTGTTGTACAGCTTGTTTCATCACCTTTGCGAAGTTGCCGCTCTCTCTGGCTCCCGGAGACGAAGAAGCTGCTTCTTCGCGCAAAGACGATTCTGCCGCTCACAGTGCTCTGCGGTGTGCGGCTTCTGCCGAAAGAGGTCCGGGAGCGGTGCTTAGCTCTGCAGAGCACCGTACCTTCGTCTTTAGCCTCTCTTCTCGTCTACATCTTAGCAAAAAGCTTTTCCACTCTGTCTGGCAAGGAGAAACTGTGCCAGCACAGAAAACATCTCCCATCGTGTTCTAGAGGCTGCACGGAGGTCTGCCGAGTGTTTTGCAAGAAGAGAAAGAAAGTTGTCCAAAACAGCTTGCAATCGAATGTTCATGTGAATAGAAAAGGCAGGAGAGTGGTCAGTACTGTTTTCTCTCAGTTGGCAAGCTGCGCACACAATCGCAGTGTTGTACAGATTGTTTCATCACCTTTGCGAAGTTGCCGCTCTCTCCGGCTCCCGGAGACGAAGAAGCTGCTTCTTCGCGCAAAGACAATTCTGCCGCTCACAGTGCTCTGCGGTGTGCGGCTTCTGCCGAAAGAGGTCCGGGAGCGGTGCTTAGCTCTGCAGAGCACCGTACCTTCGTCTTTAGCCTCTCTTCTCGTCTACATCTTAGCAAAATGCTTTTCCACTCTGTCTGGCAAGGAGAAACTTTACCAGCACAGAAAACATCTCCCATCGTGTTCTAGAGGCTGCACGGAGGTCTGCAGAGTGTTCTGCAAGAAGAGAAAGAAAGTTGTCCAAAACAGCTTGCAATCGAATGTTCATGTGAATAGAAAAGGCAGGAGAGTGGTCAGGTACTGTTTTCTCTCAGTTGGCAAGCTGCGCACACAATCGCAGTGTTGTACAGCTTGTTTCATCACCTTTGCGAAGCTGCCACTCTCTCCGGCTCCCGGAGACGAAGAAGCTGCTTCTTCGCGCAAAGACGATTCTGCCGCTCACTGTGCTCTGCGGTGTGCGCCTTCTGCCAAAAGAGCCCAGGGAGCGGTGCTTAGCTCTGCAGAGCACCGTACCTTCGTCTTTAGCCTCTCTTCTCGTCTACATCTTAGCAAAAAGCTTTTCCACTCTGTCTGGCAAGGAGAAACTGTGCCAGCACAGAAAACATCTCCCATCGTGTTCTAGAGGCTGCACGGAGTTCTGCCGAATGTTTTGCAAGAAGAGAAAGAAAGTTGTCCAAAACAACTTGCAATCGAATGTTCATGTGAGTAGAAAAGGCAGGAGAGTGGTCAGGTACTGTTTTCTCTCAGTTGGCAAGCTGCGCACACAATCGCAGTGTTGTACAGCTTGTTTCATCACCTTTGCGAAGTTGCCGCTCTCTCCGGCTCCCGGAGACGAAGAAGCTGCTTCTTCGCGCAAAGACGATTCTGCCGCTCACAGTGCTCTGCGGTGTGCGCCTTCTGCCGAAAGAGGCCTGGGAGCTGTGCTTAGCTCTGCAGAGCACCGTACCTTCGTCTTTAGCCTCTCTTCTCGTCTACATCTTAGCAAAAAGCTTTTCCACTCTGTCTGGCAAGGAGAAACTGTGCCAGCACAGAAAACATCTCCCATCGTGTTCTAGAGGCTGCACGGAGGTCTGCCGAGTGTTTTGCAAGAAGAGAAAGAAAGTTGTCCAAAACAACTTGCAATCGAATGTTCATGTGAGTAGAAAAGGCAGGAGAGTGGTCAGGTACTGTTTTCTCTCAGTTGGCAAGCTGCGCACACAATCGCAGTGTTGTACAGCTTGTTTCATCACCTTTGCGAAGTTGCCGCTCTCCTCCGGCTCCCGGAGACGAAGAAGCTGCTTCTTCGCGCAAAGACGATTCTGCCGCTCACAGTGCTCTGCGGTGTGCGCCTTCTGCCGAAAGAGGTCCGGGAGCTGTGCTTAGCTCTGCAGAGCACCGTACCTTCGTCTTTAGCCTCTCTTCTCGTCTACATCTTAGCAAAAAGCTTTTCCACTGTGTCTGGCAAGGAGAAACTGTGCCAGCACAGAAAACATCTCCCATCGTGTTCTAGAGGCTGCACGGAGGTCTGCCGAGTGTTTTGCAAGAAGAGAAAGAAAGTTGTCCAAAACAGCTTGCAATCGAATGTTCATGTGAATAGAAAAGGCAGGAGAGTGGTCAGGTACTGTTTTCTCTCAGTTGGCAAGCTGCGCACACAATCGCAGTGTTGTACAGCTTGTTTCATCACCTTTGCGAAGTTGCCACTCTCTCCGGCTCCCGGAGACGAAGAAGCTGCTTCTTCGCGCAAAGACGATTCTGCCGCTCACAGTGCTCTGCGGTGTGCGCCCTCTGCCAAAAGAGGCCCGGGAGCGGTGCTTAGCTCTGCAGAGCACCGTACCTTCGTCTTTAGCCTCTCTTCTCGTCTACATCTTAGCAAAATGCTTTTCCATTCTGTCTGGCAAGGAGAAACTGTGCCAGCACAGAAAATATCTCCCAACGTGTTCTAGAAGCTGCACGGAGGTCTGCCAAGTGTTTTGCAAGAAGAGAAAGAAAGTTGTCCAAAACAGCTTGCAATCGAATGTTCATGTGAATAGAAAAGGCAGGAGAGTGGTCAGGTACTGTTTTCTCTCAGTTGGCAAGCTGCGCACACAATCGCAGTGTTGTACAGCTTGTTTCATCACCTTTGCGAAGCTGCCACTCTCTCCGGCTCCCAGAGACGAAGAAGCTGCTTCTTCACGCAAAGACGATTCTGCCGCTCACAGTGCTCTGCGGTGTGCGCCTTCTGCCAAAAGAGGTCCGGGAGCGGTGCTTAGCTCTGCAGAGCACCGTACCTTCGTCTTTAGCCTCTCTTCTCGTCTACATCTTAGCAAAAAGCTTTTCCACTCTGTCTGGCAAGGAGAAACTGTGCCAGCACAGAAAACATCTCCCATCGTGTTCTAGAGGCTGCACGGAGGTCTGCCGAGTGTTTTGCAAGAAGAGAAAGAAAGTTGTCCAAAACAGCTTGCAATCGAATGTTCATGTGAATAGAAAAGGCAGGAGAGTGGTCAGGTACTGTTTTCTCTCACTTGGCAAGCTGCGCACACAATCGCAGTGTTGTACAGCTTGTTTCATCACCTTTGCGAAGTTGCCGCTCTCTCCGGCTCCCGGAGACGAAGAAGCTGCTTCTTCGCGCAAAGACGATTCTGCCGCTCACAGTGCTCTGCGGTGTGCGCCTTCTGCGAAAGAGGTCCGGGAGCGGTGCTTAGCTCTGCAGAGCACCGTACTTTCGTCTTTAGCCTCTCTTCTCGTCTACATCTTAGCAAAAAGCTTTTCCACTCTTTCTGGCAAGGAGAAACTTTGCCAACACAGAAAACATCTCCCATCGTGTTCTAGAGGCTGCACGGAGGTCTGCCGAGTGTTTTGCAAGAAGACAAAGAAAGTTGTCCAAAACAGCTTGCAATCGAATGTTCATGTGAATAGAAAAGGCAGGAGAGTGGTCAGGTACTGTTTTCTCTCACTTGGCAAGCTGCGCACACAATCGCAGTGCTGTACAGCTTGTTTCATCACCTTTGCGAAGCTGCCGCTCTCTCCGGCTCCCGGAGACGAAGAAGCTGCTTCTTCGCGCAAAGAGCATTCTGCCGCTCATATTGCTCTGCAGTTTGTGTCTTCTGCCGAAAGAGGCCCGGGAGCGGTGCTTAGCTCTGCAGAGCACCGTACCTTTGTTTTTAGCCTCTCTTCTCGTCTACATCTTAGCAAAAAGCTTTTCCACTCTGTCTGGCAAGGAGAAACTTTACCAGCACAGAAAACATCTCCCATCGTGTTCTAGAGGCTGCACGGAGGTCTGCCGAGTATTTTGCAAGAAGAGAAAGAAAGTTGTCCAAAACAGCTTGCAATCGAATGTTCATGTGAATAGAAAAGGCAGGAGAGTGGTCAGGTACTGTTTTCTCTCACTTGGCAAGCTGCGCACACAATCGCAGTGTTGTACAGCTTGTTTCATCACCGTTGCGAAGTTGCCGCTCTCCGGCTCCCTAAGACAAAGAAGCTGCTTCTTCGCGCAAAGACGTTTCTGCCGCTCACAGTGCTCTGCGGTGTGCGCCTTCTACCGAAAGAGGCCCGGGTGCGGTGCTTAGCTCTGCAGAGCACCGTACCTTCGTCTTTAGCCTCTCTTCTCGTCTACATCTTAGCAAAAAGCTTTTCCACTCTGTCTGGCAAGGAGAAACTGTGCCAGCACAAAAAACATCTCCCATCGTGTTCTAGAGGCTGCACGGAGGTCTGCCGAGTATTTTGCAAGAAGAGAAAGAAAGTTGTCCAAAACAGCTTGCAATCGAATGTTCATGTGAATAGAAAAGGCAGGAGAGTGGTCAGGTACTGTTTTCTCTCAGTTGGCAAGCTGCGCACACAATCGCAGTGTTGTACAGCTTGTTTCATCACCTTTGCGAAGCTGCCGCTCTCTCCGGCTCCCAGAGACGAAGAAGCTGCTTCTTCACGCAAAGACGATTCTGCCGCTCACAGTGCTCTGCGGTGTGCGCCTTCTGCGAAAAAGGTCCGGGAGCGGTGCTTAGCTCTGCAGAGCACCGTACTTTCGTCTTTAGCCTCTCTTCTCGTCTACATCTTAGCAAAAAGCTTTTCCACTCTTTCTGGCAAGGAGAAACTTTGCCAACACAGAAAACATCTCCCATCGTGTTCTAGAGGCTGCACGGAGGTCTGCCGAGTGTTTTGCAAGAAGACAAAGAAAGTTGTCCAAAACAGCTTGCAATCGAATGTTCATGTGAATAGAAAAGGCAGGAGAGTGGTCAGGTACTGTTTTCTCTCACTTGGCAAGCTGCGCACACAATCGCAGTGTTGTACAGCTTGTTTCATCACCTTTGCGAAGCTGCCGCTCTCTCCGGCTCCCGGAGACGAAGAAGCTGCTTCTTCGCGCAAAGAGCATTCTGCCGCTCATATTGCTCTGCAGTTTGTGTCTTCTGCCGAAAGAGGCCCGGGAGCGGTGCTTAGCTCTGCAGAGCACCGTACCTTTGTTTTTAGCCTCTCTTCTCGTCTACATCTTAGCAAAAAGCTTTTCCACTCTGTCTGGCAAGGAGAAACTTTACCAGCACAGAAAACATCTCCCATCGTGTTCTAGAGGCTGCACGGAGGTCTGCCGAGTATTTTGCAAGAAGAGAAAGAAAGTTGTCCAAAACAGCTTGCAATCGAATGTTCATGTGAATAGAAAAGGCAGGAGAGTGGTCAGGTACTGTTTTCTCTCACTTGGCAAGCTGCGCACACAATCGCAGTGTTGTACAGCTTGTTTCATCACCGTTGCGAAGTTGCCGCTCTCCGGCTCCCGGAGACAAAGAAGCTGCTTCTTCGCGCAAAGACGTTTCTGCCGCTCACAGTGCTCTGCGGTGTGCGCCTTCTACCGAAAGAGGCCCGGGTGCGGTGCTTAGCTCTGCAGAGCACCGTACCTTCGTCTTTAGCCTCTCTTCTCGTCTACATCTTAGCAAAAAGCTTTTCCACTCTGTCTGGCAAGGAGAAACTGTGCCAGCACAAAAAACATCTCCCATCGTGTTCTAGAGGCTGCACGGAGGTCTGCCGAGTATTTTGCAAGAAGAGAAAGAAAGTTGTCCAAAACAGCTTCCAATCGAATGTTCATGTGAATAGAAAAGGCAGGAGAGTGGTCAGGTACTGTTTTCTCTCAGTTGGCAAGCTGCGCACACAATCGCAGTGTTGTACAGCTTGTTTCATCACCTTTGCGAAGCTGCCGCTCTCTCCGGCTCCCGGAGACGTAGAAGCTGCTTCTTCGCGCAAAGACGATTCTGCCGCTCACAGTGCTCTGCGGTGTGCGCCTTCTGCCGAAAGAGGCTCGGGAGCTGTGCTTAGCTCTGCAGAGCAACGTACCTTCGTCTTTAGCCTCTCTTCTCGTCTACATCTTAGCAAAAAGCTTTTCCACTCTGTCTGGCAAGGAGAAACTGTGCCAGCACAGAAAACATCTCCCATCGTGTTCTAGAGGCTGCACGGAGGTCTGCCGAGTGTTTTGCAAGAAGAGAAAGAAAGTTGTCCAAAACAGCTTGCAATCGAATATTCATGTGAATAGAAAAGGCAGGAGAGTGGTCAGGTACTGTTTTCTCTCAGTTGGCAAGCTGCGCACACAATCGCAGTGTTGTACAGCTTGTTTCATCACCTTTGCGAAGTTGCCGCGCTCTCCGGCTCCCGGAGACGAAGAAGCTGCTTCTTCGCGCAAAGACGATTCTGCCGCTCACAGTGCTCTGCGGTGTGCGGCTTCTGCCGAAAGAGGCCCGGGAGCGGTGCTTAGCTCTGCAGAGCACCGTACCTTCGTCTTTAGCCTCTCTTCTCGTCTTCATCTTAGCAAAAAGCTTTTCCACTCTGTCTGGCAAGGAGAAACTGTGCCAGCACAAAAAACATCTCCCATCGTGTTCCAGAGGCTGCACGGAGGTCTGCCGAGTGTTTTGCAAGAAGAGAAAGAAAGTTGTCCAAAACAGCTTGCAATCGAATGTTCATGTGAATAGAAAAGGCAGGAGAGTGGTCAGGTACTGTTTTCTCTCAGTTGGCAAGCTGCGCACACAATCGCAGTGTTGTACAGCTTGTTTCATCACCTTTGCGAAGCTGCCGCTCTCTCCGGCTCCCGGAGACGAAGAATCTGCTTCTTCGCGCTAAGACGATTCTGCCGCTCACAGTGCTCTGCGGTGTGCGCCTTCTGCCGAAAGAGGTCCGGGAGAGGTGCTTAGCTCTGCAGAGCACCGTACCTTCGTCTTTAGCCTCTCTTCTCGTCTACATCTTAGCAAAAAGCTTTTCCACTCTGTCTGGCAAGGAGAAACTGTGCCAGCACAGAAAACATCTCCCATCGTGTTCTAGAGGCTGCACGGAGGTCTGCCGAGTGTTTTGCAAGAAGAGCAAGAAAGTTGTCCAAAACAGCTTGCAATCGAATGTTCACGTGTTTAGAAAATGCAGGAGAGTGGTCGGGTACTGTTTTCTCTCAGTTGGCAAGCTGCGCACACAATCGCAGTGTTGTACAGCTTGTTTCATCACCTTTGCGATGTTGCCGCTCTCTCCGGCTCCCGGAGACGAAGAAGCTGCTTCTTCGCGCAAAGACGATTCTGCCGCTCACAGTGCTCTGCGGTGTGCGCCTTCTGCCAAAAGAGGCCAGGGAGCGGTGCTTAGATCTGCAGAGCACCGTACCTTCGTCTTTAGCCTCTCTTCTCGTCTACATCTTAGCAAAAAGCTTTTCCACTCTGTCTGGCAAGGAGAAACTTTGCCAGCACAGAAAACATCTCCCATCGTGTTCTAGAGGCTGCACGGAGGTCTGCAGAGTGTTTTGCAAGCAGTGAAAGAAAGTTGTCCAAAACAACTTGCAATCGAATATTCATGTGAGTAGAAAAGGCAGAAGAGTGGTCAGGTACTGTTTTCTCTCAGTTGGCAAGCTGCGCACACAATCGCAGTGTTGTACAGCTTGTTTCATCACCTTTGCGAAGTTGCCGCTCTCTCCGGCTCCCGGAGACGAAGAAGCTGCTTCTTCGCGCAAAGACGATTCTGCCGCTCACAGTGCTCTGCGGTGTGCGCCTTCTGCCGAAAGAGGTCCGGGAGCGGTGCTTAGCTCTGCAGAGCACCGTACCTTCGTCTTTAGCCTCTCTTCTCGTCTACATCTTAGCAAAAAGCTTTTCCACTCTGTCTGGCAAGGAGAAAATGTGCCAGCACAGAAAGCATCTCCCATCGTGTTCTAGAGGCTGCACGGAGGTCTGCCGAGTATTTTGCAAGAAGAGCAAGAAAGTTGTCCAAAACAGCTTGCAATCGAATGTTCATGTGAATAGAAAAGGCAGGAGAGTGGTCAGGTACTGTTTTCTCTCAGTTGGCAAGCTGCGCACACATTCGCAGTGTTGTACAGCTTGTTTCATCACATTTGCGAAGCTGCCGCTCTCTCCGGCTCCCGGAGACGAAGAAGCTGCTTCTTCGCGCAAAGACGATTCTGCCGCTCACAGTGCTCTGCGGTGTGCGCCTTCTGCCGAAAGAGGTCCGGGAGCGGTGCTTAGCTCTGCAGAGCACCGTACCTTCGTCTTTAGCCTCTCTTCTCGTCTACATCTTAGCAAAAAGCTTTTCCACTCTGTCTGGCAAGGAGAAACTGTGCCAGCACAAAAAACATCTCCCATCGTGTTCCAGAGGCTGCACGGAGGTCTGCCGAGTGTTTTGCAAGAAGAGAAAGAAAGTTGTCCAAAACAGCTTGCAATCGAATGTTCATGTGAATAGAAAAGGCAGGAGAGTGGTCAGGTACTGTTTTCTCTCACTTGGCAAGCTGCGCACACAATCGCAGTGTTGTACAGCTTGTTTCATCACCTTTGCGAAGCTGCCGCTCTCTCCGGCTCCCGGAGACGAAGAATCTGCTTCTTCGCGCTAAGACGATTCTGCCGCTCACTGTGCTCTGCGGTGTGCGCCTTGTGCCGAAAGAGGTCCGGGAGAGGTGCTTAGCTCTGCAGAGCACCGTACCTTCGTCTTTAGCCTCTCTTCTCGTCTACATCTTAGCAAAAAGCTTTTCCACTCTGTCTGGCAAGGAGAAACTGTGCCAGCACAGAAAACATCTCCCATCGTGTTCTAGAGGCTGCACGGATTTCTGCCGAGTGTTTTGCAAGAAGAGCAAAAAAGTTGTCCAAAACAGCTTCCCATCGAATATTCATGTGATTACAAAAGGCAGGAGAGTGGTCAGGTACTGTTTTCTCTCAGTTGGCAAGCTGCGCACACAATCGCAGTGTTGTACAGCTTGTTTCATCACCTTTGCGAAGCTGCCGCTCTCTCCGGCTCCCGGAGACGAAGAAGCTGCTTCTTCGCGCAAAGACGATTCTGCCGCTCACAGTGCTCTGCGGTGTGCGCCTTCTGCCAAAAGAGGTCCGGGAGCGGTGCTTAGCTCTGCAGAGCACCGTACCTTCGTCTTTAGCCTCTCTTCTCGTCTACATCTTAGCAAAAAGCTTTTCCACTCTGTCTGGCAAGGAGAAACTGTGCCAGCACAGAAAACATCTCCCATCGTGTTCTAGAGGCTGCACGGAGGTCTGCCGAGTGTTTTGCAAGAAGAGAAAGAAAGTTGTCCAAAACAGCTTGCAATCGAATGTTCATGTGAATAGAAAAGGCAGGAGAGTGGTCAGGTACTGTTTTCTCTCACTTGGCAAGCTGCGCACACAATCGCAGTGTTGTACAGCTTGTTTCATCACCTTTGCGAAGCTGCCGCTCTCTCCGGCTCCCGGAGACGAAGAAGCTGCTTCTTCGCGCAAAGACGATTCTGCCGCTCACAGTGGTCTGCGGTGTGCGCCTTCTGCCGAAAGACGCCCGGGAGCGGTGCTTAGCTCTGCAGAGCACCGTACCTTCGTCTTTAGCCTCTCTTCTCGTCTACATCTTAGCAAAAAGGTTTTCCACTCTGTCTGGCAAGGAGAAACTGTGCCAGCACAGAAAACATCTCCCATCGTGTTCTAGAGGCTGCACGGAGGTCTGCCGAGTGTTTTGCAAGAAGAGAAAGTTGTCCAAAACAGCTTGCAATCGAATGTTCATGTGAATAGAAAAGGCAGGAGAGTGGTCAGGTACTGTTTTCTCTCACTTGGCAAGCTGCGCACACAATCGCAGTGTTGTACAGCTTGTTTCATCACCTTTGCGAAGTTGCCGCTCTCTCCGGCTCCCGGAGACGAAGAAGCTGCTTCTTCGCGCAAAGACGATTCTGCCGCTAAATGTGCTCTGCGGTGTGCGCCTTCTGCCGAAAGAGGTCCGGGAGCTGTGCTTAGCTCTGCAGAGCACCGTACCTTCGTCTTTAGCCTCTCTTCTCGTCTACATCTTAGCAAAAAGCTTTTCCACTCTGTCTGGCAAGGAGAAACTTTACCAGCACAGAAAACATCTCACATCGTGTTCTAGAGGCTGCACGGAGGTCTGCCGAGTGTTTTGCAAGAAGAGAAAGAAAGTCGTCCAAAACAGCTTCCAATCGAATGTTCATGTGAATAGAAAAGTCAGGAGAGTGGTCAGGTACTGTTTTCTTTCAGTTGGCAAGCTGCGCACACAATCGCAGTGTTGTACAGCTTGTTTCATCACCTTTGCGAAGCTGCCGCTCTCTCCGTCTCCCGGAGACGAAGAAGCTGCTTCTTCGCGCAAAGACGATTCTGCCGCTCATATTGCTCTGCAGTTTGTGTCTTCTGCCGAAAGAGGCCCGGGAGCGGTGCTTAGCTCTGCAGAGCACCGTACCTTCGTCTTTAGCCTCTCTTCTCGTCTACATCTTAGCAAAAAGCTTTTCCACTCTGTCTGGCAAGGAGAAACTTTACCAGCACAGAAAACATCTCCCATTGTGTTCTAGAGGCTGCACGGAGGTCTGCCGAGTATTTTGCAAGAAGAGCAAGAAAGTTGTCCAAAACAGCTTCCCATCGAATGTTCATGTGAATAGAAAAGGCAGGAGAGTGGTCAGGTACTGTTTTCTCTCAGTTGGCAAGCTGCGCACACAATCGCAGTGTTGTACAGCTTGTTTCATCACCTTTGCGAAGTTGCCGCTCTCCGGCTCCCGGAGACAAAGAAGCTGCTTCTTCGCGCAAAGACATTTCTGCCGCTCACAGTGCTCTGCGGTGTGCGCCTTCTACCGAAAGAGGCCCGGGTGCGGTGCTTAGCTCTGCAGAGCACCGTACCTTCGTCTTTAGCCTCTCTTCTCGTCTACATCTTAGCAAAAAGCTTTTCCACTCTGTCTGGCAAGGAGAAACTGTGCCAGCACAAAAAACATCTCCCATCGTGTTCTAGAGGCTGCACGGAGGTCTGCCGAGTATTTTGCAAGAAGAGAAAGAAAGTTGTCCAAAACAGCTTCCAATCGAATGTTCATGTGAATAGAAAAGGCAGGAGAGTGGTCAGGTACTGTTTTCTCTCAGTTGGCAAGCTGCGCACACAATCGCAGTGTTGTACAGCTTGTTTCATCACCTTTGCGAAGCTGCCGCTCTCTCCGGCTCCCGGAGACGTAGAAGCTGCTTCTTCGCGCAAAGACGATTCTGCCGCTCACAGTGCTCTGCGGTGTGCGCCTTCTGCCGAAAGAGGCTCGGGAGCTGTGCTTAACTCTGCAGAGCAACGTACCTTCGTCTTTAGCCTCTCTTCTCGTCTACATCTTAGCAAAAAGCTTTTCCACTCTGTCTGGCAAGGAGAAACTGTGCCAGCACAGAAAACATCTCCCATCGTCTTCTAGAGGCTGCACGGAGGTCTGCCGAGTGTTTTGCAAGAAGAGAAAGAAAGTTGTCCAAAACAGCTTGCAATCGAATATTCATGTGAATAGAAAAGGCAGGAGAGTGGTCAGGTACTGTTTTCTCTCAGTTGGCAAGCTGCGCACACAATCGCAGTGTTGTACAGCTTGTTTCATCACCTTTGCGAAGTTGCCGCGCTCTCCGGCTCCCGGAGACGAAGAAGCTGCTTCTTCGCGCAAAGACGATTCTGCCGCTCACAGTGCTCTGCGGTGTGCGGCTTCTGCCGAAAGAGGCCCGGGAGCGGTGCTTAGCTCTGCAGAGCACCGTACCTTCGTCTTTAGCCTCTCTTCTCGTCTTCATCTTAGCAAAAAGCTTTTCCACTCTGTCTGGCAAGGAGAAACTGTGCCAGCACAAAAAACATCTCCCATCGTGTTCCAGAGGCTGCACGGAGGTCTGCCGAGTGTTTTGCAAGAAGAGAAAGAAAGTTGTCCAAAACAGCTTGCAATCGAATGTTCATGTGAATAGAAAAGGCAGGAGAGTGGTCAGGTACTGTTTTCTCTCAGTTGGCAAGCTGCGCACACAATCGCAGTGTTGTACAGCTTGTTTCATCACCTTTGCGAAGCTGCCGCTCTCTCCGGCTCCCGGAGACGAAGAATCTGCTTCTTCGCGCTAAGACGATTCTGCCGCTCACAGTGCTCTGCGGTGTGCGCCTTCTGCCGAAAGAGGTCCGGGAGAGGTGCTTAGCTCTGCAGAGCACCGTACCTTCGTCTTTAGCCTCTCTTCTCGTCTACATCTTAGCAAAAAGCTTTTCCACTCTGTCTGGCAAGGAGAAACTGTGCCAGCACAGAAAACATCTCCCATCGTGTTCTAGAGGCTGCACGGAGGTCTGCCGAGTGTTTTGCAAGAAGAGCAAGAAAGTTGTCCAAAACAGCTTGCAATCGAATGTTCACGTGTTTAGAAAATGCAGGAGAGTGGTCGGGTACTGTTTTCTCTCAGTTGGCAAGCTGCGCACACAATCGCAGTGTTGTACAGCTTGTTTCATCACCTTTGCGATGTTGCCGCTCTCTCCGGCTCCCGGAGACGAAGAAGCTGCTTCTTCGCGCAAAGACGATTCTGCCGCTCACAGTGCTCTGCGGTGTGCGCCTTCTGCCAAAAGAGGCCAGGGAGCGGTGCTTAGCTCTGCAGAGCACCGTACCTTCGTCTTTAGCCTCTCTTCTCGTCTACATCTTAGCAAAAAGCTTTTCCACTCTGTCTGGCAAGGAGAAACTTTGCCAGCACAGAAAACATCTCCCATCGTGTTCTAGAGGCTGCACGGAGGTCTGCAGAGTGTTTTGCAAGCAGTGAAAGAAAGTTGTCCAAAACAACTTGCAATCGAATATTCATGTGAGTAGAAAAGGCAGAAGAGTGGTCAGGTACTGTTTTCTCTCAGTTGGCAAGCTGCGCACACAATCGCAGTGTTGTACAGCTTGTTTCATCACCTTTGCGAAGTTGCCGCTCTCTCCGGCTCCCGGAGACGAAGAAGCTGCTTCTTCGCGCAAAGACGATTCTGCCGCTCACAGTGCTCTGCGGTGTGCGCCTTCTGCCGAAAGAGGTCCGGGAGCGGTGCTTAGCTCTGCAGAGCACCGTACCTTCGTCTTTAGCCTCTCTTCTCGTCTACATCTTAGCAAAAAGCTTTTCCACTCTGTCTGGCAAGGAGAAAATGTGCCAGCACAGAAAGCATCTCCCATCGTGTTCTAGAGGCTGCACGGAGGTCTGCCGAGTATTTTGCAAGAAGAGCAAGAAAGTTGTCCAAAACAGCTTGCAATCGAATGTTCATGTGAATAGAAAAGGCAGGAGAGTGGTCAGGTACTGTTTTCTCTCAGTTGGCAAGCTGCGCACACATTCGCAGTGTTGTACAGCTTGTTTCATCACATTTGCGAAGCTGCCGCTCTCTCCGGCTCCCGGAGACGAAGAAGCTGCTTCTTCGCGCAAAGACGATTCTGCCGCTCACAGTGCTCTGCGGTGTGCGCCTTCTGCCGAAAGAGGTCCGGGAGCGGTGCTTAGCTCTGCAGAGCACCGTACCTTCGTCTTTAGCCTCTCTTCTCGTCTACATCTTAGCAAAAAGCTTTTCCACTCTGTCTGGCAAGGAGAAACTGTGCCAGCACAAAAAACATCTCCCATCGTGTTCCAGAGGCTGCACGGAGGTCTGCCGAGTGTTTTGCAAGAAGAGAAAGAAAGTTGTCCAAAACAGCTTGCAATCGAATGTTCATGTGAATAGAAAAGGCAGGAGAGTGGTCAGGTACTGTTTTCTCTCAGTTGGCAAGCTGCGCACACAATCGCAGTGTTGTACAGCTTGTTTCATCACCTTTGCGAAGCTGCCGCTCTCTCCGGCTCCCGGAGACGAAGAATCTGCTTCTTCGCGCTAAGACGATTCTGCCGCTCACTGTGCTCTGCGGTGTGCGCCTTCTGCCGAAAGAGGTCCGGGAGAGGTGCTTAGCTCTGCAGAGCACCGTACCTTCGTCTTTAGCCTCTCTTCTCGTCTACATCTTAGCAAAAAGCTTTTCCACTCTGTCTGGCAAGGAGAAACTGTGCCAGCACAGAAAACATCTCCCATCGTGTTCTAGAGGCTGCACGGATTTCTGCCGAGTGTTTTGCAAGAAGAGCAAAAAAGTTGTCCAAAACAGCTTCCCATCGAATATTCATGTGATTACAAAAGGCAGGAGAGTGGTCAGGTACTGTTTTCTCTCAGTTGGCAAGCTGCGCACACAATCGCAGTGTTGTACAGCTTGTTTCATCACCTTTGCGAAGCTGCCGCTCTCTCCGGCTCCCGGAGACGAAGAAGCTGCTTCTTCGCGCAAAGACGATTCTGCCGCTCACAGTGCTCTGCGGTGTGCGCCTTCTGCCAAAAGAGGTCCGGGAGCGGTGCTTAGCTCTGCAGAGCACCGTACCTTCGTCTTTAGCCTCTCTTCTCGTCTACATCTTAGCAAAAAGCTTTTCCACTCTGTCTGGCAAGGAGAAACTGTGCCAGCACAGAAAACATCTCCCATCGTGTTCTAGAGGCTGCACGGAGGTCTGCCGAGTGTTTTGCAAGAAGAGAAAGAAAGTTGTCCAAAACAGCTTGCAATCGAATGTTCATGTGAATAGAAAAGGCAGGAGAGTGGTCAGGTACTGTTTTCTCTCACTTGGCAAGCTGCGCACACAATCGCAGTGTTGTACAGCTTGTTTCATCACCTTTGCGAAGCTGCCGCTCTCTCCGGCTCCCGGAGACGAAGAAGCTGCTTCTTCGCGCAAAGACGATTCTGCCGCTCACAGTGGTCTGCGGTGTGCGCCTTCTGCCGAAAGACGCCCGGGAGCGGTGCTTAGCTCTGCAGAGCACCGTACCTTCGTCTTTAGCCTCTCTTCTCGTCTACATCTTAGCAAAAAGCTTTTCCACTCTGTCTGGCAAGGAGAAACTGTGCCAGCACAGAAAACATCTCCCATCGTGTTCTAGAGGCTGCACGGAGGTCTGCCGAGTGTTTTGCAAGAAGAGAAAGTTGTCCAAAACAGCTTGCAATCGAATGTTCATGTGAATAGAAAAGGCAGGAGAGTGGTCAGGTACTGTTTTCTCTCACTTGGCAAGCTGCGCACACAATCGCAGTGTTGTACAGCTTGTTTCATCACCTTTGCGAAGTTGCCGCTCTCTCCGGCTCCCGGAGACGAAGAAGCTGCTTCTTCGCGCAAAGACGATTCTGCCGCTAAATGTGCTCTGCGGTGTGCGCCTTCTGCCGAAAGAGGTCCGGGAGCTGTGCTTAGCTCTGCAGAGCACCGTACCTTCGTCTTTAGCCTCTCTTCTCGTCTACATCTTAGCAAAAAGCTTTTCCACTCTGTCTGGCAAGGAGAAACTTTACCAGCACAGAAAACATCTCACATCGTGTTCTAGAGGCTGCACGGAGGTCTGCCGAGTGTTTTGCAAGAAGAGAAAGAAAGTCGTCCAAAACAGCTTCCAATCGAATGTTCATGTGAATAGAAAAGTCAGGAGAGTGGTCAGGTACTGTTTTCTTTCAGTTGGCAAGCTGCGCACACAATCGCAGTGTTGTACAGCTTGTTTCATCACCTTTGCGAAGCTGCCGCTCTCTCCGTCTCCCGGAGACGAAGAAGCTGCTTCTTCGCGCAAAGACGATTCTGCCGCTCATATTGCTCTGCAGTTTGTGTCTTCTGCCGAAAGAGGCCCGGGAGCGGTGCTTAGCTCTGCAGAGCACCGTACCTTCGTCTTTAGCCTCTCTTCTCGTCTACATCTTAGCAAAAAGCTTTTCCACTCTGTCTGGCAAGGAGAAACTTTACCAGCACAGAAAACATCTCCCATTGTGTTCTAGAGGCTGCACGGAGGTCTGCCGAGTATTTTGCAAGAAGAGCAAGAAAGTTGTCCAAAACAGCTTCCCATCGAATGTTCATGTGAATAGAAAAGGCAGGAGAGTGGTCAGGTACTGTTTTCTCTCAGTTGGCAAGCTGCGCACACAATCGCAGTGTTGTACAGCTTGTTTCATCACCTTTGCGAAGTTGCCGCTCTCCGGCTCCCGGGGACAAAGAAGCTGCTTCTTCGCGCAAAGACATTTCTGCCGCTCACAGTGCTCTGCGGTGTGCGCCTTCTACCGAAAGAGGCCCGGGTGCGGTGCTTAGCTCTGCAGAGCACCGTACCTTCATCTTTAGCCTCTCTTCTCGTCTACATCTTAGCAAAAAGCTTTTCCACTCTGTCTGGCAAGGAGAAACTGTGCCAGCACAAAAAACATCTCCCATCGTGTTCTAGAGGCTGCACGGAGGTCTGCCGAGTATTTTGCAAGAAGAGAAAGAAAGTTGTCCAAAACAGCTTCCAATCGAATGTTCATGTGAATAGAAAAGGCAGGAGAGTGGTCAGGTACTGTTTTCTCTCAGTTGGCAAGCTGCGCACACAATCGCAGTGTTGTACAGCTTGTTTCATCACCTTTGCGAAGCTGCCGCTCTCTCCGGCTCCCGGAGACGTAGAAGCTGCTTCTTCGCGCAAAGACGATTCTGCCGCTCACAGTGCTCTGCGGTGTGCGCCTTCTGCCGAAAGAGGCTCGGGAGCTGTGCTTAGCTCTGCAGAGCACCGTACCTTCGTCTTTAGCCTCTCTTCTCGTCTACATCTTAGCAAAAAGCTTTTCCACTCTGTCTGGCAAGGAGCAACTGTGCCAGCACAGAAAACATCTCCCATCGTGTTCTAGAGGCTGCACGGAGGTCTGCCGAGTGTTTTGCAAGAAGAGAAAGAAAGTTGTCCAAAACAGCTTGCAATCGAATGTTCATGTGAATAGAAAAGGCAGGAGAGTGGTCAGGTACTGTTTTCTCTCAGTTGGCAAGCTGCGCACACAATCGCAGTGTTGTACAGCTTGTTTCATCACCTTTGCGAAGTTGCCGCTCTCTCCGGCTCCCGGAGACGAAGAAGCTGCTTCTTCGCGCAAAGACGATTCTGCCGCTCACAGTGCTCTGCGGTGTGCGCCTTCTGCCGAAAGAGGCCCGGGAGCGGTGCTTAGCTCTGCAGAGCACCGTACCTTCGTCTTTAGCCTCTCTTCTCGTCTACATCTTAGCAAAAAGCTTTTCCACTCTGTCTGGCAAGGAGAAACTGTGCCAGAAGAAAAAACATCTCCCATCGTGTTCCAGAGGCTGCACGGAGGTCTGCCGAGTGTTTTGCAAGAAGAGAAAGAAAGTTGTCCAAAACAGCTTGCAATCGAATGTTCATGTGAATAGAAAAGGCAGGAGAGTGGTCAGGTACTGTTTTCTCTCACTTGGCAAGCTGCGCACACAATCGCAGTGTTGTACAGCTTGTTTCATCACCTTTGCGAAGCTGCCGCTCTCTCCGGCTCCCGGAGACGAAGAATCTGCTTCTTCGCGCTAAGACGACTCTGCCGCTCACTGTGCTCTGCGGTGTGCGCCTTCTGCCGAAAGAGGTCCGGGAGAGGTGCTTAGCTCTGCAGAGCACCGTACCTTCGTCTTTAGCCTCTCTTCTCGTCTACATCTTAGCAAAAAGCTTTTCCACTCTGTCTGGCAAGGAGAAACTGTGCCAGCACAGAAAACATCTCCCATCGTGTTCTAGAGGCTGCACGGAGGTCTGCAGAGTGTTTTGCAAGCAGTGAAAGAAAGTTGTCCAAAACAACTTGCAATCGAATGTTCATGTGAGTAGAAAAGGCAGGAGAGTGGTCAGGTACTGTTTTCTCTCAGTTGGCAAGCTGCGCACACAATCGCAGTGTTGTACAGCTTGTTTCATCACCTTTGCGAAGCTGCCGCTCTCTCCGGCTCCCGGAGACGAAGAAGCTGCTTCTTCGCGCAAAGACGATTCTGCCGCTCACAGTGCTCTGCGGTGTGCGCCTTCTGCCGAAAGAGGCCCGGGAGCGGTGCTTAGCTCTGCAGAGCACCGTACCTTCGTCTTTAGCCTCTCTTCTCGTCTACATCTTAGCAAAAAGCTTTTCCACTCTGTCTGGCAAGGAGAAACTGTGCCAGCACAGAAAACATCTCCCATCGTGTTCTAGAGGCTGCACGGAGGTCTGCCGAGTGTTTTGCAAGAAGAGCAAAAAAGTTGTCCAAAACAGATTCCCATCGAATGTTCATGTGATTACAAAAGGCAGGAGAGTAGTCAGGAACTGTTTTCTCTCAGTTGGCAAGCTGCGCACACAATCGCAGTGTTGTACAGCTTGTTTCATCACCTTTGCGAAGTTGCCGCTCTCTCCGGCTCCCGGAGACGAAGAAGCTGCTTCTTCGCGCAAAGACGATTCTGCCGCTCACAGTGCTCTGCGGTGTGCGCCTTCTGCCGAAAGAGGTCCGGGAGCGGTGCTTAGCTCTGCAGAGCACCGTACCTTCGTCTTTAGCCTCTCTTCTCGTCTACATCTTAGCAAAAAGCTTTTCCACTCTGTCTGGCAAGGAGAAACTGTGCCAGCACAGAAAACATCTCCCATCGTCTTCTAGAGGCTGCACGGAGGTCTGCCGAGTGTTTTGCAAGAAGAGAAAGAAAGTTGTCCAAAACAGCTTGCAATCGAATGTTCATGTGAATAGAAAAGGCAGGAGAGTGGTCAGGTACTGTTTTCTCTCAGTTGGCAAGCTGCGCACACAATCGCAGTGTTGTACAGCTTGTTTCATCACCTTTGCGAAGCTGCCGCTCTCTCCGGCTCCCGGAGACGAAGAAGCTGCTTCTTCGCGCAAAGACGATTCTGCCGCTCACAGTGCTCTGCGGTGTGCGCCTTCTGCCAAAAGACGCCCGGGAGCGGTGCTTAGCTCTGCAGTGCACCGTACCTTCGTCTTTAGCCTCTCTTCTCGTCTACATCTTAGCAAAAAGCTTTTCCACTGTGTCTGGCAAGGAGAAACTGTGCCAGCACAGAAAACATCTCCCATCGTGTTCTAGAGGCTGCACGGAGGTCTGCCGAGTGTTTTGCAAGAAGAGCAAAAAAGTTGTCCAAAACAGCTTGCAATCGAATGTTCATGGGAATAGAAGAGGCAGGAGAGTGGTCAGGTACTGTTTTCTCTCAGTTGGCAAGCTGCGCACACAATCGCAGTGTTGTACAGCTTGTTTCATCACCTTTGCGAAGCTGCCGCTCTCTCCGGCTCCCGGAGACGTAGAAGCTGCTTCTTCGCGCAAAGACGATTCTGCCGCTCGCAGTGTTCTGCGGTGTGCGCCTTCTGCCGAAAGAGGTCCGGGAGCGGTGCTTAGCTCTGCAGAGCACCGTACCTTCGTCTTTAGCCTCTCTTCTCGTCTACATCTTAGCAAAAAGCTTTTCCACTCTGTCTGGCAAGGAGAAACTGTGCCAGCACAGAAAACATCTCCCATCGTGTTCTAGAGGCTGCACGGAGCTCTGCCGAGTGTTTTGCAAGAAGAGCAAGAAAGTTGTCCAAAACAGCTTGCAATCGAATGTTCATGTGAATAGAAAAGGCAGGAGAGTGGTCAGGTACTGTTTTCTCTCACTTGGCAAGCTGCGCACACAATCGCAGTGTTGTACAGCTTGTTTCATCACCTTTGCGAAGCTGCCGCTCTCTCCGGCTCCCGGAGACGAAGAAGCTGCTTCTTCGCGCAAAGACGATTCTGCCGCTCACAGTGCTCTGCGGTGTGCGGCTTCTGCCGAAAGAGGCCCGGGAGCGGTGCTTAGCTCTGCAGAGCAACATACCTTCATCTTTAGCCTCTCTTCTCGTCTACATCTTAGCAAAAAGCTTTTCCACTCTGTCTGGCAAGGAGAAACTGTGCCAGCACAGAAAACATCTCCCATCGTGTTCTAGAGGCTGCACGGAGGTCTGCCGAGTGTTTTGCAAGAAGAGAAAAAAAGTTGTCCAAAACAGCTTGCAATCGAATGTTCATGTGAATAGAAAAGGCAGGAGAGTGGTCAGGTACTGTTTTCTCTCAGTTGGCAAGCTGCGCACACAATCGCAGTGTTGTACAGCTTGTTTCATCACCTTTGCGAAACTGCCGCTCTCTCCCGCTCCCGGAGACGAAGAAGCTGCTTCTTCGCGCAAAGACGATTCTGCCGCTCACAGTGCTCTGCGGTGTGCGCCTTCTGCCGAAAGAGGTCCGGGAGCGGTGCTTAGCTCTGCAGAGCACCGTACCTTCGTCTTTAGCCTCTCTTCTCGTCTACATCTTAGCAAAAAGCTTTTCCACTCTGTCTGGAGAGGAGAAACTGTGCCAGCACAGAAAACATCTCCCATCGTGTTCTAGAGGCTGCACGGAGGTCTGCCGAGTGTTTTGCAAGAAGAGAAAGAAAGTTGTCCAAAACAGCTTGCAATCGAATGTTCATGTGAATAGAAAAGGCAGGAGAGTGGTCAGGTACTGTTTTCTCTCAGTTGGCAAGGTGCACACACAATCGCAGTGTTGTACAGCTTGTTTCATCACCTTTGCGAAGTTGCCGCTCTCTCCGGCTCCCGGAGACGAAGAAGCTACTTCTTCGCGCAAAGACGATTCTGCCGCTCACAGTGCTCTGCGGTGTGCGCCTTCTGCCGAAAGAGGCCCGGGAGCTGTGCGTAGCTCTCCAGAGCACCGTACCTTCGTCTTTAGCCTCTCTTCTCGTCTACATCTTAGCAAAAAGCTTTTCCACTCTGTCTGGCAAGGAGAAACTGTGCCAGCACAGAAAACATCTCCCATCGTGTTCTAGAGGCTGCACGGAGGTCTGCCAAGTATTTTGCAAGAAGAGAAAGAAAGTTGTCCAAAACAGCTTGCAATCGAATGTTCATGTGAATAGAAAAGGCAGGAGAGTGGTCAGGTACTGTTTTCTCTCACTTGGCAAGCTGCGCACACAATCGCAGTGTTGTACAGCTTGTTTCATCACCTTTGCGAAGCTGCCGCTCTCTCCGGCTCCCGGAGACGAAGAAGCTGCTTCTTCGCGCAAAGACGATTCTGCCGCTCACAGTGCTCTGCGGTGTGCGCCTTCTGCCGAAAGAGGCCCGGGAGCGGTGCTTAGCTCTGCAGAGCACCGTACCTTCGTCTTTAGCCTCTCTTCTCGTCTACATCTTAGCAAAAAGCTTTTCCACTCTGTCTGGCAAGGAGAAACTGTGCCAGCACAGAAAACATCTCACATCGTGTTCTAGAGGCTGCACGGAGGTCTGCCGAGTGTTTTGCAAGAAGAGAAAGAAAGTTGTCCAAAACAGCTTGCAATCGAATGTTCATGTGAATAGAAAAGGCAGGAGAGTGGTCAGGTACTGTTTTCTCTCAGTTGGCAAGCTGCGCACACAATCGCAGTGTTGTACAGCTTGTTTCATCACCTTTGCGAAGCTGCCGCTCTCTCCGGCTCCCGGAGACGAAGAAGCTGCTTCTTCGCGCAAAGACGATTCTGCCGCTCACAGTGCTCTGCGGTGTGCGCCTTCTGCCGAAAGAGGTCCGGGAGCGGTGCTTAGCTCTGCAGAGCACCGTACCTTCGTCTTTAGCCTCTCTTCTCGTCTACATCTTAGCAAAATGCTTTTCCACTCTGTCTGGCAAGGAGAAACTTTACCAGCACAGAAAACATCTCCCATCGTGTTCTAGAGGATGCACGGAGGTCTGCCGAGTATTTTGCAAGAAGAGCAAGAAAGTTGTCCAAAACAGCTTGCAATCGAATATTCATGTGAATAGAAAAGGCAGGAGAGTGGTCAGGTACTGTTTTCTCTCAGTTGGCAGGCTGCGCACACAATCGCAGTGTTGTACCGCTTGTTTCATCACCTTTGCGAAGTTGCCGCTCTCTCCGGCTCCCGGAGACGAAGAAGCTGCTTCTTCGCGCAAAGACGATTCTGCCGCTCACAGTGCTCTGCGGTGTGCGCCTTCTGCCGAAAGAGGCCCGGGAGCTGTGCTTAGCTCTGCAGAGCACCGTACCTTCGTCTTTAGCCTCTCTTCTCGTCTACATCTTAGCACAAAGCTTTTCCACTCTGTCTGGCAAGGAGAAACTGTGCCAGCACAAAAAACATCTCCCATCGTGTTCTAGAGGCTGCACGGAGGTCTGCCGAGTATTTTGCAAGAAGAGCAAGAAAGTTGTCCAAAACAGCTTGCAATCGAATGTTCATGTGACTAGAAAAGGCAGGAGAGTGGTCAGGTACTGTTTTCTCTCAGTTGGCAAGCTGCGCACACAATCGCAGTGTTGTACAGCTTGTTTCATCACCTTTGCGAAGCTGCCGCTCTCTCCGGCTCCCGGAGACGAAGAATCTGCTTCTTCGCGCTAAGACGATTCTGCCGCTCACAGTGCTCTGCGGTGTGCGCCTTCTGCCGAAAGAGGCCCGGGAGTGGTGCTTAGCTTTGCAGAGCACCGTACCTTTGTCTTTAGCCTCTCTTCTCGTCTACATCTTAGCAAAAAGCTTTTCCACTCTGTCTGGCAAGGAGAAACTGTGCCAGCACAGAAAACATCTCCCATCGTGTTCTAGAGGCTGCACGGATGTCTGCCGAGTGTTTTGCAAGAAGAGCAAGAAAGTTGTCCAAAACAGCTTCCCATCGAATGTTCATGTGAATAGAAAAGGCAGGAGTGTGGTCAGGTACTGTTTTCTCTCACTTGGCAAGCTGCGCACACAATCGCAGTGTTGCACAGCTTGTTTCATCACCTTTGCGAAGTTGCCGCTCTCTCCGGCTCCCGGAGACGAAGAAGCTGCTTCTTCGCGCAAAGACGATTCTGCCGCTCACAGTGCTCTGCGGTGTGCGCCTTCTGCCGAAAGAGGTCCGGGAGCGGTGCTTAGCTCTGCAGAGCACCGTACCCTCTTCTTTAGCCTCTCTTCTCGTCTACATCTTAGCAAAAAGCTTTTCCACTCTGTATGGCAAGGAGAAACTGTGCCAGCACAGAAAACATCTCCCATCGTGTTCTAGAGGCTGCACGGAGGTCTGCCGAGTGTTTTGCAAGAAGAGCAAGAAAGTTGTCCAAAACAGATTGCAATCGAATGTTCATGTGAATAGAAAAGGCAGGAGAGTGGTCAGGTACTGTTTTCTCTCAGTTGGGAAGCTGCGCACACAATCGCAGTGTTGTACAGCTTGTTTCATCACCTTTGCGAAGTTGCCGCTCTCTCCGGCTCCCGGAGACGAAGAAGCTGCTTCTTCACGCAAAGACGATTCTGCCGCTCACAGTGCTCTGCGGTGTGCGCCTTCTGCCAAAAGAGGTCCGGGAGCGGTGCTTAGCTCTGCAGAGCACCGTACCTTCGTCTTTAGCCTCTCTTCTCGTCTACATCTTAGCAAAAAGCTTTTCCACTCTGTCTGGCAAGGAGAAACTGTGACAGCACTAAAAACATCTCCCATCGTGTTCCAGAGGCTGCACGGAGGTCTGCCGAGTGTTTTGCAAGAAGAGAAAGAAAGTTGTCCAAAACAGCTTGCAATCGAATGTTCATGTGAATAGAAAAGGCAGGAGAGTGGTCAGGTACTGTTTTCTCTCAGTTGGCAAGCTGCGCACACAATCGCAGTGTTGTACAGCTTGTTTCATCACCTTTGCGAAGCTGCCGCTCTCTCCGGCTCCCGGAGACGAAGAAGCTGCTTCTTCGCGCAAAGACGATTCTGCCGCTCACAGTGCTCTGTGGTGTGCGCCTTCTGCCGAAAGAGGTCCGGGAGCGTTGCTTAGCTCTGCAGAGCACCGAACCTTCGTCTTTAGCCTCTCTTCTCGTCTACATCTTAGCAAAAATGTTTTCCACTCTGTCTGGCAAGGAGAAACTGTGCCAGCACAGAAAACATCTCCCATCGTGTTCTAGAGGCTGCACGGAGGTCTGCCGAGTGTTTTGCAAGAAGAGCAAGAAAGTTGTCCAAAACAGCTTGCAATCGAATGTTCACGTGATTAGAAAATGCAGGAGAGTTGTCAGGTACTGTTTTCTCTCAGTTGGCAAGCTGCGCACACAATCGCAGTGTTGTACAGCTTGTTTCATCACCTTTGCGAAGTTGCCGCTCTCTCCGGCTCCCGGAGACGAAGAAGCTGCTTCTTCACGCAAAGACGATTCTGCCGCTCACAGTGCTCTGCGGTGTGCGCCTTCTGCCAAAAGAGGTCCGGGAGCGGTGCTTAGCTCTGCAGAGCACCGTACCTTCGTCTTTAGCCTCTCTTCTCGTCTACATCTTAGCAAAAAGCTTTTCCACTCTGTCTGGCAAGGAGAAACTGTGACAGCACTAAAAACATCTCCCATCGTGTTCCAGAGGCTGCACGGAGGTCTGCCGAGTGTTTTGCAAGAAGAGAAAGAAAGTTGTCCAAAACAGCTTGCAATCGAATGTTCATGTGAATAGAAAAGGCAGGAGAGTGGTCAGGTACTGTTTTCTCTCAGTTGGCAAGCTGCGCACACAATCGCAGTGTTGTACAGCTTGTTTCATCACCTTTGCGAAGCTGCCGCTCTCTCCGGCTCCCGGAGACGAAGAAGCTGCTTCTTCGCGCAAAGACGATTCTGCCGCTCACAGTGCTCTGTGGTGTGCGCCTTCTGCCGAAAGAGGTTCGGGAGCGTTGTTTAGCTCTGCAGAGCACCGTACCTTCGTCTTTAGCCTCTCTTCTCGTCTACATCTTAGCAAAAAGGTTTTCCACTCTGTCTGGCAAGGAGAAACTGTGCCAGCACAGAAAACATCTCCCATCGTGTTCTAGAGGCTGCACGGAGGTCTGCCGAGTGTTTTGCAAGAAGAGCAAGAAAGTTGTCCAAAACAGCTTGCAATCGAATGTTCATGTGAATAGAAAAGGCAGGAGAGTGGTCAGGTACTGTTTTCTCTCAGTTGGCAAGCTGCGCACACAATCGCAGTGTTGTACAGCTTGTTTCATCACCTTTGCGAAGTTGCCGCTCTCTCCGGCTCCTGGAGACGAAGAAGCTGCTTCTTCGCGCAAAGACGATTCTGCCGCTCACAGTGCTCTGCGGTGTGCGCCTTCTGCCGAAAGACGCCCGGGAGCGGTGCTTAGCTCTGCAGAGCACCGTACCTTCGTCTTTAGCCTCTCTTCTCGTCTACATCTTAGCAAAAAGCTTTTCCACTCTGTCTGGCAAGGAGAAACTGTGCCAGCACAGAAAACATCTCCCATCGTGTTCTAGAGGCTGCACGGAGGTCTGCCGAGTGTTTTGCAAGAAGAGAAAGAAAGTTGTCCAAAACAGCTTGCAATCGAATGTTCATGTGAATAGAAAAGGCAGGAGAGTGGTCAGGTACTGTTTTCTCTCAGTTGGCAAGCTGCGCACACAATCGCAGTGTTGTACAGATTGTTTCATCACCTTTGCGAAGCTGCCGCTCTCTCCGGCTCCCGGAGACGAAGAAGCTGCTTCTTCGCGCAAAGACGATTCTGCCGCTCACAGTGCTCTGCGGTGTGCGCCTTCTGCCGAAAGAGGTCCGGGAGCGGTGCTTAGCTCTGCAGAGCACCGTACCTTCGTCTTTAGCCTCTCTTCTCGTCTACATCTTAGCAAAATGCTTTTCCACTCTGTCTGGCAAGGAGAAACTGTGCCAGCACAGAAAACATCTCCCATCGTGTTCTAGAGGCTGCACGGAGGTCTGCCGAGTGTTCTGCAAGAAGAGAAAGAAAGTTGTCCATAACAGCTTGCAATCGAATGTTCATGTGAATAGAAAAGGCAGGAGAGTGGTCAGGTACTGTTTTCTCTCAGTTGGCAAGCTGCGCACACAATCGCAGTGTTGTACAGCTTGTTTCATCACCTTTGCGAAGCTGCCGCTCTCTCCGGCTCCCGGAGACGAAGAAGCTGCTTCTTCACGCAAAGACGATTCTGCCGCTCACAGTGCTCTGCGGTGTGCGCCTTCTGCCGAAAGAGGTCCGGGAGCGGTGCTTAGCTCTGCAGAGCACCGTACCTTAGTCTTTAGCCTCTCTTCTCGTCTACATCTAAGCAAAAAGCTTTTCCACTCTGTCTGGCAAGGAGAAACTGTGCCAGCACAGAAAACATCTCCCATCGTGTTCTAGAGGCTGCACGGAGGTCTGCCGAGTGTTTTGCAAGAAGAGAAAGAAAGTTGTCCAAAACAGCTTGCAATCGAATGTTCATGTGAATAGAAAAGGCAGGAGAGTGGTCAGGTACTGTTTTCTCTCAGTTGGCAAGCTGCGCACACAATCGCAGTGTTGTACAGCTTGTTTCATCACCTTTGCGAAGTTGCCGCTCTCTCCGGCTCCCGGAGACGAAGAAGCTGCTTCTTCGCGCAAAGACGATTCTGCCGCTCACAGTGCTCTGCGGTGTGCGCCTTCTGCCGAAAGAGGTCCGGGAGCTGTGCTTAGCTCTGCAGAGCACCGTACCTTCGTCTTTAGCCTCTCTTCTCGTCTACATCTTAGCAAAAAGGTTTTGCACTGTGTCTGGCAAGGAGAAACTGTGCCAGCACAGAAAACATCTCCCATCGTGTTCTAGAGGCTGCACGGAGGTCTGCCGAGTGTTTTGCAAGAAGAGAAAGAAAGTTGTCCAAAACAGCTTGCAATCGAATGTTCACGTGATTAGAAAATGCATAAGAGTTGTCAGGTACTGTTTTCTCTCAGTTGGCAAGCTGCGCACACAATCGCAGTGTTGTACAGCTTGTTTCATCACCTTTGCGAAGTTGCCGCTCTCTCCGGCTCCCGGAGACGAAGAATCTGCTTCTTCGCGCAAAGACGATTCTGCCGCTCACAGTGCTCTGCGGTGTGCGCCTTCTGCCAAAAGAGGCCAGGGAGCGGTGCTTAGCTCTGCAGAGCACCGTACCTTCGTCTTTAGCCTCTCTTCTCGTCTACATCTTAGCAAAAAGCTTTTCCACTCTGTCTGGCAAGGAGAAACTTTGCCAGCACAGAAAACATCTCCCATCGTGTTCTAGAGGCTGCACGGAGGTCTGCCGATTATTTTGCAAGAAGAGAAAGAAAGTTGTCCAAAACAATTTGCAATCGAATGTTCATGTGAGTAGAAAAGGCAGGAGAGTGGTCAGGTACTGTTTTCTCTCAGTTGGCAAGCTGCGCACACAATCGCAGTGTTGTACAGCTTGTTTCATCACCTTTGCGAAGCTGCCGCTCTCTCCGGCTCCCGGAGACGAAGAAGCTGCTTCTTCGCGCAAAGACGATTCTGCCGCTCACAGTGCTCTGCGGTGTGCGCCTTCTGCCGAAACACGCCCGGGAGCGGTACTTAGCTCTGCAGAGCACCGTACCTTCGTCTTTAGCCTCTCTTCTCGTCTACATCTTAGAAAATGCTTTTCCACTCTGTCTGGCAAGGAGAAACTGTGCCAGCACAGAAAACATCTCCCATCGTGTTCTAGAGGCTGCACGGAGGTCTGCCGAGTGTTTTGCAAGAAGAGAAAGAAAGTTGTCCAAAAGCGCTTGCAATCGAATGTTCATGTGAATAGAAAAGGCAGGAGAGTGGTCAGGTACTGTTTTCTCTCAGTTGGCAAGCTGCACACACAATCGCAGTGTTGTACAGCTTGTTTCATCACCTTTGCAAAGTTGCCGCTCTCTCCGGCTCCCGGAGACGAAGAAGCTGCTTCTTCGCGCAAAGACGATTCTGCCGCTAAATGTGCTCTGCGGTGTGCGCCTTCTGCCAAAAGAGGTCCGGGAGCGGTGCTTAGCTCTGCAGAGCACCGTACCTTCGTCTTTAGCCTCTCTTCTCGTCTACATCTTAGCAAAAAGCTTTTCCACTCTGTCTGGCAAGGAGAAACTGTGCCAGCACAGAAAACATCTCCCATCGTGTTCTAGAGGCTGCACGGAGGTCTGCCGAGTGTTTTGCAAGAAGAGAAAGAAAGTTGTCCAAAACAGATTGCAATCGAATGTTCATGTGAATAGAAAAGGCAGGAGAGTGGTCAGGTACTGTTTTCTCTCAGTTGGCAAGCTGCGCACACAATCGCAGTGTTGTACAGCTTGTTTCATCACCTTTGCGAAGCTGCCGCTCTCTCCGGCTCCCGGAGACGAAGAAGCTGCTTCTTCGCGCAAAGACGATTCTGCCGCTCACAGTGCTCTGCGGTGTGCGCCTTCTGCCGAAAGCCGCCCGGGAGCTGTGCTTAACACTGCAGAGCACCGTACCTTCGTCTTTAGCCTCTCTTCTCGTCTACATCTTAGCAAAAAGCTTTTCCACTCTGTCTGGCAAGGAGAAACTGTGCCTGCACAGAAAACATCTCCCATCGTGTTCTAGAGGCTGCACGGAGGTCTGCCGAGTGTTTTGCAAGAAGAGAAAGAAAGTTGTCCAAAACAGCTTGCAATCGAATGTTCATGTGAATAGAAAAGGCAGGAGAGTGGTCAGGTACTGTTTTCTCTCAGTTGGCAAGCTGCACACACAATCGCAGTGTTGTACAGCTTGTTTCATCACCTTTGCGAAGTTGCCGCTCTCTCCGGCTCCTGGAGACGAAGAAGCTGCTTCTTCGCGCAAAGACGATTCTGCCGCTCACAGTGCTCTGCGGTGTGCGCCTTCTGCCGAAAGAGGTCCGGGAGCGGTGCTTAGCTCTGCAGAGCACCGTACCTTCGTCTTTAGCCTCTCTTCTCGTCTACATCTTAGCAAAAAGCTTTTCCACTCTGTCTGGCAAGGAGAAACTGTGCCAGCACAGAAAACATCTCCCATCGTGTTCTAGAGGCTGCACGGAGGTCTGCCGAGTGTTTTGCAAGAAGAGAAAGAAAGTTGTCCAAAACAGCTTGCAATCGAATGTTCATGTGAATAGAAAAGGCAGGAGAGTGGTCAGGTACTGTTTTCTCTCAGTTGGCAAGCTGCGCACACAATCGCAGTGTTGTACAGCTTGTTTCATCACCTTTGCGAAGTTGCCGCTCTCTCCGGCTCCCGGAGACGAAGAAGCTGCTTCTTCGCGCAAGGCTCTTCTGCCGCTCACTCTGCTCTGCGGTGTGCGCCTTCTGCCGGAAGAGGTCCGGGAGCTGTGCTTAGCTCTGCAGTGCACCGTACCTTCGTCTTTAGCCTCTCTTCTCGTCTACATCTTAGCAAAAAGCTTTTCCACTCTGTCTGGCAAGGAGAAACTGTGCCGGCACAGAAAACATCTCCCATCGTGTTCTAGAGGCTGCACGGAGGTCTGCCGAGTGTTTTGCAAGAAGAGCAAGAAAGTTGTCCAAAACAGCTTGCAATCGAATGTTCATGTGAATAGAAAAGGCAGGAGAGTGGTCAGGTACTGTTTTCTCTCACTTGGCAAGCTGCGCACACAATCGCAGTGTTGTACAGCTTGTTTCATCACCTTTGCGAAGTTGCCGCTCTCTCCGGCTCCCGGAGACGAAAAAGCTGCTTCTTCGCGCAAAGACGATTCTGCCGCTCACAGTGCTCTGCGGTGTGCGCCTTCTGCCGAAAGAGGTCCGGGAGCTGTGCTTAGCTCTGCAGTACACCGTACCTTCGTCTTTAGCCTCTCTTCTCGTCTACATCTTAGCAAAAAGCTTTTCCACTCTGTCTGGCAAGGAGAAACTGTGCCAGCACAGAAAACATCTCCCATCGTGTTCTAGAGGCTGCACGGAGGTCTGCCGAGTGTTTTGCAAGAAGAGAAAGAAAGTTGTCCAAAACAGCTTGCAATCGAATGTTCATGTGAATAGAAAAGGCAGGAGAGTGGTCAGGTACTGTTTTCTCTCACTTGGCAAGCTGCGCACACAATCGCAGTGTTGTACAGCTTGTTTCATCACCTTTGCGAAGTTGCCGCTCTCTCCGGCTCCCGGAGACGAAGAAGCTGCTTCTTCGCGCAAAGACGATTCTGCCGCTCACAGTGCTCTGCGGTGTGCGCCTTCTGCCGAAAGAGGTACGGGAGCGGTGCTTAGCTCTGCAGAGCACCGTACCTTCGTCTTTAGCCTCTCTTCTCGTCTACATCTTAGCAAAAAGCTTTTCCAATCTGTCTGGCAAGGAGAAACTGTGCCGGCACAGAAAACATCTCCCATCGTGTTCTAGAGGCTGCACGGAGGTCTGCCGAGTGTTTTGCAAGAAGAGAAAGAAAGTTGTCCAAAACAGCTTGCAATCGAATGTTCATGTGAATAGAAAAGGCAGGAGAGTGGTCAGGTACTGTTTTCTCTCAGTTGGCATGCTGCGCACACAATCGCAGTGTTGTACAGCTTGTTTCATCACCTTTGCGAAGCTGCCGCTCTCTCCGGCTCCCGGAGACGAAGAAGCTGCTTCTTCGCGCAAAGACGATTCTGCCGCTCACTGTGCTCTGCGGTGTGCGCCTTCTGCCGAAAGAGGTCCGGGAGCGGTGCTTAGCTCTGCTGTGCACCGTACCTTCGTCTTTAGCCTCTCTTCTCGTCTACATCTTAGCAAAAAGCTTTTCCACTCTGTCTGGCAAGGAGAAACTGTGCCAGCACAAAAAACATCTCCCATCGTGTTCTAGAGGCTGCACGGAGGTCTGCCGAGTGTTTTGCAAGAAGAGAAAAAAAGTTGTCCAAAACAGCTTGCAATCGAATGTTGATGTGATTACAAAAGGCAGGAGAGTGGTCAGGTACTGTTTTCTCTCAGTTGGGAAGCTGCGCACACAATCGCAGTGTTGTACAGCTTGTTTCATCACCTTTGCGAAGTTGCCGCTCTCTCCGGCTCCCGGAGACGAAGAAGCTGCTTCTTCGCGCAAAGACGATTCTGCCTCTCATAGTGCTCTGAGGTGTGCGCCTTCTGCCGAAAGCCGCCCGGGAGCGGTGCTTAACACTGCAGAGCACCGTACCTTCGTATTTAGCCTCTCTTCTCGTCTACATCTTAGCAAAAATCTTTTCCACTCTGTCTGGCAAGGAGAAACTGTGCCAGCACAGAAAACATCTCCCATCGTGTTCTAGAGGCTGCACGGAAGTCTGCCGACTATTTTGCAAGAAGAGAAAGAAAGTTGTCCAAAACAGCTTGCAATCGAATGTTCATGTGAATAGAAAAGGCAGGAGAGTGGTCAGGTACTGTTTTCTCTCAGTTGGCAAGCTGCGCACACAATCGCAGTGTTGTACAGCTTGTTTCATCACCTTTGCGAAGTTGCCGCTCTCTCCGGCTCCCGGAGACGAAGAAGCTGCTTCTTCGCGCAAAGACGATTCTGCCGCTCACAGTGCTCTGCGGTGTGCGCCTTCTGCCGAAAGAGGTCCGGGAGCGGTGCTTAGCTCTGCAGAGCACCGTACCTTCGTCTTTAGCCTCTCTTCTCGTCTACATCTTAGCAAAAAGCTTTTCCACTCTGTCTGGCAAGGAGAAACTGTGCCAGCACAGAAAACATCTCCCATCGTGTTCTAGAGGCTGCACGGAGGTCTGCCGAGTGTTTTGCAAGAAGAGAAAGAAAGTTGTCCAAAACAGCTTGCAATCGAATGTTCATGTGAATAGAAAAGGCAGGAGAGTGGTCAGGTACTGTTTTCTCTCAGTTGGCAAGCTGCGCACACAATCGCAGTGTTGTACAGCTTGTTTCATCACCTTTGCGAAGTTGCCGCTCTCTCCGGCTCCCGGAGACGTAGAAGCTGCTTCTTCGCGCAAAGACGATTCTGCCGCTCACAGTGCTCTGCGGTGTGCGCCTTCTGCCTAAAGACGCCCGGGAGCGGTGCTTAGCTCTGCAGAGCACCGTACCTTCGTCTTTAGCCTCTCTTCTCGTCTACATCTTAGCAAAAAGCTTTTCCACTCTATCTGGCAAGGAGAAACTGTGCCAGCACAGAAAACATCTCCCATCGTGTTCTAGAGGCTGCACGGAGGTCTGCCGAGTGTTTTGCAAGAAGAGAAAGAAAGTTGTCCAAAAGAGCTTGCAATCGAATGTTCATGTGAATAGAAAAGGCAGGAGAGTGGTCAGGTACTGTTTTCTCTCAGTTGGCAAGCTGCGCACACAATCGCAGTGTTGTACAGCTTGTTTCATCACCTTTGCGAAGCTGCCGCTCTCTCCGGCTCCCGGAGACGAAGAAGCTGCTTCTTCGCGCAAAGACGATTCTGCCGCTCACAGTGCTCTGCGGTGTGCGCCTTCTGCCGAAAGAGGTCCGGGAGCTGTGCTTAGCTCTGCAGAGCACCGTACCTTCGTCTTTAGCCTCTCTTCTCGTCTACATCTTAGCAAAAAGCTTTTCCACTCTGTCTGGCAAGGAGAAACTGTGCCAGCACAGAAAACATCTCCCATCGTGTTCTAGAGGCTGCACGGAGGTCTGCCGAGTGTTTTGCAAGAAGAGAAAGAAAGTTGTCCAAAACAGCTTGCAATCGAATGTTCATGTGAATAGAAAAGGCAGGAGAGTGGTCAGGTACTGTTTTCTCTCAGTTGGCAAGCTGCGCACACAATCGCAGTGTTGTACAGCTTGTTTCATCACCTTTGCGAAGTTGCCGCTCTCTCAGGGTCCCGGAGACGAAGAAGCTGCTTCTTCGCGCAAACAGGATTCTGCCGCTCACAGTGCTCTGCGGTGTGCGCCTTCAGCCGAAAGAGGCCCGGGAGAGGCGCTTAGCTCTGCAGAGCACCGTACATTCGTCTTTAGCCTCTCTTCTCGTCTACATCTTAGCAAAAAGCTTTTCCACTCTGTCTGGCAAGGAGAAACTGTGCCAGCACAAAAAACATCTCCCATCGTGTTCTAGAGGCTGCACGGAGGTCTGCCGAGTGTTTTGCAAGAAGAGAAAGAAAGTTGTCCAAAACAGCTTGCAATCGAATGTTCATGTGAATAGAAAAGGCAGGAGAGTGGTCAGGTACTGTTTTCTCTCAGTTGGCAAGCTGCGCACACAATCGCAGTGTTGTACAGCTTGTTTCATCACCTTTGCGAAGTTGCCGCTCTCTCAGGGTCCCGGAGACGAAGAAGCTGCTTCTTCGCGCAAACACGATTCTGCCGCTCACAGTGCTCTGCGGTGTGCGCCTTCAGCCGAAAGAGGCCCGGGAGCGGCGCTTAGCTCTGCAGAGCACCGTTCCTTCGTCTTTAGCCTCTCTTCTCGTCTACATCTTAGCAAAAAGCTTTTCCACTCTGTCTGGCAAGGAGAAACTGTGCCAGCACAAAAAACATCTCCCATCGTGTTCCAGAGGCTGCACGGAGGTCTGCCGAGTGTTTTGCAAGAAGAGAAAGAAAGTTGTCCAAAACAGCTTGCAATCGAATGTTCATGTGAATAGAAAAGGCAGGAGAGTGGTCAGGTACTGTTTTCTCTCACTTGGCAAGCTGCGCACACAATCGCAGTGTTGTACAGCTTGTTTCATCACCTTTGCGAAGCTGCCGCTCTCTCCGGCTCCCGGAGACGAAGAATCTGCTTCTTCGCGCAAAGACGATTCTGCCGCTCACTGTGCTCTGAGGTGTGCGCCTTCTGCCGAAAGAGGTCCGGGAGAGGTGCTTAGCTCTGCAGAGCACCGTACCTTCGTCTTTAGCCTCTCTTCTCGTCTACATCTTAGCAAAAAGCTTTTCCACTCTGTCTGGCAAGGAGAAACTGTGCCAGCACAGAAAACATCTCCCATCGTGTTCTAGAGGCTGCACGGAGGTCTGCCGAGTGTTTTGCAAGAAGAGAAAGAAAGTTGTCCAAAACAGCTTGCAATCGAATGTTCACGTGATTAGAAAATGCAGGAGAGTGGTCGGGTACTGTTTTCTCTCAGTTGGCAAGCTGCGCACACAATCGCAGTGTTGTACAGCTTGTTTCATCACCTTTGCGATGTTGCCGCTCTCTCCGGCTCCCGGAGACGAAGAAGCTGCTTCTTCGCGCAAAGACGATTCTGCCGCTCACAGTGCTCTGCGGTGTGCGCCTTCTGCCAAAAGAGGCCAGGGAGCGGTGCTTAGCTCTGCAGAGCACCGTACCTTCGTCTTTAGCCTCTCTTCTCGTCTACATCTTAGCAAAAAGCTTTTCCACTCTGTCTGGCAAGGAGAAACTTTGCCAGCACAGAAAACATCTCCCATCGTGTTCTAGAGGCTGCACGGAGGTCTGCAGAGTGTTTTGCAAGCAGTGAAAGAAAGTTGTCCAAAACAACTTGCAATCGAATGTTCATGTGAGTAGAAAAGGCAGGAGAGTGGTCAGGTACTGTTTTCTCTCAGTTGGCAAGCTGCGCACACAATCGCAGTGTTGTACAGCTTGTTTCATCACCTTTGCGAAGCTGCCGCTCTCTCCGGCTCCCGGAGACGAAGAAGCTGCTTCTTCGCGCAAAGACGATTCTGCCGCTCACATTGCTCTGCGGTGTGCGCCTTCTGCCGAAAGAGGCCCGGGAGCGGTGCTTAGCTCTGCAGAGCACCGTACCTTCGTCTTTAGCCTCTCTTCTCGTCTACATCTTAGCAAAAAGCTTTTCCACTCTGTCTGGCAAGGAGAAACTGTGCCAGCACAGAAAACATCTCCCATCGTGTTCTAGTGGCTGCACGGAGGTCTGTCGAGTGTTTTGCAAGAAGAGCAAAAAAGTTGTCCAAAACAGCTTCCCATCGAATGTTCATGTGAATAGAAAAGGCAGGAGAGTGGTCAGGTACTGTTTTCTCTCAGTTGGCAAGCTGCGCACACAATCGCAGTGTTGTACAGCTTGTTTCATCACCTTTGCGAAGCTGCCGCTCTCTCCGGCTCCCGGAGACGAAGAAGCTGCTTCTTCGCGCAAAGACGATTCTGCCGCTCACAGTGCTCTGCGGTGTGCGCCCTCTGCCAAAAGAGGCCCGGGAGCGGTGCTTAGCTCTGCAGAGCACCGTACCTTCGTCTTTAGCCTCTCTTCTCGTCTACATCTTAGCAAAATGCTTTTCCATTCTGTCTGGCAAGGAGAAACTGTGCCAGCACAGAAAATATCTCCCATCGTGTTCTAGAATCTGCACGGAGGTCTGCCGAGTGTTTTGCAAGAAGAGAAAGAAAGTTGTCCAAAACAGCTTGCAATCGAATGTTCATGTGAATAGAAAAGGCAGGAGAGTGGTCAGGTACTGTTTTTTCTCAGTTGGCAAGCTGCGCACACAATCGCAGTGTTGTACAGCTTGTTTCATCACCTTTGCGAAGGTGCCGCTCTCTCCAGCTCCCGGAGACGAAGAAACTGCTTCTTCGTGCAAAGACGATTCTGCCACTCACAGTGCTCTGCGGTGTGCGCCTTCTGCCGAAAGAGGTCCGGGAGAGGTGCTTAGCTCTGCAGTACACCGTACCTTCGTCTTTAGCCTCTCTTCTCGTCTACATCTTAGCAAAAAGCTTTTCCACTCTGTCTGGCAAGGAGAAACTGTGCCAGCACAGAAAACATCTCCCATCGTGTTCTAGAGGCTGCACGGAGGTCTGCCGAGTGTTTTGCTAGAAGAGAAAGAAAGTTGTCCAAAGCAGCTTGCAATCGAATGTTCATGTGAATAGAAAAGGCAGGAGAGTGGTCAGGTACTGTTTTCTCTCAGTTGGCAAGCTGCGCACACAATCGCAGTGTTGTACAGCTTGTTTCATCACCTTTGCGAAGCTGCCGCTCTCTCCGGCTCCCGGAGACGAAGAAGCTGCTTCTTCGCGCATAGACGATTCTGCCGCTCACTGTGCTCTGCGGTGTGCGCCTTCTGCCGAAAGAGGTCCGGGACCGGTGCTTAGCTCTGCAGAGCACCGTACCTTCGTCTTTAGCCTCTCTTCTCGTCTACATCTTAGCAAAAAGCTTTCCAATCTGTCTGGCAAGGAGAAACTGTGCCGGCACAGAAAACATCTCCCATCGTGTTCTAGAGGCTGCACGGAGATCTGCCGAGTGTTTTGCAAGAAGAGAAAGAAAGTTGTCCAAAACAGCTTGCAATCGAATATTCATGTGAATAGAAAAGGCAAGAGAGTGGTCAGGTACTGTTTTCTCTCAGTTGGCATGCTGCGCACACAATCGCAGTGTTGTACAGCTTGTTTCATCACCTTTGCGAAGCTGCCGCTCTCTCCGGCTCCCGGAGACGAAGAAGCTGCTTCTTCGCGCAAAGACGATTCTGCCGCTCACAGTGCTCTGCGGTGTGCGCCTTCTGCCGAAAGAGGTCCGGGAGCGGTGCTTAGCTCTGCAGTGCACCGTACCTTCGTCTTTAGCCTCTCTTCTCGTCTACATCTTAGCAAAAAGCTTTTCCACTCTGTCTGGCAAGGAGAAACTGTGCCAGCACAAAAAACATCTCCCATCGTGTTCTAGAGGCTGCACGGAGGTCTGCCGAGTGTTTTGCAAGAAGAGAAAGAAAGTTGTCCAAAACAGCTTGCAATCGAATGTTGATGTGATTACAAAAGGCAGGAGAGTGGTCAGGTACTGTTTTCTCTCAGTTGGCAAGCTGCGCACACAATCGCAGTGGTGTACAGCTTGTTTCATCACCTTTGCGAAGTTGCCGCTCTCTCCGGCTCCCGGAGACGAAGAAGCTGCTTCTTCGCGCAAAGACGATTCTGCCGCTCATAGTGCTCTGCGGTGTGCGCCTTCTGCCGAAAGCCGCCCGGGCGCGGTTCTTAGCTCTGCAGAGCACCGTACCTTCGTCTTTAGCCTCTCTTCTCGTCTACATCTTAGCAAAAAGCTTTTCCACTCTCTCTGGCAAGGAGAAACTGTGCCAGCACAGAAAACATCTCCCATCGTGTTCTAGAGGCTGCACGGAAGTCTGCCGACTATTTTGCAAGAAGAGAAAGAAAGTTGTCCAAAACAGCTTGCAATCGAATGTTCATGTGAATAGAAAAGGCAGAAGAGTGGTCAGGTACTGTTTTCTCTCAGTTGGCAAGCTGCGCACACAATCGCAGTGTTGTACAGCTTGTTTCATCACCTTTGCGAAGTTGCCGCTCTCTCCGGCTCCCGGAGACGAAGAAGCTGCTTCTTCGCGCAAAGATGATTCTGCCGCTCACAGTGCTCTGCGGTGTGCGCCTTCTGCCGAAAGAGGTCCGGGAGCGGTGCTTAGCTCTGCAGAGCACCGTACCTTCGTCTTTAGCCTCTCTTCTCGTCTACATCTTAGCAAAAAGCTTTTCCACTCTGTCTGGCAAGGAGAAAATGTGCCAGCACAGAAAACATCTCCCATCGTGTTCTAGAGGCTGCACGGAGGTCTGCCGAGTATTTTGCAAGAAGAGCAAGAAAGTTGTCCAAAACAGCTTGCAATCGAATGTTCATGTGAATAGAAAAGGCAGGAGAGTGGTCAGGTACTGTTTTCTCTCAGTTGGCAAGCTGCGCACACATTCGCAGTGTTGTACAGCTTGTTTCATCACCTTTGCGAAGCTGCCGCTCTCTCCGGCTCCCGGAGACGAAGAAGCTGCTTCTTCGCGCAAAGACGATTCTGCCGCTCACAGTGCTCTGCGGTGTGCGCCTTCTGCCGAAAGAGGTCCGGGAGCGGTGCTTAGCTCTGCAGAGCACCGTACCTTCGTCTTTAGCCTCTCTTCTCGTCTACATCTTAGCAAAAAGCTTTTCCACTCTGTCTGGCAAGGAGAAACTGTGCCAGCACAAAAAACATCTCCCATCGTGTTCCAGAGGCTGCACGGAGGTCTGCCGAGTGTTTTGCAAGAAGAGAAAGAAAGTTGTCCAAAACAGCTTGCAATCGAATGTTCATGTGAATAGAAAAGGCAGGAGAGTGGTCAGGTACTGTTTTCTCTCACTTGGCAAGCTGCGCACACAATCGCAGTGTTGTACAGCTTGTTTCATCACCTTTGCGAAGTTGCCGCTCTCTCCGGCTCCCGGAGACGAAGAATCATCTTCTTCGCGCTAAGACGATTCTGCCGCTCACAGTGCTCTGCGGTGTGCGCCTTGTGACGAAAGAAGTCCGGGAGAGGTGCTTAGCTCTGCAGAGCACCGTACCTTCGTCTTTAGCCTCTCTTCTCGTCTACATCTTAGCAAAAAGCTTTTCCACTCTGTCTGGCAAGGAGAAACTGTGCCAGCACAGAAAACATCTCCCATCGTGTTCTAGAGGCTGCACGGAGGTCTGCAGAGTGTTTTGCAAGCAGTGAAAGAAAGTTGTCCAAAACAACTTGCAATCGAATGTTCATGTGAGTAGAAAAGGCAGGAGAGTGGTCAGGTACTGTTTTCTCTCAGTTGGCAAGCTGCGCACACAATCGCAGTGTTGTAGAGCTTGTTTCATCACCTTTGCGAAGCTGCCGCTCTCTCCGGCTCCCGGAGACGAAGAAGCTGCTTCTTCGCGCAAAGACGATTCTGCCGCTCACAGTGCTCTGCGGTGTGCGGCTTCTGCCGAAAGAGGCCCGGGAGCGGTGCTTAGCTCTGCAGAGCACCGTACCTTCGTCTTTAGCCTCTCTTCTCGTCTACATCTTAGCAAAAAGCTTTTCCACTCTGTCTGGCAAGGAGAAACTGTGCCAGCACAGAAAACATCTCCCATCGTGTTCTAGAGGCTGCACGGAGTTCTGCCGAGTGTTTTGCAAGAAGAGCAAAAAAGTTGTCCAAAACAGCTTCCCATCGAATGTTCATGTGATTACAAAAGGCAGGAGAGTGGTCAGGTACTGTTTTCTCTCAGTTGGCAAGCTGCGCACACAATCGCAGTGTTGTACAGCTTGTTTCATCACCTTTGCGAAGCTGCCCCTCTCTCCGGCTCCCGGAGACGTAGAAGCTGCTTCTTCGCGCAAAGACGATTCTGCCGCTCACAGTGCTCTGCGGTGTGCGGCTTCTGGCGAAAGAGGCTCGGGAGCTGTGCTTAGCTCTGCAGAGCACCGTACCTTCGTCTTTAGCCTCTCTTCTCGTCTACATCTTAGCAAAAAGCTTTTCCACTCTGTCTGGCAAGGAGAAACTGTGCCAGCACAGAAAACATCTCCCATCGTGTTCTAGAGGCTGCACGGAGGTCTGCCGAGTGTTTTGCAAGAAGAGCAAAAAAGTTGTCCAAAACAGCTTGCAATCGAATGTTCATGTGAATAGAAGAGGCAGGAGAGTGGTCAGGTACTGTTTTCTCTCAGTTGGCAAGCTGCGCACACAATCGCAGTGTTGTACAGCTTGTTTCATCACCTTTGCGAAGCTGCCGCTCTCTCCGGCTCCCGGAGACGAAGAAGCTGCTTCTTCGCGCAAAGACGATTCTGCCGCTCACAGTGCTCTGCGGTGTGCGCCTTCTGCCGAAAGAGGCCCGGGAGCTGTGCTTAGCTCTGCAGAGTACCGTACCTTCGTCTTTAGCCTCTCTTCTCGTCTACATCTTAGCAAAAAGCTTTTCCACTCTGTCTGGCAAGGAGAAACTGTGCCAGCACAGAAAACATCTCCCATCATGTTCTAGAGGCTGCACGGAGGTCTGCCGAGTGTTTTGCAAGAAGAGCAAGAAAGTTGTCCAAAACAGCTTGCAATCGAATGTTCATGTGAATAGAAAAGGCAGGAGAGTGGTCAGGTACTGTTTTCTCTCAGTTGGCAAGCTGCGCACACAATCGCAGTGTTGTACAGCTTGTTTCATCACCTTTGCGAAGTTGCCGCTCTCTCCGGCTCCCGGAGACGAAGAAGCTGCTTCTTCGCGCAAAGACGATTCTGCCGCTCACAGTGCTCTGCGGTGTGCGCCTTCTGCCAAAAGAGGTCCGGGAGCGGTGCTTAGCTCTGCAGAGCACCGTACCTTCGTCTTTAGCCTCTCTTCTCGTCTACATCTTAGCAAAAAGCTTTTCCACTCTGTCTGGCAAGGAGAAACTGTGCCAGCACAGAAAACATCTCCCATCGTGTTCTAGAGGCTGCACGGAGGTCTGCCGAGTGTTTTGCAAGAAGAGAAAGAAAGTTGTCCAAAACAGCTTGCAATCGAATGTTCATGTGAATAGAAAAGGCAGGAGAGTGGTCAGGTACTGTTTTCTCTCAGGTGGCAAGCTGCGCACACAATCGCAGTGTTGTACAGCTTGTTTCATCACCTTTGCGAAGCTGCCGCTCTCTCCGGCTCCCGGAGACGAAGAACCTGCTTCTTCGCGCAAAGACGATTCTGCCGCTCACAGTGCTCTGCGGTGTGCGGCTTCTGCCGAAAGAGGCCCGGGAGCGGTGCTTAGCTCTGCAGAGCACCATACCTTCATCTTTAGCCTCTCTTCTCGTCTACATCTTAGCAAAAAGCTTTTCCACTCTGTCTGGCAAGGAGAAACTGTGCCAGCACAGAAAACATCTCCTATCGTGTTCTAGAGGCTGCACGGAGGTCTGCCGAGTGTTTTGCAAGAAGAGAAAAAAAGTTGTCCAAAACAGCTTGCAATCGAATGTTCATGTGAATAGAAAAGGCAGGAGAGTGGTCAGGTACTGTTTTCTCTCAGTTGGCAAGCTGCGCACACAATCGCAGTGTTGTACAGCTTGTTTCATCACCTTTGCGAAACTGCCGCTCTCTCCCGCTCCCGGAGACGAAGAAGCTGCTTCTTCGCGCAAAGACGATTCTGCCGCTCACAGTGCTCTGCGGTGTGCGCCTTCTGCCGAAAGAGGTCCGGGAGCGGTGCTTAGATCTGCAGAGCACCGTACCTTCGTCTTTAGCCTCTCTTCTCGTCTACATCTTAGCAAAAAGCTTTTCCACTCTGTCTGGAGAGGAGAAACTGTGCCAGCACAGAAAACATCTCCCATCGTGTTCTAGAGGCTGCACGGAGGTCTGCCGAGTGTTTTGCAAGAAGAGCAAGAAAGTTGTCCAAAACAGCTTGCAATCGAATGTTCATGTGAATAGAAAAGGCAGGAGAGTGGTCAGGTACTGTTTTCTCTCAGTTGGCAAGCTGCGCACACATTCGCAGTGTTGTACAGCTTGTTTCATCCCCTTTGCGAAGCTGCCGCTCTCTCCGGCTCCCGGAGACGAAGAAGCTGCTTCTTCGCGCAAAGACGATTCTGCCGCTCACAGTGCTCTGCGGTGTGCGCCTTCTGCCGAAAGAGGTCCGGGAGCGGTGCTTAGCTCTGCAGAGCACCGTACCTTCGTCTTTAGCCTCTCTTCTCATCTACATCTTAGCAAAATGCTTTTCCACTCTGTCTGGCAAGAAGAAATTTACCAGCACAGAAAACATCTCCCATCGTGTTCTAGAGGCTGCACGGAGGTCTGCCGAGTGTTTTGCAAGAAGAGAAAGAAAGTTGTCCAAAACAGCTTGCAATCGAATGTTCATGTGAATAGAAAAGGCAGGAGAGTGGTCAGGTACTGTTTTCTCTCAGTTGGCAAGGTGCACACACAATCGCAGTGTTGTACAGCTTGTTTCATCACCTTTGCGAAGTTGCCGCTCTCTCCGGCTCCCGGAGACGAAGAAGCTATTTCTTCGCGCAAAGACGATTCTGCCGCTCACAGTGCTCTGCGGTGTGCGCCTTCTGCCGAAAGAGGCCCGGGAGCTGTGCGTAGCTCTCCAGAGCACCGTACCTTCGTCTTTAGCCTCTCTTCTCGTCTACATCTTAGCAAAAAGCTTTTCCACTCTGTCTGGCAAGGAGAAACTTTGCCAGCACAGAAAACATCTCCCATCGTGTTCTAGAGGCTGCACGGAGGTCTGCCAAGTATTTTGCAAGAAGAGAAAGAAAGTTGTCCAAAACAGCTTGCAATCGAATGTTCATGTGAATAGAAAAGGCAGGAGAGTGGTCAGGTACTGTTTTCTCTCAGTTGGCAAGCTGCGCACACAATCGCAGTGTTGTACAGCTTGTTTCATCACCTTTGCGAAGTTGCCGCTCTCTCCGGCTCCCGGAGACGAAGAAGCTGCTTCTTCGCGCAAAGACGATTCTGCCGCTCACAGTGCTCTGCGGTGTGCGCCTTCTGCCAAAAGAGGTCCGGGAGCGGTGCTTAGCTCTGCAGAGCACCGTACCTTCGTCTTTAGCCTCTCTTCTCGTCTACATCTTAGCAAAAAGCTTTTCCACTCTGTCTGGCAAGGAGAAACTGTGCCAGCACAGAAAACATCTCCCATCGTGTTCTAGAGGCTGCACGGAGGTCTGCCGAGTGTTTTGCAAGAAGAGAAAGAAAGTTGTCCAAAACAGCTTGCAATCGAATGTTCATGTGAATAGAAAAGGCAGGAGAGTGGTCAGGTACTGTTTTCTCTCAGGTGGCAAGCTGCGCACACAATCGCAGTGTTGTACAGCTTGTTTCATCACCTTTGCGAAGCTGCCGCTCTCTCCGGCTCCCGGAGACGAAGAACCTGCTTCTTCGCGCAAAGACGATTCTGCCGCTCACAGTGCTCTGCGGTGTGCGGCTTCTGCCGAAAGAGGCCCGGGAGCGGTGCTTAGCTCTGCAGAGCACCATACCTTCATCTTTAGCCTCTCTTCTCGTCTACATCTTAGCAAAAAGCTTTTCCACTCTGTCTGGCAAGGAGAAACTGTGCCAGCACAGAAAACATCTCCTATCGTGTTCTAGAGGCTGCACGGAGGTCTGCCGAGTGTTTTGCAAGAAGAGAAAAAAAGTTGTCCAAAACAGCTTGCAATCGAATGTTCATGTGAATAGAAAAGGCAGGAGAGTGGTCAGGTACTGTTTTCTCTCAGTTGGCAAGCTGCGCACACAATCGCAGTGTTGTACAGCTTGTTTCATCACCTTTGCGAAACTGCCGCTCTCTCCCGCTCCCGGAGACGAAGAAGCTGCTTCTTCGCGCAAAGACGATTCTGCCGCTCACAGTGCTCTGCGGTGTGCGCCTTCTGCCGAAAGAGGTCCGGGAGCGGTGCTTAGATCTGCAGAGCACCGTACCTTCGTCTTTAGCCTCTCTTCTCGTCTACATCTTAGCAAAAAGCTTTTCCACTCTGTCTGGAGAGGAGAAACTGTGCCAGCACAGAAAACATCTCCCATCGTGTTCTAGAGGCTGCACGGAGGTCTGCCGAGTGTTTTGCAAGAAGAGCAAGAAAGTTGTCCAAAACAGCTTGCAATCGAATGTTCATGTGAATAGAAAAGGCAGGAGAGTGGTCAGGTACTGTTTTCTCTCAGTTGGCAAGCTGCGCACACATTCGCAGTGTTGTACAGCTTGTTTCATCCCCTTTGCGAAGCTGCCGCTCTCTCCGGCTCCCGGAGACGAAGAAGCTGCTTCTTCGCGCAAAGACGATTCTGCCGCTCACAGTGCTCTGCGGTGTGCGCCTTCTGCCGAAAGAGGTCCGGGAGCGGTGCTTAGCTCTGCAGAGCACCGTACCTTCGTCTTTAGCCTCTCTTCTCATCTACATCTTAGCAAAATGCTTTTCCACTCTGTCTGGCAAGAAGAAATTTACCAGCACAGAAAACATCTCCCATCGTGTTCTAGAGGCTGCACGGAGGTCTGCCGAGTGTTTTGCAAGAAGAGAAAGAAAGTTGTCCAAAACAGCTTGCAATCGAATGTTCATGTGAATAGAAAAGGCAGGAGAGTGGTCAGGTACTGTTTTCTCTCAGTTGGCAAGGTGCACACACAATCGCAGTGTTGTACAGCTTGTTTCATCACCTTTGCGAAGTTGCCGCTCTCTCCGGCTCCCGGAGACGAAGAAGCTATTTCTTCGCGCAAAGACGATTCTGCCGCTCACAGTGCTCTGCGGTGTGCGCCTTCTGCCGAAAGAGGCCCGGGAGCTGTGCGTAGCTCTCCAGAGCACCGTACCTTCGTCTTTAGCCTCTCTTCTCGTCTACATCTTAGCAAAAAGCTTTTCCACTCTGTCTGGCAAGGAGAAACTTTGCCAGCACAGAAAACATCTCCCATCGTGTTCTAGAGGCTGCACGGAGGTCTGCCAAGTATTTTGCAAGAAGAGAAAGAAAGTTGTCCAAAACAGCTTGCAATCGAATGTTCATGTGAATAGAAAAGGCAGGAGAGTGGTCAGGTACTGTTTTCTCTCAGTTGGCAAGCTGCGCACACAATCGCAGTGTTGTACAGCTTGTTTCATCACCTTTGCGAAGCTGCCGCTCTCTCCGGCTCCCGGAGACGAAGAAGCTGCTTCTTCGCGCAAAGACGATTCTGCCGCTCACAGTGCTCTGCGGTGTGCGCCTTCTGCCGAAAGAGGCCCGGGAGCTGTGCTTAGCTCTGCAGAGCACCGTACCTTCTTCTTTAGGCTCTCTTCTCGTCTACATCTTAGCAAAAAGCTTTTCCACTCTGTCTGGCAAGGAGAAACTGTGCCAGCACAGAAAACATCTCCCATCGTGTTCTAGAGGCTGCACGGAGGTCTGCCGAGTGTTTTGCAAGAAGAGCAAGAAAGTTGTCCAAAACAGCTTGCAATCGAATGTTCATGTGAATAGAAAAGGCAGGAGAGTGGTCAGGTACTGTTTTCTCTCAGTTGGCAAGCTGCGCACACAATCGCAGTGTTGTACAGCTTGTTTCATCACCTTTGCGAAGGTGCCGCTCTCTCCGACTCCCGGAGACGAAGAAGCTGCTTCTTCGCGCAAAGACGATTCTGCCGCTCACAGTGCTCTGCGGTGTGCGCCTTCTGCCGAAAGAGGTCCGGGAGCTGTGCTTAGCTCTGCAGAGCACCGTACATTCGTCTTTAGGCTCTCTTCTCGTCTACATCTTAGCAAAAAGCTTTTCCACTCTGTCTGGCAAGGAGAAACTGTGCCAGCACAGAAAACATCTCCCATCGTGTTCTAGAGGATGCACGGAGGTCTGCCGAGTGTTTTGCAAGAAGAGCACGAAAGTTGTCCAAAACAGCTTGCAATCGAATATTCATGTGAATAGAAAAGGCAGGAGAGTGGTCAGGTACTGTTTTCTCTCAGTTGGCAAGCTGCGCACACAATCGCAGTGTTGTACCGCTTGTTTCATCACCTTTGCGAAGCTGCCGCTCTCTCCGGCTCCCGGAGACGAAGAAGCTGCTTCTTCGCGCAAAGACGATTCTGCCGCTCACAGTGCTCTGCGGTGTGCGCCTTCTGCCGAAAGAGGCCCGGGAGCTGTGCTTAGCTCTGCAGAGCACCGTACCTTCGTCTTTAGCCTCTCTTCTCGTCTACATCTTAGCAAAAAGCTTTTCCACTCTGTCTGGCAAGGAGAAACTGTGCCAGCACAGAAAACATCTCCCATCGTGTTCTAGAGGCTGCACGGATGTCTGCCGAGTGTTTTGCAAGAAGAGCAAGAAAGTTGTCCAAAACAGCTTCCCATCGAATGTTCATGTGAATAGAAAAGGCAGGAGTGTGGTCAGGTACTGTTTTCTCTCACTTGGCAAGCTGCGCACACAATCGCAGTGTTGTACAGCTTGTTTCATCCCCATTGCGAAGTTGCCGCTCTCTCCGGCTCCCGGAGACGAAGAAGCTGCTTCTTCGCGCAAAGACGATTCTGCCGCTCACAGTGCTCTGCGGTGTGCGCCTTCTGCCGAAAGAGGTCCGGGAGCGGTGCTTAGCTCTGCAGAGCACCGTACCCTCTTCTTTAGCCTCTCTTCTCGTCTACATCTTAGCAAAAACCTTTTCCACTCTGTATGGCAAGGAGAAACTGTGCCAGCACAGAAAACATCTCCCATCGTGTTCTAGAGGCTGCACGGAGGTCTGCCGAGTGTTTTGCAAGAAGAGAAAGAACGTTGTCCAAAACAGCTTGCAATCGAATGTTCATGTGAATAGAAAAGGCAGGAGAGTGGTCAGGTACTGTTTTCTCTCAGTTGGCAAGCTGCGCACACAATCGCAGTGTTGTACAGCTTGTTTCATCACCTTTGCGAAGTTGCCACTCTCTCCGGCTCCCGGAGACGAAGAAGCTGCTTCTTCGCGCAAAGACGATTCTGCCGCTCACAGTGCTCTGCGGTGTGCGCCCTCTGCCAAAAGAGGCCCGGGAGCGGTGCTTAGCACTGCAGAGCACCGTACCTTCGTCTTTAGCCTCTCTTCTCGTCTACATCTTAGCAAAATGCTTTTCCATTCTGTCTGGCAAGGAGAAACTGTGCCAGCACAGAAAATATCTCCCATCGTGTTCTAGAAGCTGCACGGAGGTCTGCCGAGTGTTTTGCAAGAAGAGAAAGAAAGTTGTCCAAAACAGCTTGCCATCGAATGTTCATGTGAATAGAAAAGGCAGGAGAGTGGTCAGGTACTGTTTTCTCTCAGTTGGCAAGCTGCGCACACAATCGCAGTGTTGTACAGCTTGTTTCATCACCTTTGCGAAGCTGCCGCTCTCTCCGGCTCCCGGAGACGAAGAAGCTGCTTCTTCACGCAAAGACGATTCTGCCGCTCACAGTGCTCTGCGGTGTGCGCCTTCTGCCGAAAGAGGTCCGGGAGCGGTGCTTAGCTCTGCAGAGCACCGTACCTTAGTCTTTAGCCTCTCTTCTCGTCTACATCTTAGCAAAAAGCTTTTCCACTCTGTCTGGCAAGGAGAAACTGTGCCAGCACAGAAAACATCTCCCATCGTGTTCTAGAGGCTGCACGGAGGTCTGCCGACTGTTTTGCAAGAAGAGAAAGAAAGTTGTCCAAAACAGCTTGCAATCGAATGTTCATGTGAATAGAAAAGGCAGGAGAGTGGTCAGGTACTGTTTTCTCTCAGGTGGCAAGCTGCGCACACAATCGCAGTGTTGTACAGCTTGTTTCATCACCTTTGCGAAGTTGCCGCTCTCTCCGGCTCCCGGAGACGAAGAAGCTGCTTCTTCGCGCAAAGACGATTCTGCCGCTCACAGTGCTCTGCGGTGTGCGCCTTCTGCGGAAAGAGGTCCGGGAGCTGTGCTTAGCTCTGCAGAGCACCGTACCTTCGTCTTTAGCCTCTCTTCTCGTCTACATCTTAGCAAAAAGCTTTTGCACTGTGTCTGGCAAGGAGAAACTTTGCCAGCACAGAAAACATCTCCCATCGTGTTCTAGAGGCTGCACGGAGGTCTGCCGAGTGTTTTGCAAGAAGAGAAAGAAAGTTGTCCAAAACAGCTTGCAATCGAATGTTCACGTGATTAGAAAATGCATAAGAGTGGTCAGGTACTGTTTTCTCTCAGTTGGCAAGCTGCGCACACAATCGCAGTGTTGTACAGCTTGTTTCATCACCTTTGCGAAGTTGCCGCTCTCTCCGGCTCCCGGAGACGAAGAATCTGCTTCTTCGCGCAAAGAAGATTCTGCCGCTCACAGTGCTCTGCGGTGTGCGCCTTCTGCCAAAAGAGGCCAGGGAGCGGTGCTTAGCTCTGCAGAGCACCGTACCTTCGTCTTTAGCCTCTCTTCTCGTCTACATCTTAGCAAAAAGCTTTTCCACTCTGTCTGGCAAGGAGAAACTTTGCCAGCACAGAAAACATCTCCCATCGTGTTCTAGAGGCTGCACGGATGTCTGCCGAGTATTTTGCAAGAAGAGAAAGAAAGTTGTCCAAAACAATTTGCAATCGAATGTTCATGTGAGTAGAAAAGGCAGGAGAGTGGTCAGGTACTGTTTTCTCTCAGTTGGCAAGCTGCGCACACAATCGCAGTGTTGTACAGCTTGTTTCATCACCTTTGCGAAGCTGCCGCTCTCTCCGGCTCCCGGAGACGAAGAAGCTGCTTCTTCGCGCAAAGACGATTCTGCCGCTCACAGTGCTCTGCGGTGTGCGCCTTCTGCCGAAACACGCCCGGGAGCGGTGCTTAGCTCTGCAGAGCACCGTACCTTCGTCTTTAGCCTCTCTTCTCGTCTACATCTTAGAAAATGCTTTTCCACTCTGTCTGGCAAGGAGAAACTTTGCCAGCACAGAAAACATCTCCCATCGTGTTCTAGAGGCTGCACGGAGGTCTGCCGAGTGTTTTGCAAGAAGAGAAAGAAAGTTGTCCAAAAGCGCTTGCAATCGAATGTTCATGTGAATAGAAAAGGCAGGAGAGTGGTCAGGTACTGTTTTCTCTCAGTTGGCAAGCTGCACACACAATCGCAGTGTTGTACAGCTTGTTTCATCACCTTTGCAAAGTTGCCGCTCTCTCCGGCTCCCGGAGACGAAGAAGCTGCTTCTTCGCGCAAAGACGATTCTGCCGCTCACAGTGCTCTGCGGTGTGCGCCTTCTGCCAAAAGAGGTCCGGGAGGGGTGCTTAGCTCTGCAGAGCACCGTACCTTCGTCTTTAGCCTCTCTTCTCGTCTACATCTTAGCAAAAAGCTTTTCCACTCTGTCTGGCAAGGAGAAACTGTGCCAGCACAGAAAACATCTCCCATCGTGTTCTAGAGGCTGCACGGAGGTCTGCCGAGTGTTTTGCAAGAAGAGAAAGAAAGTTGTCCAAAACAGATTGCAATCGAATGTTCATGTGAATAGAAAAGGCAGGAGAGTGGTCAGGTACTGTTTTCTCTCAGTTGGCAAGCTGCGCACACAATCGCAGTGTTGTACAGCTTGTTTCATCACCTTTGCGAAGTTGCCGCTCTCTCTGTCTCCCGGAGACGAAGAAGCTGCTTCTTCGCGCAAAGACGATTCTGCCGCTCACAGTGCTCTGCGGTGTGCGCCTTCTGCCGAAAGAGGCCCGGGAGCGGTGCTTAGCTCTGCAGAGCACCGTACCTTCGTCTTTAGCCTCTCTTCTCGTCTACATCTTAGCAAAAAGCTTTTCCACTCTGTCTTGCACGGAGAAACTGTGCCAGCACAAAAAACATCTCCCATCGTGTTCTAGAGGCTGCACGGAGGTCTGCCGAGTGTTTTGCAAGAAGAGAAAGAAAGTTGTCCAAAACAGCTTGCAATCGAATGTTGATTTGATTACAAAAGGCAGGAGAGTGGTCAGGTACTGTTTTCTCTCAGTTGGGAAGCTGCGCACACAATCGCAGTGTTGTACAGCTTGTTTCATCACCTTTGCGAAGTTGCCGCTCTCTCCGGCTCCCGGAGACGAAGAAGCTGCTTCTTCGCGTAAAGACGATTCTGCCGCTCATAGTGCTCTGCGGTGTGCGCCTTGTGCCGAAAGCCGCCCGGGAGCTGTGCTTAACACTGCAGAGCACCGTACCTTCGTCTTTAGCCTCTCTTCTCGTCTACATCTTAGCAAAAAGCTTTTCCACTCTGTCTGGCAAGGAGAAACTGTGCCAGCACAGAAAACATCTCCCATCGTGTTCTAGAGGCTGCACGGAGGTCTGCCGAGTGTTTTGCAAGAAGAGAAAGAAAGTTGTCCAAAAGCGCTTGCAATCGAATGTTCATGTGAATAGAAAAGGCAGGAGAGTGGTCAGGTACTGTTTTCTCTCAGTTGGCAAGCTGCACACACAATCGCAGTGTTGTACAGCTTGTTTCATCACCTTTGCGAAGTTGCCGCTCTCTCCGGCTCCCGGAGACGAAGAAGCTGCTTCTTCGCGCAAAGACGATTCTGCCGCTCACAGTGCTCTGCGGTGTGCGCCTTCTGCCGGAAGAGGTCCGGGAGCTGTGCTTAGCTCTGCAGTGCACCGTACCTTCGTCTTTAGCCTCTCTTCTCGTCTACATCTTAGCAAAAAGCTTTTCCACTCTGTCTGGCAAGGAGAAACTGTGCCGGCACAGAAAACATCTCCCATCGTGTTCTAGAGGCTGCACGGAGGTCTGCCGAGTGTTTTGCAAGAAGAGAAAGAAAGTTGTCCAAAACAGCTTGCAATCGAATGTTCATGTGAATAGAAAACGCAGGAGAGTGGTCAGGTACTGTTTTCTCTCAGTTGGCAAGCTGCGCACACAATCGCAGTGTTGTACAGCTTGTTTCATCACCTTTGCGAAGTTGCCGCTCTCTCCGGCTCCCGGAGACGAAGAAGCTGCTTCTTCGCGCAAAGACGATTCTGCCGCTCACAGTGCTCTGCAGTGTGCGCCTTCTGCCGAAAGAGGTCCGGGAGCGGTGCTTAGCTCTGCAGAGCACCGTACCTTCGTCTTTAGCCTCTCTTCTCGTCTACATCTTAGCAAAAAGATTTTCCAATCTGTCTGGCAAGGAGAAACTGTGCCGGCACAGAAAACATCTCCCATCGTGTTCTAGAGGCTGCACGGAGGTCTGCCGAGTGTTTTGCAAGAAGAGAAAGAAAGTTGTCCAAAACAGCTTGCAATCGAATGTTCATGTGAATAGAAAAGGCAGGAGAGTGGTCAGGTACTGTTTTCTCTCAGTTGGCATGCTGCGCACACAATCGCAGTGTTGTACAGCTTGTTTCATCACCTTTGCGAAGCTGCCGCTCTCTCCGGCTCCCGGAGACGAAGAAGCTGCTTCTTCGCGCAAAGACGATTCTGCCGCTCACTGTGCTCTGCGGTGTGCGCCTTCTGCCGAAAGAGGTCCGGGAGCGGTGCTTAGCTCTGCTGTGCACCGTACCTTCGTCTTTAGCCTCTCTTCTCGTCTACATCTTAGCAAAAAGCTTTTCCACTCTGTCTGGCAAGGAGAAACTGTGCCAGCACAAAAAACATCTCCCATCGTGTTCTAGAGGCTGCACGGAGGTCTGCCGAGTGTTTTGCAAGAAGAGAAAGAAAGTTGTCCAAAACAGCTTGCAATCGAATGTTCATGTGAATAGAAAAGGCAGGAGAGTGGTCAGGTACTGTTTTCTCTCATTTGGCAAGCTGCGCACACAATCGCAGTGTTGTACAGCTTGTTTCATCACCTTTGCGAAGTTGCCGCTCTCTCCGGCTCCCGGAGACGAAGAAGCTGCTTCTTCGCGCAAAGACGATTCTGCCGCTAAATGTGCTCTGCGGTGTGCGCCTTCTGCCGAAAGCCGCCCGGGAGCGGTGCTTACACTGCAGAGCACCGTACCTTCGTCTTTAGCCTCTCTTCTCGTCTACATCTTAGCAAAAATCTTTTCCACTCTGTCTGGCAAGGAGAAACTGTGCCAGCACAGAAAACATCTCCCATCGTGTTCTAGAGGCTGCACGGAAGTCTGCCGACTATTTTGCAAGAAGAGAAAGAAAGTTGTCCAAAACAGCTTGCAATCGAATGTTCATGTGAATAGAAAAGGCAGGAGAGTGGTCAGGTACTGTTTTCTCTCAGTTGGCAAGCTGCGCACACAATCGCAGTGTTGTACAGCTTGTTTCATCACCTTTGCGAAGTTGCCGCTCTCTCCGGCTCCCGGAGACGAAGAAGCTGCTTCTTCGCGCAAAGACGATTCTGCCGCTCACAGTGCTCTGCGGTGTGCGCCTTCTGCCGAAAGACGCCCGGGAGCGGTGCTTAGCTCTGCAGAGCACCGTACCTTCGTCTTTAGCCTCTCTTCTCGTCTACATCTTAGCAAAAAGCTTTTCCACTCTGTCTGGCAAGGAGAAACTGTGCCAGCACAGAAAACATCTCCCATCGTGTTCTAGAGGCTGCACGGAGGTCTGACGAGTGTTTTGCAAGAAGAGAAAGAAAGTTGTCAAAAACAGCTTGCAATCGAATGTTCATGTGAATAGAAAAGGCAGGAGAGTGGTCAGGTACTGTTTTCTCTCAGTTGGCAAGCTGCGCACACAATCGCAGTGTTGTACAGCTTGTTTCATCACCTTTGCGAAGCTGCCGTTCTCTCCGGCTCCCGGAGACGAAGAAGCTGCTTCTTCGCGCAAAGACGATTCTGCCGCTCACTGTGCTCTGCGGTGTGCGCCTTCTGCCGAATGAGGTCCAGGAGCGGTGCTTAGCTCCGCAGAGCACAGTACCTTCGTCTTTAGTCTCTCTTCTCGTCTACATCTTAGCAAAAAGCTTTTCCACTCTGTCTGGCAAGGAGAAACTGTGCCAGCACAGAAAACATCTCCCATCGTGTTCTAGAGGCTGCACGGAGGTCTGCCGAGTGTTTTGCAAGAAGAGAAAGAAAGCTGTCCAAAACAGCTTGCAATCGAATGTTCATGTGAATAGAAAAGGCAGGAGAGTGGTCAGGTACTGTTTTCTCTCAGTTGGCAAGCTGCGCACACAATCGCAGTGTTGTACAGCTTGTTTCATCACCTTTGCGAAGCTGCCGCTCTCTCCGGCTCCCGGAGACGAAGAAGCTGCTTCTTCGCGCAAAGACGATTCTGCCGCTCACTGTGCTCTGCGGTGTGCGCCTTCTGCCGAAAGAGGTCCGGGAGCGGTGCTTCACTCTGCAGAGCACCGTACCTTCTTCTTTAGCCTCTCTTCTCGTCTACATCTTAGCAAAAAGCTTTTCCAATCTGTCTGGCAAGGAGAAACTGTGCCAGCACAAAAAACATCTCCATCGTGTTCTAGAGGCTGCACGGAGGTCTGCAGAGTGTTTTGCAAGAAGAGAAAGAAAGTTGTCCAAAACAGCTTGCAATCGAATGTTCATGTGAATAGAAAAGGCAGGAGAGTGGTCAGGTACTGTTTTCTCTCAGTTGGCAAGCTGCGCACACAATCGCAGTGTTGTACAGCTTGTTTCATCACCTTTGCGAAGTTGCCGCTCTCTCCGGCTCCCGGAGACGAAGAAGCTGCTTCTTCGCGCAAGGCTCTTCTGCCGCTCACAGTGCTCTGCGGTGCGCGCCTTCTGCCGGAAGTGGTCCGGGAGCTGTGCTTAGCTCTGCAGTGCACCGTACCTTCGTCTTTAGCCTCTCTTCTCGTCTACATCTTAGCAAAAAGCTTTTCCACTCTGTCTGGCAAGGAGAAACTGTGCCGGCACAGAAAACATCTCCCATCGTGTTCTAGAGGCTGCACGGAGGTCTGCCGTGTGTTTTGCAAGAAGAGCAAGAAAGTTGTCCAAAACAGCTTGCAATCGAATGTTCATGTGAATAGAAAAGGCAGGAGAGTGGTCAGGTACTGTTTTCTCTCACTTGGCAAGCTGCGCACACAATCGCAGTGTTGTACAGCTTGTTTCATCACCTTTGCGAAGTTGCCGCTCTCTCCGGCTCCCGGAGACGAAGAAGCTGCTTCTTCGCGCAAAGACGATTCTGCCGCTCACAGTGCTCTGCGGTGTGCGCCTTCTGCGAAAGAGGTCCGGGAGCGGTGCTTAGCTCTGCAGAGCACCGTACATTCGTCTTTAGCCTCTCTTCTCGTCTACATCTTAGCAAAAAGCTTTTCCACACTGTCTGGCAAGGAGAAACTGTGCCAGCACAGAAAACATCTCCCATCGTGTTCTAGAGGCTGCACTGAGGTCTGCCGAGTGTTTTGCAAGAAGAGAAAGAAAGTTGTCCAAAAGAGCTTGCAATCGAATGTTCATGTGAATAGAAAAGGCAGGAGAGTGGTCAGGTACTGTTTTCTCTCATTTGGCAAGCTGCGCACACAATCGCAGTGTTGTACAGCTTGTTTCATCACCTTTGCGAAGCTGCCGCTCTCTCCGGCTCCCGGAGACGAAGAAGCTGCTTCTTCGCGCAAAGACGATTCTGCCGCTCACAGTGCTCTGCGGTGTGCGCCTTCTGCCGAAAGAGGCCCTGGAGCGGTGCTTAGCTCTGCAGAGCACCGTACCTTCGTCTTTAGCCTCTCTTCTCGTCTACATCTTAGCAAAAGGCTTTTCCACTCTGTCTGGCAAGGAGAAACTGTGCCAGCACAAAAAACATCTCCATCGTGTTCTAGAGGCTGCACGGAGGTCTGCCGAGTGTTTTGCAAGAGAGAAAGAAAGTTGTCCAAAACAGCTTGCAATCGAATGTTCATGTGAATAGAAAAGGCAGGAGAGTGGTCAGGTACTGTTTTCTCTCAGTTGGCAAGCTGCGCGCACAATCGCAGTGTTGTAAAGCTTGTTTCATCACCTTTGCGAAGTTGCCGCTCTCTCCGGCTCCCGGAGACGAAGAAGCTGCTTCTTCGCGCAAAGACGATTCTGCCGCTCACAGTGCTCTGCGGTGTGCGCCTTCTGCCGAAAGAGGTCTGGGAGCGGTGCTTAGCTCTGCAGAGCACCGTACCTTCGTCTTTAGCCTCTCTTCTCGTCTACATCTTAGCAAAAGCTTTTCCACTCTGTCTGGCAAGGAGAAACTGTGCCAGCACAGAAAACATCTCCCATCGTGTTCTAGAGGCTGCACGGAGGGTCTGCCGAGTGTTTTGCAAGAGAGCAAGAAAGTTGTCCAAAACAGCTTGCAATCGAATGTTCATGTGAATAGAAGAGGCAGGAGAGTAGTCAGGTACTGTTTTCTCTCAGTTGGCAAGCCTGCGCACACAATCGCAGTGTTGTACAACTTGTTTCATCACCTTTGCGAAGCTGCCGCTCTCTCCGGCTCCCGGAGACGAAGAAGCTGCTTCTTCGCGCAAAGACGATTCTGCCGCTCACTGTGCTCTGGCGGTGTGCGCCTTCTGCGAAAGAGGTCCGGGGAGCGGTGCTTAGCTCTGCAGAGCACCGTACCTTCGTCTTTAGCCTCTCTTCTCGTCTACATCTTAGCAAAAAGCTTTTCCACTCTGTCTGGCAAGGAGAAACTGTGCCAGCACAGAAAACATCTCCCATCGTGTTCTAGAGGCTGCACGGAGGTCTGCCGAGTATTTTGCAAAGAAGAGAAAGAAAGTCGTCCAAAACAGCTTGCAATCGAATATTCATGTGAATAGAAAGGCAGGAGAGTGGTCAGGTACTGTTTTCTCTCAGTTGGCAAGCTGCGCACACAATCGCAGTGTTGTACAGCTTGTTTCATCACCTTTGCGAAGTTGCCGCTCTCTCCGGCTCCCGGAGACGAAGAAGCTGCTTCTTCGCGCAAAGACGATTTCTGCCGCTCACAGTGCTCTGCGGGTGTGCGCCTTCTGCCGAAAGAGGTCCGGGAGCGGTGCTTAGCTCTGCAGAGCACCGTACCTTCGTCTTTAGCCTCTCTTCTCGTCTACATCTTAGCAAAAAGCTTTTCCACTCTGTCTGGCAAGGAGAAACTGTGCCAGCACAGAAAACATCTCCCATCGTGTTCTAGAGGCTGCACGGAGGTCTGCCGAGTATTTGCAACAAGAGAAAAAAAGTTGTCCAAAACAGCTTGCAATCGAATGTTCATGTGAATAGAAAAGGCAGGAGAGTGGTCAGTACTGTTTTCTCTCAGTTGGCAAGCTGCGCACACAATCGCAGTGTTGTACATCTTGTTTCATCACCTTTGCGAAGTTGCCGCTCTCTCCGGCTCCCGGAGACGAAGAAGCTGCTTCTTCGCGCAAAGACGATTCTGCCGCTCACTGTGCACTGCAGTGTGCGTCTTCTGCCGAAAGAGGTCTGGGAGCGGTGCTTAGCTCTGCAGAGCACCGTACCTTCGTCTTTAGCCTCTCTTCTCATCTACATCTTAGCAAAAAGCTTTTCCACTCTGTCTGGCAAGGAGAAACTGTGCCAGCACAGAAAACATCTCCCATCGTGTTCTAGAGGCTGCACGGAGGTCTGCCAAGTGTTTTGCAAGAAGAGAAAGAAAGTTGTCCAAAACAGCTTGCAATCGAAAGTTCATGTCAATAAAAAAGGCAGGAGAGTGGTCAGGTACTGTTTTCTCTCAGTTGGCAAGCTGCGCACACAATCGCAGTGTTGTACAGCTTGTTTCATCACCTTTGCGAAGCTGCCGCTCTCTCCGGCTCCCGGAGACGAAGAAGCTGCTTCTTCGCGCAAAGACGATTCTGCCGCTCACAGTGCTCTGCGGTGTGCGCCTTCTGCCGAAAGAGGCCCGGGAGCTGTGCTTAGCTCTGCAGAGCACCGTACCTTCGTCTTTAGCCTCTCTTCTCGTCTACATCTTAGCAAAAAGCTTTTCCACTCTGTCTGGCAAGGAGAAACTGTGCCAGCACAGAAAACATCTCCCATCGTGTTCTAGAGGCTGCACGGAGGTCTGCCGAGTGTTTTTGCAAGAAGAGAAAGAAAGTTGTCCAAACAGCTTGCAATCCAATGTTCATTGTGAATAGAAAAGGCAGGAGAGTGGTCAGGTACTGTTTTCTCTCAGTTGGCAAGCTGCGCACACAATCGCAGTGTTGTAAAGCTTGTTTCATCACCTTTGCGAAGGTGCCGCACTCTCCGGCTCCCGGAGACGAAGAAGCTGCTTCTTCGTGCAAAGACGATTCTGCCGCTCACTGTGCTCTGCAGTGTGTGTCTTCTGCCGAAAGAGGCCCGGGGAGCTGTGCTTAGCTCTGCAGAGCACCGTACCTTCGTCTTTAGCCTCTCTTCTCGTCTACATCTTAGCAAAAAGCTTTTCCACTCTGTCTGGCAAGGAGAAACTGTGCCAGCACAGAAATCATCTCCCATCGTGTTCTAGAGGCTGCACGGAGGTCCTGCCGAGTATTTTGCAAGAAGAGAAAGAAAGTTGTCCAAAACAGCTTGCAATCGAATGTTCATGTGAATAGAAAAGGCAGGAGAGTGGTCAGGTACTGTTTTCTCTCAGTTGGCAAGCTGCGCACACAATCGCAGTGTTGTACAGCTTGTTTCATCACCTTTGCGAAGTTGCCGCTCTCTCCGGCTCCAGAAGACGAAGAAGCTGCTTCTTCGCGCAAAGACGATTCTGCCGCTCATAGTACTCTGCAGTGTGTGTCTTCTGCCGAAAGAGGCCCGGGAGTTCTGCTTAGCTCTGCAGAGCACCGTACCTTCGTCTTTAGTCTCTCTTCTCGTCTACATCTTAGCAAAAAGCTTTTCCACTCTGTCTGGCAAGGAGAAACTGTGCCAGCACAGAAAACATCTCCCATCGTGTTCTAGAGGCTGAACGGAGGTCTGCCGAGTGTTTTGCAAGAAGAGAAAGAAAGTTGTCCAAAACAGCTTGCAATCGAATGTTCATGTGAATAGAAAAGGCAGGAGAGTGGTCAGGTACTGTTTTCTCTCAGTTGGCAAGCTGCGCACACAATCGCAGTGTTGTACAGCTTGTTTCATCACCTTTGCGAAGCTGCCGCTCTCTCCGGCTCCCGGAGACGAAGAAGCTGCTTCTTCGCGCAAAGACCATTCTGCCGCTCACAGTGCTCTGCGGTGTGCGCCTTCTGCCGAAAGAGGTCCGGGAGCGGTGCTTAGCTCTGCAGAGCACCGTACCTTCGTCTTTAGCCTCTCTTCTCATCTACATCTTAGCAAAAAGCTTTTCCACTCTGTCTGGCAAGGAAAAACTGCTCCGGCACAGAAAACATCTCCCATCGTGTTCTAGAGGCTGCACGGAGGTCTGCCGAGTGTTTTGCAAGAAGAGAAAGAAAGTTGTCCAAAACAGCTTGCAATCGAATGTTCATGTGAATAGAAAAGGCAGGAGAGTGGTCAGGTACTGTTTTCTCTCAGTTGGCAAGCTGCGCACACAATCGCAGTGTTGTACAGCTTGTTTCATCACCTTTGCGAAGTTGCCGCTCTCTCCGGCTCCCGGAGACGAAGAAGCTGCTTCTTCGCGCAAAGACGATTCTGCCGCTCACAGTGCTCTGCGGTGTGCGCCTTCTGCCGAAAGAGGTCCGGGAGCGGTGCTTATCTCTGCAGAGCACCGTACCTTCGTCTTTAGCCTCTCTTCTCGTCTACATCTTAGCAAAAAGCTTTTCCACTCTGTCTGGCAAGGAGAAACTGTGCCAACACAGAAAACATCTCCCATCGTGTTCTAGAGGCTGCACGGAGGTCTGCCGAGTGTTTTGCAAGAAGAGAAAGAAAGTTGTCCAAAACAGCTTGCAATCGAATGTTCATGTGAATAGAAAAGTCAGGAGAGTAGTCAGGTACTGTTTTCTCTCAGTTGGCAAGCTGCGCACACAATCGCAGTGTTGTACAGCTTGTTTCATCACCTTTGCGAAGCTGCCGCTCTCTCCGGCTCCCGGAGACGAAGAAGCTGCTTCTTCGCGCAAAGACGATTCTGCCGCTCACAGTGCTCTGCGGTGTGCGCCTTCTGCCGAAAGAGGTCCGGGAGCGGTGCTTAGCTCTGCAGAGCACCGTACCTTCGTCTTTAGCCTCTCTTCTCGTCTACATCTTAGCAAAAAGGTTTTCCACTCTGTCTGGCAAGGAGAAACTGTGCCAGCACAGAAAACATCTCCCATCGTGTTCTAGAGGCTGCACGGAGGTCTGCCGAGTGTTTTGCAAGAAGAGAAAGAAAGTTGTCCAAAACAGCTTGCAATCCAATGTTCATGTGAATAGAAAAGGCAGGAGAGTGGTCAGGTACTGTTTTCTCTCACTTGGCAAGCTGCGCACACAATCGCAGTGTTGTACAGCTTGTTTCATCACCTTTGCGAAGCTGCCGCTCTCTCCGGCTCCCGGAGACGAAGAAGCTGCTTCTTCGCGCAAGGACGATTCTGCCGCTCACAGTGCTCTGCAGTGTGTGTCTTCTGCCGAAAGAGGCCCGGGAGCTGTGCTTAGCTCTGCAGAGCACCGTACCTTCGTCTTTAGCCTCTCTTCTCGTCTACATCTTAGCAAAAAGCTTTTCCACTCTGTCTGGCAAGGAGAAACTGTGCCAGCACAGAAAACATCTCCCATCGTGTTCTAGAGGCTGCACGGAGGTCTGCCGAGTATTTTGCAAGAAGAGAAAGAAAGTCGTCCAAAACAGCTTGCAATCGAATATTCATGTGAATAGAAAAGGCAGGAGAGTGGTCAGGTACTGTTTTCTCTCAGTTGGCAAGCTGCGCACACAATCGCAGTGTTGTACAGCTTGTTTCATCACCTTTGCGAAGTTGCCGCTCTCTCCGGCTCCCGGAGACGAAGAAGCTGCTTCTTCGCGCAAAGACGATTCTGCCGCTCACAGTGCTCTGCGGTGTGCGCCTTCTGCCGAAAGAGGTCCGGGAGCGGTGCTTAGCTCTGCAGAGCACCGTACCTTCGTCTTTAGCCTCTCTTCTCGTCTACATCTTAGCAAAAAGCTTTTCCACTGTGTCTGGCAAGGAGAAACTGTGCCAGCACAGAAAACATCTCCCATCGTGTTCTAGAGGCTGCACGGAGGTCTGCCGAGTATTTTGCAAGAAGAGAAAAAAAGTTGTCCAAAACAGCTTGCAATCGAATGTTCATGTGAATAGAAAAGGCAGGAGAGTGGTCAGGTACTGTTTTCTCTCAGTTGGCAAGCTGCGCACACAATCGCAGTGTTGTACAGCTTGTTTCATCACCTTTGCGAAGTTGCCGCTCTCTCCGGCTCCCGGAGACGAAGAAGCTGCTTCTTCGCGCAAAGACGATTCTGCCGCTCACTGTGCTCTGCAGTGTGCGTCTTCTGCCGAAAGAGGTCTGGGAGCGGTGCTTAGCTCTGCAGAGCACCGTACCTTCGTCTTTAGCCTCTCTTCTCATCTACATCTTAGCAAAAAGCTTTTCCACTCTGTCTGGCAAGGAGAAACTGTGCCAGCACAGAAAACATCTCCCATCGTGTTCTAGAGGCTGCACGGAGGTCTGCCGAGTGTTTTGCAAGAAGAGAAAGAAAGTTGTCCAAAACAGCTTGCAATCGAATGTTCATGTGAATAGAAAAGGCAGGAGAGTGGTCAGGTACTGTTTTCTCTCAGTTGGCAAGCTGCGCACACAATCGCAGTGTTGTACAGCTTGTTTCATCACCTTTGCGAAGTTGCCGCTCTCTCCGGCTCCCGGAGACGAAGAAGCTGCTTCTTCGCGCAAAGACGATTCTGCCGCTCACTGTGCTCTGCAGTGTGTGTCTTCTGCCGAAGGAGGTCCGGGAGCTGTGCTTAGCTCTGCAGAGCACCATACCTGCTTCTTTAGCCTCTCTTCTCGTCTACATCTTAGCAAAAAGCTTTTCCACTCTGTCTGGCAAGGAGAAACTGTGCCAGCACAGAAAACATCTCCCATCGTGTTCTAGAGGCTGCACGGAGGTCTGCCGAGTGTTTTGCAAGAAGAGAAAGAAAGTTGTCCAAAACAGCTTGCAATCGAATGTTCATGTGAATAGAAAAGGCAGGAGAGTGGTCAGGTACTGTTTTCTCTCAGTTGGCAAGCTGCGCACACAATCGCAGTGTTGTACAGCTTGTTTCATCACCTTTGCGAAGCTGCCGCTCTCTCCGGCTCCCGGAGACGAAGAAGCTGCTTCTTCGCGCAAAGACGATTCTGCCGCTCATAGTGCTCTGCGGTGTGCGCCTTCTGCCGAAAGACGCCCGGGAGCGGTGCTTAACACTGCAGAGCACCGTACCTTCGTCTTTAGCCTCTCTTCTCGTCTACATCTTAGCAAAAATCTTTTCCACTCTGTCTGGCAAGGAGAAACTGGGCCAACACAGAAAACATCTCCCATCGTGTTCTAGAGGCTGCACGGAGGTCTGCCGAGTGTTTTGCAAGAAGAGAAAGAAAGTTGTCCAAAACAGCTTGCAATCGAATGTTCATGTGAATAGAAAAGGCAGGAGACTAGTCAGGTACTGTTTTCTCTCAGTTGGCAAGCTGCGCACACAATCGCAGTGTTGTACAGCTTGTTTCATCACCTTTGCGAAGCTGCCGCTCTCTCCGGCTCCCGGAGACGAAGAAGCTGCTTCTTCGCGCAAAGACGATTCTGCCGCTCACAGTGCTCTGCGGTGTGCGCCTTCTGCCGAAAGAGGCCCGGGAGCTGTGCTTAGCTCTGCAGAGCACCGTACCTTCGTCTTTAGCCTCTCTTCTCTTCTACATCTTAGCAAAAAGCTTTTCCACTCTGTCTGGCAAGGAGAAACTGTGCCAGCACAAAAAACATCTCCCATCGTGTTCTAGAGGCTGCACGGAGGTCTGCCGAGTGTTTTGCAAGAAGAGAAAGAAAGTTGTCCAAAACAGCTTGCAATCGAATGTTCATGTGAATAGAAAAGGCAGGAGAGTGGTCAGGTACTGTTTTCTCTCAGTTGGCAAGCTGCGCACACAATCGCAGTGTTGTAAAGCTTGTTTCATCACCTTTGCGAAGTTGCCGCTCTCTCCGGCTCCCGGAGACGAAGAAGCTGCTTCTTCGCGCAAAGACGATTCTGCCGCTCACGGTGCTCTGCAGTGTGCGCCTTCTGCCGAAAGAGGTCCGGGAGCTGTGCTTAGCTCTGCAGAGCACCGTACCTTCGTCTTTAGCCTCTCTTCTCGTCTACATCTTAGCAAAAAGCTTTTCCACTCTGTCCGGGAAGGAGAAACTGTGCCAGCACAGAAATCATCTCCCATCGTGTTCTAGAGGCTGCACGGAGGTCTGCAGAGTATTTTGCAAGAAGAGAAAGAAAGTTGTCCAAAACAGCTTGCAATCGAATGTTCATGTGAATAGAAAAGGCAGGAGAGTGGTCAGGTACTGTTTTCTCTCAGTTGGCAAGCTGCGCACACAATCGCAGTGTTGTACAGCTTGTTTCATCACCTTTGCGAAGTTGCCGCTCTCTCCGGCTCCCGAAGACGAAGAAGCTGCTTCTTCACGCAAAGACGATTCTGCCGCTCATAGTACTCTGCAGTGTGTGTCTTCTGCCGAAAGAGGCCCGGGAGCTGAGCTTAGCTCTGCAGAGCACCGTACCTTCGTCTTTAGTCTCTCTTCTCGTCTACATCTTAGCAAAAAGCTTTTCCACTCTGTCTGGCAAGGAGAAACTGTGCCAGCACAGAAAACATCTCCCATCGTGTTCTAGAGGCTGCACGGAGGTCTGCCGAGTGTTTTGCAAGAAGAGAAAGAAAGTTGTCCAAAACAGCTTGCAATCCAATGTTCATGTGAATAGAAAAGGCAGGAGAGTGGTCAGGTACTGTTTTCTCTCAGTTGGCAAGCTGCGCACACAATCGCAGTGTTGTACAGCTTGTTTCATCACCTTTGCGAAGCTGCCGCTCTCTCCGGCTCCCGGAGACGAAGAAGCTGCTTCTTCGCGCAAAGACGATTCTGCCGCTCACAGTGCTCTGCGGTGTGCGCCTTCTGCCGAAAGACGCCCGGGAGCGGTGCTTAGCTCTGCAGAGCACCGTACCTTCGTCTTTAGCCTCTCTTCTCGTCTACATCTTAGCAAAAAGCTTTTCCACTGTGTCTGGCAAGGAGAAACTGTGCCGGCACAGAAAACATCTCCCATCGTGTTCTAGAGGCTGCACGGAGGTCTGCCGAGTGTTTTGCAAGAAGAGAAAGAAAGTTGTCCAAAACAGCTTGCAATCGAATGTTCATGTGAATAGAAAAGGCAGGAGAGTGGTCAGGTACTGTTTTCTCTCAGTTGGCAAGCTGCGCACACAATCGCAGTGTTGTACAGCTTGTTTCATCACCTTTGCGAAGTTGCCGCTCTCTCCGGCTCCCGGAGACGAAGAAGCTGCTTCTTCGCCCAAAGACGATTGTGCCGCTCACTGTGCTCTGCAGTGTGCGTCTTCTGCCGAAAGAGGTCCGGGAGCTGTGCTTAGCTCTGCAGAGCACCATACCTGCTTCTTTAGCCTCTCTTCTCGTCTACATCTTAGCAAAAAGCTTTTCCACTGTGTCTGGCAAGGAGAAACTGTGCCAGCACAGAAAACATCTCCCATCGTGTTCTAGAGGCTGCACGGAGGTCTGCCGAGTGTTTTGCAAGAAGAGAAAGAAAGTTGTCCAAAACAGCTTGCAATCGAATGTTCATGTGAATAGAAAAGGCAGGAGAGTGGTCAGGTACTGTTTTCTCTCAGTTGGCAAGCTGCGCACACAATCGCAGTGTTGTACAGCTTGTTTCATCACCTTTGCGAAGCTGCCGCTCTCTCCGGCTCCCGGAGACGAAGAACCTGCTTCTTCGCGCAAAGACGATTCTGCCGCTCACAGTGCTCTGCGGTGTGCGCCTTCTGCCGAAAGAGGTCCGGGAGCGGTGCTTAGCTCTGCAGAGCACCGTACCTTCGTCTTTAGCCTCTCTTCTCGTCTACATCTTAGCAAAAAGCTTTTCCACTCTGTCTGGCAAGGAGAAACTGTGCCAGCACAGAAAACATCTCCCATCGTGTTCTAGAGGCTGCACGGAGGTCTGCCGAGTATTTTGCAAGAAGAGAAAAAAGTCGTCCAAAACAGCTTGCAATCGAATGTTCATGTGAATAGAAAAGGCAGGAGAGTGGTCAGGTACTGTTTTCTCTCAGTTGGCAAGCTGCGCACACAATTGCAGTGTTGTAAAGCTTGTTTCATCACCTTTGCGAAGTTGCCGCTCTCTCCGGCTCCCGGAGACGAAGAAGCTGCTTCTTCGCGCAAAGACGATTCTGCCGCTCACAGTGCTCTGCGGTGTGCGCCTTCTGCCGAAAGAGGTCCGGGAGCTGTGCTTAGCTCTGCAGAGCACCGTACCTTCGTCTTTAGCCTCTCTTCTCGTCTACATCTTAGCAAAAAGCTTTTCCACTCTGTCTGGCAAGGAGAAACTGTGCCAGCACAGAAAACATCTCCCATCGTGTTCTAGAGGCTGCACGGAGGTCTGCCGAGTGTTTTGCTAGAAGAGAAAGAAAGTTGTCCAAAACAGCTTGCAATCGAATGTTCATGTGAATAGAAAAGGCAGGAGAGTGGTCAGGTACTGTTTTCTCTCACTTGGCAAGCTGCGCACACAATCGCAGTGTTGTACAGCTTGTTTCATCACCTTTGCGAAGTTGCCGCTCTCTTCGACTCCCGGAGACGAAAAAGCTGCTTCTTCGCGCAAAGACGATTCTGCCGCTCACAGTGCTCTGCGGTGTGCGCCTTTGGCCGAAAGAGGTCCGGGAGCGGTGCTTAGCTCTGCAGAGCACCGTACCTTCGTCTTTAGCCTCTCTTCTCGTCTACATCTTAGCAAAAAGCTTTTCCAATCTGTCTGGCAAGGAGAAACTGTGCCAGCACAGAAAACATCTCCCATCGTGTTCTAGAGGCTGCACGGAGGTCTGCCGAGTGTTTTGCAAGAAGAGAAAGAAAGTTGTCCAAAACAGCTTGCAATCGAATGTTCATGTGAATAGAAAAGGCAGGAGAGTGGTCAGGTACTGTTTTCTCTCAGTTGGCAAGCTGCGCACACAATCGCAGTGTTGTACAGCTTGTTTCATCACCTTTGCGAAACAGCCGCTCTCTCCGGCTCCCGGAGACGAAGAAGCTGCTTCTTCGCGCAAAGACGATTCTGCCGCTCATAGTGCTCTGCGGTGTGCGCCTTCTGCCGAAAGACGACCGGGAGCGGTGCTTAACACTGCAGAGCACCGTACCTTCGTCTTTAGCCTCTCTTCTCGTCTACATCTTAGCAAAAAGCTTTTCCACTCTGTCTGGCAAGGAGAAACTGGGCCAACACAGAAAACATCTCCCATCGTGTTCTAGAGGCTGCACGGAGGTCTGCCGAGTGTTTTGCAAGAAGAGAAAGAAAGTTGTCCAAAACAGCTTGCAATCGAATGTTCATGTGAATAGAAAAGGCAGGAGAGTAGTCAGGTACTGTTTTCTCTCAGTTGGCAAGCTGCGCACACAATCGCAGTGTTGTACAGCTTGTTTCATCACCTTTGCGAAGCTGCCGCTCTCTCCGGCTCCCGGAGACGAAGAAGCTGCTTCTTCGCGCAAAGACGATTCTGCCGCTCACAGTGCTCTGCGGTGTGCGCCTTCTGCCGAAAGAGGCCCGGGAGCGGTGCTTAGCTCTGCAGAGCACCGTACCTTCGTCTTTAGCCTCTCTTCTCGTCTACATCTTAGCAAAAAGCTTTTCCACTCTGTCTGGCAAGGAGAAACTGTGCCAGCACAGAAAACATCTCCCATCGTGTTCTAGAGGCTGCACGGAGGTCTGCCGAGTGTTTTGCAAGAAGAGAAAGAAAGTTGTCCAAAACAGCTTGCAATCGAATGTTCATGTGAATAGAAAAGGCAGGAGAGTGGTCAGGTACTGTTTTCTCTCAGTTGGCAAGCTGCGCACACAATCGCAGTGTTGTACAGCTTGTTTCATCACCTTTGCGAAGTTGCCGCTCTCTCCGGCTCCCGGAGACGAAGAAGCTGCTTCTTCACGCAAAGACGATTCTGAGGCTCATAGTACTCTGCAGTGTGTGTCTTCTGCCGAAAGAGGCCCGGGAGCTGTGCTTAGCTCTGCAGAGCACCGTGCCTTCGTCTTTAGTCTCTCTTCTCGTCTACATCTTAGCAAAATGCTTTTCCACTCTGTCTGGCAAGGAGAAACTGTGCCAGCACAGAAAACATCTCCCATCGTGTTCTAGAGGCTGCACGGAGGTCTGCCGAGTGTTTTGCAAGAAGAGAAAGAAAGTTGTCCAAAACAGCTTGCAATCGAATGTTCATGTGAATAGAAAAGGAAGGAGAGTGGTCAGGTACTGTTTTCTCTCAGTTGGCAAGCTGCGCACACAATCGCAGTGTTGTACAGCTTGTTTCATCACCTTTGCGAAGCTGCCGCTCTCTCCGGCTCCCGGAGACGAAGAAGCTGCTTCTTCGCGCAAAGACCATTCTGCCGCTCACAGTGCTCTGCGGTGTGCGCCTTCTGCCGAAAGAGGTCCGGGAGCGGTGCTTAGCTCTGCAGAGCACCGTACCTTCGTCTTTAGCCTCTCTTCTCGTCTACATCTTAGCAAAAAGCTTTTCCACTCTGTCTGGCAAGGAAAAACTGTGCCAGCACAGAAAACATCTCCCATCGTGTTCTAGAGGCTGCACGGAGGTCTGCCGAGTGTTTTGCAAGAAGAGAAAGAAAGTTGTCCAAAACAGCTTGCAATCGAATGTTCATGTGAATAGAAAAGGCAGGAGAGTGGTCAGGTACTGTTTTCTCTCAGTTGGCAAGCTGCGCACACAATCGCAGTGTTGTACAGCTTGTTTCATCACCTTTGCGAAGCTGCCGCTCTCTCCGGCTCCCGGAGACGAAGAAGCTGCTTCTTCGCGCAAAGACGATTCTGTCGCTCACAGTGCTCTGCGGTGTGTGTCTTCTGCCGAAAGACGCCCGGGAGTGATGCTTTGCTCTGCAGAGCACCGTACCTTCGTCTTTAGCCTCTCTTCTCGTCTACATCTTAGCAAAAAGCTTTTCCACTCTGTCTGGAAAGGAGAAACTGTGCCAGCACAAAAAACATCTCCCATCGTGTTCTAGAGGCTGCACGGAGGTCTGCCGAGTGTTTTGCAAGAAGAGAAAGAAAGTTGTCCAAAACAGCTTGCAATCGAATGTTCATGTGAATAGAAAAGGCAGGAGAGTGGTCAGGTACTGTTTTCTCTCAGTTGGCAAGCTGCGCACACAATCGCAGTGTTGTACAGCTTGTTTCATCACCTTTGCGAAGTTGCCGCTCTCTCCGGCTCCCGGAGATGAAGAAGCTGCTTCTTCGCGCAAAGACGATTCTGCCGCTCACAGTGCTCTGCGGTGTGCGCCTTCTGCCGAAAGACGTCCGGGAGCGGTGCTTAGCTCTGCAGAGCACCGTACCTTCGTCTTTAGCCTCTCTTCTCGTCTACATCTTAGCAAAAAGCTTTTCCACTCTGTCTGGCAAGGAAAAACTGTGCCAGCACAGAAAACATCTCCCATCGTTTTCTAGAGGCTGCACGGAGGTCTGCCGAGTGTTTTGCAAGAAGAGAAAGAAAGTTGTCCAAAACAGCTTGCAATCGAATGTTCATGTGAATAGAAAAGGCAGGAGAGTGGTCAGGTACTGTTTTCTCTCAGTTGGCAAGCTGCGCACACAATCGCAGTGTTGTACAGCTTGTTTCATCACCTTTGCGAAGTTGCCGCTCTCTCCGGCTCCCGGAGACGAAGAAGCTGCTTCTTCGCCCAAAGACGATTCTGCCGCTCACTGTGCTCTGCAGTGTGTGTCTTCTGCCGAAAGAGGTCCGGGAGATGTGCTTAGCTCTGCAGAGCACCATACCTGCTTCTTTAGCCTCTCTTCTCGTCTACATCTTAGCAAAAAGCTTTTCCACTCTGTCTGGCAAGGAGAAACTGTGCCAGCACAGAAAACATCTCCCATCGTGTTCTAGAGGCTGCACGGAGGTCTGCCGAGTGTTTTGCAAGAAGAGAAAGAAAGTTGTCCAAAACAGCTTGCAATCGAATGTTCATGTGAATAGAAAAGGCAGGAGAGTGGTCAGGTACTGTTTTCTCTCAGTTGGCAAGCTGCGCAAACAATCGCAGTGTTGTACAGCTTGTTTCATCACCTTTGCGAAGCTGCCGCTCTCTCCGGCTCCCGGAGACGAAGAAGCTGCTTCTTCGCGCAAAGACGATTCTGCCGCTCATAGTGCTCTGCGGTGTGCGCCTTCTGCCGAAAGACGCCCGGGAGCGGTACTTAACACTGCAGAGCACCGTACCTTCGTCTTTAGCCTCTCTTCTCGTCTACATCTTAGCAAAAAGCTTTTCCACTCTGTCTGGCAAGGAGAAACTGGGCCAACACAGAAAACATCTCCCATCGTGTTCTAGAGGCTGCACGGAGGTCTGCCGAGTGCTCTGCAAGAAGAGCAAGAAAGTTGTCCAAAACAGCTTGCAATCGAATGTTCATGTGAATAGAAAAGGCAGGAGAGTGGTCAGGTACTGTTTTCTCTCACTTGGCAAGCTGCGCACACAATCGCAGTGTTGTACAGCTTGTTTCATCACCTTTGCGAAGTTGCCGCTCTCTCCGGCTCCCGGAGACGAAGAAGCTGCTTCTTCGCGCAAAGACGATTCTGCCGCTCACAGTGCTCTGCGGTGTGCGCCTTCTGCCGAAAGAGGTCCGGGAGCGGTGCTTAGCTCTGCAGAGCACCGTACCTTCGTCTTTAGCCTCTCTTCTCGTCTACATCTTAGCAAAAAGCTTTTCCACTCTGTCTGGCAAGGAGAAACTGTGCCAGCACAGAAAACATCTCCCATCGTGTTCTAGAGGCTGCACGGAGGTCTGCCGAGTGTTTTGCAAGAAGAGAAAGAAAGTTGTCCAAAACAGCTTGCAATCGAATGTTCATGTGAATAGAAAAGGCAGGAGAGTGGTCAGGTACTGTTTTCTCTCAGTTGGCAAGCTGCGCACACAATCGCAGTGTTGTACAGCTTGTTTCATCACCTTTGCGAAGCTGCCGCTCTCTCCGGCTCCCGGAGACGAAGAAGCTGCTTCTTCACGCAAAGACGATTCTGCCGCTCACAGTGCTCTGCGGTGTGCGCCTTCTGCCGAAAGACGCCCGGGAGCGGTGCTTAACACTGCAGAGCACCGTACCTTCGTCTTTAGCCTCTCTTCTCGTCTACATCTTAGCAAAAAGCTTTTCCACTCTGTCTGGCAAGGAGAAACTGTGCCAGCACAGAAAACATCTCCCATCGTGTTCTAGAGGCTGCACGGAGGTCTGCCGAGTGTTTTGCAAGAAGAGAAACAAAGTTGTCCAAAACAGCTTGCAATCGAATGTTCATGTGAATAGAAAATGCAGGAGAGTGTTCAGGTACTGTTTTCTCTCAGTTGGCAAGCTGCGCACACAATCGCAGTGTTGTACAGCTTGTTTCATCACCTTTGCGAAGTTGCCGCTCTCTCCGGCTCCCGAAGACGAAGAAGCTGCTTCTTCGCGCAAAGACGATTCTGACGCTCATAGTACTCTGCAGTGTGTGTCTTCTGCCGAAAGAGGCCCGGGAGCGGTGCTTAGCTCTGCAGAGCACCATACCTGCTTCTTTAGCCTCTCTTCTCGTCTACATTTAGCAAAAAGCTTTTCCACTCTGTCTGGCAAGGAGAAACTGTGCCAACACAGAAAACATCTCCCATCGTGTTCTAGAGGCTGCACGGAGGTCTGCCGAGTGTTTTGCAAGAAGAGAAAGAAAGTTGTCCAAAACAGCTTGCAATCGAATGCTCATGTGAATAGAAAAGGCAGGAGAGTGGTCAGGTACTGTTTTCTCTCAGTTGGCAAGCTGCGCACACAATCGCAGTGTTGTACAGCTTGTTTCATCACCTTTGCGAAGCTGCCGCTCTCTCCGGCTCCCGGAGACGAAGAAGCTGCTTCTTCGCGCAAAGACGATTCTGCCGCTCACAGTGCTCTGCGGTGTGCGCCTTCTGCCGAAAGAGGCCCGGGAGCTGTGCTTAGCTCTGCAGAGCACCGTACCTTCGTCTTTAGCCTCTCTTCTCGTCTACATCTTAGCAAAAAGCTTTTCCACTCTGTCTGGCAAGGAGAAACTGTGCCAGCACAAAAAACATCTCCCATCGTGTTCTAGAGGCTGCACGGAGGTCTGCCGAGTGTTCTGGAAGAAGAGCAAGAAAGTTGTCCAAAACAGCTTGCAATCGAATGTTCATGTGAATAGAAAAGGCAGGAGAGTGGTCAGGTACTGTTTTCTTTCAGTTGGCAAGCTGCGCACACAATCGCAGTGTTGTACAGCTTGTTTCATCACCTTTGCGAAGTTGCCGCTCTCTCCGGCTCCCGGAGACGAAGAAGCTGCTTCTTCGCGCAAAGACGATTCTGCCGCTCACTGTGTTCTGCGGTGTGCGCCTTCTGCCGAAAGAGGTCCGGGAGCGGTGCTTAGCTCTGCAGAGCACCGTACCTTCGTCTTTAGCCTCTCTTCTCGTCTACATCTTAGCAAAAAGCTTTTCCACTCTGTCTGGCAAGGAGAAACTGTGCCAGCACAGAAAACATCTCCCATCGTGTTCTGGAGGCTGCACGGAGGTCTGCCGAGTATTTTGCAAGAAGAGAAAGAAAGTCGTCCAAAACAGCTTGCAATCGAATATTCATGTGAATAGAAAAGGCAGGAGAGTGGTCAGGTACTGTTTACTCTCACTTGGCAAGCTGCGCACACAATCGCAGTGTTGTACAGCTTGTTTCATCACCTTTGCGAAGTTGCCGCTCTCTCCGGCTCCCGGAGACGAAGAAGCTGCTTCTTCTCGCAAAGAGGATTCTGCCGCTCATAGTACTCTGCAGTGTGTGTCTTCTGCCGAAAGAGGCCCGGGAGCTTTGCTTAGCTCTGCAGAGCACCGTACCTTCGTCTTTAGTCTCTCTTCTCGTCTACATCTTAGCAAAAAGCTTTTCCACTCTGTCTGGCAAGGAGAAACTGTGCCAGCACAGAAAACATCTCCCATCGTGTTCTAGAGGCTGCACGGAGGTCTGCCGAGTGTTTTGCAAGAAGAGAAAGAAAGTTGTCCAAAACAGCTTGCAATCGAATGTTCATGTGAATAGAAAAGGCAGGAGAGTGGTCAGGTACTGTTTTCTCTCAGTTGGCAAGCTGCGCACACAATCGCAGTGTTGTACAGCTTGTTTCATCACCTTTGCGAAGCTGCCGCTCTCTCCGGCTCCCGGAGACGAAGAAGCTGCTTCTTCGCGCAAAGACCATTCTGCCGCTCACAGTGCTCTGCGGTGTGCGCCTTCTGCCGAATGACGCCCGGGAGCGGTGCTTAGCTCTGCAGAGCACCGTACCTTCGTCTTTAGCCTCTCTTCTCGTCTACATCTTAGCAAAAAGCTTTTCCACTCTGTCTGGCAAGGAGAAACTGTGCCAGCACAGAAAACATCTCCCATCGTGTTCTAGAGGCTGCACGGAGGTCTGCCGAGTGTTTTGCAAGAAGAGAAAGAAAGTTGTCCAAAACAGCTTGCAATCGAATGTTCATGTGAATAGAAAAGGCAGGAGAGTGGTCAGGTACTGTTTTCTCTCACTTGGCAAGCTGCGCACACAATCGCAGTGTTGTACAGCTTGTTTCATCACCTTTGCGAAGTTGCCGCTCTCTCCGGCTCCCGGAGACGAAGAAGCTGCTTCTTCGCGCAAAGACGATTCTGCCGCTCACAGTGCTCTGCGGTGTGCGCCTTCTGCCGAAAGAGGTCCGGGAGCGGTGCTTAGCTCTGCAGAGCACCGTACCTTCGTCTTTAGCCTCTCTTCTCGTCTACATCTTAGCAAAAAGCTTTTCCACTCTGTCTGGCAAGGAGAAACTGTGCCAGCACAGAAAACATCTCCCATCGTGTTCTAGAGGCTGCACGGAGGTCTGCCGAGTATTCTGCAAGAAGAGAAAGAAAGTTGTCCAAAACAGCTTGCAATCGAATGTTCATGTGAATAGAAAAGGCAGGAGAGTGGTCAGGTACTGTTTTCTCTCACTTGGCAAGCTGCGCACACAATCGCAGTGTTGTACAGCTTGTTTCATCACCTTTGCGAAGCTGCCGCTCTCTCCGGCTCCCGGAGACGAAGAAGCTGCTTCTTCGCGCAAAGACGATTCTGCCGCTCACAGTGCTCTGCGGTGTGCGCCTTCTGCCGAAAGAGGTCCGGGAGCGGTGCTTAGCTCTGCAGAGCACCGTACCTTCGTCTTTAGCCTCTCTTCTCGTCTACATCTTAGCAAAAAGCTTTTCCACTCTGTCTGGCAAGGAGAAACTGTGCCAGCACAGAAAACATCTCCCATCGTGTTCTAGAGGCTGCACGGAGGTCTGCCGAGTATTTTGCAAGAAGAGAAAGAAAGTCGTCCAAAACAGCTTGCAATCGAATATTCATGTGAATAGAAAAGGCAGGAGAGTGGTCAGGTACTGTTTTCTCTCACTTGGCAAACTGCGCACACAATCGCAGTGTTGTACAGCTTGTTTCATCACCTTTGCCAAGTTGCCGCTCTCTCCGGCTCCCGAAGACGAAGAAGCTGCTTCTTCGCGCAAAGACGATTCTACCGCTCATAGTACTCTGCAGTGGGTGTCTTCTGCCGAAAGAGGCCCGGGAGCTTTGCTTAGCTCTGCAGAGCACCGTACCTTCGTCTTTAGTCTCTCTTCTCGTCTACATCTTAGCAAAAAGCTTTTCCACTCTGTCTGGCAAGGAGAAACTGTGCCAGCACAGAAAACATCTCCCATCGTGTTCTAGAGGCTGCACGGAGGTCTGCCGAGTGTTTTGCAAGAAGAGAAAGAAAGTTGTCCAAAACAGCTTGCAATCGAATGTTCATGTGAATAGAAAAGGCAGGAGAGTGGTCAGGTACTGTTTTCTCTCAGTTGGCAAGCTGCGCACACAATCGCAGTGTTGTACAGCTTGTTTCATCACCTTTGCGAAGCTGCCGCTCTCTCCGGCTCCCGGAGACGAAGAAGCTGCTTCTTCGCGCAAAGACGATTCTGCCGCTCACAGTGCTCTGCGGTGTGCGCCTTCTGCCGAATGACGCCCGGGAGCGGTGCTTAGCTCTGCAGAGCACCATACCTTCGTCTTTAGCCTCTCTTCTCGTCTACATCTTAGCAAAAAGCTTTTCCACTCTGTCTGGCAAGGAGAAACTGTGCCAGCACAGAAAACATCTCCCATCGTGTTCTAGAGGCTGCACGGAGGTCTGCCGAGTGTTTTCAAGAAGAGAAAGAAAGTTGTCCAAAACAGCTTGCAATCGAATGTTCATGTGAATAGAAAATGCAGGAGAGTGGTCAAGTACTGTTTTCTCTCAGTTGGCAAGCTGCGCACACAATCGCAGTGTTGTACAGCTTGTTTCATCACCTTTGCGAAGTTGCCGCTCTCTCCGGCTCCCGGAGACGAAGAAGCTGCTTCTTCGCGCAAAGACGATTCTGCCGCTCACAGTGCTCTGCGGTGTGCGCCTTCTGCCGAAAGAGGTCCGGGACCGGTGCTTAGCTCTGCAGAGCACCGTACCTTCGTCTTTAGCCTCTCTTCTCGTCTACATCTTAGCAAAAAGCTTTTCCACTCTGTCTGGCAAGGAGAAACTGTGCCAGCACAGAAAACATCTCCCATCGTGTTCTAGAGGCTGCACGGAGGTCTGCCGAGTATTTTGCAAGAAGAGAAAGAAAGTTGTCCAAAACAGCTTGCAATCGAATGTTCATGTGAATAGAAAAGGCAGGAGAGTGGTCAGGTACTGTTTTCTCTCAGTTGGCAAGCTGCGCACACAATCGCAGTGTTGTAAAGCTTGTTTCATCACCTTTGCGAAGTTGCCGCTCTCTCCGGCTCCCGGAGACGAAAAAGCTGCTTCTTCGCGCAGAGACGATTCTGCCGCTAACTGTGCTCTGCGGTGTGCGCCTTCTGCCGAAAGAGGTCCGGGAGCGGTGCCTAGCTCTGCAGAGCACCGTACCTTCGTCTTTAGCCTCTCTTCTCGTCTACATCTTAGCAAAAAGCTTTTCCACTCTGTCTGGAAAGGAGAAACTGTGCCAGCACAGAAAACATCTCCCATCGTGTTCTAGAGGCTGCACGGAGGTCTGCCGAGTGTTTTGCAAGAAGAGAAAGAAAGTTGTCCAAAACAGCTTGCAATCGAATGTTCATGGGATTACAAAAGGCAGGAGAGTGGTCAGGTACTGTTTTCTCTCAGTTGGCAAGCTGCGCACACAATCGCAGTGGTGTACAGCTTGTTTCATCACCTTTGCGAAGTTGCCGCTCTCTCCGGCTCCCGGAGACGAAGAAGCTGCTTCTTCGCGCAAAGATGATTCTGCCGCTCATAGTGCTCTGCAGTGTGTGTCTTCTGCCGAAAGAGGTCCGGGAGCGGTGCTTAGCTCTGCAGAGCACCGTACCTTCGTCTTTAGCCTCTCTTCTCGTCTACATCTTAGCAAAAAGCTTTTCCACTCTGTCTGGCAAGGAGAAACTGTGCCAGCACAAAAAACATCTCCCATCGTGTTCTAGAGGCTGCACGGAGGTCAGCCGAGTGTTTTGCAAGAAGAGAAAGAAAGTTGTCCAAAACAGCTTGCAATCGAATGTTCATGTGAATAGAAAAGGCAGGAGAGTGGTCAGGTACTGTTTTCTCTCAGTTGGCAAGCTGCGCACACAATCGCAGTGTTGTACAGCTTGTTTCATCACCTTTGCGAAGCTGCCGCTCTCTCCGGCTCCCGGAGACGAAGAAGCTGCTTCTTCGCGCAAAGACGATTCTGCCGCTCACAGTGCTCTGCGGTGTGCGCCTTCTGCCGAATGACGCCCGGGAGCGGTGCTTAGCTCTGCAGAGCACCGTACCTTCGTCTTTAGCCTCTCTTCTCGTCTACATCTTAGCAAAAAGCTTTTCCACTCTGTCTGGCAAGGAGAAACTGTGCCAGCACAGAAAACATCTCCCATCGTGTTCTAGAGGCTGCACGGAGGTCTGCCGAGTGTTTTGCAAGAAGAGAAAGAAAGTTGTCCAAAACAGCTTGCAATCGAATGTTCATGTGAATAGAAAATGCAGGAGAGTGGTCAGGTACTGTTTTCTCTCAGTTGGCAAGCTGCGCACACAATCGCAGTGTTGTACAGCTTGTTTCATCACCTTTGCGAAGTTGCCGCTCTCTCCGGCTCCCGGAGACGAAGAAGCTGCTTCTTCGCGCAAAGACGATTCTGCCGCTCACAGTGCTCTGCGGTGTGCGCCTTCTGCCGAAAGAGGCCCGGGAGCTGTGCTTAGCTCTGCAGAGCACCGTACCTTCGTCTTTAGCCTCTCTTCTCGTCTACATCTTAGCAAAAAGCTTTTCCACTCTGTCTGGCAAGGAGAAACTGTGCCAGCACAGAAAACATCTCCCATCGTGTTCTAGAGGCTGCACGGAGGTCTGCCGAGTGTTTTGCAAGAAGAGAAAGAAAGTTGTCCAAAACAGATTGCAATCGAATGTTCATGTGAATAGAAAAGGCAGGAGAGTGGTCAGGTACTGTTTTCTCTCAGTTGGCAAGCTGCGCACACAATCGCAGTGTTGTACAGCTTGTTTCATCACCTTTGCGAAGTTGCCGCTCTCTCCGGCTCCCGGAGACGAAGAAGCTGCTTCTTCGCGCAAAGACGATTCTGCCGCTCACAGTGCTCTGCGGTGTGCGCCTTCTGCCGAAAGAGGTCCGGGAGCGGTGCTTAGCTCTGCAGAGCACCGTACCTTCGTCTTTAGCCTCTCTTCTCGTCTACATCTTAGCAAAAAGCTTTTCCACTCTGTCTGGCAAGGAGAAACTGTGCCAGCACAGAAAACATCTCCCATCGTGTTCTAGAGGCTGCACGGAGGTCTGCCGAGTATTTTGCAAGAAGAGAAAGAAAGTTGTCCAAAACAGCTTGCAATCGAATGTTCATGTGAATAGAAAAGGCAGGAGAGTGGTCAGGTACTGTTTTCTCTCACTTGGCAAGCTGCGCACACAATCGCAGTGTTGTACAGCTTGTTTCATCACCTTTGCGAAGCTGCCGCTCTCTCCGGCTCCCGGAGACGAAGAAGCTGCTTCTTCGCGCAAAGACGATTCTGCCGCTCACAGTGCTCTGCGGTGTGCGCCTTCTACCGAAAGAGGCCCGGGAGGTGTGCTTAGCTCAGCAGAGCACCGTACCTTCGTCTTTAGCCTCTCTTCTCGTCTACATCTTAGCAAAAAGCTTTTCCACTCTGTCTGGCAAGGAGAAACTGTGCCAGCACAGAAAACATCTCCCATCGTGTTCTAGAGGCTGCACGGAGGTCTGCCGAGTGTTTTGCAAGAAGAGAAAGAAAGTTGTCCAAAACAGCTTGCAATCGAATGTTCATGTGAATAGAAAAGGCAGGAGAGTGGTCAGGTACTGTTTTCTCTCAGTTGGCAAGCTGCGCACACAATCGCAGTGTTGTAAAGCTTGTTTCATCACCTTTGCGAAGTTGCCGCTCTCTCCGGCTCCCGGAGACGAAGAAGCTGCTTCTTCGCGCAAAGACGATTCTGCCGCTCACTGTGCTCTGCAGTGTTTGTCTTCTGCCGAAAGAGGCCCGGGAGTTGTGCTTAGCTCTGCAGAGCACCGTACCTTCGTCTTTAGCCTCTCTTCTCGTCTACATCTTAGCAAAAAGCTTTTCCACTCTGTCTGGCAAGGAGAAACTGTGCCAGCACAGAAAACATCTCCCATCGTGTTCTAGAGGATGCACGGAGGTCTGCAGTGTATTTTGCAAGAAGAGAAAGAAAGTTGTCCAAAACAGCTTGCAATCGAATGTTCATGTGAATAGAAAAGGAAGGAGAGTGGTCAGGTACTGTTTTCTCTCAGTTGGCAAGCTGCGCACACAATCGCAGTGTTGTACAGCTTGTTTCATCACCTTTGCGAAGTTGCCGCTCTCTCCGGCTCCCGAAGACGAAGAAGCTGCTTCTGCGCGCAAAGACGATTCTGACGCTCATAGTACTCTGCAGTGTGTGTCTTCTGCCGAAAGAGGCCCGGGAGCTGTGCTTAGCTCTGCAGAGCACCGTACCTTCGTCTTTAGCCTCTCTTCTCGTCTACATCTTAGCAAAAAGCTTTTCCACTCTGTCTGGCAAGGAGAAACTGTGCCAGCACAGAAAACATCTCCCATCGTGTTCTAGAGGCTGCACGGAGGTCTGCCGAGTGTTTTGCAAGAAGAGAAAGAAAGTTGTCCAAAACAGCTTGCAATCGAATGTTCATGTGAATAGAAAAGGCAGGAGAGTGGTCAGGTACTGTTTTCTCTCAGTTGGCAAGCTGCGCACACAATCGCAGTGTTGTACAGCTTGTTTCATCACCTTTGCGAAGCTGCCGCTCTCTCCGGCTCCCGGAGACGAAGAAGCTGCTTCTTCGCGCAAAGACGATTCTGCCGCTCACAGTGCTCTGCGGTGTGCGCCTTCTGCCGAAAGAGGCCCGGGAGCTGTGCTTAGCTCTGCAGAGCACCGTACCTTCGTCTTTAGCCTCTCTTCTCGTCTACATCTTAGCAAAAAGCTTTTCCACTCTGTCTGGCAAGGAGAAACTGTGCCAGCACAAAAAACATCTCCCATCGTGTTCTAGAGGCTGCACGGAGGTCTGCCGAGTGTTTTGCAACAAGAGAAAGAAAGTTGTCCAAAACAGCTTGCAATCGAATGTTCATGTGAATAGAAAAGGCAGGAGAGTGGTCAGGTACTGTTTTCTCTCAGTTGGCAAGCTGCGCACACAATCGCAGTGTTGTACAGCTTGTTTCATCACCTTTGCGAAGTTGCCGCTCTCTCCGGCTCCCGGAGACGAAGAAGCTGCTTCTTCGCGCAAAGACGATTCTGCCGCTCACAGTGCTCTGCGGTGTGCGCCTTCTGCCGAAAGAGGTCCGGGAGCGGTGCTTAGCTCTGCAGAGCACCGTACCTTCGTCTTTAGCCTCTCTTCTCATCTACATCTTAGCAAAAAGCTTTTCCACTCTGTCTGGCAAGGAGAAACTGTGCCAGCACAGAAAACATCTCCCATCGTGTTCTAGAGGCTGCACGGAGGTCTGCCGAGTATTTTGCAAGAAGAGAAAGAAAGTTGTCCAAAACAGCTTGCAATCGAATGTTCATGTGAATAGAAAAGGCAGGAGAGTGGTCAGGTACTGTTTTCTCTCAGTTGGCAAGCTGCGCACACAATCGCAGTGTTGTACAGCTTGTTTCATCACCTTTGCGAAGCTGCCGCTCTCTCCGGCTCCCGGAGACGAAGAAGCTGCTTCTTCGCGCAAAGACGATTCTGCCGCTCACAGTGCTCTGCGGTGTGCGCCTTCTGCCGAAAGAGGCCCGGGAGGTGTGCTTAGCTCTGCAGAGCACCGTACCTTCGTCTTTAGCCTCTCTTCTCGTCTACATCTTAGCAAAAAGCTTTTCCACTCTGTCTGGCAAGGAGAAACTGTGCCAGCACAGAAAACATCTCCCATCGTGTTCTAGAGGCTGCACGGAGGTCTGCCGAGTGTTTTGCAAGAAGAGAAAGAAAGTTGTCCAAAACAGCTTGCAATCGAATGTTCATGTGAATAGAAAAGGCAGGAGAGTGGTCAGGTACTGTTTTCTCTCACTTGGCAAGCTGCGCACACAATCGCAGTGTTGTACAGCTTGTTTCATCACCTTTGCCAAGTTGCCGCTCTCTCCGGCTCCCGGAGACGAAGAAGCTGCTTCTTCGCGCAAAGACGATTCTGCCGCTCACTGTGCTCTGCAGTGTGTGTCTTCTGCCGAAAGAGGCCCGGGAGTTGTGCTTAGCTCTGCAGAGCACCGTACCTTCGTCTTTAGCCTCTCTTCTCGTCTACATCTTAGCAAAAAGCTTTTCCACTCTGTCTGGCAAGGAGAAACTGTGCCAGCACAGAAAACATCTCCCATCGTGTTCTAGAGGCTGCACGGAGGTCTGCAGTGTATTTTGCAAGAAGAGAAAGAAAGTTGTCCAAAACAGCTTGCAATCGAATGTTCATGTGAATAGAAAAGGCAGGAGAGTGGTCAGGTACTGTTTTCTCTCAGTTGGCAAGCTGCGCACACAATCGCAGTGTTGTACAGCTTGTTTCATCACCTTTGCGAAGTTGCCGCTCTCTCCGGCTCCCGAAGACGAAGAAGCTGCTTCTGCGCGCAAAGACGATTCTGACGCTCATAGTACTCTGCAGTGTGTGTCTTCTGCCGAAAGAGGCCCGGGAGCTGTGCTTAGCTCTGCAGAGCACCGTACCTTCGTCTTTAGTCTCTCTTCTCGTCTACATCTTAGCAAAAAGCTTTTCCACTCTGTCTGGCAAGGAGAAACTGTGCCAGCACAGAAAACATCTCCCATCGTGTTCTAGAGGCTGCACGGAGGTCTGCCGAGTGTTTTGCAAGAAGAGAAAGAAAGTTGTCCAAAACAGCTTGCAATCGAATGTTCATGTGAATAGAAAAGGCAGGAGAGTGGTCAGGTACTGTTTTCTCTCAGTTGGCAAGCTGCGCACACAATCGCAGTGTTGTACAGCTTGTTTCATCACCTCTGCGAAGCTGCCGCTCTCTCCGGCTCCCGGAGACGAAGAAGCTGCTTCTTCGCGCAAAGACGATTCTGCCGCTCACAGTGCTCTGCGGTGTGCGCCTTCTGCCGAAAGAGGCCCGGGAGCGGTGCTTAGCTCTGCAGAGCACCGTACATTCGTCTTTAGCCTCTCTTCTCGTCTACATCTTAGCAAAAAGCTTTTCCACTCTGTCTGGCAAGGAAAAACTGTGCCGGCACAGAAAACATCTCCCATCGTGTTCTAGAGGCTGCACGGAGGTCTGCCGAGTGTTTTGCAAGAAGAGAAAGAAAGTTTTCCAAAACAGCTTGCAATCGAATGTTCATGTGAATAGAAAAGGCAGGAGAGTGGTCAGGTACTGTTTTCTCTCAGTTGGCAAGCTGCGCACACAATCGCAGTGTTGTACAGCTTGTTTCATCACCTTTGCGAAGCTGCCGCTCTCTCCGGCTCCCGGAGACGAAGAAGCTGCTTCTTCGCGCAAAGACGATTCTGCTGCTCACAGTGCTCTGCGGTGTGTGTCTTCTGCCGAAAGAGGCCCGGGAGCGGTGCTTAGCTCTGCAGAGCACCGTACCTTCGTCTTTAGCCTCTCTTCTCGTCTACATCTTAGCAAAAAGCTTTTCCACTCTGTCTGGCAAGGAGAAACTGTGCCAGCACAGAAAACATCTCCCATCGTGTTCTAGAGGCTGCACGGAGGTCTGCCGAGTGTTTTGCAAGAAGAGAAAGAAAGTTGTCCAAAACAGCTTCCAATCGAATGTTCATGTGAATAGAAAAGGCAGGAGAGTGGTCAGGTACTGTTTTCTCTCAGTTGGCAAGCTGCGCACACAATCGCAGTGTTGTACAGCTTGTTTCATCACCTTTGCGAAGTTGCCGCTCTCTCCGGCTCCCGGAGACGAAGAAGCTGCTTCTTCGCGCAAAGACGATTCTGCCGCTCACAGTGCTCTGCGGTGTGCGCCTTCTGCCGAAAGAGGTTTGGGAGCGGTGCTTAGCTCTGCAGAGCACCGTACCTTCGTCTTTAGCCTCTCTTCTCATCTACATCTTAGCAAAAAGCTTTTCCACTCTGTCTGGCAAGGAGAAACTGTGCCAGCACAGAAAACATCTCCCATCGTTTTCTAGAGGCTGCACGGAGGTCTGCCGAGTGTTTTGCAAGAAGAGAAAGAAAGTTGTCCAAAACAGCTTGCAATCGAATGTTCATGTGAATAGAAAAGGCAGGAGAGTGGTCAGGTACTGTTTTCTCTCAGTTGGCAAGCTGCGCACACAATCGCAGTGTTGTACAGCTTGTTTCATCACCTTTGCGAAGTTGCCGCTCTCTCCGGCTCCCGGAGACGAAGAAGCTGCTTCTTCGCGCAAAGACGATTCTGCCGCTCACAGTGCTCTGCGGTGTGCGCCTTCTGCCGAAAGAGGTCCGGGAGCGGTGCTTAGCTCTGCAGAGCACCGTACCTTCGTCTTTAGCCTCTCTTCTCATCTACATCTTAGCAAAAAGCTGTTCCACACTGTCTGGCAAGGAGAAACTGTGCCAGCACAGAAAACATCTCCCATCGTTTTCTAGAGGCTGCACGGAGGTCTGCCGAGTGTTTTGCAAGAAGAGAAAGAAAGTTGTCCAAAACAGCTTGCAATCCAATGTTCATGTGAATTGAAAAGGCAGGAGAGTGGTCAGGTACTGTTTTCTCTCAGTTGGCAAGCTGCGCAAACAATCGCAGTGTTGTACAGCTTGTTTCATCACCTTTGCGAAGCTGCCGCTCTCTCCGGCTCCCGGAGACGAAGAAGCTGCTTCTTCGCGCAAAGACGATTCTGCCGCTCACAGTGCTCTGCGGTGTGCGCCTTCTGCCGAAAGAGGCCCGGGAGCTGTGCTTAGCTCTGCAGAGCACCGTACCTTCGTCTTTAGCCTCTCTTCTCGTCTACATCTTAGCAAAAAGCTTTTCCACTCTGTCTGGCAAGGAGAAACTGTGCCAGCACAGAAAACATCTCCCATCGTGTTCTAGAGGCTGCACGGAGGTCTGCCGAGTATTTTGCAAGAAGAGAAAGAAAGTCGTCCAAAACAGCTTGCAATCGAATATTCATGTGAATAGAAAAGGCAGGAGAGTGGTCAGGTACTGTTTTCTCTCAGTTGGCAAGCTGCGCACACAATCGCAGTGTTGTACAGCTTGTTTCATCACCTTTGCGAAGTTGCCGCTCTCTCCGGCTCCCGAAGACGAAGAAGCTGCTTCTTCGCGCAAAGACGATTCTGCCGCTCATAGTACTCTGCAGTGGGTGTCTTCTGCCGAAAGAGGCCCGGGAGCTTTGCTTAGCTCTGCAGTGCACCGTACCTTCGTCTTTAGTCTCTCTTCTCGTCTACATCTTAGCAAAAAGCTTTTCCACTCTGTCTGGCAAGGAGAAACTGTGCCAGCACAGAAAACATCTCCCATCGTGTTCTAGAGGCTGCACGGAGGTCTGCCGAGTGTTTTGCAAGAAGAGAAATAATGTTGTCCAAAACAGCTTGCAATCGAATGTTCATGTGTATAGAAAAGGCAGGAGAGTGGTCAGGTACTGTTTCCTCTCAGTTGGCAAGCTGCGCACACAATCGCAGTGTTGTACAGCTTGTTTCATCACCTTTGCGAAGCTGCCGCTCTCTCCGGCTCCCGGAGACGAAGAAGCTGCTTCTTCGCGCAAAGACGATTCTGCCGCTCACAGTGCTCTGCGGTGTGCGCCTTCTGCCGAATGACGCCCGGGAGCGGTGCTTAGCTCTGCAGAGCACCGTACCTTCGTCTTTAGCCTCTCTTCTCGTCTACATCTTAGCAAAAAGCTTTTCCACTCTGTCTGGCAAGGAGAAACTGTGCCAGCACAGAAAACATCTCCCATCGTGTTCTAGAGGCTGCACGGATGTCTGCCGAGTGTTTTGCAAGAAGAGAAAGAAAGTTGTCCAAAACAGCTTGCAATCGAAAGTTCATGTGAATAGAAAAGGCAGGAGAGTGGTCAGGTACTGTTTTCTCTCAGTTGGCAAGCTGCGCACACAATCGCAGTGTTGTACAGCTTGTTTCATCACCTTTGCGAAGTTGCCGCTCTCTCCGGCTCCCGGAGACGAAGAAGCTGCTTCTTCGCGCAAAGACGATTCTGCCGCTCACAGTGCTCTGCGGTGTGCGCCTTCTGCCGAAAGAGGTCCGGGAGCGGTGCTTAGCTCTGCAGAGCACCGTACCTTCGTCTTTAGCCTCTCTTCTCGTCTACATCTTAGCAAAAACTTTTCCACTCTGTCTGGCAAGGAGAAACTGTGCCAGCACAGAAAACATCTCCCATCGTGTTCTAGAGGCTGCACGGAGGTCTGCCGAGTATTTTGCAAGAAGAGAAAGAAAGTTGTCCAAAACAGCTTGCAATCGAATGTTCATGTGAATAGAAAAGGCAGGAGAGTGGTCAGGTACTGTTTTCTCTCAGTTGGCAAGCTGCGCACACAATCGCAGTGTTGTACAGCTTGTTTCATCACCTTTGCGAAGCTGCCGCTCTCTCCGGCTCCCGGAGACGAAGAAGCTGCTTCTTCGCGCAAAGACGATTCTGCCGCTCACAGTGCTCTGCGGTGTGCGCCTTCTGCCGAAAGAGGTCCGGGAGCGGTGCTTAGCTCTGCAGAGCACCGTACCTTCGTCTTTAGCCTCTCTTCTCGTCTACATCTTAGCAAAAAGCTTTTCCACTCTGTCTGGCAAGGAGAAACTGTGCCAGCACAGAAAACATCTCCCATCGTGTTCTAGAGGCTGCACGGAGGTCTGCCGAGTGTTTTGCAAGAAGAGAAAGAAAGTTGTCCAAAACAGCTTGCAATCGAATGTTCATGTGAATAGAAAAGGCAGGAGAGTGGTCAGGTACTGTTTTCTCTCAGTTGGCAAGCTGCGCACACAATCGCAGTGTTGTACAGCTTGTTTCATCACCTTTGCGAAGCTGCCGCTCTCTCCGGCTCCCGGAGACGAAGAAGCTGCTTCTTCGCGCAAAGACGATTCTGCCGCTCACAGTGCTCTGCGGTGTGCGCCTTCTGCCGAAAGAGGCCCGGGAGCTGTGCTTAGCTCTGCAGAGCACCGTACCTTCGTCTTTAGCCTCTCTTCTCGTCTACATCTTAGCAAAAAGCTTTTCCACTCTGTCTGGCAAGGAGAAACTGTGCCAGCACAAAAAACATCTCCCATCGTGTTCTAGAGGCTGCACGGAGGTCTGCCGAGTGTTTTGCAAGAAGAGAAAGAAAGTTGTCCAAAAGAGCTTGCAATCGAATGTTCATGTGAATAGAAAAGGCAGGAGAGTGGTCAGGTACTGTTTTCTCTCAGTTGGCAAGCTGCGCACACAATCGCAGTGTTGTACAGCTTGTTTCATCACCTTTGCCAAGTTGCCGCTCTCTCCGGCTCCCGGAGACGAAGAAGCTGCTTCTTCGCGCAAAGACGATTCTGCCGCTCACTGTGCTCTGCGGTGTGTGCCTTCTGCCGAAAGACGTCCGGGAGCGGTGCTTAGCTCTGCAGAGCACCGTACCTTCGTCTTTAGCCTCTCTTCTCGTCTACATCTTAGCAAAAAGCTTTTCCACTCTGTCTGGCAAGGAGAAACTGTGCCAGCACAGAAAACATCTCCCATCGTGTTCTAGAGGCTGCACGGAGGTCTGCCGAGTGTTTTGCAAGAAGAGAAAGAAAGTTGTCCAAAACAGCTTGCAATCGAATGTTCATGTGAATAGAAAAGGCAGGAGAGTGCTCAGGTACTGTTTTCTCTCAGTTGGCAAGCTGCGCAAACAATCGCAGTGTTGTACAGCTTGTTTCATCACCTTTGCGAAGCTGCCGCTCTCTCCGGCTCCCGGAGACGAAGAAGCTGCTTCTTCGCGCAAAGACGATTCTGCCGCTCACAGTGCTCTGCGGTGTGCGCCTTCTGCCGAAAGAGGCCCGGGAGCGGTGCTTAACTCTGCAGAGCACCGTACCTTCGTCTTTAGCCTCTCTTCTCGTCTACATCTTAGCAAAAAGCTTTTCCACTCTGTCTGGCAAGGAGAAACTGTGCCAGCACAAAAAACATCTCCCATCGTGTTCTAGAGGCTGCACGGAGGTCTGCCGAGTGTTTTGCAAGAAGAGAAAGAAAGTTGTCCAAAACAGCTTGCAATCGAATGTTCATGTGAATAGAAAAGGCAGGAGAGTGGTCAGGTACTGTTTTCTCTCAGTTGGCAAGCTGCGCACACAATCGCAGTGTTGTACAGCTTGTTTCATCACCTTTGCGAAGTTGCCGCTCTCTCCGGCTCCCGGAGACGAAGAAGCTGCTTCTTCGCGCAAAGACGATTCTGCCGCTCACAGTGCTCTGCGGTGTGCGCCTTCTGCCGAAAGAGGTCCGGGAGCGGTGCTTAGCTCTGCAGAGCACCGTACCTTCGTCTTTAGCCTCTCTTCTCGTCTACATCTTAGCAAAAAGCTTTTCCACTCTGTCTGGCAAGGAGAAACTGTGCCAGCACAGAAAACATCTCCCATCGTGTTCTAGAGGCTGCACGGAGGTCTGCCGAGTATTTTGCAAGAAGAGAAAGAAAGTTGTCCAAAACAGCTTGCAATCGAATATTCATGTGAATAGAAAAGGCAGGAGAGTGGTCAGGTACTGTTTTCTCTCAGTTGGCAAGCTGCGCACACAATCGCAGTGTTGTACAGCTTGTTTCATCACCTTTGCGAAGTTGCCGCTCTCTCCGGCTCCCGAAGACGAAGAAGCTGCTTCTTCGCGCAAAGACGATTCTGCCGCTCATAGTACTCTGCAGTGGGTGTTTTCTGCCGAAAGAGGCCCGGGAGCTTTGCTTAGCTCTGCAGAGCACCGTACCTTCGTCTTTAGTCTCTCTTCTCGTCTACATCTTAGCAAAAAGCTTTTCCACTCTGTCTGGCAAGGAGAAACTGTGCCAGCACAGAAAACATCTCCCATCGTGTTCTAGAGGCTGCACGGAGGTCTGCCGAGTGTTTTGCAAGAAGAGAAAGAAAGTTGTCCAAAACAGCTTGCAATCGAATGTTCATGTGAATAGAAAAGGCAGGAGAGTGGTCAGGTACTGTTTTCTCTCAGTTGGCAAGCTGCGCACACAATCGCAGTGTTGTACAGCTTGTTTCATCACCTTTGCGAAGTTGCCACTCTCTCCGGCTCCCGGAGACGAAGAAGCTGCTTCTTCGCGCAAAGACGATTCTGCCGCTCACTGTGCTCTGCGGTGTGCGCCTTCTGCCGAAAGAGGTCCGGGAGCGGTGCTTAGCTCTGCAGAGCACCGTACCTTCGTCTTTAGCCTCTCTTCTTGTCTACATCTTAGCAAAAAGCTTTTCCACTGTGTCTGCAAGGAAAAATTTTGCCAGCACAGAAAACATCTCCTATTGAGTTCTAGAGGCTGCACGGAGGTCTGCAGAGTGTTTTGCAAGAAGAGAAAGAAAGTTGTCCAAAACAGCTTGCAATCGAATGTTCATGTGAATAGAAAAGGCAGGAGAGTGGTCAGGTACTCTTTTCTCTCAGTTGGCAAACTGCGCACACAATCGCAGTGTTGTACAGCTTGTTTCATCACCTTTGCGAAGCTGCCGCTCTCTTCGACTCCCGGAGGCGAAGAAGCTGCTTCTTCGCTCAAAGAAGATTCTGCCGCTCACAGTGCTCTGCGGTGTGCGCCTTCTGCCGAAAGAGGTCCGGGAGCGGTGCTTAGCTCTGCAGAGCACCGTACCTTCGTCTTTAGCCTCTCTTCTCGTCTACATCTTAGCAAAAAGCTTTTCCACTCTGTCTGGCAAGCAGAAACTGTGCCAGCACAAAAAACATCTCCCATCGTGTTCTAGAGGCTGCACGGAGATCTGCCGAGTGTTTTGCAAGAAGAGAAAGAAAGTTGTCTAAAACAGCTTGCAATCGAATGTTCATGTGAATAGAAAAGGCAGGAGAGTGGTCAGGTACTGTTTTCTCTCAGTTGGCAAACTGCGCACACAATCGCAGTGTTGTACAGCTTGTTTCATCACCTTTGCGAAGCTGCCGCTCTCTCCGGCTCCCGGAGACGAAGAAGCTGCTTCTTCGCGCAAAGAGGATTCTGCCGCTCACAGTGTTCTGCGGTGTGTGCCTTCTGCCGAAAGAGGTCCGGGAGCGGTGCTTAGCTCTGCAGAGCACCGTACCTTCGTCTTTAGCCTCTCTTCTTGTCTACATCTTAGCAAAATGCTTTTCCACACTGTCTGGCAAGGAGAAACTGTGCCAACACAGAAAATATTTCCCATCGTGTTCTAGAAGCTGCACGGAGGTCTGCCGAGTGTTTTGCAAGGAGAGAAAGAAAGTTGTCCAAAAGAGCTTGCAATCGAATGTTCATGCGAATAGAAAAGTCAGGAGAGTTGTCAGGTACTGTTTTCTCTAAGTTGGCAAGCTGCGCACACAATCGCAGTGTTGTACAGCGTGTTTCATCACCTTTGCGAAGTTGCCGCTCTCTCCGGCTCCCGGAGACGAAGAACCTGCTTCTTCGCGCAAAGACGATTCTGCCGCTCACAGTGCTCTGCAGTGTGTGTCTTCTGCTGAAAGAGGCCCGGGAGCTGTGCTTAGCTCTGCAGAGCACCGTACCTTCGTCTTTAGCCTCTCTTCTCCTCTACATCTTAGCAAAATGCTTTTCCACCCTGTCTGGCAAGGAGAAACTGTGCCAGCACAAAAAACATCTCCCATCGTGTTCTAGAAGCTGCACGGAGGTCTGCCGAGTGTTTTGCAAGAAGAGAAACAAAGTTGTTCAAAACAGCTTGCAATCGAACGTTCATGTGAATAGAAAAGTCAGGAGAGTGGTCAGGTACTGTTTTCTCTCAGTTGGTAAGCTGCGCACACAATCGCAGTTTTGTACAGCTTGTTTCATCACCTTTGCCAAGTTGCCGCTCTCTCCGGCTCCCGGAGACGAAGAAGCTGCTTCTTCGCGCAAAGACGATTCTGCTGCTCACAGTGCTCTGCGGTGTGCGCCTTCTGCCGAAAGAGGCCCGGGAGCGGTGCTTAGCTCTGCAGAGCACCGTACCTTCGTCTTTAGCCTCTCTTCTCGTCTACATCTTAGCAAAAAGCTTTTCCACTCTGTCTGGCAAGGAGAAACTGTGCCAGCACAAAAAACATCTCCCATCGTGTTCTAGAGGCTGCACGGAGGTCTGCCGAGTATTTTGCAAGAAGAGAAAGAAAGTTGTCCAAAACAGCTTGCAATCGAATGTTCATGTGAATAGAAAAGGCAGGAGAGTGGTCAGGTACTGTTTTCTCTCAGTTGGCAAGCTGCGCACACAATCGCAGTGTTGTACAGCTTGTTTCATCACCTTTGCGAAGTTGCCGCTCTCTCCGGCTCCCGGAGATGAAGAAGCTGCTTCTTCGCGCAAAGACGATTCTGCCGCTCACTGTGCTCTGCGGTGTGCGCCTTCTGCCGAAAGAGGTCCGGGAGCGGTGCCTAGCTCTGCAGTGCACCGTACCATCGTCTTTAGCCTCTCTTCTCGTCTACATCTTAGCAAAAAGCTTTTCCACTCTGTCTGGCAAGGAGAAACTGTGCCAGCACAAAAAACATCTCCCATCGTGTTCTAGAGGCTGCACGGAGGTCAGCCGAGTGTTTTGCAAGAAGAGAAAGAAAGTTGTCCAAAACAGCTTGCAATCGAATGTTCATGTGAATAGAAAAGGCAGGAGAGTGGTCAGGTACTGTTTTCTCTCAGTTGGCAAGCTGCGCACACAATCGCAGTGGTGTACAGCTTGTTTCATCACCTTTGCGAAGCTGCCGCTCTCTCCGGCTCCCGGAGACGAAGAAGCTGCTTCTTCGCGCAAAGACGATTCTGCCGCTCATAGTGCTCTGCAGTGTGTGTCTTCTGCCGAAAGAGGCCCGGGAGCGGTGCTTAGCTCTGCAGAGCTCCGTACCTTCGTCTTTAGCCTCTCTTCTCGTCTACATCTTAGCAAAAAGCTTTTCCACTCTGTCTGGCAAGGAGAAACTGTGCCAGCACAAAAAACATCTCCCATCGTGTTCTAGAGGCTGCACGGAGGTCTGCCGAGTGTTTTGCAAGAAGAGAAAGAAAGTTGTCCAAAACAGCTTGCAATCGAATGTTCATGTGAATAGAAAAGGCAGGAGAGTGGTCAGGTACTTTTTTCTCTCAGTTGGCAAGCTGCGCACACAATCGCAGTGTTGTACAGCTTGTTTCATCACCTTTGCGAAGCTGCCGCTCTCTCCGGCTCCCGGAGACGAAGAAGCTGCTTCTTCGCGCAAAGACGATTCTGCCGCTCACTGTGCTCTGCGGTGTGCGCCTTCTGCCGAAAGAGGTCCGGGAGCGGTGCTTAACTCTGCAGAGCACCGTACCTTCGTCTTTAGCCTCTCTTCTCGTCTACATCTTAGCAAAAAGCTTTTCCACTGTGTCTGGCAAGGAGAAACTGTGCCAGCACAGAAAACATCTCCCATCGTGTTCTAGAGGCTGCACGGAGGTCTGCCGAGTGTTTTGCAAGAAGAGAAATAAAGTTGTCCAAAACAGCTTGCAATCCAATGTTCATGTGAATAGAAAAGGCAGGAGAGTGGTCAGGTACTGTTTTCTCTCAGTTGGCAAGCTGCGCACACAATCGCAGTGTTGTAAAGCTTGTTTCATCACCTTTGCGAAGTTGCCGCTCTCTCCGGCTCCCGGAGACGAAAAAGCTGCTTCTTCGCGCAGAGACGATTCTGCCGCTAACTGTGCTCTGCGGTGTGCGCCTTCTGCCGAAAGAGGTCCGGGAGCGGTGCCTAGCTCTGCAGAGCACCGTACCTTCGTCTTTAACCTCTCTTCTCGTCTTCATCTTAGCAAAATGCTTTTCCACTCTGTCTGGAAAGGAGAAACTGTGCCAGCACAGAAAACATCTCCCATCGTGTTCTAGAGGCTGCACGGAGGTCTGCCGAGTGTTTTGCAAGAAGAGAAAGAAAGTTGTCCAAAACAGCTTGCAATCGAATGTTCATGGGATTACAAAAGGCAGGAGAGTGGTCAGGTACTCTTTTCTCTCAGTTGGCAAGCTGCGCACACAATCGCAGTGGTGTACAGCTTGTTTCATCACCTTTGCGAAGTTGCCGCTCTCTCCGGCTCCCGGAGACGAAGAAGCTGCTTCTTCGCGCAAAGATGATTCTGCCGCTCATAGTGCTCTGCAGTGTGTGTCTTCTGCCGAAAGAGGTCCGGGAGCGGTGCTTAGCTCTGCAGAGCACCGTACCTTCGTCTTTAGCCTCTCTTCTCGTCTACATCTTAGCAAAAGGCTTTTCCACTCTGTCTGGCAAGGAGAAACTGTGCCAGCACAAAAAACATCTCCCATCGTGTTCTAGAGGCTGCACGGAGGTCTGCCGAGTGTTTTGCAAGAAGAGAAAGAAAGTTGTCCAAAACAGCTTGCAATCGAATGTTCATGTGAATAGAAAAGGCAGGAGAGTGGTCAGGTACTGTTTTCTCTCAGTTGGCAAGCTGCGCACACAATCGCAGTGTTGTACAGCTTGTTTCATCACCTTTGCGAAGCTGCCGCTCTCTCCGGCTCCCGGAGACGAAGAAGCTGCTTCTTCGCGCAAAGACGATTCTGCCGCTCATAGTGCTCTGCAGTGTGTGTCGTCTGCCGAAAGAGGCCCGGGAGCGGTGCTTAGCTCTGCAGAGCACCGTACCTTCGTCTTTAGCCTCTCTTCTCGTCTACATCTTAGCAAAAAGCTTTTCCACTCTGTCTGGCAAGGAGAAACTGTGCCAGCACAGAAAACATCTCCCATCGTGTTCTAGAGGCTGCACGGAGGTCTGCCGAGTGTTTTGCAAGAAGAGAAAGAAAGTTGTCCAAAACAGCTTGCAATCGAATGTTCATGTGAATAGAAAAGGCAGGAGAGTGGTCAGGTACTGTTTTCTCTCAGTTGGCAAGCTGCGCACACAATCGCAGTGTTGTACAGCTTGTTTCATCACTTTTGCGAAGTTGCCGCTCTCTCCGGCTCCCGGAGACGAAGAAGCTGCTTCTTCGCGCAAAGACGATTCTGCCGCTCACATTGCTCTGCGGTGTGCGCCTTCTGCCGAAAGAGGCCCGGGAGCGGTGCTTAGCTCTGCAGAGCACCGTACCTTCGTCTTTAGCCTCTCTTCTCGTTTACATCTTAGCAAAAAGCTTTTCCAATCTGTCTGGCAAGGCGAAACTGTGCCAGCACAAAAAACATCTCCCATCGTGTTCTAGAGGCTGCACGGAGGTCTGCCGAGTGTTTTGCAAGAAGAGAAAAAAGTTGTCCAAATCAGCTTCATATCGAATGTTCATGTGAATAGAAAAGGCAGGAGAGTGGTCAGGTACTGTTTTCTCTCAGTTGGCAAGCTGCGCACACAATCGCAGTGTTGTACAGCTTGTTTCATCACCTTTGCGAAGTTGCCGCTCTCGCCGGCTCCCGGAGACGAAGAAGCTGCTTCTTCGCGCAAAGACGATTCTGCCGCTCATAGTGCTCTGCAGTGTGCGGCTTCTGCCGAAAGACGCCCGGGAGCGGTGCTTAACTCTGCAGAGAACCGTACCGTCGTCTTTAGCCTCTCTTCTCGTCTACATCTTAGCAAAAAGCTTTTCCACTCTGTCTGGCAAGGAGAAACTGTGCCAGCACAAAAAACATCTCCCATCGTGTTCTAGAGGCTGCACGGAGGTCTGCCGAGTGTTTTGCAAGAAGAGCAAGAAAGTTGTCCAAAACAGCTTGCAATCGAATGTTCATGTGAATAGAAAAGGCAGGAGAGTGGTCAGGTACTGTTTTCTCTCAGTTGGCAAGCTGCGCACACAATCGCAGTGTTGTACAGCTTGTTTCATCACCTTTGCGAAGTTGCCGCTCTCTCCGGCTCCCGGAGACGAAAAAGCTGCTTCTTCGCGCAAAGACGATTCTGCCGCTCACTGTGCTCTGCGGTGTGCGCCTTCTGCCGAAAGAGGTCCGGGAGCGGTGCCTAGCTCTGCAGTGCACCGTACCTTCGTCTTTAGCCTCTCTTCTCGTCTACATCTTAGCAAAATGCTTTTCCACTCTGTCTGGCAAGGAGAAACTGTGCCAGCACAGAAAATATCTCCCATCGTGTTCTAGAGGCTGCACGGAGGTCTGCCGAGTGTTTTGCAAGAAGAGAAAGAAAGTTGTCCAAAACAGCTTGCAATCGAATGTTCATGTGATTACAAAAGGCAGGAGAGTGGTCAGGTACTGTTTTCTCTCACTTGGAAAGCTGCGCACGCAATCGCAGTGGTGTACAGCTTGTTTCATCACCTTTGCGAAGCTGCCGCTCTCTCCGGCTCCCGGAGACGAAGAAGCTGCTTCTTCGCGCAAAGACGATTCTGCCGCTCATCGTGCTCTGCAGTGTGTGTCTTCTGCCGAAAGAGGCCCGGGAGCGGTGCTTAGCTCTGCAGAGCACCGTACCTTCGTCTTTAGCCTCTCTTCTCGTCTACATCTTAGCAAAAAGCTTTTCCACTCTGTCTGGCAAGGAGAAACTGTGCCAGCACAAAAAACATCTCCCATCGTGTTCTAGAGGCTGCACGGACGTCTGCCGGGTGTTTTGAGAGAAGAGAAAGAAAGTTGTCCAAAACAGCTTGCAATCGAATGTTCATGTGAATAGAAAAGGCAGGAGAGTGGTCAGGTACTGTTTTCTCTCAGTTGGCAAGCTGCGCACACAATCGCAGTGTTGTACAGCTTGTTTCATCACCTTTGCGAAGCTGCCGCTCTCTCCGGCTCCCGGAGACGAAGAAGCTGCTTCTTCGCGCAAAGACGATTCTACCGCTCATAGTGCTCTGCGGTGTGCGCCTTCTGCCGAAAGAGGCCCGGGAGCGGTGCTTAGCTCTGCAGAGCACCGTACCTTCGTCTTTAGCCTCTCTTCTCGTCTACATCTTAGCAAAAATCTTTGCCACTCTGTCTGGCAAGGAGAAACTGTGCCAGCACAAAAAACATCTCCCATCGTGTTCTAGAGGCTGCACGGAGGTCTGCCGAGTGTTTTGCAAGAAGAGAAATAAAGTTGTCCAAAACAGCTTGCAATCGAATGTTCATGTGAATAGAAAAGGCAGGAGAGTGGTCAGGTACTGTTTTCTCTCAGTTGGCAAGCTGCGCACACAATCGCAGTGTTGTACAGCTTGTTTCATCACCTTTGCGAAGTTGCCGCTCTCTCCGGCTCCCGGAGACGAAGAAGCTGCTTCTTCGCGCAAAGACGATTCTGCCGCTCATAGTGCTCTGCGGTGTGCTCCTTCTGCCGACAGAGGCCCGGGAGCGGTTCTTAGCTCTGCAGAGCACCGTACCTTCGTCTTTAGCCTCTCTTCTCGTCTACATCTTAGCAAAAAGCTTTTCCACTCTGTCTGGCAAGGAGAAACTGTGCCAGCACAGAAAACATCTCCCATCGTGTTCTAGAGGCTGCACGGAGGTCTGCCGAGTGTTTTGCAAGAAGAGAAAGAAAGTTGTCCAAAACAGCTTGCAATCGAATGTTCATGTGAATAGAAAAGGCAGGAGAGTGGTCAGGTACTGTTTTCTCTCAGTTGGCAAGCTGCGCACACAATCGCAGTGTTGTACAGCTTGTTTCATCACCTTTGGGAAGCTGCCGCTCTCTCCGGCTCCCGGAGACGAAGAAGCTGCTTCTTCGCGCAAAGACGATTCTGCCGCTCACAGTGCTCTGCGGTGTGCGCCTTCTGCCGAAAGAGGTCCGGGAGCGGTGCTTAGCTCTGCAGAGCACCGTACCTTCGTCTTTAGCCTCTCTTCTCGTCTACATCTTAGCAAAAAGCTTTTCCACTCTGTCTGGCAAGGAGAAACTGTGCCAGCACAAAAAACATCTCCCATCGTGTTCTAGAGGCTGCACGGAGGTCTGCCGAGTGTTTTGCAAGAAGAGAAAGAAAGTTGTCCAAAACAGCTTGCAATCGAATGTTCATGTGAATAGAAAAGGCAGGAGAGTGGTCAGGTACTGTTTTCTCTCAGTTGGCAAGCTGCGCACACAATCGCAGTGTTGTACAGCTTGTTTCATCAAATTTGCGAAGCTGCCGTACTCTCCGTCTCCCGGAGACGAAGAAGCTGCTTCTTCGCGCAAAGACGATTCTGCCGCTCACAGTGCTCTGCGGTGTGCGCCTTCTGCCGAAAGACGCCCGGGAGCGGTGCCTAACACTGCAGAGCACCGTACCTTCGTCTTTAGCCTCTCTTCTCGTCTACATCTTAGCAAAAAGCTTTTCCACTCTGTCTGGCAAGGAGAAACTGTGCCAGCACAGAAAACATCTCCCATCGTGTTCTAGAGGCTGCACGGAGGTCTGCCGAGTGTTTTGCAAGAAGAGAAAGAAAGTTGTCCAAAACAGCTTGCAATCGAATGTTCATGTGAATAGAAAAGGCAGGAGAGTGGTCAGGTACTGTTTTCTCTCAGTTGGCAAGCTGCGCACACAATCGCAGTGTTGTACAGCTTGTTCCATCACCTTTGCGAAGCTGCCGCTCTCTCCGGCTCCCGGAGACGAAGAAGCTGCTTCTTCGCGCAAAGACGATTCTGCCGCTCACAGTGCTCTGCGGTGTGCGCCTTCTGCCGAAAGAGGCCCGGGAGCTGTGCTTAGCTCTGCAGAGCACCGTACCTGCTTCTTTAGCCTCTCTTCTCGTCTACATCTTAGCAAAATGCTTTTCCACTCTGTCTGGCAAGGAGAAACTGTGCCAGCACAAAAAAAAATCTCCCATCGTGTTCTAGAGGCTGCACGGAGGTCTGCCGAGTGTTTTGCAAGAAGAGAAAGAAAGTTGTCCAAAACAGCTTGCAATCGAATGTTCATGTGAATAGAAAAGGCAGGAGAGTGGTCAGGTACTGTTTTCTCTCACTTGGCAAGCTGCGCACACAATCGCAGTGTTGTACAGCTTGTTTCATCACCTTTGCGAAGTTGCCGCTCTCTCCGGCTCCCGGAGACGAAGAAGCTGCTTCTTCGCGCAAAGACGATTCTGCCGCTCACTGTGCTCTGCGGTGTGCGCCTTCTGCCGAAAGTGGCCCGGGAGCTGTGCTTAGCTCTGCAGAGCACCGTACCTTCGTCTTTAGCCTCTCTTCTCGTCTACATCTTAGCAAAAACCTTTTCCACTCTGTCTGGCAAGGAGAAACTGTGCCAGCACAAAAAACATCTCCCATCGTGTTCTAGAGGCTGCACGGAGGTCTGCCGAGTGTTTTCCAATAAGAGAAAGAAAGTTGTCCAAAACAGCTTGCAATCGAATGTTCATGTGAATAGAAAAGGCAGGAGAGTGGTCAGGTACTGTTTTCTCTCAGTTGGCAAGCTGCGCACACAATCGCAGTGTTGTACAGCTTGTTTCATCACCTTTGCGAAGTTGCCGCTCTCTCCGGCTCCCGGAGACGAAGAAGCTGCTTCTTCGCGCAAAGACGATTCTGCCGCTCATAGTGCTCTGCGGTGTGCTCCTTCTGCCGACAGAGGCCCGGGAGCGGTTCTTAGCTCTGCAGAGCACCGTACCTTCGTCTTTAGCCTCTCTTCTCGTCTACATCTTAGCAAAAAGCTTTTCCACTCTGTCTGGCAAGGAGAAACTGTGCCAGCACAGAAAACATCTCCCATCGTGTTCTAGAGGCTGCACGGAGGTCTGCCGAGTGTTTTGCAAGAAGAGAAAGAAAGTTGTCCAAAACAGCTTGCAATCGAATGTTCATGTGAATAGAAAAGGCAGGAGAGTGGTCAGGTACTGTTTTCTCTCAGTTGGCAAGCTGCGCACACAATCGCAGTGTTGTACAGCTTGTTTCATCACCTTTGGGAAGCTGCCGCTCTCTCCGGCTCCCGGAGACGAAGAAGCTGCTTCTTCGCGCAAAGACGATTCTGCCGCTCACAGTGCTCTGCGGTGTGCGCCTTCTGCCGAAAGAGGTCCGGGAGCGGTGCTTAGCTCTGCAGAGCACCGTACCTTCGTCTTTAGCCTCTCTTCTCGTCTACATCTTAGCAAAAAGCTTTTCCACTCTGTCTGGCAAGGAGAAACTGTGCCAGCACAAAAAACATCTCCCATCGTGTTCTAGAGGCTGCACGGAGGTCTGCCGAGTGTTTTGCAAGAAGAGAAAGAAAGTTGTCCAAAACAGCTTGCAATCGAATGTTCATGTGAATAGAAAAGGCAGGAGAGTGGTCAGGTACTGTTTTCTCTCAGTTGGCAAGCTGCGCACACAATCGCAGTGTTGTACAGCTTGTTTCATCAAATTTGCGAAGCTGCCGCTCTCTCCGGCTCCCGGAGACGAAGAAGCTGCTTCTTCGCGCAAAGACGATTCTGCCGCTCACAGTGCTCTGCGGTGTGCGCCTTCTGCCGAAAGACGCCCGGGAGCGGTGCCTAACACTGCAGAGCACCGTACCTTCGTCTTTAGCCTCTCTTCTCGTCTACATCTTAGCAAAAAGCTTTTCCACTCTGTCTGGCAAGGAGAAACTGTGCCAGCACAGAAAACATCTCCCATCGTGTTCTAGAGGCTGCACGGAGGTCTGCCGAGTGTTTTGCAAGAAGAGAAAGAAAGTTGTCCAAAACAGCTTGCAATCGAATGTTCATGTGAATAGAAAAGGCAGGAGAGTGGTCAGGTACTGTTTTCTCTCAGTTGGCAAGCTGCGCACACAATCGCAGTGTTGTACAGCTTGTTCCATCACCTTTGCGAAGCTGCCGCTCTCTCCGGCTCCCGGAGACGAAGAAGCTGCTTCTTCGCGCAAAGACGATTCTGCCGCTCACAGTGCTCTGCGGTGTGCGCCTTCTGCCGAAAGAGGCCCGGGAGCTGTGCTTAGCTCTGCAGAGCACCGTACCTGCTTCTTTAGCCTCTCTTCTCGTCTACATCTTAGCAAAATGCTTTTCCACTCTGTCTGGCAAGGAGAAACTGTGCCAGCACAAAAAAAAATCTCCCATCGTGTTCTAGAGGCTGCACGGAGGTCTGCCGAGTGTTTTGCAAGAAGAGAAAGAAAGTTGTCCAAAACAGCTTGCAATCGAATGTTCATGTGAATAGAAAAGGCAGGAGAGTGGTCAGGTACTGTTTTCTCTCACTTGGCAAGCTGCGCACACAATCGCAGTGTTGTACAGCTTGTTTCATCACCTTTGCGAAGTTGCCGCTCTCTCCGGCTCCCGGAGACGAAGAAGCTGCTTCTTCGCGCAAAGACGATTCTGCCGCTCACTGTGCTCTGCGGTGTGCGCCTTCTGCCGAAAGTGGCCCGGGAGCTGTGCTTAGCTCTGCAGAGCACCGTACCTTCGTCTTTAGCCTCTCTTCTCGTCTACATCTTAGCAAAAACCTTTTCCACTCTGTCTGGCAAGGAGAAACTGTGCCAGCACAAAAAACATCTCCCATCGTGTTCTAGAGGCTGCACGGAGGTCTGCCGAGTGTTTTCCAATAAGAGAAAGAAAGTTGTCCAAAACAGCTTGCAATCGAATGTTCATGTGAATAGAAAAGGCAGGAGAGTGGTCAGGTACTGTTTTCTCTCAGTTGGCAAGCTGCGCACACAATCGCAGTGGTGTACAGCTTCTTTCATCACCTTTGCGAAGTTGCCGCTCTCTCCGGCTCCCGGAGACGAAGAAGCTGCTTCTTCGCGCAAAGACGATTCTGCCGCTCACTGTGCTCTGCGGTGTGCGCCTTCTGCCGAAAGAGGCCCGGGAGCTGTGCTTAGCTCAGCAGAGCACCGTACCTTCGTCTTTAGCCTCTCTTCTCGTCTACATCTTAGCAAAATGCTTTTCCACTCTGTCTGGCAAGGAGAAACTGTGCCAGCACAAAAAACATCTCCCATCGTGTTCCAGAGGCTGCACGGAGGTCTGCCGAGTGTTTTGCAAGAAGAGAAAGAAAGTTGTCCAAAACAGCTTGCAATCGAAAGTTCATGTGATTACAAAATGCAGGAGAGTGGTCAGGTACTGTTTTCTCTCAGTTGGCAAGCTGCGCACACAATCGCAGTGTTGTACAGCTTGTTTCATCACCTTTACGAAGCTGCCGCTCTCTCCGGCTCCCGGAGACGAAGAAGCTGCTTCTTCCCGCAAAGACGATTCTGCCGCTCACAGTTCTCTGCGGTGTGCGCCTTCTGCCGAAAGAGGTCCGGGAGCGGTGCTTAGCTCTGCAGAGCACCGTACCTTCGTCTTTAGCCTCTCTTCTCGTCTACATCTTAGCAAAAAGCTTTTCCACTCTGTCTGGCAAGGAGAAACTGTGCCAGCACAGAAAACATCTCCCATCGTGTTCTAGAGGCTGCACGGAGGGCTGCCGAGTGTTTTGCAAGAAGAGAAAGAAAGTTGTCCAAAACAGCTTGCAATCGAATGTTCATGTGAATAGAAAAGGCAGGAGAGTGGTCAGGTACTGTTTTCTCTCACTTGGCAAGCTGCGCACACAATCGCAGTGTTGTACAGCTTGTTTCATCACCTTTGGGAAGCTGCCGCTCTCTCCGGCTCCCGGAGACGAAGAAGCTGCTTCTTCGCGCAAAGACGATTCTGCCGCTCACAGTGCTCTGCGGTGTGCGCCTTCTGCCGAAAGAGGTGCGGGAGCGGTGCTTAGCTCTGCAGAGCACCGTACCTTCGTCTTTAGCCTCTCTTCTCGTCTACATCTTAGCAAAAAGCTTTTCCACTCTGTCTGGCAAGGAGATTCTTTGAAGGCACAGAAAACATCTCCCATCGTGTTCTAGAGGCTGCACGGAGGTCTGCCGAGTGTTTTGCAAGAAGAGAAAGAAAGTTGTCCAAAACAGCTTGCAATCGAATGTTCATGTGAATAGAAAAGGCAGGAGAGTGGTCAGGTACTGTTTTCTCTCACTTGGCAAGCTGCGCACACAATCGCAGTGTTTTACAGCTTGTTTCATCACCTTTGCGAAGTTGCCGCTCTCTCCGGCTCCCGGAGACGAAGAAGCTGCTTCTTCGCGCAAAGACGATTCTGCCGCTCACAGTGCTCTGCGGTGTGCGCCTTCTGCCGAAAGAGGCCCGGGAGCTGTGCTTAGCTCTGCAGAGCACCGTACCTTCGTCTTTAGCCTCTCTTCTCGTCTACATCTTAGCAAAAAGCTTTTCCACTCTGTCTGGCAAGGAGAAACTGTGCCAGCACAGAAAACATCTCCCATCGTGTTCTAGGGGCTGCACGGAGGTCTGCCGAGTGTTTTGCAAGAAGAGAAAGAAAGTTGTCCAAAACAGCTTGCAATCGAATGTTAATGTGAAAAGAAAAGGCAGGAGAGTGGTCAGGTACTGTTTTCTCTCACTTGGCAAGCTGCGCACACAATCGCAGTGTTGTACAGCTTGTTTCATCACCTTTGCGAAGCTGCCGCTCTCTCCGGCTCCCGGAGACGAAGAAGCTGCTTCTTCGCGCAAAGACGATTCTGCCGCTCACAGTGCTCTGCGGTGTGCGCCTTCTGCCGAAAGAGGTCCGGGAGCGGTGCTTAGCTCTGCAGAGCACCGTATCTTCGTCTTTAGCCTCTCTTCTCGTCTACATCTTAGCAAAAACCTTTTCCACTCTGTCTGGCAAGGAGAAACTGTGCCAGCACAGAAAACATCTCCCATCGTGTTATAGAGGCTGCACGGAGGTCTGCCGAGTGTTTTGCAAGAAGAGAGAGAAAGTTGTCCAAAACAGCTTGCAATCGAATGTTCATGTGAATAGAAAAGGCAGGAGAGTGGTCAGGTACTGTTTTCTCTCAGTTGGCAAGCTGCGCACACAATCGCAGTGTTGTACAGCTTGTTTCATCACCTTTGCTAAGCTGCCGCTCTCTCCGGCTCCCGGAGACGAAGAAGCTGCTTCTTCGCGCAAAGATGATTCTGCCGCTCACAGTGCTCTGCGGTGTGCGCCTTCTGCCGAAAGAGGTCCGGGAGCGGTGCTTACCTCTGCAGAGCACCGTACCTTCGTCTTTAGCCTCTCTTCTCGTCTACATCTTAGCAAAAATCTTTTCCACTCTGTCTGGCAAGGAGAAACTGTGCCAGCACAGAAAACATCTCCCATCGTGTTCTAGAGGCTGCACGGAAGTCTGCCGAGTGTTTTGCAAGAAGAGAGAGAAAGTTGTCCAAAACAGCTTGCAATCGAATGTTCATGTGAATAGAAAAGGCAGGAGAGTGGTCAGGTACTGTTTTCTCTCACTTGGCAAGCTGCGCACACAATCGCAGTGTTGTACAGCTTGTTTCATCACCTTTGCGAAGCTGCCGCTCTCTCCGGCTCCCGGAGACGAAGAAGCTGCTTCTTCGCGTAGACTATTCTGCCGCTCACAGTGCTCTGCGGTGTGCGCCTTCTGCCGAAAGAGGTCCGGGAGGGGTGCTTAGCTCTGCAGAGAACCGTACCTTCGTCTTTAGCCTCTCTTCTCGTCTACATCTTAGCAAAAAGCTTTTCCACTCTGTCTGGCAAGGAGAAACTGTGCCAGCACAGAAAACATCTCCCATCGTGTTCTAGAGGCTGCACAGAGGTCTGCCGAGTGTTTTGCAAGAAGAGAAAGAAAGTTGTCCAAAACAGCTTGCAATCGAATGTTCATGTGAATAGAAAAGGCAGGAGAGTGGTCAGGTACTGTTTTCTCTCACTTCGCAAGCTGCGCACACAATCGCAGTGTTGTACAGCTTGTTTCATCACCTTTGCGAAGTTGCCGCTCTCTCCGGCTCCCGGAGACGAAGAAGCTGCTTCTTTGCGCAAAGACGATTCTGCCGCTCATAGTGCTCTGCGGTGTGCTCCTTCTGCCGAAAGAGGCCCGGGAGCGGTGCTTAGCTCTGCAGAGCACCGTACCTTCGTCTTTAGCCTCTCTTCTCGTCTACATCTTAGCAAAAAGCTTTTCCACTCTGTCTGGCAAGGAGAAACTGTGCCAGCACAGAAAACATCTCCCATCGTGTTCCAGAGGCTGCACGGAGGTCTGCCGAGTGTTTTGCAAGAAGAGAAAGAAAGTTGTCCAAAACAGCTTGCAATCGAATGTTCATGTGATTACAAAAGGCAGGAGAGTGGTCAGGTACTGTTTTCTCTCAGTTGGCAAGCTGCGCACACAATCGCAGTGTTGTACAGCTTGTTTCATCACCTTTGCGAAGCTGCCGCTCTCTCCGGCTCCCGGATACAAAGAAGCTGCTTCTTCGCGCAAAGACGATTCTGCCGCTCACAGTGCTCTGCGGTGTGCGCCTTCTGCCGAAAGAGGCCCGGGAGCTGTGCTTAGCTCTGCAGAGCACCGTACCTGCTTCTTTAGCCTCTCTTCTCGTCTACATCTTAGCAAAATGCTTTTCCACTCTGTCTGGCAAGGAGAAACTGTGCCAGCACAAAAAACATCTCCCATCGTGTTGTAGAGGCTGCACGGAGGTCTGCCGAGTGTTTTGCAAGAAGAGAAAGAAAGTTGTCCAAAACCGCTTGCAATCGAACGTTCATGTGAATAGAAAAGGCAGGAGAGTGGTCAGGTACTGTTTTCTCTCAGTTGGCAAGCTGCGCACACAATCGCAGTGTTGTACAGCTTGTTTCATCACCTTTGCGAAGCTGCCGCTCTCTCCGGCTCCCGGAGACGAAGAAGCTGCTTCTTCGCGCAAAGACGATTCTGCCGCTCACAGTGCTCTGCGGTGTGCGCCTTCTGCCGAAAGAGGTCCGGGAGCGGTGCTTAGCTCTGCAGAGCACCGTACCTTCGTCTTTAGCCTCTCTTCTCGTCTACATCTTAGCAAAAAGCTTTTCCACTCTGTCTGGCAAGGAGAAACTGTGCCAGCACAGAAAACATCTCCCATCGTGTTCTAGAGGCTGCACGGAGGGCTGCCGACTGTTTTGCAAGAAGAGAAAGAAAGTTGTCCAAAACAGCTTGCAATCGAATGTTCATGTGAATAGAAAAGCCAGGAGAGTTGTCAGGTACTGTTTTCTCTCAGTTGGCAAGCTGCGCACACAATCGCAGTGGTGTACAGCTTGTTTCATCACCTTTGCGAAGCTGCCGCTCTCTCCGGCTCCCGGAGACGAAGAAGCTGCTTCTTCGCGCAAAGACGATTCTGCCGCTCACAGTGCTCTGCGGTGTGCGCCTTCTGCCGAAAGAGGCACGGGAGCGGTGCTTAGCTCTGCAGAGCACCGTACCTTCGTCTTTAGCCTCTCTTCTCGTCTACATCTTAGCAAAAAGCTTTTCCACTCTGTCTGGCAAGGAGAAACTGTGCCAGCACAAAAAACATCTCCCATCGTGTTCTAGAGGCTGCACGGAGGTCTGCCGAGTGTTTTGCAAGAAGAGAAAGAAAGTTGTCCAAAACAGCTTCCAATCGAATGTTCATGTGAATAGAAAAGGCAGGAGAGTGGTCAGGTACTGTTTTCTCTCAGTTGGCAAGCTGCGCACACAATCGCAGTGTTGTACAGCTTGTTTCATCACCTTTGCGAAGCTGCCGCTCTCTCCGGCTCCCGGAGACGAAGAAGCTGCTTCTTCGCGCAAAGACGATTCTGCCGCTCATAGTGCTCTGCGGTGTGCGCCTTCTGCCGAAAGAGGCCCGGGAGCGGTGCTTAGCTCTGCAGAGCACCGTACCTTCGTCTTTAGCCTCTCTTCTCGTCTACATCTTAGCAAAAAGCTTTTCCACTCTGTCTGGCAAGGAGAAACTGGGCCAACACAGAAAACATCTCCCATCGTGTTCTAGAGGCTGCACGGAGGTCTGCCGAGTGTTTTGCAAGAAGAGAAAGAAAGTTGTCCAAAACAGCTTGCAATCGAATGTTCATGTGAATAGAAAAGGCAGGAGAGTGGTCAGGTACTGTTTTCTCTCACTTGGCAAGCTGCGCACACAATCGCAGTGTTGTACAGCTTGTTTCATCACCTTTGGGAAGCTGCCGCTCTCTCCGGCTCCCGGAGACGAAGAAGCTGCTTCTTCGCGCAAAGACGATTCTGCCGCTCACAGTGCTCTGCGTTGTGCGCCTTCTGCCGAAAGAGGTCCGGGAGCGGTGCTTAGCTCTGCAGAGCACCGTACCTTCGTCTTTAGCCTCTCTTCTCGTCTACATCTTAGCAAAAAGCTTTTCCACTCTCTCTGGCAAGGAGATTCTTTGAAGGCACAGAAAACATCTCCCATCGTGTTCTAGAGGCTGCACGGAGGTCTGCCGAGTGTTTTGCAAGAAGAGAAAGAAAGTTGTCCAAAACAGCTTGCAATCGAATGTTCATGTGAATAGAAAAGGCAGGAGAGTGGTCAGGTACTGTTTTCTCTCAGTTGGCAAGCTGCGCACACAATCGCAGTGTTTTACAGCTTGTTTCATCACCTTTGCGAAGTTGCCGCTCTCTCCGGCTCCCGGAGACGAAGAAGCTGCTTCTTCGCGCAAAGACGATTCTGCCGCTCATAGTGCTCTGCGGTGTGCGCCTTCTGCCGAAAGAGGCCTGGGAGCTCTGCTTAGCTCTGCAGAGCACCGTACCTTCGTCTTTAGCCTCTCTTCTCGTCTACATCTTAGCAAAAAGCATTTCCACTCTGTCTGGCAAGGAGAAACTGTGCCAGCACAGGAAACATCTCCCATCGTGTTCTAGAAGCTGCACGGAGGTCTGCCGAGTGTTTTGCAAGAAGAGAAAGAAAGTTGTCCAAAACAGCTTGCAATCGAATGTTCATGTGAATAGAAAAGGCAGGAGAGTGGTCAGGTACTGTTTTCTCTCAGTTGGCAAGCTGCGCACACAATCGCAGTGTTGTACAGCTTGTTACATCACCTTTGCGAAGCTGCTGCTCTCTCCGGCACCCAGAGACGAAGAAGCTGCTTCTTCGCGCAAAGACGATTCTGCCGCTCACAGTGCTCTGCGGTGTGCGCCTTCTGCCGAAAGAGGTCCGGGAGCGGTGCTTAGCTCTGCAGAGCACCGTACCTTCGTCTTTAGCCTCTCTTCTCGTCTACATCTTAGCAAAAAGCTTTTCCACTCTGTCTGGCAAGGAGAAACTGTGCCAGCACAGAAAACATCTCCCATCGTGTTCTAGAGGCTGCACGGAGGTCTGCAGAGTATTTTGCAAGAAGAGAAAGAAAGTTGTCCAAAACAGCTTGCAATCGAATGTTCATGTGAATAGAAAAGGCAGGAGAGTGGTCAGGTACTGTTTTCTCTCAGTTGGCAAGCTGCGCACACAATCGCAGTGTTGTACAGCTTGTTTCATCACCTTTGCGAAGCTGCCGCTCTCTCCGGCTCCCGGAGACGAAGAAGCTGCTTCTTCGCGCAAAGACGATTCTGCCGCTCACAGTGCTCTGCGGTGTGCGCCTTCTGCCGAAAGACGCCCGGGAGCGGGGCTTAGCTCTGCAGAGCACCGTATCTTCGTCTTTAGCCTCTCTTCTCGTCTACATCTTAGCAAAAAGCTTTTCCACTCTGTCTGGCAAGGAGAAACTGTGCCAGCACAGAAAACATCTCCCATCGTGTTCTAGAGGCTGCACGGAGGTCTGCCGAGTGTTTTGCAAGAAGAGAGAGAAAGTTGTCCAAAAGAGCTTGCAATCGAATGTTCATGTGAATAGAAAAGGCAGGAGAGTGGTCAGGTACTGTTTTCTCTCAGTTGGCAAGCTGCGCACACAATCGCAGTGTTGTACAGCTTGTTTCATCACCTTTGCGAAGCTGCCGCTCTTTCCGGCTCCCAGAGACGAAGAAGCTGCTTCTTCGCGCAAAGACGATTCTGCCGCTCACAGTGCTCTGCGGTGTGCGCCTTCTGCCGAAAGAGGTCCGGAAGCGGTGCTTAGCTCTGCAGAGCACCGTACCTTCGTCTTTAGCCTCTCTTCTCGTCTACATCTTAGCAAAAAGCTTTTCCACTCTGTCTGGCAAGGAGAAACTGTGCCAGCACAGAAAACATCTCCCATCGTGTTCTAGAGGCTGCACGGAGGTCTGCAGAGTATTTTGCAAGAAGAGAATGAAAGTAGTCCAAAACAGCTTGCAATCGAATGTTCATGTGAATAGAAAAGGCAGGAGAGTGGTCAGGTACTGTTTTCTCTCAGTTGGCAAGCTGCGCACACAATCGCAGTGTTGTACAGCTTGTTTCATCACCTTTGCCAAGTTGCCGCTCTCTCCGGCTCCCGGAGACGAAGAAGCTGCTTCTTCGCGCAAAGACGATTCTGCCGCTCACAGTGCTCTGCGGTGTGCGCCTTCTGCCGAAAGAGGCCCGGGAGCGGTGCTTAGCTCTGCAGAGCACCGTACATTCGTCTTTAGCCTCTCTTCTCGTCTACATCTTAGCAAAAAGCTTTTCCACTCTGTCTGGCAAGGAGAAACTGTGCCAGCACAGAAAACATCTCCCATCGTGTTCTAGAGGCTGCACGGAGGACTGCCGAATGTTTTGCAAGAAGAGAAAGAAAGTTGTCCAAAACAGCTTGCAATCGAATGTTCATGTGAATAGAAAAGGCAGGAGAGTGGTAAGGTACTGTTTTCTCTCAGTTGGCAAGCTGCGCACACAATCGCAGTGTTGTACAGCTTGTTTCATCACCTTTGCGAAGCTGCCGCTCTCTCCGGCTCCCGGAGACGAAGAAGCTGCTTCTTCGCGCAAAGACGATTCTGCCGCTCACAGTGCTCTGCGGTGTGCGCCTTCTGCCGAAAGAGGCCCGGGAGCGGTGCTTAGCTCTGCAGAGCACCGTACCTTCGTCTTTAGCCTCTCTTCTCGTCTACATCTTAGCAAAAAGCTTTTCCACTCTGTCTGGCAAGGAGAAACTGTGCCAGCACAGAAAACATCTCCCATCGTGTTCTAGAGGCTGCACGGAGGTCTGCCGAGTGTTTTGCAAGAAGAGAAAGAAAGTTGTCCAAAGCAGCTTGCAATCGAATGTTCATGTGAATAGAAAAGGCAGGAGAGTGGTCAGGTACTGTTTTCTCTCAGTTGGCAAGCTGCGCACACAATCGCAGTGTTGTACAGCTTGTTTCATCACCTTTGGGAAGCTGCCGCTCTCTCCGGCTCCCGGAGACGAAGAAGCTGCTTCTTCGCGCAAAGACGATTCTGCCGCTCACAGTGCTCTGCGGTGTGCGGCTTCTGCCGAAAGAGGCCCGGGAGCGGTGCTTAGCTCTGCAGAGCACCGTACCTTCGTCTTTAGCCTCTCTTCTCGTCTACATCTTAGCAAAAAGCTTTTCCACTCTGTCTGGCAAGGAGAAACTGTGCCAGCACAGAAAACATCTCCCATCGTGTTCTAGAGGCTGCACGGAGGACTGCCGAGTGTTTTGCAAGAAGAGAAAGAAAGTTGTCCAAAACAGCTTGCAATCGAATGTTCATGTGAATAGAAAAGGCAGGAGAGTGGTCAGGTACTGTTTTCTCTCACTTGGCAAGCTGCGCACACAATCGCAGTGTTGTACAGCTTGTTTCATCACCTTTGCGAAGTTGCCGCTCTCTCCGGCTCCCGGAGACGAAGAAGCTGCTTCTTCGCGCAAAGACGATTCTGCCGCTCATAGTGCTCTGCGGTGTGCGCCTTCTGCCGAAAGAGGCCCGGGAGCTCTGCTTAGCTCTGTAGAGCACCGTACCTTCGTCTTTAGCCTCTCTTCTCGTCTACATCTTAGCAAAAAGCTTTTCCACTCTGTCTGGCAAGGAGATTCTTTGAAGGCACAGAAAACATCTCCCATCGTGTTCTAGAGGCTGCACGGAGGTCTGCCGAGTGTTTTGCAACAAGAGAAATAAAGTTGTCCAAAACAGCTTGCAATCGAATGTTCATGTGAATAGAAAAGGCAGGAGAGTGGTCAGGTACTGTTTTCTCTCAGTTGGCAAGCTGCGCACACAATCGCAGTGTTGTACAGCTTGTTTCATCACCTTTGCGAAGTTGCCGCTCTCTCCGGCTCCCGGAGACGAAGAAGCTGCTTCTTCGCGCAAAGACGATTCTGCCGCTCATAGTGCTCTGCGGTGTGCGCCTTCTGCCGAAAGAGGCCCGGGAGCTCTGCTTAGCTCTGCAGAGCACCGTACCTTCGTCTTTAGCCTCTCTTCTCGTCTACATCTTAGCAAAAAGCTTTTCCACTCTGTCTGGCAAGGAGAAACTGGGCCAGCACAGAAAACATCTCCCATCGTGTTCTAGGGGCTGCACGGAGGTCTGCCGAGTGTTTTGCAAGAAGAGAAAGAAAGTTGTCCAAAACAGCTTGCAATCGAATGTTCATGTGAATAGAAAAGGCAGGAGAGTGGTCAGGTACTGTTTTCTCTCAGTTGGCAAGCTGCGCACACAATCGCAGTGTTGTACAGCTTGTTTCATCACCTTTGCGAAGCTGCCGCTCTCTCCGGCTCCCGGAGACGAAGAAGCTGCTTCTTCGCGCAAAGACGATTCTGCCGCTCACAGTGCTCTGCGGTGTGCGCCTTCTGCCGAAAGAGGCCCGGGAGCGGTGCTTAGCTCTGCAGAGCACCGTACCTTCGTCTTTAGCCTCTCTTCTCGTCTACATCTTAGCAAAAAGCTTTTCCACTCTGTCTGGCAAGGAGAAACTGTGCCAGCACAGAAATCATCTCCCATCGTGTTCTAGAAGCTGCACGGAGGTCTGCCGAGTGTTTTGCAAGAAGAGAAAGAAAGTTGTCCAAAACAGCTTGCAATCGAATGTTCATGTGAATAGAAAAGGCAGGAGAGTGGTCAGGTACTGTTTTCTCTCAGTTGGCAAGCTGCGCACACAATCGCAGTGTTGTACAGCTTGTTTCATCACCTTTGCGAAGCTGCTGCTCTCTCCGGCACCCAGAGACGAAGAAGCTGCTTCTTCGCGCAAAGACGATTCTGCCGCTCACAGTGCTCTGCGGTGTGCGCCTTCTGCCGAAAGAGGTCCGGGAGCGGTGCTTAGCTCTGCAGAGCACCGTACCTTCGTCTTTAGCCTCTCTTCTCGTCTACATCTTAGCAAAAAGCTTTTCCACTCTGTCTGGCAAGGAGAAACTGTGCCAGCACAGAAAACATCTCCCATCGTGTTCTAGAGGCTGCACGGAGGTCTGCAGAGTATTTTGCAAGAAGAGAAAGAAAGTTGTCCAAAACAGCTTGCAATCGAATGTTCATGTGATTCGAAAAGGCAGGAGAGTGGTCAGGTACTGTTTTCTCTCACTTGGCAAGCTGCGCACACAATCGCAGTGTTGTACAGCTTGTTTCATCACCTTTGCGAAGCTGCCGCTCTCTCCGGCTCCCGGAGACGAAGAAGCTGCTTCTTCGCGAAAAGATGATTCTGCCGCTCACAGTGCTCTGCGGTGTGCGCCTTCTGCCGAAAGAGGTCCGGGAGCAGTGCTTAGCTCTGCAGAGCACCGTACCTTCGTCTTTAGCCTCTCTTCTCGTCTACATCTTAGCAAAAAGCTTTTCCACTCTGTCTGGCAAGGAGAAACTGTGCCAGCACAGAAAACATCTCCCATCGTGTTATAGAGGCTGCACGGAGGTCTGCCGAGTGTTTTGCAAGAAGAGAGAGAAAGTTGTCCAAAAGAGCTTGCAATCGAATGTTCATGTGAATAGAAAAGGCAGGAGAGTGGTCAGGTACTGTTTTCTCTCACTTGGCAAGCTGCGCACACAATCGCAGTGTTGTACAGCTTGTTTCATCACCTTTGCCAAGTTGCCGCTCTCTCCGGCTCCCGGAGACGAAGAAGCTGTTTTTTCGCGCAAAAAACACTCTGCCGCTCACAGTGCTCTGCGGTGTGTGTCTTCTGCCGAAAGAGGCCCGGGAGCGGTGCTTAGCTCTGCAGAGCACCATACCTGCTTCTTTAGCCTCTCTTCTCGTCTACATCTTAGCAAAAAGCTTTTCCACTCTGTCTGGCAAGGAGAAACTGTGCCAGCACAGAAAACATCTCCCATCGTGTTCTAGAGGCTGCGTGGAGGTCTGCCGAGTGTTTTGCAAGAAGAGAAAGTTGTCCAAAACAGCTTGCAATCGAATGTTCATGTGAATAGAAAAGGCAGGAGAGTGGTCAGGTACTGTTTTCTCTCACTTGGCAAGCTGCGCACACAATCGCAGTGTTGTACAGCTTGTTTCATCACCTTTGCGATGTTGCCGCTCTCTCCGGCTCCCGGAGACGAAGAAGCTGCTTCTTCGCGCAAAGACGATTCTGCCGCTCACAGTGGTCTGCGGTGTGCGCCTTCTGCCGAAAGAGGCCCGGGAGCGGTGCTTAGCTCTGCAGAGCACCGTACCTTCGTCTTTAGCCTCTCTTCTCGTCTACATCTTAGCAAAAAGGTTTTCCACTCTGTCTGGCAAGGAGAAACTGTGCCAGCACAGAAAACATCTCCCATCGTGTTCTAGAGGCTGCACGGAGGTCTGCCGAGTGTTTTGCAAGAAGAGAAAGAAAGTTGTCCAAAACAGCTTGCAATCGAATGTTCATGTGAAGAGAAAAGGCAGGAGAGTGGTCAGGTACTGTTTTCTCTCACTTGGCAAGCTGCGCACACAATCGCAGTGGTGTACAGCTTGTTTCATCACCTTTGCCAAGTTGCCGCTCTCTCCGGCTCCCGGAGACGAAGAAGCTGCTTCTTCGCGCAAAGACGATTCTGCCGCTCACAGTGCTCTGCGGTGTGCGCCTTCTGCCGAAAGAGGTCCGGGAGCGGTGCTTAGCTCTGCAGAGCACCGTACCTTCGTCTTTAGCCTCTCTTCTCGTCTACATCTTAGCAAAAAGGTTTTCCACTCTGTCTGGCAAGGAGAAACTGTGCCAGCACAGAAAACATCTCCCATCGTGTTCTAGAGGCTGCACGGAGGTCTGCCGAGTGTTTTGCAAGAAGAGAAAGAAAGTTGTCCAAAACAGCTTGCAATCGAATGTTCATGTGAAGAGAAAAGGCAGGAGAGTGGTCAGGTACTGTTTTCTCTCAGTTGGCAAGCTGCGCACACAATCGCAGTGTTGTACAGCTTGTTTCATCACCTTTGCCAAGTTGCCGCTCTCTCCGGCTCCCGGAGACGAAGAAGCTGCTTCTTCGCGCAAAGACGATTCTGCCGCTCACAGTGCTCTGCGGTGTGCGCCTTCTGCCGAAAGAGGTCCGGGAGCGGTGCTTAGCTCTGCAGAGCACCGTACCTTCGTCTTTAGCCTCTCTTCTCGTCTACATCTTAGCAAAAAGGTTTTCCACTCTGTCTGGCAAGGAGAAACTTTGCCAGCACAAAAAACATCTCCCATCGTGTTCTAGAGGCTGCACGGAGGTCTGCCGAGTGTTTTGCAAGAAGAGAAAGAAAGTTGTCCAAAACAGCTTGCAATCGAAAGTTCATGTGAATAGAAAAGGCAGGAGAGTGGTCACGTACTGTTTTCTCTCAGTTGGCAAGCTGCGCACACAATCGCAGTGTTGTACAGCTTGTTTCATCACCTTTGCCAAGTTGCCGCTCTCTCCGGCTCCCGGAGACGAAGAAGCTGCTTCTTCGCGCAAAGACGATTCTGCCGCTCACAGTGCTCTGCGGTGTGCGCCTACTGCCGAAAGAGGTCCGGGAGCGGTGCTTAGCTCTGCAGAGCACCGTACCTTCGTCTTTAGCCTCTCTTCTCGTCTACATCTTAGCAAAAAGCTTTTCCACTCTGTCTGGCAAGGAGAAACTGTGCCAGCACAAAAAACATCTCCCATCGTGTTCTAGAGGCTGCACGGAGGTCTGCCGAGTGTTTTGCAAGAAGAGAAAGAAAGTTGTCCAAAACAGCTTGCAATCGAATGTTCATGTGAATAGAAAAGGCAGGGGAGTGGTCAGGTACTGTTTTCTCTCAGTTGGCAAGCTGCGCACACAATCGCAGTGTTGTACAGCTTGTTTCATCACCTTTGCGAAGTTGCCGCTCTCTCCGGCTCCCGGAGACGAAGAAGCTGCTTCTTCGCGCAAAGACGATTCTGCCGCTCACAGTGCTCTGCGGTGTGCGCCTTCTGCCGAAAGAGGTCCGGGAGCGGTGCCTAGCTCTGCAGAGCACCGTACCTTCGTCTTTAGCCTCTCTTCTCGTCTACATCTTAGCAAGAAGCTTTTCCACTCTGTCTGGCAAGGAGAAACTGTGCCAGCACAGAAAACATCTCCCATCGTGTTCTAGAGGCTGCACGGAGGTCTGCCGAGTGTTTTGCAAGAAGAGAAAGAAAGTTGTCCAAAACAGCTTGCAATCGAATGTTCATGTGAATAGAAAAGGCAGGAGAGTGGTCAGGTACTGTTTTCTCTCAGTTGGCAAGCTGCGCACACAATCGCAGTGTTGTACAGCTTGTTTCATCACCTTTGCCAAGTTGCCGCTCTCTCCGGCTCCCGGAGACGAAGAAGCTGCTTCTTCGCGCAAAGACGATTCTGCCGCTCACAGTGCTCTGCGGTGTGCGCCTTCTGCCGAAAGAGGTCCGGGAGCGGTGCTTAGCTCTGCAGAGCACCGTACCTTCGTCTTTAGCCTCTCTTCTCGTCTACATCTTAGCAAAAAGCTTTTCCACTCTGTCTGGCAAGGAGCAACTGTGCCAGCACAGAAAACATCTCCCATCGTGTTCTAGAGGCTGCACGGAGGTCTGCTGAGTGTTTTGCAAGAAGAGAAAAAAAGTTGTCCAAAACAGCTTGCAATCGAATGTTCATGTGAATAGAAAAGGCAGGAGAGTTGTCAGGTACTGTTTTCTCTCAGTTGGCAAGCTGCGCACACAATCGCAGTGTTGTACAGCTTGTTTCATCACCTTTGCCAAGTTGCCGCTCTCTCCGGCTCCCGGAGACGAAGAAGCTGCTTCTTCGCGCAAAGACGATTCTGCCGCTCACAGTGGTCTGCGGTGTGCGCCTTCTGCCGAAAGACGCCCGGGAGCGGTGCTTAGCTCTGCAGAGCACCGTACCTTCGTCTTTAGCCTCTCTTCTCGTCTACATCTTAGCAAAAAGCTTTTCCACTCTGTCTGGCAAGGAGAAACTGTGCCAGCACAGAAAACATCTCCCATCGTGTTCTAGAGGCTGCACGGAGGTCTGCCGAGTGTTTTGCAAGAAGAGAAAGAAAGTTGTCCAAAAGAGCTTGCACTCGAATGTTCATGTGAATAGAAAAGGCAGGAGAGTGGTCAGGTACTGTTTTCTCTCAGTTGGCAAGCTGCGCACACAATCGCAGTGTTGTATAGCTTGTTTCATCACCTTTGCGAAGTTGCCGCTCTCTCCGGCTCCCGGAGACGAAGAAGCTGCTTCTTCGCGCAAAGACGAGTCTGCCGCTCACAGTGCTCTGCGGTGTGCGCCTTCTGCCGAAAGAGGCCCGGGAGCGGTGCTTAGCTCTGCAGAGCACCGTACCTTCGTCTTTAGCCTCTCTTCTCGTCTACATCTTAGCAAAGAGGTTTTCCACTCTGTCTGGCAAGGAGAAACTGTGCCAGCACAGAAAACATCTCCCATCGTGTTCTAGAGGCTGCACGGAGGTCTGCCGAGTGTTTTGCAAGAAGAGAAAGAAAGTTGTCCAAAACAGCTTGCAATCGAATGTTCATGTGATTAAAAAAGGCAGGAGAGTGGTCAGGTACTGTTTTCTCTCACTTGGCAAGCTGCGCACACAATCGCAGTGTTGTACAGCTTGTTTCATCACCTTTGCCAAGTTGTCGCTCTCTCCGGCTCCCGGAGACGAAGAAGCTGCTTCTTCGCGCAAAGACGATTCTGCCGCTCACAGTGCTCTGCGGTGTGCGCCTTCTATCGAAAGACGCCCGGGAGCGGTGCTTAGCTCTGCAGAGCACCGTACCTTCGTCTTTAGCCTCTCTTCTCGTCTACATCTTAGCAAAAAGCTTTTCCACTCTGTCTGGCAAGGAGAAACTGTGACAGCACAGAAAACATCTCCCATCGTGTTCTAGAGGCTGCACGGAGGTCTGCAGAGTGTTTTGCAAGAAGAGAAAGAACGTTGTCCAAAACAGCTTGCAATCGAATGTTCATGTGAATAGAAAAGGCAGGAGAGTGGTCAGGTACTGTTTTCTCTCACTTGGCAAGCTGCGCACACAATCGCAGTGTTGTACAGCTTGTTTCATCACCTTTGCCAAGTTGCCGCTCTCTCCGGCTCCCGGAGACGAAGAAGCTGTTTTTTCGCGCAAAAAACACTCTGCCGCTCACAGTGCTCTGCGGTGTGTGTCTTCTGCCGAAAGAGGCCCGGGAGCGGTGCTTAGCTCTGCAGAGCACCATACCTGCTTCTTTAGCCTCTCTTCTCGTCTACATCTTAGCAAAAAGCTTTTCCACTCTGTCTGGCAAGGAGAAACTGTGCCAGCACAGAAAACATCTCCCATCGTGTTCTAGAGGCTGCGTGGAGGTCTGCCGAGTGTTTTGCAAGAAGAGAAAGAAAGTTGTCCAAAACAGCTTGCAATCGAATGTTCATGTGAATAGAAAAGGCAGGAGAGTGGTCAGGTACTGTTTTCTCTCACTTGGCAAGCTGCGCACACAATCGCAGTGTTGTACAGCTTGTTTCATCACCTTTGCGAAGTTGCCGCTCTCTCCGGCTCCCGGAGACGAAGAAGCTGCTTCTTCGCGCAAAGACGATTCTGCCGCTCACAGTGCTCTGCGGTGTGCGCCTTCTGCCGAAAGAGGCCCGGGAGCGGTGCTTAGCTCTGCAGAGCACCGTACCTTCGTCTTTAGCCTCTCTTCTCGTCTACATCTTAGCAAAAAGCTTTTCCACTGTGTGTGGCAAGGAGAAACTGTGCCAGCACAGAAAACATCTCCCATCGTGTTCTAGAGGCTGCACGGAGGTCTGCCGAGTGTTTTGCAAGAAGAGAAAGAAAGTTGTCCAAAACAGCTTGCAATCGAATGTTCATGTGAAGAGAAAAGGCAGGAGAGTGGTCAGGTACTGTTTTCTCTCACTTGGCAAGCTGCGCACACAATCGCAGTGGTGTACAGCTTGTTTCATCACCTTTGCCAAGTTGCCGCTCTCTCCGGCTCCCGGAGACGAAGAAGCTGCTTCTTCGCGCAAAGACGATTCTGCCGCTCACAGTGCTCTGCGGTGTGCGCCTTCTGCCGAAAGAGGTCCGGGAGCGGTGCTTAGCTCTGCAGAGCACCGTACCTTCGTCTTTAGCCTCTCTTCTCGTCTACATCTTAGCAAAAAGCTTTTCCACTCTGTCTGGCAAGGAGAAACTGTGCCAGCACAGAAAACATCTCCCATCGTGTTCTAGAGGCTGCACGGAGGTCTGCCGAGTGTTTTGCAAGAAGAGAAAGAAAGTTGTCCAAAACAGCTTGCAATCGAAAGTTCATGTGAATTGAAAAGGCAGGAGAGTGGTCAGGTACTCTTTTCTCTCAGTTGGCAAGCTGCGCACACAATCGCAGTGTTGTACAGCTTGTTTCATCACCTTTGCGAAGTTGCCGCTCTCTCCGGCTCCCGGAGACGAAGAAGCTGCTTCTTCGCGCAAAGACGATTCTGCCGCTCACAGTGCTCTGCGGTGTGCGCCTTCTGCCGAAAGAGGTCCGGGAGCGGTGCCTAGCTCTGCAGAGCACCGTACCTTCGTCTTTAGCCTCTCTTCTCGTCTACATCTTAGCAAGAAGCTTTTCCACTCTGTCTGGCAAGGAGAAACTGTGCCAGCACAGAAAACATCTCCCATCGTGTTCTAGAGGCTGCACGGATGTCTGCCGAGTGTTTTGCAAGAAGAGAAAGAAAGTTGTCCAAAACAGCTTGCAATCGAATGTTCATGTGAATAGAAAAGGCAGGAGAGTGGTCAGGTACTGTTTTCTCTCACTTGGCAAGCTGCGCACACAATCGCAGTGTTGTACAGCTTGTTTCATCACCTTTGCCAAGTTGCCGCTCTCTCCGGCTCCCGGAGACGAAGAAGCTGCTTCTTCGCGCAAAGACGATTCTGCCGCTCACAGTGCTCTGCGGTGTGCGCCTTCTGCCGAAAGAGGTCCGGGAGCGGTGCTTAGCTCTGCAGAGCACCGTACCTTCGTCTTTAGCCTCTCTTCTCGTCTACATCTCAGCAAAAGGCTTTTCCACTCTGTCTGGCAAGGAGAAACTGTGCCAGCACAGAAAACATCTCCCATCGTGTTCTAGAGGCTGCACGGAGGTCTGCCGAGTGTTTTGCAAGAAGAGAAAGAAAGTTGTCCAAAACAGCTTGCAATCGAATGTTCATGTGAATAGAAAAGGCAGGAGAGTGGTCAGGTACTGTTTTCTCTCAGTTGGCGAGCTGCGCACACAATCGCAGTGTTGTACAGCTTGTTTCATCACCTTTGCCAAGTTGCCGCTCTCTTCGCCTTCCGGAGACGAAGAAGCTGTTTTTTCGCGCAAAAAACACTCTGCCGCTCACAGTGCTCTGCGGTGTGTGTCTTCTGCCGAAAGAGGCCCGGGAGCGGTGCTTAGCTCTGCAGAGCACCGTACCTTCGTCTTTAGCCTCTCTTCTCGTCTACATCTTAGCAAAAAGCTTTTCCACTCTGTCTGGCAAGGAGAAACTGTGCCAGCACAGAAAACATCTCCCATCGTGTTCTAGAGGCTGCACGGAGGTCTGCCGAGTGTTTTGCAAGAAGAGAAAGAAAGTTGTCCAAAACAGCTTGCAATCGAATGTTCATGTGAATAGAAAAGGCAGGAGAGTGGTCAGGTACTGTTTTCTCTCACTTGGCAAGCTGCGCACACAATCGCAGTGTTGTATAGCTTGTTTCATCACGTTTGCGAAGTTGCCGCTCTCTCCGGCTCCCGGAGACGAAGAAGCTGCTTCTTCGCGCAAAGACGAGTCTGCCGCTCACAGTGCTCTGCGGTGTGCGCCTTCTGCCGAAAGAGGCCCGGGAGCGGTGCTTAGCTCTGCAGAGCACCGTACCTTCGTCTTTAGCCTCTCTTCTCGTCTACATCTTAGCAAAAAGCTTTTCCACTCTGTCTGGCAAGGAGAAACTGTGCCAGCACAAAAAACATCTCCCATCGTGTTCTAGAGGCTGCACGGAGGTCTGCCGAGTGTTTTGCAAGAAGAGAAAGAAAGTTGTCCAAAACAGCTTGCAATCGAATGTTCATGTGAATAGAAAAGGCAGGAGAGTGGTCAGGTACTGTTTTCTCTCCGTTGGCAAGCTGCGCACACAATCGCAGTGTTGTACAGCTTGTTTCATCACCTTTGCCAAGTTGCCGCTCTCTCCGGCTCCCGGAGACGAAGAAGCTGTTTTTTCGCGCAAAAAACACTCTGCCGCTCACAGTGCTCTGCGGTGTGTGTCTTCTGCCGAAAGAGGCCCGGGAGCGGTGCTTAGCTCTGCAGAGCACCATACCTGCTTCTTTAGCCTCTCTTCTCGTCTACATCTTAGCAAAAAGGCTTTTCCACTCTGTCTGGCAAGGAGAAACTGTGCCAGCACAGAAAACATCTCCCATCGTGTTCTAGAGGCTGCGTGGAGGTCTGCCGAGTGTTTTGCAAGAAGAGAAAGTTGTCCAAAACAGCTTGCAATCGAATGTTCATGTGAATAGAAAAGGCAGGAGAGTGGTCAGGTACTGTTTTCTCTCACTTGGCAAGCTGCGCACACAATCGCAGTGTTGTACAGCTTGTTTCATCACCTTTGCCAAGTTGCCGCTCTCTCCGGCTCCCGGAGACGAAGAAGCTGTTTTTTCGCGCAAAAAACACTCTGCCGCTCACAGTGCTCTGCGGTGTGTGTCTTCTGCCGAAAGAGGCCCGGGAGCGGTGCTTAGCTCTGCAGAGCACCGTACCTTCGTCTTTAGCCTCTCTTCTCGTCTACATCTTAGCAAAAAGCTTTTCCACTCTGTCTGGCAAGGAGAAACTGTGCCAGCACAGAAAACATCTCCCATCGTCTTCTAGAGGCTGCACGGAGGTCTGCCGAGTGTTTTGCAAGAAGAGAAAGAAAGTTTTCCAAAACAGCTTGTAATCGAATGTTCATGTGAATAGAAAAGGCAGGAGAGTGGTCAGGTACTGTTTTCTCTCACTTAGAAAGCTGCGCACACAATCGCAGTGTTGTACAGCTTGTTTCATCACCTTTGCCAAGTTGCCGCTCTCTCCGGCTCCCGGAGATGAAGAAGCTGCTTCTTCGCGCAAAGACGATTCTGCCGCTCACAGTGCTCTGCGGTGTGCGCCTTCTGCCGAAAGAGGCCCGGGAGCGGTGCTTAGCTCTGCAGAGCACCGTACCTTCGTCTTTAGCCTCTCTTCTCGTCTACATCTTAGCAAAAAGCTTTTCCACTCTGTCTGGCAAGGAGAAACTGTGCCAGCACAGAAAACATCTCCCATCGTGTTCTAGAGGCTGCACGGAGGTCTGCCGAGTGTTTTGCAAGAAGAGAAAGAAAGTTGTCCAAAACAGCTTGCAATCGAATGTTCATGTGAAGAGAAAAGGCAGGAGAGTGGTCAGGTACTGTTTTCTCTCACTTGGCAAGCTGCGCACACAATCGCAGTGGTGTACAGCTTGTTTCATCACCTTTGCCAAGTTGCCGCTCTCTCCGGCTCCCGGAGACGAAGAAGCTGCTTCTTCGCGCAAAGACGATTCTGCCGCTCACAGTGCTCTGCGGTGTGCGCCTTCTGCCGAAAGAGGTCCGGGAGCGGTGCTTAGCTCTGCAGAGCACCGTACCTTCGTCTTTAGCCTCTCTTCTCGTCTACATCTTAGCAAAAAGGTTTTCCACTGTGTCTGGCAAGGAGAAACTTTGCCAGCACAAAAAACATCTCCCATCGTGTTCTAGAGGCTGCACGGAGGTCTGCCGAGTGTTTTGCAAGAAGAGAAAGAAAGTTGTCCAAAACAGCTTGCAATCGAATGTTCATGTGAATAGAAAAGGCAGGAGAGTGGTCACGTACTGTTTTCTCTCAGTTGGCAAGCTGCGCACACAATCGCAGTGGTGTACAGCTTGTTTCATCACCTTTGCGAAGTTGCCGCTCTCTCCGGCTCCCGGAGACGAAGAAGCTGCTTCTTCGCGCAAAGACGATTCTGCCGCTCACAGTGCTCTGCGGTGTGCGCCTACTGCCGAAAGAGGTCCGGGAGCGGTGCTTAGCTCTGCAGAGCACCGTACCTTCGTCTTTAGCCTCTCTTCTCGTCTACATCTTAGCAAAAAGGTTTTCCACTCTGTCTGGCAAGGAGAAACTGTGCCAGCACAGAAAACCTCTCCCATCGTGTTCTAGAGGCTGCACGGAGGTCTGCCGAGTGTTTTGCAAGAAGAGAAAGAAAGTTGTCCAAAACAGCTTGCAATCGAATGTTCATGTGAATAGAAAAGGCAGGAGAGTGGTCAGGTACTGTTTTCTCTCAGTTGGCAAGCTGCGCACACAATCGCAGTGTTGTACAGCTTGTTTCATCACCTTTGCCAAGTTGCCGCTCTCTCCGGCTCCCGGAGACGAAGAAGCTGCTTCTTCGCGCAAAGACGATTCTGCCGCTCACAGTGCTCTGCGGTGTGCGCCTTCTGCCGAAAGACGCCCGGGAGCGGTGCTTAGCTCTGCAGAGCACCGTACCTTCGTCTTTAGCCTCTCTTCTCGTCTACATCTTAGCAAAAAGGTTTTCCACTCTGTCTGGCAAGTAGAAACTTTGCCAGCACAAAAAACATCTCCCATCGTGTTCTAGAGGCTGCACGGAGGTCTGCCGAGTGTTTTGCAAGAAGAGAAAGAAAGTTGTCCAAAACAGCTTGCAATCGAATGTTCATGTGAATAGAAAAGGCAGGAGAGTGGTCACGTACTGTTTTCTCTCACTTGGCAAGCTGCGCACACAATCGCAGTGGTGTACAGCTTGTTTCATCACCTTTGCGAAGTTGCCGCTCTCTCCGGCTCCCGGAGACGAAGAAGCTGCTTCTTCGCGCAAAGACGATTCTGCCGCTCACAGTGCTCTGCGGTGTGCGCCTACTGCCGAAAGAGGTCCGGGAGCGGTGCTTAGCTCTGCAGAGCACCGTACCTTCGTCTTTAGCCTCTCTTCTCGTCTACATCTTAGCAAAAAGCTTTTCCACTCTGTCTGGCAAGGAGAAACTGTGCCAGCACAGAAAACATCTCCCATCGTGTTCTAGAGGCTGCACGGAGGTCTGCCGAGTGTTTTGCAAGAAGAGAAAGAAAGTTGTCCAAAACAGCTTGCAATCGAATGTTCATGTGAATAGAAAAGGCAGGAGAGTGGTCAGGTACTGTTTTCTCTCACTTGGCAAGCTGCGCACACAATCGCAGTGTTGTACAGCTTGTTTCATCACCTTTGCCAAGTTGCCGCTCTCTCCGGCTCCCGGAGACGAAGAAGCTGCTTCTTCGCGCAAAGACGATTCTGCCGCTCACAGTGCTCTGCGGTGTGCGCCTTCTGCAGAAAGAGGTCCGGGAGCGGTGCCTAGCTCTGCAGAGCACCGTACCTTCGTCTTTAGCCTCTCTTCTCGTCTACATCTTAGCAAGAAGCTTTTCCACTCTGTCTGGCAAGGAGAAACTGTGCCAGCACAGAAAACATCTCCCATCGTGTTCTAGAGGCTGCACGGAGGTCTGCCGAGTGTTTTGCAAGAAGAGAAAGAAAGTTGTCCAAAACAGCTTGCAATCGAATGTTCATGTGAATAGAAAAGGCAGGAGAGTGGTCAGGTACTGTTTTCTCTCAGTTGGCAAGCTGCGCACACAATCGCAGTGTTGTACAGCTTGTTTCATCACCTTTGCGAAGTTGCCGCTCTCTCCGGCTCCCGGAGACGAAGAAGCTGCTTCTTCGCGCAAAGACGATTCTGCCGCTCACAGTGCTCTGCGGTGTGCGCCTTCTGCCGAAAGAGGTCCGGGAGCGGTGCTTAGCTCTGCAGAGCACCGTACCTTCGTCTTTAGCCTCTCTTCTCGTCTACATCTTAGCAAAAAGCTTTTCCACTCTGTCTGGCAAGGAGAAACTGTGCCAGCACAGAAAACATCTCCCATCGTGTTCTAGAGGCTGCACGGAGGTCTGCCGAGTGTTTTGCAAGAAGAGAAAGAAAGTTGTCCAAAACAGCTTGCAATCGAATGTTCATGTGAATAGAAAAGGCAGGAGAGTGGTCAGGTACTGTTTTCTCTCACTTGGCAAGCTGCGCACACAATCGCAGTGTTGTACAGCTTGTTTCATCACCTTTGCCAAGTTGCCGCTCTCTCCGGCTCCCGGAGACGAAGAAGCTGCTTCTTCGCGCAAAGACGATTCTGCCGCTCACAGTGCTCTGCGGTGTGCGCCTTCTGCCGAAAGAGGTCCGGGAGCGGTGCTTAGCTCTGCAGAGCACCGTACCTTCGTCTTTAGCCTCTCTTCTCGTCTACATCTTAGCAAAAAGCTTTTCCACTCTGTCTGGCAAGGAGAAACTGTGCCAGCACAGAAAACATCTCCCATCGTCTTCTAGAGGCTGCACGGAGGTCTGCCGAGTGTTTTGCAAGAAGAGAAAGAAAGTTGTCCAAAACAGCTTGCAATCGAATGTTCATGTGAAGAGAAAAGGCAGGGGAGTGGTCAGGTACTGTTTTCTCTCACTTGGCAAGCTGCGCACACAGTCGCAGTGGTGTACAGCTTGTTTCATCACCTTTGCGAAGTTGCCGCTCTCTCCGGCTCCCGGAGACGAAGAAGCTGTTTTTTCGCGCAAAAAGCAATCTGCCGCTCACAGTGCTCTGCGGTGTGTGTCTTCTGCCGAAAGAGGCCCGGGAGCGGTGCTTAGCTCTGCAGAGCACCGTACCTTCGTCTTTAGCTTCTCTTCCCGTCTACATCTTAGCAAAAAGCTTTTCCACTCTGTCTGGTAAGGAGAAACTGAGCCAGCACAAAAAACATCTCCCATCGTGTTCTAGAGGCTGCACGGAGGTCTGCCGAGTGTTTCGCAAGAAGAGAAAGAAAGTTGTCCAAAACAGCTTGCAATCGAATGTTCATGTGAATAGAAAAGGCAGGAGAGTGGTCAGGTACTGTTTTCTCTCAGTTGGCAAGCTGCGCACACAATCGCAGTGGTGTACAGCTTGTTTCATCACCTTTGCCAAGTTGCCGCTCTCTCCGGCTCCCGGAGACGAAGAAGCTGCTTCTTCGCGCAAAGACGATTCTGCCGCTCACAGTGCTCTGCGGTGTGCGCCTTCTGCCGAAAGAGGTCCGGGAGCGGTGCTTAGCTCTGCAGAGCACCGTACCTTCGTCTTTAGCCTCTCTTCTCGTCTACATCTTAGCAAAAAGCTTTTCCACTCTGTCTGGCAAGGAGAAACTGTGCCAGCACAGAAAACATCTCCCATCGTGTTCTAGAGGCTGCACGGAGGTCTGCCGAGTGTTTTGCAAGAAGAGAAAGAAAGTTGTCCAAAACAGCTTGCAATCGAATGTTCATGTGAATAGAAAAGGCAGGAGAGTGGTCAGGTACTGTTTTCTCTCACTTGGCAAGCTGCGCACACAATCGCAGTGTTGTACAGCTTGTTTCATCACCTTTGCCAAGTTGCCGCTCTCTCCGGCTCCCGGAGACGAAGAAGCTGCTTCTTCGCGCAAAGACGATTCTGCCGCTCACAGTGCTCTGCGGTGTGCGCCTTCTGCCGAAAGAGGCCCGGGAGCGGTGCTTAGCTTTGCAGAGCACCGTACCTTCGTCTTTAGCCTCTCTTCTCGTCTACATCTTAGCAAAAAGCTTTTCCACTGTGTCTGGCAAGGAGAAACTGTGCCAGCACAGAAAACATCTCCCATCGTGTTCTAGAGGCTGCACGGAGGTCTGCCGAGTGTTTTGCAAGAAGAGAAAGAAAGTTGTCCAAAACAGCTTGCAATCGAATGTTCATGTGAATAGAAAAGGCAGGAGAGTGGTCAGGTACTGTTTTCTCTCACTTGGCAAGCTGCGCACACAATCGCAGTGTTGTACAGCTTGTTTCATCACCTTTGCGAAGTTGCCGCTCTCTCCGGCTCCCGGAGACGAAGAAGCTGTTTTTTCGCGCAAAAAACACTCTGCCGCTCACAGTGCTCTGCGGTGTGTGTCTTCTGCCGAAAGAGGCCCGGGAGCGGTGCTTAGCTCTGCAGAGCACCGTACCTTCGTCTTTAGCCTCTCTTCTCGTCTACATCTTAGCAAAAAGCTTTTCCACTCTGTCTGGCAAGGAGAAACTGTGCCAGCACAAAAAACATCTCCCATCGTCTTCTAGAGGCTGCACGGAGGTCTGCCGAGTGTTTTGCAAGAAGAGAAAGAAAGTTGTCCAAAACAGCTTGCAATCGAATGTTCATGTGATTAGAAAAGGCAGGAGAGTGGTCAGGTACTGTTTTCTCTCAGTTGGCAAGCTGCGCACACAATCGCAGTGGTGTACAGCTTGTTTCATCACCTTTGCCAAGTTGCCGCTCTCTCCGGCTCCCGGAGACGAAGAAGCTGCTTCTTCGCGCAAAGACGATTCTGCCGCTCACAGTGCTCTGCGGTGTGCGCCTTCTGCCGAAAGAGGCCCGGGAGCGGTGCTTAGCTCTGCAGAGCACCGTACCTTCGTCTTTAGCCTCTCTTCTCGTCTACATCTTAGCAAAAAGGTTTTCCACTCCGTCTGGCAAGGAGAAACTGTGCCAGCACAGAAAACATCTCCCATCGTGTTCTAGAGGCTGCACGGAGGTCTGCCGAGTGTTTTGCAAGAAGAGAAAGAAAGTTGTCCAAAACAGCTTGCAATCGAATGTTCATGTGATTAGAAAAGGCAGGAGAGTGGTCAGGTACTGTTTTCTCTCACTTGGCAAGCTGCGCACACAATCGCAGTGGTGTACAGCTTGTTTCATCACCTTTGCGAAGTTGCCGCTCTCTCCGGCTCCCGGAGACGAAGAAGCTGCTTCTTCGCGCAAAGACGATTCTGCCGCTCACAGTGCTCTGCGGTGTGCGCCTTCTGCCGAAAGAAGTCCGGGAGCGGTGCTTAGCTCTGCAGAGCACCGTACCTTCGTCTTTAGCCTCTCTTCTCGTCTACATCTTAGCAAAAAGGTTTTCCACTCTGTCTGGCAAGGAGAAACTTTGCCAGCACAAAAAACATCTCCCATCGTGTTCTAGAGGCTGCACGGAGGTCTGCCGAGTGTTTTGCAAGAAGAGAAAGAAAGTTGTCCAAAACAGCTTGCAATCGAATGTTCATGTGAATAGAAAAGGCAGGAGAGTGGTCAGGTACTGTTTTCTCTCAGTTGGCAAGCTGCGCACACAATCGCAGTGTTGTACAGCTTGTTTCATCACCTTTGCCAAGTTGCCGCTCTCTCCGGCTCCCGGAGACGAAGAAGCTGCTTCTTCGCGCAAAGACGATTCTGCCGCTCACAGTGCTCTGCGGTGTGCGCCTTCTGCCGAAAGAGGTCCGGGAGCGGTGCTTAGCTCTGCAGAGCACCGTACCTTCGTCTTTAGCCTCTCTTCTCGTCTACATCTTAGCAAAAAGCTTTTCCACTCTGTCTGGCAAGGAGAAACTGTGCCAGCACAAAAAACATCTCCCATCGTGTTCTAGAGGCTGCACGGAGGTCTGCCGAGTGTTTTGCAAGAAGAGAAAGAAAGTTGTCCAAAACAGCTTGCAATCGAATGTTCATGTGAATAGAAAAGGCAGGGGAGTGGTCAGGTACTGTTTTCTCTCACTTGGCAAGCTGCGCACACAATCGCAGTGGTGTACAGCTTGTTTCATCACCTTTGCGAAGTTGCCGCTCTCTCCGGCTCCCGGAGACGAAGAAGCTGCTTCTTCGCGCAAAGACGATTCTGCCGCTCACAGTGCTCTGCGGTGTGCGCCTTCTGCCGAAAGAGGTCCGGGAGCGGTGCTTAGCTCTGCAGAGCACCGTACCTTCGTCTTTAGCCTCTCTTCTCGTCTACATCTTAGCAAAAAGGTTTTCCACTCTGTCTGGCAAGGAGAAACTGTGCCAGCACAAAAAACATCTCCCATCGTGTTCTAGAGGCTGCACGGAGGTCTGCCGAGTGTTTTGCAAGAAGAGAAAGAAAGTTGTCCAAAACAGCTTGCAATCGAATATTCATGTGAATAGAAAGGCAGGAGAGTGGTCAGGTACTGTTTTCTCTCACTTGGCAAGCTGCGCACACAATCGCAGTGGTGTACAGCTTGTTTCATCACCTTTGCCAAGTTGCCGCTCTCTCCGGCTCCCGGAGACGAAGAAGCTGCTTCTTCGCGCAAAGACGATTCTGCCGCTCACAGTGCTCTGCGGTGTGCGCCTTCTGCCGAAAGAGGTCCGGGAGCGGTGCTTAGCTCTGCAGAGCACCGTACCTTCGTCTTTAGCCTCTCTTCTCGTCTACATCTTAGCAAAAAGCTTTTCCACTCTGTCTGGCAAGGAGAAACTGTGCCAGCACAGAAAACATCTCCCATCGTGTTCTAGAGGCTGCACGGAGGTCTGCCGAGTGTTTTGCAAGAAGAGAAAGAAAGTTGTCCAAAACAGCTTGCAATCGAATATTCATGTGATTAGAAAAGGCAGGAGAGTGGTCAGGTACTGTTTTCTCTCAGTTGGCAAGCTGCGCACACAATCGCAGTGTTGTATAGCTTGTTTCATCACCTTTGCGAAGTTGCCGCTCTCTCCGGCTCCCGGAGACGAAGAAGCTGCTTCTTCGCGCAAAGACGATTCTGCCGCTCACAGTGCTCTGCGGAGTGCGCCTTCTGCCGAGGGACGCCCGGGAGCTGTGCTTAGCTCTGCAGAGCACCGTACCTTCGTCTTTAGCCTCTCTTCTCTTCTACATCTTAGCAAAAAGCTTTTCCACTCTGTCTGGCAAGGAGAAACTGTGCCAGCACAGAAAACATCTCCCATCGTCTTCTAGAGGCTGCACGGAGGTCTGCCGAGTGTTTTGCAAGAAGAGAAAGAAAGTTGTCCAAAACAGCTTGCAATCGAATGTTCATGTGAATAGAAAAGGCAGGAGAGTGGTCAGGTACTGTTTTCTCTCAGTTGGCAAGCTGCGCACACAATCGCAGTGTTGTACAGCTTGTTTCATCACCTTTGCGAAGTTGCCGCTCTCTCCGGCTCCCGGAGACGAAGAAGCTGTTTTTTCGCGCAAAAAACACTCTGCCGCTCACAGTGCTCTGCGGTGTGTGTCTTCTGCCGAAAGAGGCCCGGGAGCGGTGCTTAGCTCTGCAGAGCACCATACCATCGTCTTTAGCCTCTCTTCTCGTCTACATCTTAGCAAAAAGCTTTTCCACTCTGTCTGGCAAGGAGAAACTGTGCCAGCACAGAAAACATCTCCCATCGTGTTCTAGAGGCTGCACGGAGGTCTGCCGTGTGTTTTGCAAGAAGAGAAAGAAAGTTGTCCAAAACAGCTTGCAATCGAATGTTCATGTGAATAGAAAAGGCAGGAGAGTGGTCAGGTACTGTTTTCTCTCACTTGGAAAGCTGCGCACAATATCGCAGTGTTGTACAGCTTGTTTCTTCACCTTTGCGAAGTTGCCGCTCTCTCCGGCTCCCGGAGACGAAGAAGCTGTTTTTTCGCGCAAAAAACACTCTGCCGCTCACAGTGCTCTGCGGTGGGTGTCTTCTGCCGAAAGAGGCCCGGGAGCGGTGCTTAGCTCTGCAGAGCACCGTACCTTCGTCTTTAGCCTCTCTTCTCGTCTACATCTTAGCAAAAAGCTTTTCCACTCTGTCTGGCAAGGAGAAACTGTGCCAGCACAAAAAACATCTCCCAAAGTCTTCTAGAGGCTGCACGGAGGTCTGCCGAGTGTTTTGCAAGAAGAGAAAGAAAGTTGTCCAAAACAGCTTGCAATCGAATATTCATGTGAATAGAAAAGGCAGGAGAGTGGTCAGGTACTGTTTTCTCTCAGGTGGCAAGCTGCGCACACAATCGCAGTGTTGTACAGCTTGTTTCATCACCTTTGCGAAGTTGCCGCTCTCTCCGGCTCCCGGAGACGAAGAAGCTGCTTCTTCGCGCAAAGACGATTCTGCCGCTCACAGTGCTCTGCGGTGTGCGCCTTCTGCCGAAAGAGGTCCGGGAGCGGTGCTTAGCTCTGCAGAGCACCGTACCTTCGTCTTTAGCCTCTCTTCTCGTCTACATCTTAGCAAAAAGCTTTTCCACTCTGTCTGGCAAGGAGAAACTTTGCCAGCACAAAAAACATCTCCCATCGTGTTCTAGAGGCTGCACGGATGTCTGCCGAGTGTTTTGCAAGAAGAGAAAGAAAGTTGTCCAAAACAGCTTCCAATCGAATGTTCATGTGAATAGAAAAGGCAGGAGAGTGGTCAGGTACTGTTTTCTCTCAGTTGGCAAGCTGCGCACACAATCGCAGTGTTGTACAGCTTGTTTCATCACCTTTGCGAAGTTGCCGCTCTCTCCGGCTCCCGGAGACGAAGAAGCTGCTTCTTCGCGCAAAGACGATTCTGCCGCTCACAGTGCTCTGCGGTGTGCGCCTTCTGCCGAAAGAGGTCCGGGAGCGGTGCTTAGCTCTGCAGAGCACCGTACCTTCGTCTTTAGCCTCTCTTCTCGTCTACATCTTAGCAAAAAGCTTTTCCACTCTGTCTGGCAAGGAGAAACTGTGCCAGCACAGAAAACATCTCCCATCGTGTTCTAGAGGCTGCACGGAGGTCTGCCGAGTGTTTTGCAAGAAGAGAAAGAAAGTTGTCCAAAACAGCTTGCAATCGAATATTCATGTGAATAGAAAAGGCAGGAGAGTGGTCAGGTACTGTTTTCTCTCACTTGGCAAGCTGCGCACACAATCGCAGTGTTGTACAGCTTGTTTCATCACCTTTGCGAAGTTGCCGCTCTCTCCGGCTCCCGGAGACGAAGAAGCTGCTTCTTCGCGCAAAGACGATTCTGCCGCTCACAGTGCTCTGCGGTGTGCGCCTTCTGCCGAAAGAGGTCCGGGAGCGGTGCCTAGCTCTGCAGAGCACCGTACCTTCGTCTTTAGCCTCTCTTCTCGTCTACATCTTAGCAAGAAGCTTTTCCATTCTGTCTGGCAAGGAGAAACTGTGCCAGCACAGAAAACATCTCCCATCGTGTTCTAGAGGCTGCACGGAGGTCTGCCGAGTGTTTTGCAAGAAGAGAAAGTTGTCCAAAACAGCTTGCAAACGAATGTTCATGTGAATAGAAAAGGCAGGAGAGTGGTCAGGTACTGTTTTCTCTCACTTGGCAAGCTGCGCACACAATCGCAGTGGTGTACAGCTTGTTTCATCACCTTTGCCAAGTTGCCGCTCTCTCCGGCTCCCGGAGACGAAGAAGCTGCTTCTTCGCGCAAAGACGATTCTGCCGCTCACAGTGCTCTGCGGTGTGCGCCTTCTGCCGAAAGACGCCCGGGAGCGGTGCTTAGCTCTGCAGAGCACCGTACCTTCGTCTTTAGCCTCTCTTCTCGTCTACATCTTAGCAAAAAGGTTTTCCACTCTGTCTGGCAAGGAGAAACTGTGCCAGCACAGAAAACCTCTCCCATCGTGTTCTAGAGGCTGCACGGAGGTCTGCCGAGTGTTTTGCTAGAAGAGAAAGAAAGTTGTCCAAAACAGCTTGCAATCGAATGTTCATGTGAATAGAAAAGGCAGGAGAGTGGTCAGATACTGTTTTCTCTCACTTGGCAAGCTGCGCACACAATCGCAGTGTTGTACAGCTTGTTTCATCACCTTTGCGAAGTTGCCGCTCTCTCCGGCTCCCGGAGACGAAGAAGCTGCTTCTTCGCGCAAAGACGATTCTGCCGCTCACAGTGCTCTGCGGTGTGCGCCTTCTGCCGAAAGACGCCCGGGAGCGGTGCTTAGCTCTGCAGAGCACCGTACCTTCGTCTTTAGCCTCTCTTCTCGTCTACATCTTAGCAAAATCTTTTCCACTCTGTCTGGCAAGGAGAAACTGTGCCAGCACAGAAAACATCTCCCATCGTGTTCTAGAGGCTGCACGGAAGTCTGCCGAGTATTTTGCAAGAAGAGAAAGAAAGTTGTCCAAAACAGCTTGCAATCGAATGTTCATGTGAATAGAAAAGGCAGGAGAGTGGTCAGGTACTGTTTTCTCTCACTTGGCAAGCTGCGCACACAATCGCAGTGTTGTACAGCTTGTTTCATCACCTTTGCGAAGTTGCCGCTCTCTCCGGCTCCCGGAGACGAAGAAGCTGCTTCTTCGCGCAAAGACGATTCTGCCGCTCACAGTGCTCTGCGGTGTGCGCCTTCTGCCGAAAGACGCCCGGGAGCGGTGCTTAGCTCTGCAGAGCACCGTACCTTCGTCTTTAGCCTCTCTTCTCGTCTACATCTTAGCAAAAAGCTTTTCCACTCTGTCTGGCAAGGAGAAACTGTGCCAGCACAGAAAACATCTCCCATCGTGTTCTAGAGGCTGAACGGAGGTCTGCCGAGTGTTTTGCAAGAAGAGAAAGAAAGTTGTCCAAAACAGCTTGCAATCGAATGTTCATGTGAATAGAAAAGGCAGGAGAGTGGTCAGGTACTGTTTTCTCTCACTTGGCAAGCTGCGCACACAATCGCAGTGTTGTACAGTTTGTTTCATCACCTTTGCGAAGTTGCCGCTCTCTCCGGCTCCCGGAGACGAAGAAGCTGCTTCTTCGCGCAAAGACGATTCTGCCGCTCACAGTGCTCTGCGGAGTGCGCCTTCTGCCGAGGGACGCCCGGGAGCTGTGCTTAGCTCTGCAGAGCACCGTACCTTCGTCTTTAGCCTCTCTTCTCGTCTACATCTTAGCAAAAAGCTTTTCCACTCTGTCTGGCAAGGAGAAACTGTGCCAGCACAGAAAACATCTCCCATCGTGTTCTAGAGGCTGCACGGAGGTCTGCCGAGTGTTTTGCAAGAAGAGAAAGAAAGTTGTCCAAAACAGCTTGCAATCGAATGTTCATGTGAATAGAAAAGGCAGGAGAGTGGTCAGGTACTGTTTTCTCTCAGTTGGCAAGCTGCGCACACAATCGCAGTGGTGTACAGCTTGTTTCATCACCTTTGCGAAGTTGCCGCTCTCTCCGGCTCCCGGAGACGAAGAAGCTGCTTCTTCGCGCAAAGACGATTCTGCCGCTCACAGTGCTCTGCGGTGTGCGCCTTCTGCCGAAAGACGCCCGGGAGCGGTGCTTAGCTCTGCAGAGCACCGTACCTTCGTCTTTAGCCTCTCTTCTCGTCTACATCTTAGCAAAACCTTTTCCACTCTGTCTGGCAAGGAGAAACTGTGCCAGCACAGAAAACATCTCCCATCGTGTTCTAGAGGCTGCACGGAGGTCTGCCGAGTGTTTTGCAAGAAGAGAAAGAAAGTTGTCCAAAACAGCTTGCAATCGAATGTTCATGTGAATAGAAAAGGCAGGAGAGTGGTCAGGTACTGTTTTCTCTCACTTGGAAAGCTGCGCACACAATCGCAGTGTTGTACAGCTTGTTTCATCACCTTTGCGAAGTTGCCGCTCTCTCCGGCTCCCGGAGACGAAGAAGCTGTTTTTTCGCGCAAAAAACACTCTGCCGCTCACAGTGCTCTGCGGTGTGTGTCTTCTGCCGAAAGAGGCCCGGGAGCGGTGCTTAGCTCTGCAGAGCACCATACCTGCTTCTTTAGCCTCTCTTCTCGTCTACATCTTAGCAAGAAGCTTTTCCACTCTGTCTGGCAAGGAGAAACTGTGCCAGCACAGAAAACATCTCCCATCGTGTTCTAGAGGCTGCACGAAGGTCTGCCGACTGTTTTGCAAGAAGAGAAAGAAAGTTGTCCAAAACAGCTTGCAATCGAATGTTCATGTGAATAGAAAAGGCAGGAGAGTGGTCAGGTACTGTTTTCTCTCACTTGGCAAGCTGCGCACACAATCGCAGTGTTGTACAGCTTGTTTCATCACCTTTGCGAAGCTGCCGCTCTCTCCGGCTCCCGGAGACGAAGATTCTGCTTCTTCGCGCAAAGACGATTCTGCCGCTCACAGTGCTCTGCGGTGTGCGCCTTCTGCCGAAAGAGGTCCGGGAGCGGTGCTTAGCTCTGCAGAGCACCGTACCTTCGTCTTTAGCCTCTCTTCTCGTCTACATCTTAGCAAAAAGCTTTTCCACTCTGTCTGGCAAGGAGAAACTGTGCCAGCACAGAAAACATCTCCCATCGTGTTCTAGAGGCTGCACGGAGGTCTGCCGAGTGTTTTGCAAGAAGAGAAAGAAAGTTGTCCAAAACAGCTTGCAATCGAATGTTCATGTGAATAGAAAAGGCAGGAGAGTGGTCAGGTACTGTTTTCTCTCACTTGGCAAGCTGCGCACACAATCGCAGTGTTGTACAGCTTGTTTCATCACCTTTGCCAAGTTGCCGCTCTCTCCGGCTCCCGGAGACGAAGAAGCTGCTTCTTCGCGCAAAGACGATTCTGCCGCTCACAGTGCTCTGCGGTGTGCGCCTTCTGCCGAAAGAGGTCCGGGAGCGGTGCTTAGCTCTGCAGAGCACCGTACCTTCGTCTTTAGCCTCTCTTCTCGTCTACATCTTAGCAAAAAGGTTTTCCACTCTGTCTGGCAAGGAGAAACTGTGCCAGCACAGAAAACATCTCCCATCGTGTTCTAGAGGCTGCACGGAGGTCTGCCGAGTGTTTTGCAAGAAGAGAAAGAAAGTTGTCCAAAACAGCTTGCAATCGAATGTTCATGTGAATAGAAAAGGCAGGAGAGTGGTCAGGTACTGTTTTCTCTCACTTGGCAAGCTGCGCACACAATCGCAGTGGTGTACAGCTTGTTTCATCACCTTTGCCAAGTTGCCGCTCTCTCCGGCTCCCGGAGACGAAGAAGCTGCTTCTTCGCGCAAAGACGAGTCTGCCGCTCACAGTGCTCTGCGGTGTGCGCCTTCTGCCGAAAGAGGTCCGGGAGCGGTGCTTAGCTCTGCAGAGCACCGTACCTTCGTCTTTAGCCTCTCTTCTCGTCTACATCTTAGCAAAAAGGTTTTCCACTCTCTCTGGCAAGGAGAAACTTTGCCAGCACAAAAAACATCTCCCATCGTGTTCTAGAGGCTGCACGGAGGTCTGCCGAGTGTTTTGCAAGAAGAGAAAGAAAGTTGTCCAAAACAGCTTGCAATCGAATGTTCATGTGAATAGAAAAGGCAGGAGAGTGGTCAGGTACTGTTTTCTCTCAGTTGGCAAGCTGCGCACACAATCGCAGTGTTGTACAGCTTGTTTCATCACCTTTGCGAAGTTGCCGCTCTCTCCGGCTCCCGGAGACGAAGATTCTGCTTCTTCGCGCAAAGACGATTCTGCCGCTCACAGTGCTCTGCGGTGTGCGCCTTCTGCCGAAAGAGGTCCGGGAGCGGTGCTTAGCTCTGCAGACCACCGTACCTTCGTCTTTAGCCTCTCTTCTCGTCTACATCTTAGCAAAAAGCTTTTCCACTCTGTCTGGCAAGGAGAAACTGTGCCAGCACAGAAAACATCTCCCATCGTGTTCTAGAGGCTGCACGGAGGTCTGCAGAGTGTTTTGCAAGAAGAGAAAGAAAATTGTCCAAAACAGCTTGCAATCGAATGTTCATGTGAATAGAAAAGGCAGGAGAGTGGTCAGGTACTGTTTTCTCTCAGTTGGCAAGCTGCGCACACAATCGCAGTGGTGTACAGCTTGTTTCATCACCTTTGCGAAGCTGCCGCTCTCTCCGGCTCCCGGAGACGAAGAAGCTGCTTCTTCGCGCAAAGACGATTCTGCCGCTCACAGTGCTCTGCGGTGTGCGCCTTCTGCCGAAAGACGCCCGGGAGCGGTGCTTAGCTCTGCAGAGCACCGTACCTTCGTCTTTAGCCTCTCTTCTCGTCTACATCTTAGCAAAAAGCTTTTCCACTCTGTCTGGCAAGGAGAAACTGTGCCAGCACAGAAAACATCTCCCATCGTGTTCTAGAGGCTGCACGGAGGTCTGCCGAGTGTTTTGCAAGAAGAGAAAGAAAGTTGTCCAAAACAGCTTGCAATCGAATGTTCATGTGAATAGAAAAGGCAGGAGAGTGGTCAGGTACTGTTTTCTCTCACTTGGCAAGCTGCGCACACAATCGCAGTGTTGTACAGCTTGTTTCATCACCTTTGCCAACTTGCCGCTCTCTCCGGCTCCCGGAGACGAAGAAGCTGCTTCTTCGCGCAAAGACGATTCTGCCGCTCACAGTGCTCTGCGGTGTGCGCCTTCTGCCGAAAGAGGTCCGGGAGCGGTGCTTAGCTCTGCAGAGCACCGTACCTTCGTCTTTAGCCTCTCTTCTCGTCTACATCTTAGCAAAAACGTTTTCCACTCTGTCTGGCAAGGAGAAACTGTGCCAGCACAGAAAACCTCTCCCATCGTGTTCTAGAGGCTGCACGGAGGTCTGCCGAGTGTTTTGCAAGAAGAGAAAGAAAGTTGTCCAAAACAGCTTGCAATCGAAAGTTCATGTGAATAGAAAAGGCAGGAGAGTGGTCAGGTACTGTTTTCTCTCAGTTGGCAAGCTGCGCACACAATCGCAGTGTTGTACAGCTTGTTTCATCACCTTTGCGAAGTTGCCGCTCTCTCCGGCTCCCGGAGACGAAGAAGCTGTTTTTTCGCGCAAAAAACACTCTGCCGCTCACAGTGCTCTGCGGTGTGTCTCTTCTGCCGAAAGAGGCCCGGGAGCGGTGCTTAGCTCTGCAGAGCACCGTACCTTCGTCTTTAGCCTCTCTTCTCGTCTACATCTTAGCAAAAAGCTTTTCCACTCTGTCTGGCAAGGAGAAACTGTGCCAGCACAGAAAACATCTCCCATCGTGTTCTAGAGGCTGCACGGAGGTCTGCCGAGTGTTTTGCAAGAAGAGAAAGAAAGTTGTCCAAAACAGCTTGCAATCGAATGTTCATGTGATTAGAAAAGGCAGGAGAGTGGTCAGGTACTGTTTTCTCTCAGTTGGCAAGCTGCGCACACAATCGCAGTGTTGTATAGCTTGTTTCATCACCTTTGCGAAGTTGCCGCTCTCTCCGGCTCCCGGAGACGAAGAAGCTGCTTCTTCGCGCAAAGACGATTCTGCCGCTCACAGTGCTCTGCGGTGTGCGCCTTCTGCCGAAAGAGGTCCGGGAGCGGTGCTTAGCTCTGCAGAGCACCGTACCTTCGTCTTTAGCCTCTCTTCTCGTCTACATCTTAGCAAAAAGGTTTTCCACTCTGTCTGGCAAGGAGAAACTGTGCCAGCACAGAAAACATCTCCCATCGTGTTCTAGAGGCTGCACGGAGGTCTGCCGAGTGTTTTGCAAGAAGAGAAAGAAAGTTGTCCAAAACAGCTTGCAATCGAAAGTTCATGTGAATAGAAAAGGCAGGAGAGTGGTCAGGTACTGTTTTCTCTCACTTGGCAAGCTGCGCACACAATCGCAGTGGTTTACAGCTTGTTTCATCACCTTTGCCAAGTTGCCGCTCTCTCCGACTCCCGGAGACGAAGAAGCTGCTTCTTCGCGCAAAGACGATTCTGCCGCTCACAGTGCTCTGCGGAGTGCGCCTTCTGCCGAGGGACACCCGGGAGCTGTGCTTAGCTCTGCAGAGCACCGTACCTTCGTCTTTAGCCTCTCTTCTCGTCTACATCTTAGCAAAAAGGTTTTCCACTCTGTCTGGCAAGGAGAAACTGTGCCAGCACAGAAAACATCTCCCATCGTGTTCTAGAGGCTGCACGGAGGTCTGCCGAGTGTTTTGCAAGAAGAGAAAGAAAGTTGTCCAAAACAGCTTGCAATCGAATGTTCATGTGAATAGAAAAGGCAGGAGAGTGGTCAGGTACTGTTTTCTCTCAGTTGGCAAGCTGCGCACACAATCGCAGTGGTGTACAGCTTGTTTCATCACCTTTGCCAAGTTGCCGCTCTCTCCGGCTCCCGGAGACGAAGAAGCTGCTTCTTCGCGCAAAGACGATTCTGCCGCTCACAGTGCTCTGCGGTGTGCGCCTTCTGCCGAAAGACGCCCGGGAGCGGTGCTTAGCTCTGCAGAGCACCGTACCTTCGTCTTTAGCCTCTCTTCTCGTCTACATCTTAGCAAAAAGCTTTTCCACTCTGTCTGGCAAGGAGAAACTGTGCCAGCACAGAAAACATCTCCCATCGTGTTCTAGAGGCTGCACGGAGGTCTGCCGAGTGTTTTGCAAGAAGAGAAAGAAAGTTGTCCAAAACAGCTTGCAATCGAATGTTCATGTGAATAGAAAAGGCAGGAGAGTGGTCAGGTACTGTTTTCTCTCACTTGGAAAGCTGCGCACACAATCGCAGTGTTGTACAGCTTGTTTCATCACCTTTGCGAAGTTGCCGCTCTCTCCGGCTCCCGGAGACGAAGAAGCTGTTTTTTCGCGCAAAAAACACTCTGCCGCTCACAGTGCTCTGCGGTGTGTGTCTTCTGCCGAAAGAGGCCCGGGAGCGGTGCTTAGCTCTGCAGAGCACCATACCTGCTTCTTTAGCCTCTCTTCTCGTCTACATCTTAGCAAGAAGCTTTTCCACTCTGTCTGGCAAGGAGAAACTGTGCCAGCACAGAAAACATCTCCCATCGTGTTCTAGAGGCTGCACGAAGGTCTGCCGACTGTTTTGCAAGAAGAGAAAGAAAGTTGTCCAAAACAGCTTGCAATCGAATGTTCATGTGAATAGAAAAGGCAGGAGAGTGGTCAGGTACTGTTTTCTCTCACTTGGCAAGCTGCGCACACAATCGCAGTGTTGTACAGCTTGTTTCATCACCTTTGCGAAGCTGCCGCTCTCTCCGGCTCCCGGAGACGAAGATTCTGCTTCTTCGCGCAAAGACGATTCTGCCGCTCACAGTGCTCTGCGGTGTGCGCCTTCTGCCGAAAGAGGCCCGGGAGCTGTGCTTCGCTCTAGAGAGCACCGTACCTTCGTCTTTAGCTTCTCTTCTCGTCTACATCTTAGCAAAAAGCTTTTCCACTCTGTCTGGCAAGGAGAAACTGTGCCAGCACAGAAAACATCTCCCATCGTGTTCTAGAGGCTGCACGGAGGTCTGCCGAGTGTTTTGCAAGAAGAGAAAGAAAGTTGTCCAAAACAGCTTGCAATCGAATGTTCATGTGAATAGAAAAGGCAGGAGAGTGGTCAGGTACTGTTTTCTCTCACTTGGCAAGCTGCGCACACAATCGCAGTGGTGTACAGCTTGTTTCATCACCTTTGCGAAGTTGCCGCTCTCTCCGGCTCCCGGAGACGAAGAAGCTGCTTCTTCGCGCAAAGACGATTCTGCCGCTCACAGTGCTCTGCGGTGTGCGCCTTCTGCCGAAAGACGCCCGGGAGCGGTGCTTAGCTCTGCAGAGCACCGTACCTTCGTCTTTAGCCTCTCTTCTCGTCTACATCTTAGCAAAAAGCTTTTCCACTCTGTCTGGCAAGGAGAAACTGTGCCAGCACAGAAAACATCTCCCATCGTGTTCTAGAGGCTGCACGGAGGTCTGCCGAGTGTTTTGCAAGAAGAGAAAGAAAGTTGTCCAAAACAGCTTGCAATCGAATGTTCATGTGAATAGAAAAGGCAGGAGAGTGGTCAGGTACTGTTTACTCTCACTTGGCAAGCTGCGCACACAATCGCAGTGTTGTACAGCTTGTTTCATCACCTTTGCCAAGTTGCCGCTCTCTCCGGCTCCCGGAGACGAAGAAGCTGCTTCTTCGCGCAAAGACGATTCTGCCGCTCACAGTGCTCTGCGGTGTGCGCCTTCTGCCGAAAGACGCCCGGGAGCGGTGCTTAGCTCTGCAGAGCACCGTACCTTCGTCTTTAGCCTCTCTTCTCGTCTACATCTTAGCAAAAAGGTTTTCCACTCTGTCTGGCAAGGAGAAACTGTGCCAGCACAGAAAACCTCTCCCATCGTGTTCTAGAGGCTGCACGGAGGTCTGCCGAGTGTTTTGCAAGAAGAGAAAGAAAGTTGTCCAAAACAGCTTGCAATCGAAAGTTCATGTGAATAGAAAAGGCAGGAGAGTGGTCAGGTACTGTTTTCTCTCAGTTGGCAAGCTGCGCACACAATCGCAGTGTTGTACAGCTTGTTTCATCACCTTTGCGAAGTTGCCGCTCTCTCCGACTCCCGGAGACGAAGAAGCTGTTTTTTCGCGCAAAAAACACTCTGCCGCTCACAGTGCTCTGCGGTGTGTGTCTTCTGCCGAAAGAGGCCCGGGAGCGGTGCTTAGCTCTGCAGAGCACCGTACCTTCGTCTTTAGCCTCTCTTCTCGTCTACATCTTAGCAAAAAGCTTTTCCACTCTGTCTGGCAAGGAGAAACTGTGCCAGCACAGAAAACATCTCCCATCGTGTTCTAGAGGCTGCACGGAGGTCTGCCGAGTGTTTTGCAAGAAGAGAAAGAAAGTTGTCCAAAACAGCTTGCAATCGAATGTTCATGTGAATAGAAAAGGCAGGAGAGTGGTCAGGTACTGTTTTCTCTCACTTGGCAAGCTGCGCACACAATCGCAGTGTTGTACAGCTTGTTTCATCACCTTTGCGAAGCTGCCGCTCTCTCCGGCTCCCGGAGACGAAGAAGCTGCTTCTTCGCGCAAAGACGATTCTGCCGCTCACAGTGCTCTGCGGTGTGCGCCTTCTGCCGAAAGAGGCCCGGGAGCTGTGCTTAGCTCTACAGAGCACCGTACCTTCGTCTTTAGCTTCTCTTCTCGTCTACATCTTAGCAAAAAGCTTTTCCACTCTGTCTGGCAAGGAGAAACTGCCAGCACAAAAAACATCTCCCATCGTGTTCTAGAGGCTGCACGGAGGTCTGCCGAGTGTTTTGCAAGAAGAGAAAGAAAGTTGTCCAAAACAGCTTGCAATCGAATGTTCATGTGAATAGAAAAGGCAGGAGAGTGGTCAGGTACTGTTTTCTCTCAGTTGGCAAGCTGCGCACACAATCGCAGTGTTGTACAGCTTGTTTCATCACCTTTGCGAAGTTGCCGCTCTCTCCGGCTCCCGGAGACGAAGAAGCTGCTTCTTCGCGCAAAGACGATTCTGCCGCTCACAGTGCTCTGCGGTGTGCGCTTTCTGCCGAAACAGGCCCGGGAGCGGTGCTTAGCTCTGCAGAGCACCATACCTTCGTCTTTAGCCTCTCTTCTCGTCTACATCTTAGCAAAAAGCTTTTCCACTCTGTCTGGCAAGGAGAAACTGTGCCAGCACAGAAAACATCTCCCATCGTGTTCTAGAGGCTGCACGGAGGTCTGCCGAGTGTTTTGCAAGAAGAGAAAGAAAGTTGTCCAAAACAGCTTGCAATCGAATGTTCATGTGAATAGAAAAGGCAGGAGAGTGGTCAGGTACTGTTTTCTCTCAGTTGGCAAGCTGCGCACACAATCGCAGTGTTGTGCAGCTTGTTTCATCACCTTTACGAAGTTGCCGCTCTCTCCGGCTCCCGGAGACGAAGAAGCTGCTTCTTCGCGCAAAGACGATTCTGCCGCTCACAGTGCTCTGCGGTGTGCGCCTTCTGCCGAAAGAGGTCCGGGAGCGGTGCTTAGCTCTGCAGAGCACCGTACCTTCGTCTTTAGCCTCTCTTCTCGTCTACATCTTAGCAAAAAGGTTTTCCACTCTGTCTGGCAAGGAGGAACTGTGCCAGCACAGAAAACATCTCCCATCGTGTTCTAGAGGCTGCACGGAGGTCTGCCGAGTGTTTTGCAAGAAGAGAAAGAAAATTGTCCAAAACAGCTTGCAATCGAAAGTTCATGTGAATAGAAAAGGCAGGAGAGTGGTCAGGTACTGTTTTCTCTCATTTGGCAAGCTGCGCACACAATCGCAGTGGTGTACAGCTTGTTTCATCACCTTTGCGAAGTTGCCGCTCTCTCCGACTCCCGGAGACGAAGAAGCTGCTTCTTCGCGCAAAGACGATTCTGCCGCTCACAGTGCTCTGCGGAGTGCGCCTTCTGCCGAGGGACGCCCGGGAGCTGTGCTTAGCTCTGCAGAGCACCATACCTGCTTCTTTAGCCTCTCTTCTCGTCTACATCTTAGCAAAAAGCTTTTCCACTCTGTCTGGCAAGGAGAAACTGTGCCAGCACAGAAAACATCTCCCATCGTGTTCTAGAGGCTGCACGCAGGTCTGCCGAGTGTTTTGCAAGAAGAGAAAGAAAGTTGTCCAAAACAGCTTGCAATCGAATGTTCATGTGAATAGAAAAGGCAGGAGAGTGGTCAGGTACTGTTTTCTCTCAGTTGGCAAGCTGCGCACACAATCGCTGTGGTGTACAGCTTGTTTCATCACCTTTGCCAAGTTGCCGCTCTCTCCGGCTCCCGGAGACGAAGAAGCTGCTTCTTCGGGCAAAGACGATTCTGCCGCTCACAGTGCTCTGCGGTGTGCGCCTTCTGCCGAAAGACGCCCGGGAGCGGTGCTTAGCTCTGCAGAGCACCGTACCTTCGTCTTTAGCCTCTCTTCTCGTCTACATCTTAGCAAAAAGCTTTTCCACTCTGTCTGGCAAGGAGAAACTGTGCCAGCACAGAAAACATCTCCCATCGTGTTCTAGAGGCTGCACGGAGGTCTGCCGAGTGTTTTGCAAGAAGAGAAAGAAAGTTGTCCAAAACAGCTTGCAATCGAATGTTCATGTGAATAGAAAAGGCAGGAGACTGGTCAGGTACTGTTTTCTCTCACTTGGCAAGCTGCGCACACAATCGCAGTGTTGTACAGCTTGTTTCATCACCTTTGCGAAGCTGCCGCTCTCTCCGGCTCCCGGAGACGAAGAAGCTGCTTCTTCGCGCAAAGACGATTCTGCCGCTCACAGTGCTCTGCGGTGTGCGCCTTCTGCCGAAAGAGGCCCGGGAGCTGTGCTTAGCTCTAGAGAGCACCGTACCTTCGTCTTTAGATTCTCTTCTCGTCTACATCTTAGCAAAAAGCTTTTCCACTCTGTCTGGCAAGGAGAAACTGTGCCAGCACAGAAAACATCTCCCATCGTGTTCTAGAGGCTGCACGGAGGTCTGCCGAGTGTTTTGCAAGAAGAGAAAGAAAGTTGTCCAAAACAGCTTGCAATCGAATGTTCATGTGAATAGAAAAGGCAGGAGAGTGGTCAGGTACTGTTTTCTCTCACTTGGCAAGCTGCGCACACAATCGCAGTGGTGTACAGCTTGTTTCATCACCTTTGCGAAGTTGCCGCTCTCTCCGGCTCCCGGAGACGAAGAAGCTGCTTCTTCGCGCAAAGACGATTCTGCCGCTCACAGTGCTCTGCGGTGTGCGCCTTCTGCCGAAAGACGCCCGGGAGCGGTGCTTAGCTCTGCAGAGCACCGTACCTTCGTCTTTAGCCTCTCTTCTCGTCTACATCTTAGCAAAAAGCTTTTCCACTGTGTCTGGCAAGGAGAAACTGTGCCAGCACAGAAAACATCTCCCATCGTGTTCTAGAGGCTGCGCGGAGGTCTGCCGAGTGTTTTGCAAGAAGAGAAAGAAAGTTGTCCAAAACAGCTTGCAATCGAATGTTCATGTGAATAGAAAAGGCAGGAGAGTGGTCAGGTACTGTTTTCTCTCAGTTGGCAAGCTGCGCACACAATCGCAGTGTTGTACAGCTTGTTTCATCACCTTTGCGAAGTTGCCGCTCTCTCCGGCTCCCGGAGACGAAGAAGCTGTGTTTTCGCGCAAAAAACACTCTGCCGCTCACAGTGCTCTGCGGTGTGTGTCTTCTGCCGAAAGAGGCCCGGGAGCGGTGCTTAGCTCTGCAGAGCACCGTACCTTCGTCTTTAGCCTCTCTTCTCGTCTACATCTTAGCAAAAAGGTTTTCCACTCTCTCTGGCAAGGAGAAACTTTGCCAGCACAAAAAACATCTCCCATCGTGTTCTAGAGGCTGCACGGAGGTCTGCCGAGTGTTTTGCAAGAAGAGAAAGAAAGTTGTCCAAAAAAGCTTGCAATCGAATGTTCATGTGAATAGAAAAGGCAGGAGAGTGGTCAGGTACTGTTTTCTCTCCGTTGGCAAGCTGCGCACACAATCGCAGTGTTGTACAGCTTGTTTCATCACCTTTGCCAAGTTGCCGCTCTCTCCGGCTCCCGGAGACGAAGAAGCTGCTTCTTCGCGCAAAGACGATTCTGCCGCTCACAGTGCTCTGCGGTGTGCGCCTTCTGCCGAAAGACGCCCGGGAGCGGTGCTTAGCTCTGCAGAGCACCGTACCTTCGTCTTTAGCCTCTCTTCTCGTCTACATCTTAGCAAAAAGCTTTTCCACTGTGTCTGGCAAGGAGAAACTGTGCCAGCACAGAAAACATCTCCCATCGTGTTCTAGAGGCTGCACGGAGGTCTGCCGAGTGTTTTGCAAGAAGAGAAAGAAAGTTGTCCAAAACAGCTTGCAATCGAATGTTCATGTGAATAGAAAAGGCAGGAGAGTGGTCAGGTACTGTTTTCTCTCACTTGGCAAGCTGCGCACACAATCGCAGTGTTGTACAGCTTGTTTCATCACCTTTGCCAAGTTGCCGCTCTCTCCGGCTCCCGGAGACGAAGAAGCTGCTTCTTCGCGCAAAGACGATTCTGCCGCTCACAGTGCTCTGCGGTGTGCGCCTTCTGCCGAAAGAGGTCCGGGAGCGGTGCTTAGCTCTGCAGAGCACCGTACCTTCGTCTTTAGCCTCTCTTCTCGTCTACATCTTAGCAAAAAGGTTTTCCACTGTGTCTGGCAAGGAGAAACTGTGCCAGCACAGAAAACATCTCCCATCGTGTTCTAGAGGCTGCACGGAGGTCTGCCGAGTGTTTTGCAAGAAGAGAAAGAAAGTTGTCCAAAACAGCTTGCAATCGAATGTTCATGTGAATAGAAAAGGCAGGAGAGTGGTCAGGTACTGTTTTCTCTCACTTGGCAAGCTGCGCACACAATCGCAGTGTTGTACAGCTTGTTTCATCACCTTTGCCAAGTTGCCGCTCTCTCCGGCTCCCGGAGACGAAGAAGCTGCTTCTTCGCGCAAAGACGATTCTGCCGCTCACAGTGCTCTGCGGTGTGCGCCTTCTGCCAAAAGAGGTCCGGAGGCGGTGCTTAGCTCTGCAGAGCACCGTACCTTCGTCTTTAGCCTCTCTTCTCGTCTACATCTTAGCAAAAAGTTTTCCACTCTGTCTGGCAAGGAGAAACTGTGCCAGCACAGAAAACATCTCCCATCGTGTTCTAGAGGCTGCACGGAGGTCTGCCGAGTGTTTTGCAAGAAGAGAAAGAAAGTTGTCCAAAACAGCTTGCAATCGAATGTTCATGTGAATAGAAAAGGCAGGAGAGTGGTCAGGTACTGTTTTCTCTCACTTGGCAAGCTGCGCACACAATCGCAGTGTTGTACAGCTTGTTTCATCACCTTTGCCAAGTTGCCGCTCTCTCCGGCTCCCGGAGACGAAGAAGCTGCTTCTTCGCGCAAAGACGATTCTGCCGCTCACAGTGCTCTGCGGTGTGCGCCTTCTGCCGAAAGACGCCCGGGAGCGGTGCTTAGCTCTGCAGAGCACCGTACCTTCGTCTTTAGCCTCTCTTCTCGTCTACATCTTAGCAAAAAGCTTTTCCACTCTGTCTGGCAAGGAGAAACTGTGCCAGCACAGAAAACATCTCCCATCGTCTTCTAGAGGCTGCACGGAGGTCTGCCGAGTGTTTTGCAAGAAGAGAAAGAAAGTTGTCCAAAACAGCTTGCAATCGAATGTTCATGTGATTAGAAAAGGCAGGAGAGTGGTCAGGTACTGTTTTCTCTCACTTGGCAAGCGCGCACACAATCGCAGTGTTGTACAGCTTGTTTCATCACCTTTGCGAAGTTGCCGCTCTCTCCGGCTCCCGGAGACGAAGAAGCTGCTTCTTCGCGCAAAGACGATTCTGCCGCTCACAGTGCTCTGCGGTGTGCGCCTTCTGCCGAAAGAGGTCCGGGAGCGGTGCTTAGCTCTGCAGAGCACCGTACCTTCGTCTTTAGCCTCTCTTCTCGTCTACATCTCTAGCAAAACGCTTTTCCACTCTGTCTGGCAAGGAGAAACTGTGCCAGCACAGAAAACATCTCCCATCGTGTTCTAGAGGCTGCACGGAGGTCTGCCGAGTGTTTTGCAAGAAGAGAAAGAAAGTTGTCCAAAACAGCTTGCAATCGAATGTTCATGTGAAGAGAAAAGGCAGGAGAGTGGTCAGGTACTGTTTTCTCTCACTTGGCAAGCTGCGCACACAATCGCAGTGTTGTACAGCTTGTTTCATCACCTTTGCCAAGTTGCCGCTCTCTCCGGCTCCCGGAGACGAAGAAGCTGCTTCTTCGCGCAAAGACGATTCTGCCGCTCACAGTGCTCTGCGGTGTGCGCCTTCTGCCGAAAGAGGTCCGGGAGCGGTGCTTAGCTCTGCAGAGCACCGTACCTTCGTCTTTAGCCTCTCTTCTCGTCTACATCTTAGCAAAAAGCTTTTCCACTCTGTCTGGCAAGGAGAAACTGTGCCAGCACAGAAAACATCTCCCATCGTGTTCTAGAGGCTGCACGGAGGTCTGCCGAGTGTTTTGCAAGAAGAGAAAGAAAGTTGTCCAAAACAGCTTGCAATCGAATGTTCATGTGAATAGAAAAGGCAGGAGAGTGGTCAGGTACTGTTTTCTCTCACTTGGCAAGCTGCGCACACAATCGCAGTGTTGTACAGCTTGTTTCATCACCTTTGCCAAGTTGCCGCTCTCTCCGGCTCCCGGAGACGAAGAAGCTGCTTCTTCGCGCAAAGATGATTCTGCCGCTCACAGTGCTCTGCGGTGTGCGCCTTCTGCCGAAAGAGGCCCGGGAGCGGTGCTTAGCTCTGCAGAGCACCGTACCTTCGTCTTTAGCCTCTCTTCTCGTCTACATCTTAGCAAAAAGGTTTTCCACTCAGTCTGGCAAGGAGAAACTGTGCCAGCACAGAAAACATCTCCCATCGTGTTCTAGAGGCTGCACGGAGGTCTGCCGAGTGTTTTGCAAGAAGAGAAAGAAAGTTGTCCAAAACAGCTTGCAATCGAATGTTCATGTGAATAGAAAAGGCAGGAGAGTGGTCAGGTACTGTTTTCTCTCACTTGGCAAGCTGCGCACACAATCGCAGTGTTGTACAGCTTGTTTCATCACCTTTGCGAAGTTGCCACTCTCTCCGGCTCCCGGAGACGAAGAAGCTGCTTCTTCGCGCAAAAAACACTCTGCCGCTCACAGTGCTCTGCGGTGTGTGTCTTCTGCCGAAAGACGCCCGGGAGCGGTGCTTAGCTCTGCAGAGCACCGTACCTTCGTCTTTAGCCTCTCTTCTCGTCTACATCTTAGCAAAAAGCTTTTCCACTCTGTCTGGCAAGGAGAAACTGTGCCAGCACAGAAAACATCTCCCATCGTGTTCTAGAGGCTGCACGGAGGTCTGCCGAGTGTTTTGCAAGAAGAGAAAGAAAGTTGTCCAAAACAGCTTGCAATCGAATGTTCATGTGAAGAGAAAAGGCAGGAGAGTGGTCAGGTACTGTTTTCTCTCAGTTGGCAAGCTGCGCACACAATCGCAGTTTTGTACAGCTTGTTTCATCACCTTTGCCAAGTTGCCGCTCTCTCCGGCTCCCGGAGACGAAGAAGCTGCTTCTTCGCGCAAAGACGATTCTGCCGCTCACAGTGCTCTGCGGTGTGCGCCTTCTGCCGAAAGAGGCCCGGGAGCGGTGCTTAGCTCTGCAGAGCACCGTACCTTCGTCTTTAGCCTCTCTTCTCGTCTACATCTTAGCAAAAAGCTTTTCCACTCTGTCTGGCAAGGAGAAACTGTGCCAGCACAGAAAACATCTCCCATCGTCTTCTAGAGGCTGCACGGAGGTCTGCCGAGTGTTTTGCAAGAAGAGAAAGAAAGTTGTCCAAAACAGCTTGCAATCGAATGTTCATGTGAATAGAAAAGGCAGGAGAGTGGTCAGGTTCTGTTTTCTCTCACTTGGCAAGCTGCGCACACAATCGCAGTGTTGTACAGCTTGTTTCATCACCTTTGCCAAGTTGCCGCTCTCTCCGGCTCCCGGAGACGAAGAAGCTGCTTCTTCGCGCAAAGACGATTCTGCCGCTCACAGTGCTCTGCGGTGTGCGCCTTCTGCCGAAAGAGGTCCGGGAGCGGTGCTTAGCTCTGCAGAGCACCGTACCTTCGTCTTTAGCCTCTCTTCTCGTCTACATCTTAGCAAAAAGCTTTTCCACTCTGTCTGGCAAGGAGAAACTGTGCCAGCACAGAAAACATCTCCCATCGTGTTCTAGAGGCTGCACGGAGGTCTGCCGAGTGTTTTGCAAGAAGAGAAAGAAAGTTGTCCAAAACAGCTTGCAATCGAATGTTCATGTGAATAGAAAAGGCAGGAGAGTGGTCAGGTACTGTTTTCTCTCACTTGGCAAGCTGCGCACACAATCGCAGTGTTGTACAGCTTGTTTCATCACCTTTGCCAAGTTGCCGCTCTCTCCGGCTCCCGGAGACGAAGAAGCTGCTTCTTCGCGCAAAGACGATTCTGCCGCTCACAGTGCTCTGCGGTGTGCGCCTTCTGCCGAAAGAGGCCCGGGAGCGGTGCTTAGCTCTGCAGAGCACCGTACCTTCGTCTTTAGCCTCTCTTCTCGTCTACATCTTAGCAAAAAGCTTTTCCACTCTGTCTGGCAAGGAGAAACTGTGCCAGCACAGAAAACATCTCCCATCGTGTTCTAAAGGCTGCACGGAGGTCTGCCGAGTGTTTTGCAAGAAGAGAAAGAAAGTTGTCCAAAACAGCTTGCAATCGAATGTTCATGTGAATAGAAAAGGCAGGAGAGTGGTCAGGTACTGTTTTCTCTCACTTGGCAAGCTGCGCACACAATCGCAGTGTTGTACAGCTTGTTTCATCACCTTTGCCAAGTTGCCGCTCTCTCCGGCTCCCGGAGACGAAGAAGCTGTTTTTTCGCGCAAAAAACACTCTGCCGCTCACAGTGCTCTGCGGTGTGTGTCTTCTGCCGAAAGACGCCCGGGAGCGGTGCTTAGCTCTGCAGAGCGCCATACCTGCTTCTTTAGCCTCTCTTCTCGTCTACATCTTAGCAAAAAGGTTTTCCACTCTGTCTGGCAAGGGGAAACTGTGCCAGCACAGAAAACATCTCCCATCGTGTTCTAGAGGCTGCACGGAGGTCTGCCGAGTGTTTTGCAAGAAGAGAAAGAAAGTTGTCCAAAACAGCTTGCAATCGAATGTTCATGTGAATAGAAAAGGCAGGAGAGTGGTCAGGTTCTGTTTTCTCTCACTTGGCAAGCTGCGCACACAATCGCAGTGTTGTACAGCTTGTTTCATCACCTTTGCGAAGTTGCCGCTCTCTCCGGCTCCCGGAGACGAAGAAGCTGTTTTTTCGCGCAAAAAACACTCTGCCGCTCACAGTGCTCTGCGGTGTGCGCCTTCTGCCGAAAGAGGCCCGGGAGCGGTGCTTAGCTCTGCAGAGCACCGTACCTTCGTCTTTAGCCTCTCTCCTCGTCTACATCTTAGCAAAAAGCTTTTCCACTCTGTCTGGCAAGGAGAAACTGTGCCAGCACAGAAAACATCTCCCATCGTGTTCTAGAGGCTGCACGGAGGTCTGCCGAGTGTTTTGCAAGAAGAGAAAGAAAGTTGTCCAAAACAGCTTGCAATCGAATGTTCATGTGAATAGAAAAGGCAGGAGAGTGGTCAGGTACTGTTTTCTCTCAGTTGGCAAGCTGCGCACACAATCGCAGTGTTGTACAGCTTGTTTCATCACCTTTGCCAAGTTGCCGCTCTCTCCGCCTCCCGGAGACGAAGAAGCTGCTTCTTCGCGCAAAGACGATTCTGCCGCTCACAGTGCTCTGCGGTGTGCGCCTTCTGCCGAAAGAGGTCCGGGAGCGGTGCTTAGCTCTGCAGAGCACCGTACCTTCGTCTTTAGCCTCTCTTCTCGTCTACATCTTAGCAAAAAGCTTTTCCACTCTGTCTGGCAAGGAGAAACTGTGCCAGCACAGAAAACATCTCCCATCGTGTTCTAGAGGCTGCACGGAGGTCTGCCGAGTGTTTTGCAAGAAGAGAAAGAAAGTTGTCCAAAACAGCTTGCAATCGAATGTTCATGTGAATAGAAAAGGCAGGAGAGTGGTCAGGTACTGTTTTCTCTCACTTGGCAAGCTGCGCACACAATCGCAGTGTTGTACAGCTTGTTTCATCACCTTTGCCAAGTTGCCGCTCTCTCCGGCTCCCGGAGACGAAGAAGCTGCTTCTTCGCGCAAAGACGATTCTGCCGCTCACAGTGCTCTGCGGTGTGCGCCTTCTGCCGAAAGAGGCCCGGGAGCGGTGCTTAGCTCTGCAGAGCACCGTACCTTCGTCTTTAGCCTCTCTTCTCGTCTACATCTTAGCAAAAAGCTTTTCCACTCTGTCTGGCAAGGAGAAACTGTGCCAGCACAGAAAACATCTCCCATCGTGTTCTAAAGGCTGCACGGAGGTCTGCCGAGTGTTTTGCAAGAAGAGAAAGAAAGTTGTCCAAAACAGCTTGCAATCGAATGTTCATGTGAATAGAAAAGGCAGGAGAGTGGTCAGGTACTGTTTTCTCTCACTTGGCAAGCTGCGCACACAATCGCAGTGTTGTACAGCTTGTTTCATCACCTTTGCCAAGTTGCCGCTCTCTCCGGCTCCCGGAGACGAAGAAGCTGTTTTTTCGCGCAAAAAACACTCTGCCGCTCACAGTGCTCTGCGGTGTGTGTCTTCTGCCGAAAGACGCCCGGGAGCGGTGCTTAGCTCTGCAGAGCACCATACCTGCTTCTTTAGCCTCTCTTCTCGTCTACATCTTAGCAAAAAGGTTTTCCACTCTGTCTGGCAAGGAGAAACTGTGCCAGCACAGAAAACATCTCCCATCGTGTTCTAGAGGCTGCACGGAGGTCTGCCGAGTGTTTTGCAAGAAGAGAAAGAAAGTTGTCCAAAACAGCTTGCAATCGAATGTTCATGTGAAGAGAAAAGGCAGGAGAGTGGTCAGGTTCTGTTTTCTCTCACTTGGCAAGCTGCGCTCACAATCGCAGTGTTGTACAGCTTGTTTCATCACCTTTGCGAAGTTGCCGCTCTCTCCGGCTCCCGGAGACGAAGAAGCTGTTTTTTCGCGCAAAAAACACTCTGCCGCTCACAGTGCTCTGCGGTGTGTGTCTTCTGCCGAAAGAGGCCCGGGAGCGGTGCTTAGCTCTGCAGAGCACCGTACCTTCGTCTTTAGCCTCTCTTCTCGTCTACATCTTAGCAAAAAGCTTTTCCACTCTGTCTGGCAAGGAGAAACTGTGCCAGCACAAAAAACATCTCCCATCGTGTTCTAGAGGCTGCACGGAGGTCTGCCGAGTGTTTTGCAAGAAGAGAAAGAAAGTTGTCCAAAACAGCTTGTAATCGAATGTTCATGTGAATAGAAAAGGCAGGAGAGTGGTCAGGTACTGTTTTCTCTCAGTTGGCAAGCTGCGCACACAATCGCAGTGGTGTACAGCTTGTTTCATCACCTTTGCCAAGTTGCCGCTCTCTCCGGCTCCCGGAGACGAAGAAGCTGCTTCTTCGCGCAAAGACGATTCTGCCGCTCACAGTGCTCTGCAGTGTGTGTCTTCTGCCGAAAGACGCCCGGGAGCTGTGCTTAGCTCTGCAGAGCACCGTACCTTCGTCTTTAGCCTCTCTTCTCGTCTACATCTTAGCAAAAAGGTTTTCCACTCTGTCTGGCAAGGAGAAACTGTGCCAGCACAGAAAACATCTCCCATCGTGTTCTAGAGGCTGCACGGAGGTCTGCCGAGTGTTTTGCAAGAAGAGAAAGAAAGTTGTCCAAAACAGCTTGCAATCGAATGTTCATGTGAATAGAAAAGGCAGGAGAGTGGTCAGGTACTGTTTTCTCTCACTTGGCAAGCTGCGCACACAATCGCAGTGTTGTACAGCTTGTTTCATCACCTTTGCCAAGTTGCCGCTCTCTCCGGCTCCCGGAGACGAAGAAGCTGCTTCTTCGCGCAAAAAACACTCTGCCGCTCACAGTGCTCTGCGGTGTGTGTCTTCTGCCGAAAGACGCCCGGGAGCGGTGCTTAGCTCTGCAGAGCACCGTACCTTCGTCTTTAGCCTCTCTTCTCGTCTACATCTTAGCAAAAAGCTTTTCCACTCTGTCTGGCAAGGAGAAACTGTGCCAGCACAGAAAACATCTCCCATCGTGTTCTAGAGGCTGCACGGAGGTCTGCCGAGTGTTTTGCAAGAAGAGAAAGAAAGTTGTCCAAAACAGCTTGCAATCGAATGTTCATGTGAAGAGAAAAGGCAGGAGAGTGGTCAGGTACTGTTTTCTCTCAGTTGGCAAGCTGCGCACACAATCGCAGTTTTGTACAGCTTGTTTCATCACCTTTGCCAAGTTGCCGCTCTCTCCGGCTCCCGGAGACGAAGAAGCTGCTTCTTCGCGCAAAGACGATTCTGCCGCTCACAGTGCTCTGCGGTGTGCGCCTTCTGCCGAAAGAGGCCCGGGAGCGGTGCTTAGATCTGCAGAGCACCGTACCTTCGTCTTTAGCCTCTCTTCTCGTCTACATCTTAGCAAAAAGGTTTTCCACTCTGTCTGGCAAGGAGAAACTGTGCCAGCACAGAAAACATCTCCCATCGTGTTCTAGAGGCTGCACGGAGGTCTGCCGAGTGTTTTGCAAGAAGAGAAAGAAAGTTGTCCAAAACAGCTTGCAATCGAATGTTCATGTGAATAGAAAAGGCAGGAGAGTGGTCAGGTACTGTTTTCTCTCAGTTGGCAAGCTGCGCACACAATCGCAGTGTTGTACAGCTTGTTTCATCACCTTTGCCAAGTTGCCGCTCTCTCCGGCTCCCGGAGACGAAGAAGCTGCTTCTTCGCGCAAAGACGATTCTGCCGCTCACAGTGCTCTGCGGTGTGCGCCTTCTGCCGAAAGAGGTCCGGGAGCGGTGCTTAGCTCTGCAGAGCACCGTACCTTCGTCTTTAGCCTCTCTTCTCGTCTACATCTTAGCAAAAAGCTTTTCCACTCTGTCTGGCAAGGAGAAACTGTGCCAGCACAGAAAACATCTCCCATCGTGTTCTAGAGGCTGCACGGAGGTCTGCCGAGTGTTTTGCAAGAAGAGAAAGAAAGTTGTCCAAAACAGCTTGCAATCGAATGTTCATGTGAATAGAAAAGGCAGGAGAGTGGTCAGGTACTGTTTTCTCTCACTTGGCAAGCTGCGCACACAATCGCAGTGTTGTACAGCTTGTTTCATCACCTTTGCCAAGTTGCCGCTCTCTCCGGCTCCCGGAGACGAAGAAGCTGCTTCTTCGCGCAAAGACGATTCTGCCGCTCACAGTGCTCTGCGGTGTGCGCCTTCTGCCGAAAGAGGCCCGGGAGCGGTGCTTAGCTCTGCAGAGCACCGTACCTTCGTCTTTAGCCTCTCTTCTCGTCTACATCTTAGCAAAAAGCTTTTCCACTCTGTCTGGCAAGGAGAAACTGTGCCAGCACAGAAAACATCTCCCATCGTGTTCTAAAGGCTGCACGGAAGTCTGCCGAGTGTTTTGCAAGAAGAGAAAGAAAGTTGTCCAAAACAGCTTGCAATCGAATGTTCATGTGAATAGAAAAGGCAGGAGAGTGGTCAGGTACTGTTTTCTCTCACTTGGCAAGCTGCGCACACAATCGCAGTGTTGTACAGCTTGTTTCATCACCTTTGCCAAGTTGCCGCTCTCTCCGGCTCCCGGAGACGAAGAAGCTGTTTTTTCGCGCAAAAAACACTCTGCCGCTCACAGTGCTCTGCGGTGTGTGCCTTCTGCCGAAAGACGCCCGGGAGCGGTGCTTAGCTCTGCAGAGCACCATACCTGCTTCTTTAGCCTCTCTTCTCGTCTACATCTTAGCAAAAAGGTTTTCCACTCTGTCTGGCAAGGAGAAACTGTGCCAGCACAGAAAACATCTCCCATCGTGTTCTAGAGGCTGCACGGAGGTCTGCCGAGTGTTTTGCAAGAAGAGAAAGAAAGTTGTCCAAAACAGCTTGCAATCGAATGTTCATGTGAAGAGAAAAGGCAGGAGAGTGGTCAGGTTCTGTTTTCTCTCACTTGGCAAGCTGCGCACACAATCGCAGTGTTGTACAGCTTGTTTCATCACCTTTGCGAAGTTGCCGCTCTCTCCGGCTCCCGGAGACGAAGAAGCTGTTTTTTCGCGCAAAAAACACTCTGCCGCTCACAGTGCTCTGCGGTGTGCGCCTTCTGCCGAAAGAGGCCCGGGAGCGGTGCTTAGCTCTGCAGAGCACCGTACCTTCGTCTTTAGCCTCTCTCCTCGTCTACATCTTAGCAAAAAGCTTTTCCACTCTGTCTGGCAAGGAGAAACTGTGCCAGCACAGAAAACATCTCCCATCGTGTTCTAGAGGCTGCACGGAGGTCTGCCGAGTGTTTTGCAAGAAGAGAAAGAAAGTTGTCCAAAACAGCTTGCAATCGAATGTTCATGTGAATAGAAAAGGCAGGAGAGTGGTCAGGTACTGTTTTCTCTCAGTTGGCAAGCTGCGCACACAATCGCAGTGTTGTACAGCTTGTTTCATCACCTTTGCCAAGTTGCCGCTCTCTCCGGCTCCCGGAGACGAAGAAGCTGCTTCTTCGCGCAAAGACGATTCTGCCGCTCACAGTGCTCTGCGGTGTGCGCCTTCTGCCGAAAGAGGTCCGGGAGCGGTGCTTAGCTCTGCAGAGCACCGTACCTTCGTCTTTAGCCTCTCTTCTCGTCTACATCTTAGCAAAAAGCTTTTCCACTCTGTCTGGCAAGGAGAAACTGTGCCAGCACAGAAAACATCTCCCATCGTGTTCTAGAGGCTGCACGGAGGTCTGCCGAGTGTTTTGCAAGAAGAGAAAGAAAGTTGTCCAAAACAGCTTGCAATCGAATGTTCATGTGAATAGAAAAGGCAGGAGAGTGGTCAGGTACTGTTTTCTCTCACTTGGCAAGCTGCGCACACAATCGCAGTGTTGTACAGCTTGTTTCATCACCTTTGCCAAGTTGCCGCTCTCTCCGGCTCCCGGAGACGAAGAAGCTGCTTCTTCGCGCAAAGACGATTCTGCCGCTCACAGTGCTCTGCGGTGTGCGCCTTCTGCCGAAAGAGGCCCGGGAGCGGTGCTTAGCTCTGCAGAGCACCGTACCTTCGTCTTTAGCCTCTCTTCTCGTCTACATCTTAGCAAAAAGCTTTTCCACTCTGTCTGGCAAGGAGAAACTGTGCCAGCACAGAAAACATCTCCCATCGTGTTCTAAAGGCTGCACGGAGGTCTGCCGAGTGTTTTGCAAGAAGAGAAAGAAAGTTGTCCAAAACAGCTTGCAATCGAATGTTCATGTGAATAGAAAAGGCAGGAGAGTGGTCAGGTACTGTTTTCTCTCACTTGGCAAGCTGCGCACACAATCGCAGTGTTGTACAGCTTGTTTCATCACCTTTGCCAAGTTGCCGCTCTCTCCGGCTCCCGGAGACGAAGAATCTGTTTTTTCGCGCAAAAAACACTCTGCCGCTCACAGTGCTCTGCGGTGTGTGTCTTCTGCCGAAAGAGGCCCGGGAGCGGTGCTTAGCTCTGCAGAGCACCATACCTGCTTCTTTAGCCTCTCTTCTCGTCTACATCTTAGCAAAAAGGTTTTCCACTCTGTCTGGCAAGGAGAAACTGTGCCAGCACAGAAAACATCTCCCATCGTGTTCTAGAGGCTGCACGGAGGTCTGCCGAGTGTTTTGCAAGAAGAGAAAGAAAGTTGTCCAAAACAGCTTGCAATCGAATGTTCATGTGAAGAGAAAAGGCAGGAGAGTGGTCAGGTTCTGTTTTCTCTCACTTGGCAAGCTGCGCTCACAATCGCAGTGTTGTACAGCTTGTTTCATCACCTTTGCGAAGTTGCCGCTCTCTCCGGCTCCCGGAGACGAAGAAGCTGTTTTTTCGCGCAAAAAACACTCTGCCGCTCACAGTGCTCTGCGGTGTGTGTCTTCTGCCGAAAGAGGCCCGGGAGCGGTGCTTAGCTCTGCAGAGCACCGTACCTTCGTCTTTAGCCTCTCTTCTCGTCTACATCTTAGCAAAAAGCTTTTCCACTCTGTCTGGCAAGGAGAAACTGTGCCAGCACAGAAAACATCTCCCATCGTGTTCTAGAGGCTGCACGGAGGTCTGCCGAGTGTTTTGCAAGAAGAGAAAGAAAGTTGTCCAAAACAGCTTGTAATCGAATGTTCATGTGAATAGAAAAGGCAGGAGAGTGGTCAGGTACTGTTTTCTCTCAGTTGGCAAGCTGCGCACACAATCGCAGTGGTGTACAGCTTGTTTCATCACCTTTGCCAAGTTGCCGCTCTCTCCGGCTCCCGGAGACGAAGAAGCTGCTTCTTCGCGCAAAGACGATTCTGCCGCTCACAGTGCTCTGCAGTGTGTGTCTTCTGCCGAAAGACGCCCGGGAGCTGTGCTTAGCTCTGCAGAGCACCGTACCTTCGTCTTTAGCCTCTCTTCTCGTCTACATCTTAGCAAAAAGCTTTTCCACTCTGTCTGGCAAGGAGAAACTTTGCCAGCACAGAAAACATCTCCCATCGTGTTCTAGAGGCTGCACGGAGGTCTGCCGAGTGTTTTGCAAGAAGAGAAAGAAAGTTGTCCAAAACAGCTTGCAATCGAATGTTCATGTGAATAGAAAAGGCAGGAGAGTGGTCAGGTACTGTTTTCTCTCACTTGGCAAGCTGCGCACACAATCGCAGTGTTGTACAGCTTGTTTCATCACCTTTGCCAAGTTGCCGCTCTCTCCGGCTCCCGGAGACGAAGAAGCTGCTTCTTCGCGCAAAGACGATTCTGCCGCTCACAGTGCTCTGCGGTGTGCGCCTTCTGCCGAAAGAGGCCCGGGAGCGGTGCTTAGCTCTGCAGAGCACCGTACCTTCGTCTTTAGCCTCTCTTCTCGTCTACATCTTAGCAAAAAGGTTTTCCACTCTGTCTGGCAAGGAGAAACTGTGCCAGCACAGAAAACATCTCCCATCGTCTTCTAGAGGCTGCACGGAGGTCTGCCGAGTGTTTTGCAAGAAGAGAAAGAAAGTTGTCCAAAACAGCTTGCAATCGAATGTTCATGTGAATAGAAAAGGCAGGAGAGTGGTCAGGTACTGTTTTCTCTCACTTGGCAAGCTGCGCACACAATCGCAGTGTTGTACAGCTTGTTTCATCACCTTTGCGAAGTTGCCGCTCTCTCCGGCTCCCGGAGACGAAGAAGCTGCTTCTTCGCGCAAAGACGATTCTGCCGCTCACAGTGCTCTGCGGTGTGCGCCTTCTGCCGAAAGACGCCCGGGAGCGGTGCTTAGCTCTGCAGAGCACCGTACCTTCGTCTTTAGCCTCTCTTCTCGTCTACATCTTAGCAAAAAGCTTTTCCACTCTGTCTGGCAAGGAGAAACTGTGCCAGCACAGAAAACATCTCCCATCGTCTTCTAGAGGCTGCACGGAGGTCTGCCGAGTGTTTTGCAAGAAGAGAAAGAAAGTTGTCCAAAACAGCTTGCAATCGAATGTTCATGTGATTAGAAAAGGCAGGAGAGTGGTCAGGTACTGTTTTCTCTCACTTGGCAAGCTGCGCACACAATCGCAGTGTTGTACAGCTTGTTTCATCACCTTTGCGAAGTTGCCGCTCTCTCCGGCTCCCGGAGACGAAGAAGCTGCTTCTTCGCGCAAAGACGAGTCTGCCGCTCACAGTGCTCTGCGGTGTGCGCCTTCTGCCGAAAGAGGTCCGGGAGCTGTGCTTAGCTCTGCAGAGCACCGTACCTTCGTCTTTAGCCTCTCTTCTCGTCTACATCTTAGCAAAAAGGTTTTCCACTCTGTCTGGCAAGGAGAAACTTTGCCAGCACAAAAAACATCTCCCATCGTGTTCTAGAGGCTGCACGGAGGTCTGCCGAGTGTTTTGCAAGAAGAGAAAGAAAGTTGTCCAAAACAGCTTGCAATCGAATGTTCATGTGAATAGAAAAGGCAGGAGAGTGGTCAGGTACTATTTTCTCTCAGTTGGCAAGCTGCGCACACAATCGCAGTGTTGTACAGCTTGTTTCATCACCTTTGCGAAGTTGCCGCTCTCTCCGGCTCCCGGAGACGAAGAAGCTGCTTCTTCGCGCAAAGACGATTCTGCCGCTCACAGTGCTCTGCGGTGTGCGCCTTCTGCCGAAAGAGGTCCGGGAGCGGTGCTTAGCTCTGCAGAGCACCGTACCTTCGTCTTTAGCCTCTCTTCTCGTCTACATCTTAGCAAAAAGCTTTTCCACTCTGTCTGGCAAGGAGAAACTGTGCCAGCACAAAAAACATCTCCCATCGTGTTCTAGAGGCTGCACGGAGGTCTGCCGAGTGTTTTGCAAGAAGAGAAAGAAAGTTGTCCAAAACAGCTTGCAATCGAATGTTCATGTGAATAGAAAAGGCAGGAGAGTGGTCAGGTACTGTTTTCTCTCAGTTGGCAAGCTCCGCACACAATCGCAGTGTTGTACAGCTTGTTTCATCACCTTTGCGAAGTTGCCGCTCTCTCCGGCTCCCGGAGACGAAGAAGCTGCTTCTTCGCGCAAAGACGATTCTGCCGCTCACAGTGCTCTGCGGTGTGCGCCTTCTGCCGAAAGAGGTCCGGGAGCGGTGCTTAGCTCTGCAGAGCACCGTACCTTCGTCTTTAGCCTCTCTTCTCGTCTACATCTTAGCAAAAAGGTTTTCCACTCTGTCTGGCAAGGAGAAATTGTGCCAGCACAGAAAACATCTCCCATCGTGTTCTAGAGGCTGCACGGAGGTCTGCCGAGTGTTTTGCAAGAAGAGAAAGAAAGTTGTCCAAAACAGCTTGCAATCGAATGTTCATGTGAAGAGAAAAGGCAGGAGAGTGGTCAGGTACTGTTTTCTCTCACTTGGCAAGCTGCGCACAAAATCGCAGTGTTGTACAGCTTGTTTCATCACCTTTGCGAAGTTGCCGCTCTCTCCGGCTCCCGGAGACGAAGAAGCTGCTTCTTCGCGCAAAGACGATTCTGCCGCTCACAGTGCTCTGCGGTGTGCGCCTTCTGCCGAAAGAGGTCCGGGAGCGGTGCTTAGCTCTGCAGAGCACCGTACCTTCGTCTTTAGCCTCTCTTCTCGTCTACATCTTAGCAAAAAGCTTTTCCACTCTGTCTGGCAAGGAGAAACTGTGCCAGCACAGAAAACATCTCCCATCGTGTTCTAGAGGCCGCACGGAGGTCTGCCGAGTGTTTTGCAAGAAGAGAAAGAAAGTTGTCCAAAACAGCTTGCAATCGAATTTTCATGTGAATAGAAAAGGCAGGAGAGTGGTCAGGTACTGTTTTCTCTCAGTTGGCAAGCTGCGCACACAATCGCAGTGGTGTACAGCTTGTTTCATCACCTTTGCGAAGTTGCCGCTCTCTCCGGCTCCCGGAGACGAAGAAGCTGCTTCTTCGCGCAAAGACGATTCTGCCGCTCACAGTGCTCTGCGGTGTGCGCCTTCTGCCGAAAGAGGCCCGGGAGCGGTGCTTAGCTCTGCAGAGCACCGTACCTTCGTCTTTAGCCTCTCTTCTCGTCTACATCTTAGCAAAAAGGTTTTCCACTCTGTCTGGCAAGGAGAAACTGTGCCAGCACAGAAAACATCTCCCATCGTGTTCTAGAGGCTGCACGGAGGTCTGCCGAGTGTTTTGCAAGAAGAGAAAGAAAGTTGTCCAAAACAGCTTGCAATCGAATGTTCATGTGAATAGAAAAGGCAGGAGAGTGGTCAGGTACTGTTTTCTCTCAGTTGGCAAGCTGCGCACACAATCGCAGTGTTGTACAGCTTGTTTCATCACCTTTGCGAAGTTGCCGCTCTCTCCGGCTCCCGGAGACGAAGAAGCTGTTTTTTTGCGCAAAAAACACTCTGCCGCTCACAGTGCTCTGCGGTGTGTGTCTTCTGCCGAAAGAGGCCCGGGAGCGGTGCTTAGCTCTGCAGAGCACCATACCTGCTTCTTTAGCCTCTCTTCTCGTCTACATCTTAGCAAAAAGCTTTTCCACTCTGTCTGGCAAGGAGAAACTGTGCCAGCACAGAAAACATCTCCCATCGTGTTCTAGAGGCTGCACGGAGGTCTGCCGAGTGTTTTGCAAGAAGAGAAAGAAAGTTGTCCAAAACAGCTTGCAATCGAATGTTCATGTGAATAGAAAAGGCAGGAGAGTGGTCAGGTACTGTTTTCTCTCAGTTGGCAAGCTGCGCACACAATCGCAGTGGTGTACAGCTTGTTTCATCACCTTTGCGAAGTTGCCGCTCTCTCCGGCTCCCGGAGACGAAGAAGCTGCTTCTTCGCGCAAAGACGATTCTGCCGCTCACAGTGCTCTGCGGTGTGCGCCTTCTGCCGAAAGAGGTCCGGGAGCTGTGCTTAGCTCTGCAGAGCACCGTACCTGCTTCTTTAGCCTCTCTTCTCGTCTACATCTTAGCAAAAAGCTTTTCCACTCTGTCTGGCAAGGAGAAACTGTGCCAGCACAGAAAACATCTCCCATCGTGTTCTAGAGGCTGCACGGAGGTCTGCCGAGTGTTTTGCAAGAAGAGAAAGAAAGTTGTCCAAAACAGCTTGCAATCGAATGTTCATGTGAATAGAAAAGGCAGGAGAGTGGTCAGGTACTGTTTTCTCTCACTTGGCAAGCTGCGCACACAATCGCAGTGTTGTACAGCTTGTTTCATCACCTTTGCGAAGTTGCCGCTCTCTCCGGCTCCCGGAGACGAAGAAGCTGCTTCTTCGCGCAAAGACGATTCTGCCGCTCACAGTGCTCTGCGGTGTGCGCCTTCTGCCGAAAGAGGTCCGGGAGCGGTGCTTAGCTCTGCAGAGCACCGTACCTTCGTCTTTAGCCTCTCTTCTCGTCTACATCTTAGCAAAAAGCTTTTCCACTCTGTCTGGCAAGGAGAAACTGTGCCAGCACAGAAAACATCTCCCATCGTGTTCTAGAGGCCGCACGGAGGTCTGCCGAGTGTTTTGCAAGAAGAGAAAGAAAATTGTCCAAAACAGCTTGCAATCGAAAGTTCATGTGAATAGAAAAGGCAGGAGAGTGGTCAGGTACTGTTTTCTCTCAGTTGGCAAGCTGCGCACACAATCGCAGTGTTGTACAGCTTGTTTCATCACCTTTGCCAAGTTGCCGCTCTCTCCGGCTCCCGGAGACGAAGAAGCTGCTTCTTCGCGCAAAGACGATTCTGCCGCTCACAGTGCTCTGCGGTGTGCGCCTTCTGCCGAAAGAGGCCCGGGAGCGGTGCTTAGCTCTGCAGAGCACCGTACCTTCGTCTTTAGCCTCTCTTCTCGTCTACATCTTAGCAAAAAGCTTTTCCACTCTGTCTGGCAAGGAGAAACTGTGCCAGCACAGAAAACATCTCCCATCGTCTTCTAGAGGCTGCACGGAGGTCTGCCGAGTGTTTTGCAAGAAGAGAAAGAAAGTTGTCCAAAACAGCTTGCAATCGAATGTTCATGTGAAGAGAAAAGGCAGGAGAGTGGTCAGGTACTGTTTTCTCTCACTTGGCAAGCTGCGCACACAATCGCAGTGTTGTACAGCTTGTTTCATCACCTTTGCGAAGTTGCCGCTCTCTCCGGCTCCCGGAGACGAAGAAGCTGTTTTTTCGCGCAAAGACGATTCTGCCGCTCACAGTGCTCTGCGGTGTGCGCCTTCTGCCGAAAGAGGCCCGGGAGCGGTGCTTAGCTCTGCAGAGCACCGTACCTTCGTCTTTAGCCTCTCTTCTCGTCTACATCTTAGCAAAAAGCTTTTCCACTCTGTCTGGCAAGGAGAAACTGTGCCAGCACAGAAAACATCTCCCATCGTGTTCTAGAGGCTGCACGGAGGTCTGCCGAGTGTTTTGCAAGAAGAGAAAGAAAGTTGTCCAAAACAGCTTGCAATCGAATGTTCATGTGAAGAGAAAAGGCAGGAGAGTGGTCAGGTACTGTTTTCTCTCACTTGGCAAGCTGCGCACACAATCGCAGTGTTGTACAGCTTGTTTCATCACCTTTGCGAAGTTGCCGCTCTCTCCGGCTCCCGGAGACGAAGAAGCTGTTTTTTCGCGCAAAAAACACTCTGCCGCTCACAGTGCTCTGCGGTGTGTGTCTTCTGCCGAAAGAGGCCCGGGAGCGGTTCTTAGCTCTGCAGAGCACCATACCTGCTTCTTTAGCCTCTCTTCTCGTCTACATCTTAGCAAAAAGGTTTTCCACTCTGTCTGGCAAGGAGAAACTGTGCCAGCACAGAAAACATCTCCCATCGTGTTCTAGAGGCTGCACGGAGGTCTGCCGAGTGTTTTGCAAGAAGAGAAAGAAAGTTGTCCAAAACAGCTTGCAATCGAATGTTCATGTGAAGAGAAAAGGCAGGAGAGTGGTCAGGTTCTGTTTTCTCTCACTTGGCAAGCTGCGCACACAATCGCAGTGGTGTACAGCTTGTTTCATCACCTTTGCGAAGCTGCCGCTCTCTCCGGCTCCCGGAGACGAAGAAGCTGCTTCTTCGCGCAAAGACGATTCTGCCGCTCACAGTGCTCTGCGGTGTGCGCCTTCTGCCGAAAGAGGTCCGGGAGCGGTGCTTAGCTCTGCAGAGCACCGTACCTTCGTCTTTAGCCTCTCTTCTCGTCTACATCTTAGCAAAAAGGTTTTCCACTCTGTCTGGCAAGGAGAAACTGTGCCAGCACAGAAAACATCTCCCATCGTGTTCTAGAGGCTGCACGGAGGTCTGCCGAGTGTTTTGCAAGAAGAGAAAGAAAGTTGTCCAAAACAGCTTGCAATCGAATGTTCATGTGAATAGAAAAGGCAGGAGAGTGGTCAGGTACTGTTTTCTCTCACTTGGCAAGCTGCGCACACAATCGCAGTCTTGTACAGCTTGTTTCATCACCTTTGCGAAGTTGCCGCTCTCTCCGGCTCCCGGAGACGAAGAAGCTGCTTCTTCGCGCAAAGACGAGTCTGCCGCTCACAGTGCTCTGCGGTGTGCGCCTTCGGCCGAAAGACGCCCGGGAGCGGTGCTTAGCTCTGCAGAGCACCGTACCTTCGTCTTTAGCCTCTCTTCTCGTCTACATCTTAGCAAAAAGGTTTTCCACTCTGTCTGGCAAGGAGAAACTTTGCCAGCACAAAAAACATCTCCCATCGTGTTCTAGAGGCTGCACGGAGGTCTGCCGAGTGTTTTGCAAGAAGAGAAAGAAAGTTGTCCAAAACAGCTTGCAATCGAATGTTCATGTGAATAGAAAAGGCAGGAGAGTGGTCAGGTACTGTTTTCTCTCACTTGGAAAGCTGCGCACACAATCGCAGTGTTGTACAGCTTGTTTCATCACCTTTGCGAAGTTGCCGCTCTCTCCGGCTCCCGGAGACGAAGAAGCTGCTTCTTCGCGCAAAGACGATTCTGCCGCTCACAGTGCTCTGCGGTGTGCGCCTTCTGCCGAAAGAGGTCCGGGAGCGGTGCTTAGCTCTGCAGAGCACCGTACCTTCGTCTTTAGCCTCTCTTCTCGTCTACATCTTAGCAAAAAGCTTTTCCACTCTGTCTGGCAAGGAGAAACTGTGCCAGCACAGAAAACATCTCCCATCGTGTTCTAGAGGCTGCACGGAGGTCTGCCGAGTGTTTTGCAAGAAGAGAAAGAAAGTTGTCCAAAACAGCTTGCAATCGAATGTTCATGTGAAGAGAAAAGGCAGGAGAGTGGTCAGGTTCTGTTTTCTCTCACTTGGCAAGCTGCGCTCACAATCGCAGTGTTGTACAGCTTGTTTCATCACCTTTGCGAAGTTGCCGCTCTCTCCGGCTCCCGGAGACGAAGAAGCTGTTTTTTCGCGCAAAAAACACTCTGCCGCTCACAGTGCTCTGCGGTGTGTGTCTTCTGCCGAAAGAGGCCCGGGAGCGGTGCTTAGCTCTGCAGAGCACCGTACCTTCGTCTTTAGCCTCTCTTCTCGTCTACATCTTAGCAAAAAGCTTTTCCACTCTGTCTGGCAAGGAGAAACTGTGCCAGCACAGAAAACATCTCCCATCGTGTTCTAGAGGCTGCACGGAGGTCTGCCGAGTGTTTTGCAAGAAGAGAAAGAAAGTTGTCCAAAACAGCTTGTAATCGAATGTTCATGTGAATAGAAAAGGCAGGAGAGTGGTCAGGTACTGTTTTCTCTCAGTTGGCAAGCTGCGCACACAATCGCAGTGGTGTACAGCTTGTTTCATCACCTTTGCCAAGTTGCCGCTCTCTCCGGCTCCCGGAGACGAAGAAGCTGCTTCTTCGCGCAAAGACGATTCTGCCGCTCACAGTGCTCTGCAGTGTGTGTCTTCTGCCGAAAGACGCCCGGGAGCTGTGCTTAGCTCTGCAGAGCACCGTACCTTCGTCTTTAGCCTCTCTTCTCGTCTACATCTTAGCTAAAAGCTTTTCCACTCTGTCTGGCAAGGAGAAACTTTGCCAGCACAGAAAACATCTCCCATCGTGTTCTAGAGGCTGCACGGAGGTCTGCCGAGTGTTTTGCAAGAAGAGAAAGAAAGTTGTCCAAAACAGCTTGCAATCGAATGTTCATGTGAATAGAAAAGGCAGGAGAGTGGTCAGGTACTGTTTTCTCTCACTTGGCAAGCTGCGCACACAATCGCAGTGTTGTACAGCTTGTTTCATCACCTTTGCCAAGTTGCCGCTCTCTCCGGCTCCCGGAGACGAAGAAGCTGCTTCTTCGCGCAAAGACGATTCTGCCGCTCACAGTGCTCTGCGGTGTGCGCCTTCTGCCGAAAGAGGCCCGGGAGCGGTGCTTAGCTCTGCAGAGCACCGTACCTTCGTCTTTAGCCTCTCTTCTCGTCTACATCTTAGCAAAAAGCTTTTCCACTCTGTCTGGCAAGGAGAAACTGTGCCAGCACAGAAAACATCTCCCATCGTCTTCTAGAGGCTGCACGGAGGTCTGCCGAGTGTTTTGCAAGAAGAGAAAGAAAGTTGTCCAAAACAGCTTGCAATCGAATGTTCATGTGAATAGAAAAGGCAGGAGAGTGGTCAGGTACTGTTTTCTCTCACTTGGCAAGCTGCGCACACAATCGCAGTGTTGTACAGCTTGTTTCATCACCTTTGCGAAGTTGCCGCTCTCTCCGGCTCCCGGAGACGAAGAAGCTGCTTCTTCGCGCAAAGACGATTCTGCCGCTCACAGTGCTCTGCGGTGTGCGCCTTCTGCCGAAAGACGCCCGGGAGCGGTGCTTAGCTCTGCAGAGCACCGTACCTTCGTCTTTAGCCTCTCTTCTCGTCTACATCTTAGCAAAAAGCTTTTCCACTCTGTCTGGCAAGGAGAAACTGTGCCAGCACAGAAAACATCTCCCATCGTCTTCTAGAGGCTGCACGGAGGTCTGCCGAGTGTTTTGCAAGAAGAGAAAGAAAGTTGTCCAAAACAGCTTGCAATCGAATGTTCATGTGATTAGAAAAGGCAGGAGAGTGGTCAGGTACTGTTTTCTCTCACTTGGCAAGCTGCGCACACAATCGCAGTGTTGTACAGCTTGTTTCATCACCTTTGCGAAGTTGCCGCTCTCTCCGGCTCCCGGAGACGAAGAAGCTGCTTCTTCGCGCAAAGACGAGTCTGCCGCTCACAGTGCTCTGCGGTGTGCGCCTTCTGCCGAAAGAGGTCCGGGAGCTGTGCTTAGCTCTGCAGAGCACCGTACCTTCGTCTTTAGCCTCTCTTCTCGTCTACATCTTAGCAAAAAGGTTTTCCACTCTGTCTGGCAAGGAGAAACTTTGCCAGCACAAAAAACATCTCCCATCGTGTTCTAGAGGCTGCACGGAGGTCTGCCGAGTGTTTTGCAAGAAGAGAAAGAAAGTTGTCCAAAACAGCTTGCAATCGAATGTTCATGTGAATAGAAAAGGCAGGAGAGTGGTCAGGTACTATTTTCTCTCAGTTGGCAAGCTGCGCACACAATCGCAGTGTTGTACAGCTTGTTTCATCACCTTTGCGAAGTTGCCGCTCTCTCCGGCTCCCGGAGACGAAGAAGCTGCTTCTTCGCGCAAAGACGATTCTGCCGCTCACAGTGCTCTGCGGTGTGCGCCTTCTGCCGAAAGAGGTCCGGGAGCGGTGCTTAGCTCTGCAGAGCACCGTACCTTCGTCTTTAGCCTCTCTTCTCGTCTACATCTTAGCAAAAAGCTTTTCCACTCTGTCTGGCAAGGAGAAACTGTGCCAGCACAAAAAACATCTCCCATCGTGTTCTAGAGGCTGCACGGAGGTCTGCCGAGTGTTTTGCAAGAAGAGAAAGAAAGTTGTCCAAAACAGCTTGCAATCGAATGTTCATGTGAATAGAAAAGGCAGGAGAGTGGTCAGGTACTGTTTTCTCTCAGTTGGCAAGCTGCGCACACAATCGCAGTGTTGTACAGCTTGTTTCATCACCTTTGCGAAGTTGCCGCTCTCTCCGGCTCCCGGAGACGAAGAAGCTGCTTCTTCGCGCAAAGACGATTCTGCCGCTCACAGTGCTCTGCGGTGTGCGCCTTCTGCCGAAAGAGGTCCGGGAGCGGTGCTTAGCTCTGCAGAGCACCGTACCTTCGTCTTTAGCCTCTCTTCTCGTCTACATCTTAGCAAAAAGGTTTTCCACTCTGTCTGGCAAGGAGAAACTGTGCCAGCACAGAAAACATCTCCCATCGTGTTCTAGAGGCTGCACGGAGGTCTGCCGAGTGTTTTGCAAGAAGAGAAAGAAAGTTGTCCAAAACAGCTTGCAATCGAATGTTCATGTAATGAGAAAAGGCAGGAGAGTGGTCAGGTACTGTTTTCTCTCACTTGGCAAGCTGCGCACAAAATCGCAGTGTTGTACAGCTTGTTTCATCACCTTTGCGAAGTTGCCGCTCTCTCCGGCTCCCGGAGACGAAGAAGCTGCTTCTTCGCGCAAAGACGATTCTGCCGCTCACAGTGCTCTGCGGTGTGCGCCTTCTGCCGAAAGAGGTCCGGGAGCGGTGCTTAGCTCTGCAGAGCACCGTACCTTCGTCTTTAGCCTCTCTTCTCGTCTACATCTTAGCAAAAAGCTTTTCCACTCTGTCTGGCAAGGAGAAACTGTGCCAGCACAGAAAACATCTCCCATCGTGTTCTAGAGGCCGCACGGAGGTCTGCCGAGTGTTTTGCAAGAAGAGAAAGAAAGTTGTCCAAAACAGCTTGCAATCGAATTTTCATGTGAATAGAAAAGGCAGGAGAGTGGTCAGGTACTGTTTTCTCTCAGTTGGCAAGCTGCGCACACAATCGCAGTGGTGTACAGCTTGTTTCATCACCTTTGCGAAGTTGCCGCTCTCTCCGGCTCCCGGAGACGAAGAAGCTGCTTCTTCGCGCAAAGACGATTCTGCCGCTCACAGTGCTCTGCGGTGTGCGCCTTCTGCCGAAAGAGGCCCGGGAGCGGTGCTTAGCTCTGCAGAGCACCGTACCTTCGTCTTTAGCCTCTCTTCTCGTCTACATCTTAGCAAAAAGGTTTTCCACTCTGTCTGGCAAGGAGAAACTGTGCCAGCACAGAAAACATCTCCCATCGTGTTCTAGAGGCTGCACGGAGGTCTGCCGAGTGTTTTGCAAGAAGAGAAAGAAAGTTGTCCAAAACAGCTTGCAATCGAATGTTCATGTGAATAGAAAAGGCAGGAGAGTGGTCAGGTACTGTTTTCTCTCAGTTGGCAAGCTGCGCACACAATCGCAGTGTTGTACAGCTTGTTTCATCACCTTTGCGAAGTTGCCGCTCTCTCCGGCTCCCGGAGACGAAGAAGCTGTTTTTTTGCGCAAAAAACACTCTGCCGCTCACAGTGCTCTGCGGTGTGTGTCTTCTGCCGAAAGAGGCCCGGGAGCGGTGCTTAGCTCTGCAGAGCACCATACCTGCTTCTTTAGCCTCTCTTCTCGTCTACATCTTAGCAAAAAGCTTTTCCACTCTGTCTGGCAAGGAGAAACTGTGCCAGCACAGAAAACATCTCCCATCGTGTTCTAGAGGCTGCACGGAGGTCTGCCGAGTGTTTTGCAAGAAGAGAAAGAAAGTTGTCCAAAACAGCTTGCAATCGAATGTTCATGTGAATAGAAAAGGCAGGAGAGTGGTCAGGTACTGTTTTCTCTCAGTTGGCAAGCTGCGCACACAATCGCAGTGGTGTACAGCTTGTTTCATCACCTTTGCGAAGTTGCCGCTCTCTCCGGCTCCCGGAGACGAAGAAGCTGCTTCTTCGCGCAAAGACGATTCTGCCGCTCACAGTGCTCTGCGGTGTGCGCCTTCTGCCGAAAGAGGTCCGGGAGCTGTGCTTAGCTCTGCAGAGCACCGTACCTGCTTCTTTAGCCTCTCTTCTCGTCTACATCTTAGCAAAAAGCTTTTCCACTCTGTCTGGCAAGGAGAAACTGTGCCAGCACAGAAAACATCTCCCATCGTGTTCTAGAGGCTGCACGGAGGTCTGCCGAGTGTTTTGCAAGAAGAGAAAGAAAGTTGTCCAAAACAGCTTGCAATCGAATGTTCATGTGAATAGAAAAGGCAGGAGAGTGGTCAGGTACTGTTTTCTCTCACTTGGCAAGCTGCGCACACAATCGCAGTGTTGTACAGCTTGTTTCATCACCTTTGCGAAGTTGCCGCTCTCTCCGGCTCCCGGAGACGAAGAAGCTGCTTCTTCGCGCAAAGACGATTCTGCCGCTCACAGTGCTCTGCGGTGTGCGCCTTCTGCCGAAAGAGGTCCGGGAGCGGTGCTTAGCTCTGCAGAGCACCGTACCTTCGTCTTTAGCCTCTCTTCTCGTCTACATCTTAGCAAAAAGCTTTTCCACTCTGTCTGGCAAGGAGAAACTGTGCCAGCACAGAAAACATCTCCCATCGTGTTCTAGAGGCCGCACGGAGGTCTGCCGAGTGTTTTGCAAGAAGAGAAAGAAAATTGTCCAAAACAGCTTACAATCGAAAGTTCATGTGAAGAGAAAAGGCAGGAGAGTGGTCAGGTACTGTTTTCTCTCACTTGGCAAGCTGCGCACACAATCGCAGTGTTGTACAGCTTGTTTCATCACCTTTGCGAAGTTGCCGCTCTCTCCGGCTCCCGGAGACGAAGAAGCTGTTTTTTCGCGCAAAGACGATTCTGCCGCTCACAGTGCTCTGCGGTGTGCGCCTTCTGCCGAAAGAGGCCCGGGAGCGGTGCTTAGCTCTGCAGAGCACCGTACCTTCGTCTTTAGCCTCTCTTCTCGTCTACATCTTAGCAAAAAGCTTTTCCACTCTGTCTGGCAAGGAGAAACTGTGCCAGCACAGAAAACATCTCCCATCGTGTTCTAGAGGCTGCACGGAGGTCTGCCGAGTGTTTTGCAAGAAGAGAAAGAAAGTTGTCCAAAACAGCTTGCAATCGAATGTTCATGTGAAGAGAAAAGGCAGGAGAGTGGTCAGGTACTGTTTTCTCTCACTTGGCAAGCTGCGCACACAATCGCAGTGTTGTACAGCTTGTTTCATCACCTTTGCGAAGTTGCCGCTCTCTCCGGCTCCCGGAGACGAAGAAGCTGTTTTTTCGCGCAAAAAACACTCTGCCGCTCACAGTGCTCTGCGGTGTGTGTCTTCTGCCGAAAGAGGCCCGGGAGCGGTTCTTAGCTCTGCAGAGCACCATACCTGCTTCTTTAGCCTCTCTTCTCGTCTACATCTTAGCAAAAAGGTTTTCCACTCTGTCTGGCAAGGAGAAACTGTGCCAGCACAGAAAACATCTCCCATCGTGTTCTAGAGGCTGCACGGAGGTCTGCCGAGTGTTTTGCAAGAAGAGAAAGAAAGTTGTCCAAAACAGCTTGCAATCGAATGTTCATGTGAAGAGAAAAGGCAGGAGAGTGGTCAGGTTCTGTTTTCTCTCACTTGGCAAGCTGCGCACACAATCGCAGTGGTGTACAGCTTGTTTCATCACCTTTGCGAAGCTGCCGCTCTCTCCGGCTCCCGGAGACGAAGAAGCTGCTTCTTCGCGCAAAGACGATTCTGCCGCTCACAGTGCTCTGCGGTGTGCGCCTTCTGCCGAAAGAGGTCCGGGAGCGGTGCTTAGCTCTGCAGAGCACCGTACCTTCGTCTTTAGCCTCTCTTCTCGTCTACATCTTAGCAAAAAGGTTTTCCACTCTGTCTGGCAAGGAGAAACTGTGCCAGCACAGAAAACATCTCCCATCGTGTTCTAGAGGCTGCACGGAGGTCTGCCGAGTGTTTTGCAAGAAGAGAAAGAAAGTTGTCCAAAACAGCTTGCAATCGAATGTTCATGTGAATAGAAAAGGCAGGAGAGTGGTCAGGTACTGTTTTCTCTCACTTGGCAAGCTGCGCACACAATCGCAGTCTTGTACAGCTTGTTTCATCACCTTTGCGAAGTTGCCGCTCTCTCCGGCTCCCGGAGACGAAGAAGCTGCTTCTTCGCGCAAAGACGAGTCTGCCGCTCACAGTGCTCTGCGGTGTGCGCCTTCGGCCGAAAGACGCCCGGGAGCGGTGCTTAGCTCTGCAGAGCACCGTACCTTCGTCTTTAGCCTCTCTTCTCGTCTACATCTTAGCAAAAAGGTTTTCCACTCTGTCTGGCAAGGAGAAACTTTGCCAGCACAAAAAACATCTCCCATCGTGTTCTAGAGGCTGCACGGAGGTCTGCCGAGTGTTTTGCAAGAAGAGAAAGAAAGTTGTCCAAAACAGCTTGCAATCGAATGTTCATGTGAATAGAAAAGGCAGGAGAGTGGTCAGGTACTGTTTTCTCTCACTTGGCAAGCTGCGCACACAATCGCAGTGTTGTACAGCTTGTTTCATCACCTTTGCGAAGTTGCCGCTCTCTCCGGCTCCCGGAGACGAAGAAGCTGCTTCTTCGCGCAAAGAGGATTCTGCCGCTCACAGTGCTCTGCGGTGTGCGCCTTCTGCCGAAAGAGGTCCGGGAGCGGTGCTTAGCTCTGCAGAGCACTGTACCTTCGTCTTTAGCCTCTCTTCTCGTCTACATCTTAGCAAAAAGCTTTTCCACTCTGTCTGGCAAGGAGAAACTGTGCCAGCACAGAAAACATCTCCCATCGTGTTCTAGAGGCTGCACGGAGGTCTGCCGAGTGTTTTGCAAGAAGAGAAAGAAAGTTGTCCAAAACAGCTTGCAATCGAATGTTCATGTGAATAGAAAAGGCAGGAGAGTGGTCAGGTACTGTTTTCTCTCCGTTGGCAAGCTGCGCACACAATCGCAGTGTTGTACAGCTTGTTTCATCACCTTTGCGAAGTTGCCGCTCTCTCCGGCTCCCGGAGACGAAGAAGCTGTTTTTTCGCGCAAAAAACACTCTGCCGCTCACAGTGCTCTGCGGTGTGTGTCTTCTGCCGAAAGAGGCCCGGGAGCGGTGCTTAGCTCTGCAGAGCACCGTACCTTCGTCTTTAGCCTCTCTTCTCGTCTACATCTTAGCAAAAAGCTTTTCCACTCTGTCTGGCAAGGAGAAACTGTGCCAGCACAGAAAACATCTCCCATCGTGTTCTAGAGGCTGCACGGAGGTCTGCCGAGTGTTTTGCAAGAAGAGAAAGAAAGTTGTCCAAAACAGCTTGCAATCGAATGTTCATGTGAATAGAAAAGGCAGGAGAGTGGTCAGGTACTGTTTTCTCTCACTTGGCAAGCTGCGCACACAATCGCAGTGTTGTACAGCTTGTTTCATCACCTTTGCGAAGTTGCCGCTCTCTCCGGCTCCCGGAGACGAAGAAGCTGCTTCTTCGCGCAAAGACGATTCTGCCGCTCACAGTGCTCTGCGGTGTGCGCCTTTTGCCGAAAGACGTCCGGGAGCGGTGCTTAGCTCTGCAGAGCACCGTACCTTCGTCTTTAGCCTCTCTTCTCGTCTACATCTTAGCAAAAAGGTTTTCCACTCTGTCTGGCAAGGAGAAACTGTGCCAGCACAGAAAACATCTCCCATCGTGTTCTAGAGGCTGCACGGAGGTCTGCCGAGTGTTTTGCAAGAAGAGAAAGAAAGTTGTCCAAAACAGCTTGCAATCGAATGTTCATGTGAATAGAAAAGGCAGGAGAGTGGTCAGGTACTGTTTTCTCTCAGTTGGCAAGCTGCGCACACAATCGCAGTGTTGTACAGCTTGTTTCATCACCTTTGCCAAGTTGCCGCTCTCTCCGGCTCCCGGAGACGAAGAAGCTGCTTCTTCGCGCAAAGACGATTCTGCCGCTCACAGTGCTCTGCGGTGTGCGCCTTCTGCCGAAAGAGGTCCGGGAGCGGTGCTTAGCTCTGCAGAGCACCGTACCTTCGTCTTTAGCCTCTCTTCTCGTCTACATCTTAGCAAAAAGCTTTTCCACTCTGTCTGGCAAGGAGAAACTGTGCCAGCACAGAAAACATCTCCCATCGTGTTCTAGAGGCTGCACGGAGGTCTGCCGAGTGTTTTGCAAGAAGAGAAAGAAAGTTGTCCAAAACAGCTTGCAATCGAATGTTCATGTGATTAGAAAAGGCAGGAGAGTGGTCAGGTACTGTTTTCTCTCACTTGGCAAGCTGCGCACACAATCGCAGTGGTGTACAGCTTGTTTCATCACCTTTGCGAAGTTGCCGCTCTCTCCGGCTCCCGGAGACGAAGAAGCTGCTTCTTCGCCCAAAGACGATTCTGCCGCTCACAGTGCTCTGCGGTGTGCGCCTTCTGCCGAAAGAGGTCCGGGAGCGGTGCTTAGCTCTGCAGAGCACCGTACCTTCGTCTTTAGCCTCTCTTCTCGTCTACATCTTAGCAAAAAGCTTTTCCACTCTGTCTGGCAAGGAGAAACTGTGCCAGCACAAAAAACATCTCCCATCGTGTTCTAGAGGCCGCACGGAGGTCTGCCGAGTGTTTTGCAAGAAGAGAAAAAAAATTGTCCAAAACAGCTTGCAATCGAATGTTCATGTGAATAGAAAAGGCAGGAGAGTGGTCAGGTACTGTTTTCTCTCAGTTGGCAAGCTGCGCACACAATCGCAGTGGTGTACAGCTTGTTTCATCACCTTTGCCAAGTTGCCGCTCTCTCCGGCTCCCGGAGACGAAGAAGCTGCTTCTTCGCGCAAAGACGATTCTGCCGCTCACAGTGCTCTGCGGTGTGCGCCTTCTGCCGAAAGAGGCCCAGGAGCGGTGCTTAGCTCTGCAGAGCACCGTACCTTCGTCTTTAGCCTCTCTTCTCGTCTACATCTTAGCAAAAAGCTTTTCCACTCTGTCTGGCAAGGAGAAACTGTGCCAGCACAGAAAACATCTCCCATCGTGTTCTAGAGGCTGCACGGAGGTCTGCCGAGTGTTTTGCAAGAAGAGAAAGAAAGTTGTCCAAAACAGCTTGCAATCGAATGTTCATGTGAATAGAAAAGGCAGGAGAGTGGTCAGGTACTGTTTTTTCTCAGTTGGCAAGCTGCGCACACAATCGCAGTGTTGTACAGCTTGTTTCATCACCTTTGCGAAGTTGCCGCTCTCTCCGGCTCCCGGAGACGAAGAAGCTGTTTTTTCGCGCAAAAAACACTCTGCCGCTCACAGTGCTCTGCGGTGTGTGTCTTCTGCCGAAAGAGGCCCGGGAGCGGTGCTTAGCTCTGCAGAGCACCATACCTGCTTCTTTAGCCTCTCTTCTCGTCTACATCTTAGCAAAAAGCTTTTCCACTCTGTCTGGCAAGGAGAAACTGTGCCAGCACAGAAAACATCTCCCATCGTGTTCTAGAGGCTGCACGGAGGTCTGCCGAGTGTTTTGCAAGAAGAGAAAGAAAGTTGTCCAAAACAGCTTGCAATCGAATGTTCATGTGAATAGAAAAGGCAGGAGAGTGGTCAGGTACTGTTTTCTCTCACTTGGCAAGCTGCGCACACAATCGCAGTGTTGTACAGCTTGTTTCATCACCTTTGCCAAGTTGCCGCTCTCTCCGGCTCCCGGAGACGAAGAAGCTGCTTCTTCGCGCAAAGACGATTCTGCCGCTCACAGTGCTCTGCGGTGTGCGCCTTCTGCCGAAAGAGGTCCGGGAGCGGTGCTTAGCTCTGCAGAGCACCGTACCTTCGTCTTTAGCCTCTCTTCTCGTCTACATCTTAGCAAAAAGCTTTTCCACTCTGTCTGGCAAGGAGAAACTGTGCCAGCACAGAAAACATCTCCCATCGTGTTCTAGAGGCTGCACGGAGGTCTGCCGAGTGTTTTGCATGAAGAGAAAGAAAATTGTCCAAAACAGCTTGCAATCGAATGTTCATGTGAATAGAAAAGGCAGGAGAGTGGTCAGGTACTGTTTTCTCTCAGTTGGCAAGCTGCGCACACAATCGCAGTGGTGTACAGCTTGTTTCATCACCTTTGCCAAGTTGCCGCTCTCTCCGGCTCCCGGAGACGAAGAAGCTGTTTTTTCGCGCAAAAAACACTCTGCCGCTCACAGTGCTCTGCGGTGTGCGCCTTCTGCCGAAAGACGCCCGGGAGCGGTGCTTAGCTCTGCAGAGCACCATACCTGCTTCTTTAGCCTCTCTTCTCGTCTACATCTTAGCAAAAAGGTTTTCCACTCTGTCTGGCAAGGAGAAACTGTGCCAGCACAGAAAACATCTCCCATCGTGTTCTAGAGGCTGCACGGAGGTCTGTCGAGTGTTTTGCAAGAAGAGAAAGAAAGTTGTCCAAAACAGCTTGCAATCGAATGTTCATGTGAATAGAAAAGGCAGGAGAGTGGTCAGGTACTGTTTTCTCTCACTTGGAAAGCTGCGCACACAATCGCAGTGGTGTACAGCTTGTTTCATCACCTTTGCGAAGTTGCCGCTCTCTCCGGCTCCCGGAGACGAAGAAGCTGTATTTTCGCGCAAAAAACACTCTGCCGCTCACAGTGCTCTGCGGTGTGTGTCTTCTGCCGAAAGAGGCCCGGGAGCGGTGCTTAGCTCTGCAGAGCACCGTACCTTCGTCTTTAGCCTCTCTTCTCGTCTACATCTTAGCAAAAAGCTTTTCCACTCTGTCTGGCAAGGAGAAACTGTGCCAGCACAAAAAACATCTCCCATCGTCTTCTAGAGGCTGCACGGAGGTCTGCCGAGTGTTTTGCAAGAAGAGAAAGAAAGTTGTCCAAAACAGCTTGTAATCGAATGTTCATGTGAATAGAAAAGGCAGGAGAGTGGTCAGGTACTGTTTTCTCTCACTTGGCAAGCTGCGCACACAATCGCAGTGGTGTACAGCTTGTTTCATCACCTTTGCCAAGTTGCCGCTCTCTCCGGCTCCCGGAGACGAAGAAGCTGCTTCTTCGCGCAAAGACGATTCTGCCGCTCACAGTGCTCTGCGGTGTGCGCCTTCTGCCGAAAGAGGTCCGGGAGCGGTGCTTAGCTCTGCAGAGCACCGTACCTTCGTCTTTAGCCTGTCTTCTCGTCTACATCTTAGCAAAAAGCTTTTCCACTCTGTCTGGCAAGGAGAAACTGTGCCAGCACAGAAAACATCTCCCATCGTGTTCTAGAGGCTGCACGGAGGTCTGCCGAGTGTTTTGCAAGAAGAGAAAGAAAGTTGTCCAAAACAGCTTGCAATCGAATGTTCATGTGAAGAGAAAAGGCAGGAGAGTGGTCAGGTACTGTTTTCTCTCACTTGGCAAGCTGCGCACACAATCGCAGTGGTGTACAGCTTGTTTCATCACCTTTGCCAAGTTGCCGCTCTCTCCGGCCCCCGGAGACGAAGAAGCTGCTTCTTCGCGCAAAGACGATTCTGCCGCTCACAGTGCTCTGCGGTGTGCGCCTTCTGCCAAAAGAGGTCCGGGAGCGGTGCTTAGCTCTGCAGAGCACCGTACCTTCGTCTTTAGCCTCTCTTCTCGTCTACATCTTAGCAAAAAGCTTTTCCACTCTGTCTGGCAAGGAGAAACTGTGCCAGCACAGAAAACATCTCCCATCGTGTTCTAGAGGCTGCACGGAGGTCTGCCGAGTGTTTTGCAAGAAGAGAAAGAAAGTTGTCCAAAACAGCTTGCAATCGAATGTTCATGTGAATAGAAAAGGCAGGAGAGTGGTCAGGTACTGTTTTCTCTCACTTGGCAAGCTGCGCACACAATCGCAGTGTTGTACAGCTTGTTTCATCACCTTTGCCAAGTTGCCGCTCTCTCCGGCTCCCGGAGACGAAGAAGCTGTTTTTTCGCGCAAAAAACACTCTGCCGCTCACAGTGCTCTGCGGTGTGTGTCTTCTGCCGAAAGAGGCCCGGGAGCGGTGCTTAGCTCTGCAGAGCACAATACCTGCTTCTTTAGCCTCTCTTCTCGTCTACATCTTAGCAAAAAGGTTTTCCACTCTGTCTGGCAAGGAGAAACTGTGCCAGCACAGAAAACATCTCCCATCGTGTTCTAGAGGCTGCACGGAGGTCTGTCGAGTGTTTTGCAAGAAGAGAAAGAAAGTTGTCCAAAACAGCTTGCAATCGAATGTTCATGTGAATAGAAAAGGCAGGAGAGTGGTCAGGTACTGTTTTCTCTCACTTGGAAAGCTGCGCACACAATCGCAGTGTTGTACAGCTTGTTTCATCACCTTTGCGAAGTTGCCGCTCTCTCCGGCTCCCGGAGACGAAGAAGCTGTTTTTTCGCGCAAAAAACACTCTGCCGCTCACAGTGCTCTGCGGTGTGTGTCTTCTGCCGAAAGAGGCCCGGGAGCGGTGCTTAGCTCTGCAGAGCACCGTACCTTCGTCTTTAGCCTCTCTTCTCGTCTACATCCTAGCAAAAAGCTTTTCCACTCTGTCTGGCAAGGAGAAACTGTGCCAGAACAAAAAACATCTCCCATCGTCTTCTAGAGGCTGCACGGAGGTCTGCCGAGTGTTTTGCAAGAAGAGAAAGAAAGTTGTCCAAAACAGCTTGTAATCGAATGTTCATGTGAATAGAAAAGGCAGGAGAGTGGTCAGGTACTGTTTTCTCTCACTTGGCAAGCTGCGCACACAATCGCAGTGGTGTACAGCTTGTTTCATCACCTTTGCCAAGTTGCCGCTCTCTCCGGCTCCCGGAGACGAAGAAGCTGCTTCTTCGCGCAAAGACGATTCTGCCGCTCGCAGTGCTCTGCGGTGTGCGCCTTCTGCCGAAAGAGGTCCGGGAGCGGTGCTTAGCTCTGCAGAGCACCGTACCTTCGTCTTTAGCCTCTCTTCTCGTCTACATCTTAGCAAAAAGCTTTTCCACTCTGTCTGGCAAGGAGAAACTGTGCCAGCACAGAAAACATCTCCCATCGTGTTCTAGAGGCTGCACGGAGGTCTGCCGAGTGTTTTGCAAGAAGAGAAAGAAAGTTGTCCAAAACAGCTTGCAATCGAATGTTCATGTGAAGAGAAAAGGCAGGAGAGTGGTCAGGTACTGTTTTCTCTCACTTGGCAAGCTGCGCACACAATCGCAGTGGTGTACAGCTTGTTTCATCACCTTTGCCAAGTTGCCGCTCTCTCCGGCTCCCGGAGACGAAGAAGCTGCTTCTTCGCGCAAAGACGATTCTGCCGCTCACAGTGCTCTGCGGTGTGCGCCTTCTGCCGAAAGAGGTCCGGGAGCGGTGCTTAGCTCTGCAGAGCACCGTACCTTCGTCTTTAGCCTCTCTTCTCGTCTACATCTTAGCAAAAAGGTTTTCCACTCTGTCTGGCAAGGAGAAACTTTGCCAGCACAAAAAACTTCTCCCATCGTGTTCTAGAGGCTGCACGGAGGTCTGCCGAGTGTTTTGCAAGAAGAGAAAGAAAGTTGTCCAAAACAGCTTGCAATCGAATGTTCATGTGAATAGAAAAGGCAGGAGAGTGGTCAGGTACTGTTTTCTCTCTCTTGGCATGCTGCGCACACAATCGCAGTGTTGTACAGCTTGTTTCATCACCTTTGCGAAGTTGCCGCTCTCTCCGGCTCCCGGAGACGAAGAAGCTGCTTCTTCGCGCAAAGACGATTCTGCCGCTCACAGTGCTCTGCGGTGTGCGCCTTCTGCCGAAAGAGGTCCGGGAGCGGTGCTTAGCTCTGCAGAGCACCGTACCTTCGTCTTTAGCCTCTCTTCTCGTCTACATCTTAGCAAAAAGCTTTTTCACTCTGTCTGGCAAGGAGAAACTGTGACAGCACAAAAAACATCTCCCATCGTGTTCTAGAGGCTGCACGGAGGTCTGCCGAGTGTTTTGCAAGAAGAGAAAGAAAGTTGTCCAAAACAGCTTGCAATCGAAAGTTCATGTGAATAGAAAAGGCAGGAGAGTGGTCAGGTACTGTTTTCTCTCACTTGGCAAGCTGCGCACACAATCGCAGTGTTGTACAGCTTGTTTCATCACCTTTGCGAAGTTGCCGCTCTCTCCGGCTCCCGGAGACGAAGAAGCTGCTTCTTCGCGCAAAGACGATTCTGCCGCTCACAGTGCTCTGCGGTGTGCGCCTTCTGCCGAAAGAGGTCCGGGAGCGGTGCCTAGCTCTGCAGAGCACCGTACCTTCGTCTTTAGCCTCTCTTCTCGTCTACATCTTAGCAAAAAGCTTTTCCACTCTGTCTGGCAAGGAGAAACTGTGCCAGCACAGAAAACATCTCCCATCGTGTTCTAGAGGCTGCACGGAGGTCTGCCGAGTGTTTTGCAAGAAGAGAAAGAAAGTTGTCCAAAACAGCTTGCAATCGAAAGTTCATGTGAATAGAAAAGGCAGGAGAGTGGTCAGGTACTGTTTTCTCTCACTTGGCAAGCTGCGCACACAATCGCAGTGGTGTACAGCTTGTTTCATCACCTTTGCCAAGTTGCCGCTCTCTCCGGCTCCCGGAGACGAAGAAGCTGCTTCTTCGCGCAAAGACGATTCTGCCGCTCACAGTGCTCTGCGGTGTGCGCCTTCTGCCGAAAGAGGTCCGGGAGCGGTGCTTAGCTCTGCAGAGCACCGTACCTTCGTCTTTAGCCTCTCTTCTCGTCTACATCTTAGCAAAAAGCTTTTCCACTCTGTCTGGCAAGGAGAAACTGTGCCAGCACAGAAAACATCTCCCATCGTGTTCTAGAGGCTGCACGGAGGTCTGCCGAGTGTTTTGCAAGAAGAGAAAGAAAGTTGTCCAAAACAGCTTGCAATCGAATGTTCATGTGAATAGAAAAGGCAGGAGAGTGCTCAGGTACTGTTTTCTCTCAGTTGGCAAGCTGCGCACACAATCGCAGTGTTGTACAGCTTGTTTCATCACCTTTGCCAAGTTGCCGCTCTCTCCGGCTCCCGGAGACGAAGAAGCTGCTTCTTCGCGCAAAGACGATTCTGCCGCTCACAGTGCTCTGCGGTGTGCGCCTTCTGCCGAAAGAGGCCCGGGAGCGGTGCTTAGCTCTGCAGAGCACCATACCGACTTCTTTAGCCTCTCTTCTCGTCTACATCTTAGCAAAAAGGTTTTCCACTCTGTCTGGCAAGGAGAAACTTTGCCAGCACAGAAAACATCTCCCATCGTGTTCTAGAGGCTGCACGGATGTCTGCCGAGTGTTTTGCAAGAAGAGAAAGAAAGTTGTCCAAAACAGCTTGCAATCGAATGTTCATGTGAATAGAAAAGGCAGGAGAGTGGTCAGGTACTGTTTTCTCTCACTTGGAAAGCTGCGCACACAATCGCAGTGTTGTACAGCTTGTTTCATCACCTTTGCGAAGTTGCCGCTCTCTCCGGCTCCCGGAGACGAAGAAGCTGTTTTTTCGCGCAAAAAACACTCTGCCGCTCACAGTGCTCTGCGGTGTGTGTCTTCTGCCGAAAGAGGCCCGGGAGCGGTGCTTAGCTCTGCAGAGCACCGTACCTTCGTCTTTAGCCTCTCTTCTCGTCTACATCTTAGCAAAAAGCTTTTCCACTCTGTCTGGCAAGGAGAAACTGTGCCAGCACAAAAAACGTCTCCCATCGTCTTCTAGAGGCTGCACGGAGGTCTGCCGAGTGTTTTGCAAGAAGAGAAAGAAAGTTGTCCAAAACAGCTTGTAATCGAATGTTCATGTGAATAGAAAAGGCAGGAGAGTGGTCAGGTACTGTTTTCTCTCACTTGGAAAGCTGCGCACACAATCGCAGTGGTGTACAGCTTGTTTCATCACCTTTGCCAAGTTGCCGCTCTCTCCGGCTCCCGGAGACGAAGAAGCTGCTTCTTCGCGCAAAGACGATTCTGCCGCTCACAGTGCTCTGCGGTGTGTGTCTTCTGCCGAAAGAGGCCCGGGAGCGGTGCTTAGCTCTGCAGAGCACCGTACCTTCGTCTTTAGCCTCTCTTCTCGTCTACATCTTAGCAAAAAGGTTTTCCACTCTGTCTGGCAAGGAGAAACTGTGCCAGCACAGAAAACATCTCCCATCGTGTTCTAGAGGCTGCACGGAGGTCTGCCGAGTGTTTTGCAAGAAGAGAAAGAAAGTTGTCCAAAACAGCTTGCAATCGAATGTTCATGTGAAGAGAAAAGGCAGGAGAGTGGTCAGGTACTGTTTTCTCTCACTTGGCAAGCTGCGCACACAATCGCAGTGGTGTACAGCTTGTTTCATCACCTTTGCCAAGTTGCCGCTCTCTCCGGCTCCCGGAGACGAAGAAGCTGCTTCTTCGCGCAAAGACGATTCTGCCGCTCACAGTGCTCTGCGGTGTGCGCCTTCTGCCGAAAGAGGTCCGGGAGCGGTGCTTAGCTCTGCAGAGCACCGTACCTTCGTCTTTAGCCTCTCTTCTCGTCTACATCTTAGCAAAAAGGTTTTCCACTCTGTCTGGCAAGGAGAAACTGTGCCAGCACAGAAAACATCTCCCATCGTGTTCTAGAGGCTGCACGGAGGTCTGCCGAGTGTTTTGCAAGAAGAGAAAGAAAGTTGTCCAAAACAGCTTGCAATCGAAAGTTCATGTGAATAGAAAAGGCAGGAGAGTGGTCAGGTACTGTTTTCTCTCAGTTGGCAAGCTGCGCACACAATCGCAGTGTTGTACAGCTTGTTTCATCACCTTTGCCAAGTTGCCGCTCTCTCCGGCTCCCGGAGACGAAGAAGCTGCTTCTTCGCGCAAAGACGATTCTGCCGCTCACAGTGCTCTGCGGTGTGCGCCTTCTGCCGAAAGAGGCCCGGGAGCGGTGCTTAGCTCTGCAGAGCATCGTACCTTCGTCTTTAGCCTCTCTTCTCGTCTACATCTTAGCAAAAAGCTTTTCCACTCTGTCTGGCAAGGAGAAACTGTGCCAGCACAGAAAACATCTCCCATCGTGTTCTAGAGGCTGCACGGAGGTCTGCTGAGTGTTTTGCAAGAAGAGAAAGAAAGTTGTCCAAAACAGCTTGCAATCGAATGTTCATGTGAATAGAAAAGGCAGGAGAGTGGTCAGGTACTGTTTTCTCTCAGTTGGCAAGCTGCGCACACAATCGCAGTGTTGTACAGCTTGTTTCATCACCTTTGCCAAGTTGCCGCTCTCTCCGGCTCCCGGAGACGAAGAAGCTGCTTCTTCGCGCAAAGACGATTCTGCCGCTCACAGTGCTCTGCGGTGTGCGCCTTCTGCCGAAAGAGGCCCGGGAGCGGTGCTTAGCTCTGCAGAGCACCATACCGACTTCTTTAGCCTCTCTTCTCGTCTACATCTTAGCAAAAAGGTTTTCCACTCTGTCTGGCAAGGAGAAACTTTGCCAGCACAGAAAACATCTCCCATCGTGTTCTAGAGGCTGCACGGATGTCTGCCGAGTGTTTTGCAAGAAGAGAAAGAAAGTTGTCCAAAACAGCTTGCAATCGAATGTTCATGTGAATAGAAAAGGCAGGAGAGTGGTCAGGTACTGTTTTCTCTCACTTGGAAAGCTGCGCACACAATCGCAGTGTTGTACAGCTTGTTTCATCACCTTTGCGAAGTTGCCGCTCTCTCCGGCTCCCGGAGACGAAGAAGCTGTTTTTTCGCGCAAAAAACACTCTGCCGCTCACAGTGCTCTGCGGTGTGTGTCTTCTGCCGAAAGAGGCCCGGGAGCGGTGCTTAGCTCTGCAGAGCACCGTACCTTCGTCTTTAGCCTCTCTTCTCGTCTACATCTTAGCAAAAAGCTTTTCCACTCTGTCTGGCAAGGAGAAACTGTGCCAGCACAAAAAACGTCTCCCATCGTCTTCTAGAGGCTGCACGGAGGTCTGCCGAGTGTTTTGCAAGAAGAGAAAGAAAGTTGTCCAAAACAGCTTGTAATCGAATGTTCATGTGAATAGAAAAGGCAGGAGAGTGGTCAGGTACTGTTTTCTCTCACTTGGAAAGCTGCGCACACAATCGCAGTGGTGTACAGCTTGTTTCATCACCTTTGCCAAGTTGCCGCTCTCTCCGGCTCCCGGAGACGAAGAAGCTGCTTCTTCGCGCAAAGACGATTCTGCCGCTCACAGTGCTCTGCGGTGTGCGCCTTCTGCCGAAAGAGGCCCGGGAGCGGTGCTTAGCTCTGCAGAGCACCGTACCTTCGTCTTTAGCCTCTCTTCTCGTCTACATCTTAGCAAAAAGCTTTTCCACTCTGTCTGGCAAGGAGAAACTGTGCCAGCACAGAAAACATCTCCCATCGTGTTCTAGAGGCTGCACGGAGGTCTGCCGAGTGTTTTGCAAGAAGAGAAAGAAAGTTGTCCAAAACAGCTTGCAATCGAATGTTCATGTGAAGAGAAAAGGCAGGAGAGTGGTCAGGTACTGTTTTCTCTCACTTGGCAAGCTGCGCACACAATCGCAGTGGTGTACAGCTTGTTTCATCACCTTTGCCAAGTTGCCGCTCTCTCCGGCTCCCGGAGACGAAGAAGCTGCTTCTTCGCGCAAAGACGATTCTGCCGCTCACAGTGCTCTGCGGTGTGCGCCTTCTGCCGAAAGAGGTCCGGGAGCGGTGCTTAGCTCTGCAGAGCACCGTACCTTCGTCTTTAGCCTCTCTTCTCGTCTACATCTTAGCAAAAAGCTTTTCCACTCTGTCTGGCAAGGAGAAACTTTGCCAGCACAAAAAACATCTCCCATCGTGTTCTAGAGGCTGCACGGAGGTCTGCCGAGTGTTTTGCAAGAAGAGAAAGAAAGTTGTCCAAAACAGCTTGCAATCGAATGTTCATGTGAATAGAAAAGGCAGGAGAGTGGTCAGGTACTGTTTTCTCTCACTTGGCAAGCTGCGCACACAATCGCAGTGTTGTACAGCTTGTTTCATCACCTTTGCGAAGTTGCCGCTCTCTCCGGCTCCCGGAGACGAAGAAGCTGCTTCTTCGCGCAAAGACGATTCTGCCGCTCACAGTGCTCTGCGGTGTGCGCCTTCTGCCGAAAGAGGTCCGGGAGCGGTGCCTAGCTCTGCAGAGCACCGTACATTCGTCTTTAGCCTCTCTTCTCGTCTACATCTTAGCAAGAAGCTTTTCCACTCTGTCTGGCAAGGAGAAACTGTGCCAGCACAGAAAACATCTCCCATCGTGTTCTAGAGGCTGCACGGAGGTCTGCCGAGTGTTTTGCAAGAAGAGAAAGAAAGTTGTCCAAAACAGCTTGCAATCGAATGTTCATGTGAATAGAAAAGGCAGGAGAGTGGTCAGGTACTGTTTTCTCTCACTTGGCAAGCTGCGCACACAATCGCAGTGTTGTACAGCTTGTTTCATCACTTTTGCGAAGTTGCCGCTCTCTCCGGCTCCCGGAGACGAAGAAGCTGCTTCTTCGCGCAAAGACGATTCTGCCGCTCACAGTGCTCTGCGGTGTGCGCCTTCTGCCGAAAGAGGTCCGGGAGCGGTGCTTAGCTCTGCAGAGCACCGTACCTTCGTCTTTAGCCTCTCTTCTCGTCTACATCTTAGCAAAAAGCTTTTCCACTCTGTCTGGCAAGGAGAAACTGTGCCAGCACAGAAAACATCTCCCATCGTGTTCTAGAGGCTGCACGGAGGTCTGCCGAGTGTTTTGCAAGAAGAGAAAGAAAGTTGTCCAAAACAGCTTGCAATCGAATGTTCATGTGAATAGAAAAGGCAGGAGAGTGGTCAGGTACTGTTTTCTCTCACTTGGCAAGCTGCGCACACAATCGCAGTGGTGTACAGCTTGTTTCATCACCTTTGCCAAGTTGCCACTCTCTCCGGCTCCCGGAGACGAAGAAGCTGCTTCTTCGCGCAAAGACGATTCTGCCGCTCACAGTGCTCTGCGGTGTGCGCCTTCTGCCGAAAGACGCCCGGGAGCGGTGCTTAGCTCTGCAGAGCACCGTACCTTCGTCTTTAGCCTCTCTTCTCGTCTACATCTTAGCAAAAAGCTTTTCCACTCTGTCTGGCAAGGAGAAACTGTGCCAGCACAGAAAACATCTCCCATCGTGTTCTAGAGGCTGCACGGAGGTCTGCCGAGTGTTTTGCAAGAAGAGAAAGAAAGTTGTCCAAAACAGCTTGCAATCGAATGTTCATGTGAATAGAAAAGGCAGGAGAGTGGTCAGGTACTGTTTTCTCTCACTTGGCAAGCTGCGCACACAATCGCAGTGTTGTACAGCTTGTTTCATCACCTTTGCGAAGTTGCCGCTCTCTCCGGCTCCCGGAGACGAAGAAGCTGTTTTTTCGCGCAAAAAACACTCTGCCGCTCACAGTGCTCTGCGGTGTGTGTCTTCTGCCGAAAGAGGCCCGGGAGCGGTGCTTAGCTCTGCAGAGCACCGTACCTTCGTCTTTAGCCTCTCTTCTCGTCTACATCTTAGCAAAAAGCTTTTCCACTCTGTCTGGCAAGGAGAAACTGTGCCAGCACAGAAAACATCTCCCATCGTGTTCTAGAGGCTGCACGGAGGTCTGCCGAGTGTTTTGCAAGAAGAGAAAGAAAGTTGTCCAAAACAGCTTGCAATCGAATGTTCATGTGAATAGAAAAGGCAGGAGAGTGGTCAGGTACTGTTTTCTCTCAGTTGGCAAGCTGCGCACACAATCGCAGTGTTGTACAGCTTGTTTCATCACCTTTGCGAAGCTGCCGCTCTCTCCGGCTCCCGGAGACGAAGAAGCTGCTTCTTCGCGCAAAGACGATTCTGCCCCTCACAGTGCTCTGCGGTCTGTGTCTTCTGCCGAAAGAGGCCCGGGAGCTGTGCTTAGCTCTGCAGAGCACCGTACCTTCGTCTTAACTTCTCTTCCCGTCTACATCTTAGCAAAAAGCTTTTCCACTCTGTCTGGCAAGGAGAAACTGTGCCAGCACAAAAAACATCTCCCATCGTGTTCTAGAGGCTGCACGGAGGTCTGCCGAGTGTTTCGCAAGAAGAGAAAGAAAGTTGTCCAAAACAGCTTGCAATCGAATGTTCATGTGAATAGAAAAGGCAGGAGAGTGGTCAGGTACTGTTTTCTCTCAGTTGGCAAGCTGCGCACACAATCGCAGTGGTGTACAGCTTGTTTCATCACCTTTGCCAAGTTGCCGCTCTCTCCGGCTCCCGGAGACGAAGAAGCTGCTTCTTCGCGCAAAGACGATTCTGCCGCTCACAGTGCTCTGCGGTGTGCGCCTTCTGCCGAAAGAGGCCCGGGAGCGGTGCTTAGCTCTGCAGAGCACCGTACCTTCGTCTTTAGCCTCTCTTCTCGTCTACATCTTAGCAAAAAGCTTTTCCACTCTGTCTGGCAAGGAGAAACTGTGCCAGCACAGAAAACATCTCCCATCGTGTTCTAGAGGCTGCACGGAGGTCTGCCGAGTGTTTTGCAAGAAGAGAAAGAAAGTTGTCCAAAACAGCTTGCAATCGAATGTTCATGTGAATAGAAAAGGCAGGAGAGTGGTCAGGTACTGTTTTCTCTCAGTTGGCAAGCTGCGCACACAATCGCAGTGTTGTACAGCTTGTTTCATCACCTTTGCCAAGTTGCCGCTCTCTCCGGCTCCCGGAGACGAAGAAGCTGCTTCTTCGCGCAAAGACGATTCTGCCGCTCACAGTGCTCTGCGGTGTGCGCCTTCTGCCGAAAGAGGCCCGGGAGCGGTGCTTAGCTCTGCAGAGCACCGTACCTGCTTCTTTAGCCTCTCTTCTCGTCTACATCTTAGCAAAAAGGTTTTCCACTCTGTCTGGCAAGGAGAAACTGTGCCAGCACAGAAAACATCTCCCATCGTGTTCTAGAGGCTGCACGGATGTCTGCCGAGTGTTTTGCAAGAAGAGAAAGAAAGTTGTCCAAAACAGCTTGCAATCGAATGTTCATGTGAATAGAAAAGGCAGGAGAGTGGTCAGGTACTGTTTTCTCTCACTTGGAAAGCTGCGCACACAATCGCAGTGTTGTACAGCTTGTTTCATCACCTTTGCGAAGTTGCCGCTCTCTCCGGCTCCCGGAGACGAAGAAGCTGTTTTTTCGCGCAAAAAACACTCTGCCGCTCACAGTGCTCTGCGGTGTGCGCCTTGTGCCGAAAGAGGTCCGGGAGCGGTGCTTAGCTCTGCAGAGCACCGTACCTTCGTCTTTAGCCTCTCTTCTCGTCTACATCTTAGCAAAAAGCTTTTCCACTCTGTCTGGCAAGGAGAAACTGTGCCAGCACAGAAAACATCTCCCATCGTGTTCTAGAGGCTGCACGGATGTCTGCCGAGTGTTTTGCAAGAAGAGAAAGAAAGTTGTCCAAAACAGCTTGCAATCGAATGTTCATGTGAATAGAAAAGGCAGGAGAGTGGTCAGGTACTGTTTTCTCTCACTTGGCAAGCTGCGCACACAATCGCAGTGTTGTACAGCTTGTTTCATCACCTTTGCCAAGTTGCCGCTCTCTCCGGCTCCCGGAGACGAAGAAGCTGCTTCTTCGCGCAAAGACGATTCTGCCGCTCCCAGTGCTCTGCGGTGTGCGCCTTCTGCCGAAAGAGGTCCGGGAGCGGTGCTTAGCTCTGCAGAGCACCGTACCTTCGTCTTTAGCCTCTCTTCTCGTCTACATCTTAGCAAAAAGCTTTTCCACTCTGTCTGGCAAGGAGAAACTTTGCCAGCACAAAAAACATCTCCCATCGTGTTCTAGAGGCTGCACGGAGGTCTGCCGAGTGTTTTGCAAGAAGAGAAAGAAAGTTGTCCAAAACAGCTTGCAATCGAATGTTCATGTGAATAGAAAAGGCAGGAGAGTGGTCAGGTACTGTTTTCTCTCAGTTGGCAAGCTGCGCACACAATCGCAGTGTTGTACAGCTTGTTTCATCACCTTTGCCAAGTTGCCGCTCTCTCCGGCTCCCGGAGACGAAGAAGCTGCTTCTTCGCGCAAAGACGATTCTGCCGCTCACAGTGCTCTGCGGTGTGCGCCTTCTGCCGAAAGAGGTCCGGGAGCGGTGCTTAGCTCTGCAGAGCACCGTACCTTCGTCTTTAGCCTCTCTTCTCGTCTACATCTTAGCAAAAAGGTTTTCCACTCTGTCTGGCAAGGAGAAACTTTGCCAGCACAAAAAACATCTCCCATCGTGTTCTAGAGGCTGCACGGAGGTCTGCCGAGTGTTTTGCAAGAAGAGAAAGAAAGTTGTCCAAAACAGCTTGCAATCGAATGTTCATGTGAATAGAAAAGGCAGGAGAGTGGTCAGGTACTGTTTTCTCTCACTTGGCAAGCTGCGCACACAATCGCAGTGTTGTACAGCTTGTTTCATCACCTTTGCCAAGTTGCCGCTCTCTCCGGCTCCCGGAGACGAAGAAGCTGCTTCTTCGCGCAAAGACGATTCTGCCGCTCACAGTGCTCTGCGGTGTGCGCCTTCTGCCGAAAGAGGTCCGGGAGCGGTGCTTAGCTCTGCAGAGCACCGTACCTTCGTCTTTAGCCTCTCTTCTCGTCTACATCTTAGCAAAAAGCTTTTCCACTCTGTCTGGCAAGGAGAAACTGTGACAGCACAAAAAACATCTCCCATCGTGTTCTAGAGGCTGCACGGAGGTCTGCCGAGTGTTTTGCAAGAAGAGAAAGAAAGTTGTCCAAAACAGCTTGCAATCGAAAGTTCATGTGAATAGAAAAGGCAGGAGAGTGGTCAGGTACTGTTTTCTCTCACTTGGCAAGCTGCGCACACAATCGCAGTGTTGTACAGCTTGTTTCATCACCTTTGCCAAGTTGCCGCTCTCTCCGGCTCCCGGAGACGAAGAAGCTGCTTCTTCGCGCAAAGACGATTCTGCCGCTCACAGTGCTCTGCGGTGTGCGCCTTCTGCCGAAAGAGGTCCGGGAGCGGTGCCTAGCTCTGCAGAGCACCGTACCTTCGTCTTTAGCCTCTCTTCTCGTCTACATCTTAGCAAAAAGCTTTTCCACTCTGTCTGGCAAGGAGAAACTGTGCCAGCACAGAAAACATCTCCCATCGTGTTCTAGAGGCTGCACGGAGGTCTGCCGAGTGTTTTGCAAGAAGAGAAAGAAAGTTGTCCAAAACAGCTTGCAATCGAAAGTTCATGTGAATAGAAAAGGCAGGAGAGTGGTCAGGTACTGTTTTCTCTCACTTGGCAAGCTGCGCACACAATCGCTGTGGTGTACAGCTTGTTTCATCACCTTTGCCAAGTTGCCGCTCTCTCCGGCTCCCGGAGACGAAGAAGCTGCTTCTTCGCGCAAAGACGATTCTGCCGCTCACAGTGCTCTGCGGTGTGCGCCTTCTGCCGAAAGAGGTCCGGGAGCGGTGCTTAGCTCTGCAGAGCACCGTACCTTCGTCTTTAGCCTCTCTTCTCGTCTACATCTTAGCAAAAAGCTTTTCCACTCTGTCTGGCAAGGAGAAACTGTGCCAGCACAGAAAACATCTCCCATCGTGTTCTAGAGGCTGCACGGAGGTCTGCCGAGTGTTTTGCAAGAAGAGAAAGAAAGTTGTCCAAAACAGCTTGCAATCGAATGTTCATGTGAATAGAAAAGGCAGGAGAGTGGTCAGGTACTGTTTTCTCTCAGTTGGCAAGCTGCGCACACAATCGCAGTGTTGTACAGCTTGTTTCATCACCTTTGCCAAGTTGCCGCTCTCTCCGGCTCCCGGAGACGAAGAAGCTGCTTCTTCGCGCAAAGACGATTCTGCCGCTCACAGTGCTCTGCGGTGTGCGCCTTCTGCCGAAAGAGGCCCGGGAGCGGTGCTTAGCTCTGCAGAGCACCATACCGACTTCTTTAGCCTCTTTTCTCGTCTACATCTTAGCAAAAAGGTTTTCCACTCTGTCTGGCAAGGAGAAACTGTGCCAGCACAGAAAACATCTCCCATCGTGTTCTAGAGGCTGCACGGATGTCTGCCGAGTGTTTTGCAAGAAGAGAAAGAAAGTTGTCCAAAACAGCTTGCAATCGAATGTTCATGTGAATAGAAAAGGCAGGAGAGTGGTCAGGTACTGTTTTCTCTCACTTGGCAAGCTGCGCACACAATCGCAGTGTTGTACAGCTTGTTTCATCACCTTTGCGAAGTTGCCGCTCTCTCCGGCTCCCGGAGACGAAGAAGCTGTTTTTTCGCGCAAAAAACACTCTGCCGCTCACAGTGCTCTGCGGTGTGTGTCTTCTGCCGAAAGAGGCCCGGGAGCGGTGCTTAGCTCTGCAGAGCACCGTACCTTCGTCTTTAGCCTCTCTTCTCGTCTACATCTTAGCAAAAAGCTTTTCCACTCTGTCTGGCAAGGAGAAACTGTGCCAGCACAAAAAACATCTCCCATCGTCTTCTAGAGGCTGCACGGAGGTCTGCCGAGTGTTTTGCAAGAAGAGAAAGAAAGTTGTCCAAAACAGCTTGTAATCGAATGTGCATGTGAATAGAAAAGGCAGGAGAGTGGTCAGGTACTGTTTTCTCTCACTTGGCAAGCTGCGCACACAATCGCAGTGTTGTACAGCTTGTTTCATCACCTTTGCGAAGTTGCCGCTCTCTCCGGCTCCCGGAGACGAAGAAGCTGTTTTTTCGCGCAAAAAACACTCTGCCGCTCACAGTGCTCTGCGGTGTGTGTCTTCTGCCGAAAGAGGCCCGGGAGCGGTGCTTAGCTCTGCAGAGCACCGTACCTTCGTCTTTAGCCTCTCTTCTCGTCTACATCTTAGCAAAAAGCTTTTCCACTCTGTCTGGCAAGGAGAAACTGTGCCAGCACAGAAAACATCTCCCATCGTGTTCTAGAGGCTGCACGGAGGTCTGCCGAGTGTTTTGCAAGAAGAGAAAGAAAGTTGTCCAAAACAGCTTGCAATCGAAAGTTCATGTGAATAGAAAAGGCAGGAGAGTGGTCAGGTACTGTTTTCTCTCAGTTGGCAAGCTGCGCACACAATCGCAGTGTTGTACAGCTTGTTTCATCACCTTTGCCAAGTTGCCGCTCTCTCCGGCTCCCGGAGACGAAGAAGCTGCTTCTTCGCGCAAAGACGATTCTGCCGCTCACAGTGCTCTGCGGTGTGCGCCTTCTGCCGAAAGAGGTCCGGGAGCGGTGCTTAGCTCTGCAGAGCACCGTACCTTCGTCTTTAGCCTCTCTTCTCGTCTACATCTTAGCAAAAAGCTTTTCCACTCTGTCTGGCAAGGAGAAACTGTGCCAGCACAGAAAACATCTCCCATCGTGTTCTAGAGGCTGCACGGAGGTCTGCCGAGTGTTTTGCAAGAAGAGAAAGAAAGTTGTCCAAAACAGCTTGCAATCGAATGTTCATGTGAATAGAAAAGGCAGGAGAGTGGTCAGGTACTGTTTTCTCTCACTTGGCAAGCTGCGCACACAATCGCAGTGTTGTACAGCTTGTTTCATCACCTTTGCCAAGTTGCCGCTCTCTCCGGCTCCCGGAGACGAAGAAGCTGCTTCTTCGCGCAAAGACGATTCTGCCGCTCACAGTGCTCTGCGGTGTGCGCCTTCTGCCGAAAGAGGTCCGGGAGCGGTGCCTAGCTCTGCAGAGCACCGTACATTCGTCTTTAGCCTCTCTTCTCGTCTACATCTTAGCAAGAAGCTTTTCCACTCTGTCTGGCAAGGAGAAACTGTGCCAGCACAGAAAACATCTCCCATCGTGTTCTAGAGGCTGCACGGAGGTCTGCCGAGTGTTTTGCAAGAAGAGAAAGAAAGTTGTCCAAAACAGCTTGCAATCGAATGTTCATGTGAATAGAAAAGGCAGGAGAGTGGTCAGGTACTGTTTTCTCTCACTTGGCAAGCTGCGCACACAATCGCAGTGTTGTACAGCTTGTTTCATCACTTTTGCGAAGTTGCCGCTCTCTCCGGCTCCCGGAGACGAAGAAGCTGCTTCTTCGCGCAAAGACGATTCTGCCGCTCACAGTGCTCTGCGGTGTGCGCCTTCTGCCGAAAGACGCCCGGGAGCGGTGCTTAGCTCTGCAGAGCACCGTACCTTCGTCTTTAGCCTCTCTTCTCGTCTACATCTTAGCAAAAAGCTTTTCCACTCTGTCTGGCAAGGAGAAACTGTGCCAGCACAGAAAACATCTCCCATCGTGTTCTAGAGGCTGCACGGAGGTCTGCCGAGTGTTTTGCAAGAAGAGAAAGAAAGTTGTCCAAAACAGCTTGCAATCGAATGTTCATGTGAATAGAAAAGGCAGGAGAGTGGTCAGGTACTGTTTTCTCTCACTTGGCAAGCTGCGCACACAATCGCAGTGGTGTACAGCTTGTTTCATCACCTTTGCCAAGTTGCCACTCTCTCCGGCTCCCGGAGACGAAGAAGCTGCTTCTTCGCGCAAAGACGATTCTGCCGCTCACAGTGCTCTGCGGTGTGCGCCTTCTGCCGAAAGACGCCCGGGAGCGGTGCTTAGCTCTGCAGAGCACCGTACCTTCGTCTTTAGCGTCTCTTCTCGTCTACATCTTAGCAAAAATCTTTTCCACTCTGTCTGGCAAGGAGAAACTGTGCCAGCACAGAAAACATCTCCCATCGTGTTCTAGAGGCTGCACGGAGGTCTGCCGAGTGTTTTGCAAGAAGAGAAAGAAAGTTGTCCAAAACAGCTTGCAATCCAATGTTCATGTGAATAGAAAAGGCAGGAGAGTGGTCAGGTACTGTTTTCTCTCAGTTGGCAAGCTGCGCACACAATCGCAGTGTTGTACAGCTTGTTTCATCACCTTTGCGAAGTTGCCGCTCTCTCCGGCTCCCGGAGACGAAGAAGCTGCTTCTTCGCGCAAAGACGATTCTGCCCCTCACAGTGCTCTGCGGTCTGTGTCTTCTGCCGAAAGAGGCCCGGGAGCTGTGCTTAGCTCTGCAGAGCACCGTACCTTCGTCTTAACTTCTCTTCCCGTCTACATCTTAGCAAAAAGGTTTTCCACTCTGTCTGGCAAGGAGAAACTGTGCCAGCACAAAAAACATCTCCCATCGTGTTCTAGAGGCTGCACGGAGGTCTGCCGAGTGTTTCGCAAGAAGAGAAAGAAAGTTGTCCAAAACAGCTTGCAATCGAATGTTCATGTGAATAGAAAAGGCAGGAGAGTGGTCAGGTACTGTTTTCTCTCAGTTGGCAAGCTGCGCACACAATCGCAGTGTTGTATTGCTTGTTTCATCACCTTTGCCAAGTTGCCGCTCTCTCCGGCTCCCGGAGACGAAGAAGCTGCTTCTTCGCGCAAAGACGATTCTGCCGCTCACAGTGCTCTGCGGTGTGCGCCTTCTGCCGAAAGAGGTCCGGGAGCGGTGCTTAGCTCTGCAGAGCACCGTACCTTCGTCTTTAGCCTCTCTTCTCGTCTACATCTTAGCAAAAAGGTTTTCCACTCTGTCTGGCAAGGAGAAACTGTGCCAGCACAGAAAACATCTCCCATCGTGTTCTAGAGGCTGCACGGAGGTCTGCCGAGTGTTTTGCAAGAAGAGAAAGAAAGTTGTCCAAAACAGCTTGCAATCGAATGTTCATGTGAATAGAAAAGGCAGGAGAGTGGTCAGGTACTGTTTTCTCTCACTTGGCAAGCTGCGCACACAATCGCAGTGTTGTACAGCTTGTTTCATCACCTTTGCCAAGTTGCCGCTCTCTCCGGCTCCCGGAGACGAAGAAGCTGCTTCTTCGCGCAAAGACGATTCTGCCGCTCACAGTGCTCTGCGGTGTGCGCCTTCTGCCGAAAGAGGTCCGGGAGCGGTGCCTAGCTCTGCAGAGCACCGTACATTCGTCTTTAGCCTCTCTTCTCGTCTACATCTTAGCAAAAAGCTTTTCCACTCTGTCTGGCAAGGAGAAACTGTGCCAGCACAGAAAACATCTCCCATCGTGTTCTAGAGGCTGCACGGAGGTCTGCCGAGTGTTTTGCAAGAAGAGAAAGAAAGTTGTCCAAAACAGCTTGCAATCGAATGTTCATGTGAATAGAAAAGGCAGGAGAGTGGTCAGGTACTGTTTTCTCTCACTTGGCAAGCTGCGCACACAATCGCAGTGTTGTACAGCTTGTTTCATCACTTTTGCGAAGTTGCCGCTCTCTCCGGCTCCCGGAGACGAAGAAGCTGCTTCTTCGCGCAAAGACGATTCTGCCGCTCACAGTGCTCTGCGGTGTGTGTCTTCTGCCGAAAGAGGCCCGGGAGCGGTGCTTAGCTCTGCAGAGCACCGTACCTTCGTCTTTAGCCTCTCTTCTCGTCTACATCTTAGCAAAAAGCTTTTCCACTCTGTCTGGCAAGGAGAAACTGTGCCAGCACAGAAAACATCTCCCATCGTGTTCTAGAGGCTGCACGGAGGTCTGCCGAGTGTTTTGCAAGAAGAGAAAGAAAGTTGTCCAAAACAGCTTGCAATCGAATGTTCATGTGAAGAGAAAAGGCAGGAGAGTGGTCAGGTACTGTTTTCTCTCAGTTGGCAAGCTGCGCACACAATCGCAGTGTTGTACAGCTTGTTTCATCACCTTTGCCAAGTTGCCGCTCTCTCCGGCTCCCGGAGACGAAGAAGCTGCTTCTTCGCGCAAAGACGATTCTGCCGCTCACAGTGCTCTGCGGTGTGCGCCTTCTGCCGAAAGAGGCCCGGGAGCGGTGCTTAGCTCTGCAGAGCACCGTACCTTCGTCTTTAGCCTCTCTTCTCGTCTACATCTTAGCAAAAAGGTTTTCCACTCTGTCTGGCAAGGAGAAACTGTGCCAGCACAGAAAACATCTCCCATCGTGTTCTAGAGGCTGCACGGAGGTCTGCCGAGTGTTTTGCAAGAAGAGAAAGAAAGTTGTCCAAAACAGCTTGCAATCGAATGTTCATGTGAATAGAAAAGGCAGGAGAGTGGTCAGGTACTGTTTTCTCTCAGTTGGCAAGCTGCGCACACAATCGCAGTGTTGTACAGCTTGTTTCATCACCTTTGCCAAGTTGCCGCTCTCTCCGGCTCCCGGAGACGAAGAAGCTGCTTCTTCGCGCAAAGACGATTCTGCCGCTCACAGTGCTCTGCGGTGTGCGCCTTCTGCCGAAAGAGGTCCGGGAGCGGTGCTTAGCTCTGCAGAGCACCGTACCTTCGTCTTTAGCCTCTCTTCTCGTCTACATCTTAGCAAAAAGCTTTTCCACTCTGTCTGGCAAGGAGAAACTGTGCCAGCACAGAAAACATCTCCCATCGTGTTCTAGAGGCTGCACGGAGGTCTGCCGAGTGTTTTGCAAGAAGAGAAAGAAAGTTGTCCAAAACAGCTTGCAATCGAATGTTCATGTGAATAGAAAAGGCAGGAGAGTGGTCAGGTACTGTTTTCTCTCACTTGGCAAGCTGCGCACACAATCGCAGTGTTGTACAGCTTGTTTCATCACCTTTGCCAAGTTGCCGCTCTCTCCGGCTCCCGGAGACGAAGAAGCTGCTTCTTCGCGCAAAGACGATTCTGCCGCTCACAGTGCTCTGCGGTGTGCGCCTTCTGCCGAAAGAGGCCCGGGAGCGGTGCTTAGCTCTGCAGAGCACCGTACCTTCGTCTTTAGCCTCTCTTCTCGTCTACATCTTAGCAAAAAGCTTTTCCACTCTGTCTGGCAAGGAGAAACTGTGCCAGCACAGAAAACATCTCCCATCGTGTTCTAAAGGCTGCACGGAGGTCTGCCGAGTGTTTTGCAAGAAGAGAAAGAAAGTTGTCCAAAACAGCTTGCAATCGAATGTTCATGTGAATAGAAAAGGCAGGAGAGTGGTCAGGTACTGTTTTCTCTCACTTGGCAAGCTGCGCACACAATCGCAGTGTTGTACAGCTTGTTTCATCACCTTTGCCAAGTTGCCGCTCTCTCCGGCTCCCGGAGACGAAGAAGCTGTTTTTTCGCGCAAAAAACACTCTGCCGCTCACAGTGCTCTGCGGTGTGTGTCTTCTGCCGAAAGACGCCCGGGAGCGGTGCTTAGCTCTGCAGAGCACCATACCTGCTTCTTTAGCCTCTCTTCTCGTCTACATCTTAGCAAAAAGGTTTTCCACTCTGTCTGGCAAGGAGAAACTGTGCCAGCACAGAAAACATCTCCCATCGTGTTCTAGAGGCTGCACGGAGGTCTGCCGAGTGTTTTGCAAGAAGAGAAAGAAAGTTGTCCAAAACAGCTTGCAATCGAATGTTCATGTGAAGAGAAAAGGCAGGAGAGTGGTCAGGTTCTGTTTTCTCTCACTTGGCAAGCTGCGCACACAATCGCAGTGTTGTACAGCTTGTTTCATCACCTTTGCGAAGTTGCCGCTCTCTCCGGCTCCCGGAGACGAAGAAGCTGTTTTTTCGCGCAAAAAACACTCTGCCGCTCACAGTGCTCTGCGGTGTGCGCCTTCTGCCGAAAGAGGCCCGGGAGCGGTGCTTAGCTCTGCAGAGCACCGTACCTTCGTCTTTAGCCTCTCTCCTCGTCTACATCTTAGCAAAAAGCTTTTCCACTCTGTCTGGCAAGGAGAAACTGTGCCAGCACAGAAAACATCTCCCATCGTGTTCTAGAGGCTGCACGGAGGTCTGCCGAGTGTTTTGCAAGAAGAGAAAGAAAGTTGTCCAAAACAGCTTGCAATCGAATGTTCATGTGAATAGAAAAGGCAGGAGAGTGGTCAGGTACTGTTTTCTCTCAGTTGGCAAGCTGCGCACACAATCGCAGTGTTGTACAGCTTGTTTCATCACCTTTGCCAAGTTGCCGCTCTCTCCGGCTCCCGGAGACGAAGAAGCTGCTTCTTCGCGCAAAGACGATTCTGCCGCTCACAGTGCTCTGCGGTGTGCGCCTTCTGCCGAAAGAGGTCCGGGAGCGGTGCTTAGCTCTGCAGAGCACCGTACCTTCGTCTTTAGCCTCTCTTCTCGTCTACATCTTAGCAAAAAGCTTTTCCACTCTGTCTGGCAAGGAGAAACTGTGCCAGCACAGAAAACATCTCCCATCGTGTTCTAGAGGCTGCACGGAGGTCTGCCGAGTGTTTTGCAAGAAGAGAAAGAAAGTTGTCCAAAACAGCTTGCAATCGAATGTTCATGTGAATAGAAAAGGCAGGAGAGTGGTCAGGTACTGTTTTCTCTCACTTGGCAAGCTGCGCACACAATCGCAGTGTTGTACAGCTTGTTTCATCACCTTTGCCAAGTTGCCGCTCTCTCCGGCTCCCGGAGACGAAGAAGCTGCTTCTTCGCGCAAAGACGATTCTGCCGCTCACAGTGCTCTGCGGTGTGCGCCTTCTGCCGAAAGAGGCCCGGGAGCGGTGCTTAGCTCTGCAGAGCACCGTACCTTCGTCTTTAGCCTCTCTTCTCGTCTACATCTTAGCAAAAAGCTTTTCCACTCTGTCTGGCAAGGAGAAACTGTGCCAGCACAGAAAACATCTCCCATCGTGTTCTAAAGGCTGCACGGAGGTCTGCCGAGTGTTTTGCAAGAAGAGAAAGAAAGTTGTCCAAAACAGCTTGCAATCGAATGTTCATGTGAATAGAAAAGGCAGGAGAGTGGTCAGGTACTGTTTTCTCTCACTTGGCAAGCTGCGCACACAATCGCAGTGTTGTACAGCTTGTTTCATCACCTTTGCCAAGTTGCCGCTCTCTCCGGCTCCCGGAGACGAAGAATCTGTTTTTTCGCGCAAAAAACACTCTGCCGCTCACAGTGCTCTGCGGTGTGTGTCTTCTGCCGAAAGAGGCCCGGGAGCGGTGCTTAGCTCTGCAGAGCACCATACCTGCTTCTTTAGCCTCTCTTCTCGTCTACATCTTAGCAAAAAGGTTTTCCACTCTGTCTGGCAAGGAGAAACTGTGCCAGCACAGAAAACATCTCCCATCGTGTTCTAGAGGCTGCACGGAGGTCTGCCGAGTGTTTTGCAAGAAGAGAAAGAAAGTTGTCCAAAACAGCTTGCAATCGAATGTTCATGTGAAGAGAAAAGGCAGGAGAGTGGTCAGGTTCTGTTTTCTCTCACTTGGCAAGCTGCGCTCACAATCGCAGTGTTGTACAGCTTGTTTCATCACCTTTGCGAAGTTGCCGCTCTCTCCGGCTCCCGGAGACGAAGAAGCTGTTTTTTCGCGCAAAAAACACTCTGCCGCTCACAGTGCTCTGCGGTGTGTGTCTTCTGCCGAAAGAGGCCCGGGAGCGGTGCTTAGCTCTGCAGAGCACCGTACCTTCGTCTTTAGCCTCTCTTCTCGTCTACATCTTAGCAAAAAGCTTTTCCACTCTGTCTGGCAAGGAGAAACTGTGCCAGCACAGAAAACATCTCCCATCGTGTTCTAGAGGCTGCACGGAGGTCTGCCGAGTGTTTTGCAAGAAGAGAAAGAAAGTTGTCCAAAACAGCTTGTAATCGAATGTTCATGTGAATAGAAAAGGCAGGAGAGTGGTCAGGTACTGTTTTCTCTCAGTTGGCAAGCTGCGCACACAATCGCAGTGGTGTACAGCTTGTTTCATCACCTTTGCCAAGTTGCCGCTCTCTCCGGCTCCCGGAGACGAAGAAGCTGCTTCTTCGCGCAAAGACGATTCTGCCGCTCACAGTGCTCTGCAGTGTGTGTCTTCTGCCGAAAGACGCCCGGGAGCTGTGCTTAGCTCTGCAGAGCACCGTACCTTCGTCTTTAGCCTCTCTTCTCGTCTACATCTTAGCAAAAAGCTTTTCCACTCTGTCTGGCAAGGAGAAACTTTGCCAGCACAGAAAACATCTCCCATCGTGTTCTAGAGGCTGCACGGAGGTCTGCCGAGTGTTTTGCAAGAAGAGAAAGAAAGTTGTCCAAAACAGCTTGCAATCGAATGTTCATGTGAATAGAAAAGGCAGGAGAGTGGTCAGGTACTGTTTTCTCTCACTTGGCAAGCTGCGCACACAATCGCAGTGTTGTACAGCTTGTTTCATCACCTTTGCCAAGTTGCCGCTCTCTCCGGCTCCCGGAGACGAAGAAGCTGCTTCTTCGCGCAAAGACGATTCTGCCGCTCACAGTGCTCTGCGGTGTGCGCCTTCTGCCGAAAGAGGCCCGGGAGCGGTGCTTAGCTCTGCAGAGCACCGTACCTTCGTCTTTAGCCTCTCTTCTCGTCTACATCTTAGCAAAAAGGTTTTCCACTCTGTCTGGCAAGGAGAAACTGTGCCAGCACAGAAAACATCTCCCATCGTCTTCTAGAGGCTGCACGGAGGTCTGCCGAGTGTTTTGCAAGAAGAGAAAGAAAGTTGTCCAAAACAGCTTGCAATCGAATGTTCATGTGAATAGAAAAGGCAGGAGAGTGGTCAGGTACTGTTTTCTCTCACTTGGCAAGCTGCGCACACAATCGCAGTGTTGTACAGCTTGTTTCATCACCTTTGCGAAGTTGCCGCTCTCTCCGGCTCCCGGAGACGAAGAAGCTGCTTCTTCGCGCAAAGACGATTCTGCCGCTCACAGTGCTCTGCGGTGTGCGCCTTCTGCCGAAAGACGCCCGGGAGCGGTGCTTAGCTCTGCAGAGCACCGTACCTTCGTCTTTAGCCTCTCTTCTCGTCTACATCTTAGCAAAAAGCTTTTCCACTCTGTCTGGCAAGGAGAAACTGTGCCAGCACAGAAAACATCTCCCATCGTCTTCTAGAGGCTGCACGGAGGTCTGCCGAGTGTTTTGCAAGAAGAGAAAGAAAGTTGTCCAAAACAGCTTGCAATCGAATGTTCATGTGATTAGAAAAGGCAGGAGAGTGGTCAGGTACTGTTTTCTCTCACTTGGCAAGCTGCGCACACAATCGCAGTGTTGTACAGCTTGTTTCATCACCTTTGCGAAGTTGCCGCTCTCTCCGGCTCCCGGAGACGAAGAAGCTGCTTCTTCGCGCAAAGACGAGTCTGCCGCTCACAGTGCTCTGCGGTGTGCGCCTTCTGCCGAAAGAGGTCCGGGAGCTGTGCTTAGCTCTGCAGAGCACCGTACCTTCGTCTTTAGCCTCTCTTCTCGTCTACATCTTAGCAAAAAGCTTTTCCACTCTGTCTGGCAAGGAGAAACTTTGCCAGCACAAAAAACATCTCCCATCGTGTTCTAGAGGCTGCACGGAGGTCTGCCGAGTGTTTTGCAAGAAGAGAAAGAAAGTTGTCCAAAACAGCTTGCAATCGAATGTTCATGTGAATAGAAAAGGCAGGAGAGTGGTCAGGTACTATTTTCTCTCAGTTGGCAAGCTGCGCACACAATCGCAGTGTTGTACAGCTTGTTTCATCACCTTTGCGAAGTTGCCGCTCTCTCCGGCTCCCGGAGACGAAGAAGCTGCTTCTTCGCGCAAAGACGATTCTGCCGCTCACAGTGCTCTGCGGTGTGCGCCTTCTGCCGAAAGAGGTCCGGGAGCGGTGCTTAGCTCTGCAGAGCACCGTACCTTCGTCTTTAGCCTCTCTTCTCGTCTACATCTTAGCAAAAAGCTTTTCCACTCTGTCTGGCAAGGAGAAACTGTGCCAGCACAAAAAACATCTCCCATCGTGTTCTAGAGGCTGCACGGAGGTCTGCCGAGTGTTTTGCAAGAAGAGAAAGAAAGTTGTCCAAAACAGCTTGCAATCGAATGTTCATGTGAATAGAAAAGGCAGGAGAGTGGTCAGGTACTGTTTTCTCTCAGTTGGCAAGCTCCGCACACAATCGCAGTGTTGTACAGCTTGTTTCATCACCTTTGCGAAGTTGCCGCTCTCTCCGGCTCCCGGAGACGAAGAAGCTGCTTCTTCGCGCAAAGACGATTCTGCCGCTCACAGTGCTCTGCGGTGTGCGCCTTCTGCCGAAAGAGGTCCGGGAGCGGTGCTTAGCTCTGCAGAGCACCGTACCTTCGTCTTTAGCCTCTCTTCTCGTCTACATCTTAGCAAAAAGGTTTTCCACTCTGTCTGGCAAGGAGAAACTGTGCCAGCACAGAAAACATCTCCCATCGTGTTCTAGAGGCTGCACGGAGGTCTGCCGAGTGTTTTGCAAGAAGAGAAAGAAAGTTGTCCAAAACAGCTTGCAATCGAATGTTCATGTGAAGAGAAAAGGCAGGAGAGTGGTCAGGTACTGTTTTCTCTCACTTGGCAAGCTGCGCACAAAATCGCAGTGTTGTACAGCTTGTTTCATCACCTTTGCGAAGTTGCCGCTCTCTCCGGCTCCCGGAGACGAAGAAGCTGCTTCTTCGCGCAAAGACGATTCTGCCGCTCACAGTGCTCTGCGGTGTGCGCCTTCTGCCGAAAGAGGTCCGGGAGCGGTGCTTAGCTCTGCAGAGCACCGTACCTTCGTCTTTAGCCTCTCTTCTCGTCTACATCTTAGCAAAAAGCTTTTCCACTCTGTCTGGCAAGGAGAAACTGTGCCAGCACAGAAAACATCTCCCATCGTGTTCTAGAGGCCGCACGGAGGTCTGCCGAGTGTTTTGCAAGAAGAGAAAGAAAGTTGTCCAAAACAGCTTGCAATCGAATTTTCATGTGAATAGAAAAGGCAGGAGAGTGGTCAGGTACTGTTTTCTCTCAGTTGGCAAGCTGCGCACACAATCGCAGTGGTGTACAGCTTGTTTCATCACCTTTGCGAAGTTGCCGCTCTCTCCGGCTCCCGGAGACGAAGAAGCTGCTTCTTCGCGCAAAGACGATTCTGCCGCTCACAGTGCTCTGCGGTGTGCGCCTTCTGCCGAAAGAGGCCCGGGAGCGGTGCTTAGCTCTGCAGAGCACCGTACCTTCGTCTTTAGCCTCTCTTCTCGTCTACATCTTAGCAAAAAGGTTTTCCACTCTGTCTGGCAAGGAGAAACTGTGCCAGCACAGAAAACATCTCCCATCGTGTTCTAGAGGCTGCACGGAGGTCTGCCGAGTGTTTTGCAAGAAGAGAAAGAAAGTTGTCCAAAACAGCTTGCAATCGAATGTTCATGTGAATAGAAAAGGCAGGAGAGTGGTCAGGTACTGTTTTCTCTCAGTTGGCAAGCTGCGCACACAATCGCAGTGTTGTACAGCTTGTTTCATCACCTTTGCGAAGTTGCCGCTCTCTCCGGCTCCCGGAGACGAAGAAGCTGTTTTTTTGCGCAAAAAACACTCTGCCGCTCACAGTGCTCTGCGGTGTGTGTCTTCTGCCGAAAGAGGCCCGGGAGCAGTGCTTAGCTCTGCAGAGCACCATACCTGCTTCTTTAGCCTCTCTTCTCGTCTACATCTTAGCAAAAAGCTTTTCCACTCTGTCTGGCAAGGAGAAACTGTGCCAGCACAGAAAACATCTCCCATCGTGTTCTAGAGGCTGCACGGAGGTCTGCCGAGTGTTTTGCAAGAAGAGAAAGAAAGTTGTCCAAAACAGCTTGCAATCGAATGTTCATGTGAATAGAAAAGGCAGGAGAGTGGTCAGGTACTGTTTTCTCTCAGTTGGCAAGCTGCGCACACAATCGCAGTGGTGTACAGCTTGTTTCATCACCTTTGCGAAGTTGCCGCTCTCTCCGGCTCCCGGAGACGAAGAAGCTGCTTCTTCGCGCAAAGACGATTCTGCCGCTCACAGTGCTCTGCGGTGTGCGCCTTCTGCCGAAAGAGGTCCGGGAGCTGTGCTTAGCTCTGCAGAGCACCGTACCTGCTTCTTTAGCCTCTCTTCTCGTCTACATCTTAGCAAAAAGCTTTTCCACTCTGTCTGGCAAGGAGAAACTGTGCCAGCACAGAAAACATCTCCCATCGTGTTCTAGAGGCTGCACGGAGGTCTGCCGAGTGTTTTGCAAGAAGAGAAAGAAAGTTGTCCAAAACAGCTTGCAATCGAATGTTCATGTGAATAGAAAAGGCAGGAGAGTGGTCAGGTACTGTTTTCTCTCACTTGGCAAGCTGCGCACACAATCGCAGTGTTGTACAGCTTGTTTCATCACCTTTGCGAAGTTGCCGCTCTCTCCGGCTCCCGGAGACGAAGAAGCTGCTTCTTCGCGCAAAGACGATTCTGCCGCTCACAGTGCTCTGCGGTGTGCGCCTTCTGCCGAAAGAGGTCCGGGAGCGGTGCTTAGCTCTGCAGAGCACCGTACCTTCGTCTTTAGCCTCTCTTCTCGTCTACATCTTAGCAAAAAGCTTTTCCACTCTGTCTGGCAAGGAGAAACTGTGCCAGCACAGAAAACATCTCCCATCGTGTTCTAGAGGCCGCACGGAGGTCTGCCGAGTGTTTTGCAAGAAGAGAAAGAAAATTGTCCAAAACAGCTTGCAATCGAAAGTTCATGTGAATAGAAAAGGCAGGAGAGTGGTCAGGTACTGTTTTCTCTCAGTTGGCAAGCTGCGCACACAATCGCAGTGTTGTACAGCTTGTTTCATCACCTTTGCCAAGTTGCCGCTCTCTCCGGCTCCCGGAGACGAAGAAGCTGCTTCTTCGCGCAAAGACGATTCTGCCGCTCACAGTGCTCTGCGGTGTGCGCCTTCTGCCGAAAGAGGCCCGGGAGCGGTGCTTAGCTCTGCAGAGCACCGTACCTTCGTCTTTAGCCTCTCTTCTCGTCTACATCTTAGCAAAAAGCTTTTCCACTCTGTCTGGCAAGGAGAAACTGTGCCAGCACAGAAAACATCTCCCATCGTCTTCTAGAGGCTGCACGGAGGTCTGCCGAGTGTTTTGCAAGAAGAGAAAGAAAGTTGTCCAAAACAGCTTGCAATCGAATGTTCATGTGAAGAGAAAAGGCAGGAGAGTGGTCAGGTACTGTTTTCTCTCACTTGGCAAGCTGCGCACACAATCGCAGTGTTGTACAGCTTGTTTCATCACCTTTGCGAAGTTGCCGCTCTCTCCGGCTCCCGGAGACGAAGAAGCTGTTTTTTCGCGCAAAGACGATTCTGCCGCTCACAGTGCTCTGCGGTGTGCGCCTTCTGCCGAAAGAGGCCCGGGAGCGGTGCTTAGCTCTGCAGAGCACCGTACCTTCGTCTTTAGCCTCTCTTCTCGTCTACATCTTAGCAAAAAGCTTTTCCACTCTGTCTGGCAAGGAGAAACTGTGCCAGCACAGAAAACATCTCCCATCGTGTTCTAGAGGCTGCACGGAGGTCTGCCGAGTGTTTTGCAAGAAGAGAAAGAAAGTTGTCCAAAACAGCTTGCAATCGAATGTTCATGTGAAGAGAAAAGGCAGGAGAGTGGTCAGGTACTGTTTTCTCTCACTTGGCAAGCTGCGCACACAATCGCAGTGTTGTACAGCTTGTTTCATCACCTTTGCGAAGTTGCCGCTCTCTCCGGCTCCCGGAGACGAAGAAGCTGTTTTTTCGCGCAAAAAACACTCTGCCGCTCACAGTGCTCTGCGGTGTGTGTCTTCTGCCGAAAGAGGCCCGGGAGCGGTTCTTAGCTCTGCAGAGCACCATACCTGCTTCTTTAGCCTCTCTTCTCGTCTACATCTTAGCAAAAAGGTTTTCCACTCTGTCTGGCAAGGAGAAACTGTGCCAGCACAGAAAACATCTCCCATCGTGTTCTAGAGGCTGCACGGAGGTCTGCCGAGTGTTTTGCAAGAAGAGAAAGAAAGTTGTCCAAAACAGCTTGCAATCGAATGTTCATGTGAAGAGAAAAGGCAGGAGAGTGGTCAGGTTCTGTTTTCTCTCACTTGGCAAGCTGCGCACACAATCGCAGTGGTGTACAGCTTGTTTCATCACCTTTGCGAAGCTGCCGCTCTCTCCGGCTCCCGGAGACGAAGAAGCTGCTTCTTCGCGCAAAGACGATTCTGCCGCTCACAGTGCTCTGCGGTGTGCGCCTTCTGCCGAAAGAGGTCCGGGAGCGGTGCTTAGCTCTGCAGAGCACCGTACCTTCGTCTTTAGCCTCTCTTCTCGTCTACATCTTAGCAAAAAGGTTTTCCACTCTGTCTGGCAAGGAGAAACTGTGCCAGCACAGAAAACATCTCCCATCGTGTTCTAGAGGCTGCACGGAGGTCTGCCGAGTGTTTTGCAAGAAGAGAAAGAAAGTTGTCCAAAACAGCTTGCAATCGAATGTTCATGTGAATAGAAAAGGCAGGAGAGTGGTCAGGTACTGTTTTCTCTCACTTGGCAAGCTGCGCACACAATCGCAGTCTTGTACAGCTTGTTTCATCACCTTTGCGAAGTTGCCGCTCTCTCCGGCTCCCGGAGACGAAGAAGCTGCTTCTTCGCGCAAAGACGAGTCTGCCGCTCACAGTGCTCTGCGGTGTGCGCCTTCGGCCGAAAGACGCCCGGGAGCGGTGCTTAGCTCTGCAGAGCACCGTACCTTCGTCTTTAGCCTCTCTTCTCGTCTACATCTTAGCAAAAAGGTTTTCCACTCTGTCTGGCAAGGAGAAACTTTGCCAGCACAAAAAACATCTCCCATCGTGTTCTAGAGGCTGCACGGAGGTCTGCCGAGTGTTTTGCAAGAAGAGAAAGAAAGTTGTCCAAAACAGCTTGCAATCGAATGTTCATGTGAATAGAAAAGGCAGGAGAGTGGTCAGGTACTGTTTTCTCTCACTTGGAAAGCTGCGCACACAATCGCAGTGTTGTACAGCTTGTTTCATCACCTTTGCGAAGTTGCCGCTCTCTCCGGCTCCCGGAGACGAAGAAGCTGCTTCTTCGCGCAAAGACGATTCTGCCGCTCACAGTGCTCTGCGGTGTGCGCCTTCTGCCGAAAGAGGTCCGGGAGCGGTGCTTAGCTCTGCAGAGCACCGTACCTTCGTCTTTAGCCTCTCTTCTCGTCTACATCTTAGCAAAAAGCTTTTCCACTCTGTCTGGCAAGGAGAAACTGTGCCAGCACAGAAAACATCTCCCATCGTGTTCTAGAGGCTGCACGGAGGTCTGCCGAGTGTTTTGCAAGAAGAGAAAGAAAGTTGTCCAAAACAGCTTGCAATCGAATGTTCATGTGAAGAGAAAAGGCAGGAGAGTGGTCAGGTTCTGTTTTCTCTCACTTGGCAAGCTGCGCTCACAATCGCAGTGTTGTACAGCTTGTTTCATCACCTTTGCGAAGTTGCCGCTCTCTCCGGCTCCCGGAGACGAAGAAGCTGTTTTTTCGCGCAAAAAACACTCTGCCGCTCACAGTGCTCTGCGGTGTGTGTCTTCTGCCGAAAGAGGCCCGGGAGCGGTGCTTAGCTCTGCAGAGCACCGTACCTTCGTCTTTAGCCTCTCTTCTCGTCTACATCTTAGCAAAAAGCTTTTCCACTCTGTCTGGCAAGGAGAAACTGTGCCAGCACAGAAAACATCTCCCATCGTGTTCTAGAGGCTGCACGGAGGTCTGCCGAGTGTTTTGCAAGAAGAGAAAGAAAGTTGTCCAAAACAGCTTGTAATCGAATGTTCATGTGAATAGAAAAGGCAGGAGAGTGGTCAGGTACTGTTTTCTCTCAGTTGGCAAGCTGCGCACACAATCGCAGTGGTGTACAGCTTGTTTCATCACCTTTGCCAAGTTGCCGCTCTCTCCGGCTCCCGGAGACGAAGAAGCTGCTTCTTCGCGCAAAGACGATTCTGCCGCTCACAGTGCTCTGCAGTGTGTGTCTTCTGCCGAAAGACGCCCGGGAGCTGTGCTTAGCTCTGCAGAGCACCGTACCTTCGTCTTTAGCCTCTCTTCTCGTCTACATCTTAGCAAAAAGCTTTTCCACTCTGTCTGGCAAGGAGAAATTTTGCCAGCACAGAAAACATCTCCCATCGTGTTCTAGAGGCTGCACGGAGGTCTGCCGAGTGTTTTGCAAGAAGAGAAAGAAAGTTGTCCAAAACAGCTTGCAATCGAATGTTCATGTGAATAGAAAAGGCAGGAGAGTGGTCAGGTACTGTTTTCTCTCACTTGGCAAGCTGCGCACACAATCGCAGTGTTGTACAGCTTGTTTCATCACCTTTGCCAAGTTGCCGCTCTCTCCGGCTCCCGGAGACGAAGAAGCTGCTTCTTCGCGCAAAGACGATTCTGCCGCTCACAGTGCTCTGCGGTGTGCGCCTTCTGCCGAAAGAGGCCCGGGAGCGGTGCTTAGCTCTGCAGAGCACCGTACCTTCGTCTTTAGCCTCTCTTCTCGTCTACATCTTAGCAAAAAGCTTTTCCACTCTGTCTGGCAAGGAGAAACTGTGCCAGCACAGAAAACATCTCCCATCGTCTTCTAGAGGCTGCACGGAGGTCTGCCGAGTGTTTTGCAAGAAGAGAAAGAAAGTTGTCCAAAACAGCTTGCAATCGAATGTTCATGTGAATAGAAAAGGCAGGAGAGTGGTCAGGTACTGTTTTCTCTCACTTGGCAAGCTGCGCACACAATCGCAGTGTTGTACAGCTTGTTTCATCACCTTTGCGAAGTTGCCGCTCTCTCCGGCTCCCGGAGACGAAGAAGCTGCTTCTTCGCGCAAAGACGATTCTGCCGCTCACAGTGCTCTGCGGTGTGCGCCTTCTGCCGAAAGACGCCCGGGAGCGGTGCTTAGCTCTGCAGAGCACCGTACCTTCGTCTTTAGCCTCTCTTCTCGTCTACATCTTAGCAAAAAGCTTTTCCACTCTGTCTGGCAAGGAGAAACTGTGCCAGCACAGAAAACATCTCCCATCGTGTTCTAGAGGCTGCACGGAGGTCTGCCGAGTGTTTTGCAAGAAGAGAAAGAAAGTTGTCCAAAACAGCTTGCAATCGAATGTTCATGTGATTAGAAAAGGCAGGAGAGTGGTCAGGTACTGTTTTCTCTCACTTGGCAAGCTGCGCACACAATCGCAGTGTTGTACAGCTTGTTTCATCACCTTTGCGAAGTTGCCGCTCTCTCCGGCTCCCGGAGACGAAGAAGCTGCTTCTTCGCGCAAAGACGAGTCTGCCGCTCACAGTGCTCTGCGGTGTGCGCCTTCTGCCGAAAGAGGTCCGGGAGCTGTGCTTAGCTCTGCAGAGCACCGTACCTTCGTCTTTAGCCTCTCTTCTCGTCTACATCTTAGCAAAAAGGTTTTCCACTCTGTCTGGCAAGGAGAAACTTTGCCAGCACAAAAAACATCTCCCATCGTGTTCTAGAGGCTGCACGGAGGTCTGCCGAGTGTTTTGCAAGAAGAGAAAGAAAGTTGTCCAAAACAGCTTGCAATCGAATGTTCATGTGAATAGAAAAGGCAGGAGAGTGGTCAGGTACTATTTTCTCTCAGTTGGCAAGCTGCGCACACAATCGCAGTGTTGTACAGCTTGTTTCATCACCTTTGCGAAGTTGCCGCTCTCTCCGGCTCCCGGAGACGAAGAAGCTGCTTCTTCGCGCAAAGACGATTCTGCCGCTCACAGTGCTCTGCGGTGTGCGCCTTCTGCCGAAAGAGGTCCGGGAGCGGTGCTTAGCTCTGCAGAGCACCGTACCTTCGTCTTTAGCCTCTCTTCTCGTCTACATCTTAGCAAAAAGCTTTTCCACTCTGTCTGGCAAGGAGAAACTGTGCCAGCACAAAAAACATCTCCCATCGTGTTCTAGAGGCTGCACGGAGGTCTGCCGAGTGTTTTGCAAGAAGAGAAAGAAAGTTGTCCAAAACAGCTTGCAATCGAATGTTCATGTGAATAGAAAAGGCAGGAGAGTGGTCAGGTACTGTTTTCTCTCAGTTGGCAAGCTCCGCACACAATCGCAGTGTTGTACAGCTTGTTTCATCACCTTTGCGAAGTTGCCGCTCTCTCCGGCTCCCGGAGACGAAGAAGCTGCTTCTTCGCGCAAAGACGATTCTGCCGCTCACAGTGCTCTGCGGTGTGCGCCTTCTGCCGAAAGAGGTCCGGGAGCGGTGCTTAGCTCTGCAGAGCACCGTACCTTCGTCTTTAGCCTCTCTTCTCGTCTACATCTTAGCAAAAAGGTTTTCCACTCTGTCTGGCAAGGAGAAACTGTGCCAGCACAGAAAACATCTCCCATCGTGTTCTAGAGGCTGCACGGAGGTCTGCCGAGTGTTTTGCAAGAAGAGAAAGAAAGTTGTCCAAAACAGCTTGCAATCGAATGTTCATGTGAAGAGAAAAGGCAGGAGAGTGGTCAGGTACTGTTTTCTCTCACTTGGCAAGCTGCGCACAAAATCGCAGTGTTGTACAGCTTGTTTCATCACCTTTGCGAAGTTGCCGCTCTCTCCGGCTCCCGGAGACGAAGAAGCTGCTTCTTCGCGCAAAGACGATTCTGCCGCTCACAGTGCTCTGCGGTGTGCGCCTTCCGCCGAAAGAGGTCCGGGAGCGGTGCTTAGCTCTGCAGAGCACCGTACCTTCGTCTTTAGCCTCTCTTCTCGTCTACATCTTAGCAAAAAGGTTTTCCACTCTGTCTGGCAAGGAGAAACTGTGCCAGCACAGAAAACATCTCCCATCGTGTTCTAGAGGCTGCACGGAGGTCTGCCGAGTGTTTTGCAAGAAGAGAAAGAAAGTTGTCCAAAACAGCTTGCAATCGAATGTTCATGTGAATAGAAAAGGCAGGAGAGTGGTCAGGTACTGTTTTCTCTCAGTTGGCAAGCTGCGCACACAATCGCAGTGTTGTACAGCTTGTTTCATCACCTTTGCGAAGTTGCCGCTCTCTCCGGCTCCCGGAGACGAAGAAGCTGTTTTTTTGCGCAAAAAACACTCTGCCGCTCACAGTGCTCTGCGGTGTGTGTCTTCTGCCGAAAGAGGCCCGGGAGCGGTGCTTAGCTCTGCAGAGCACCATACCTGCTTCTTTAGCCTCTCTTCTCGTCTACATCTTAGCAAAAAGCTTTTCCACTCTGTCTGGCAAGGAGAAACTGTGCCAGCACAGAAAACATCTCCCATCGTGTTCTAGAGGCTGCACGGAGGTCTGCCGAGTGTTTTGCAAGAAGAGAAAGAAAGTTGTCCAAAACAGCTTGCAATCGAATGTTCATGTGAATAGAAAAGGCAGGAGAGTGGTCAGGTACTGTTTTCTCTCAGTTGGCAAGCTGCGCACACAATCGCAGTGGTGTACAGCTTGTTTCATCACCTTTGCGAAGTTGCCGCTCTCTCCGGCTCCCGGAGACGAAGAAGCTGCTTCTTCGCGCAAAGACGATTCTGCCGCTCACAGTGCTCTGCGGTGTGCGCCTTCTGCCGAAAGAGGTCCGGGAGCTGTGCTTAGCTCTGCAGAGCACCGTACCTGCTTCTTTAGCCTCTCTTCTCGTCTACATCTTAGCAAAAAGCTTTTCCACTCTGTCTGGCAAGGAGAAACTGTGCCAGCACAGAAAACATCTCCCATCGTGTTCTAGAGGCTGCACGGAGGTCTGCCGAGTGTTTTGCAAGAAGAGAAAGAAAGTTGTCCAAAACAGCTTGCAATCGAATGTTCATGTGAATAGAAAAGGCAGGAGAGTGGTCAGGTACTGTTTTCTCTCACTTGGCAAGCTGCGCACACAATCGCAGTGTTGTACAGCTTGTTTCATCACCTTTGCGAAGTTGCCGCTCTCTCCGGCTCCCGGAGACGAAGAAGCTGCTTCTTCGCGCAAAGACGATTCTGCCGCTCACAGTGCTCTGCGGTGTGCGCCTTCTGCCGAAAGAGGTCCGGGAGCGGTGCTTAGCTCTGCAGAGCACCGTACCTTCGTCTTTAGCCTCTCTTCTCGTCTACATCTTAGCAAAAAGCTTTTCCACTCTGTCTGGCAAGGAGAAACTGTGCCAGCACAGAAAACATCTCCCATCGTGTTCTAGAGGCCGCACGGAGGTCTGCCGAGTGTTTTGCAAGAAGAGAAAGAAAATTGTCCAAAACAGCTTGCAATCGAAAGTTCATGTGAATAGAAAAGGCAGGAGAGTGGTCAGGTACTGTTTTCTCTCAGTTGGCAAGCTGCGCACACAATCGCAGTGTTGTACAGCTTGTTTCATCACCTTTGCCAAGTTGCCGCTCTCTCCGGCTCCCGGAGACGAAGAAGCTGCTTCTTCGCGCAAAGACGATTCTGCCGCTCACAGTGCTCTGCGGTGTGCGCCTTCTGCCGAAAGAGCCCCGGGAGCGGTGCTTAGCTCTGCAGAGCACCGTACCTTCGTCTTTAGCCTCTCTTCTCGTCTACATCTTAGCAAAAAGCTTTTCCACTCTGTCTGGCAAGGAGAAACTGTGCCAGCACAGAAAACATCTCCCATCGTCTTCTAGAGGCTGCACGGAGGTCTGCCGAGTGTTTTGCAAGAAGAGAAAGAAAGTTGTCCAAAACAGCTTGCAATCGAATGTTCATGTGAAGAGAAAAGGCAGGAGAGTGGTCAGGTACTGTTTTCTCTCACTTGGCAAGCTGCGCACACAATCGCAGTGTTGTACAGCTTGTTTCATCACCTTTGCGAAGTTGCCGCTCTCTCCGGCTCCCGGAGACGAAGAAGCTGTTTTTTCGCGCAAAGACGATTCTGCCGCTCACAGTGCTCTGCGGTGTGCGCCTTCTGCCGAAAGAGGCCCGGGAGCGGTGCTTAGCTCTGCAGAGCACCGTACCTTCGTCTTTAGCCTCTCTTCTCGTCTACATCTTAGCAAAAAGCTTTTCCACTCTGTCTGGCAAGGAGAAACTGTGCCAGCACAGAAAACATCTCCCATCGTGTTCTAGAGGCTGCACGGAGGTCTGCCGAGTGTTTTGCAAGAAGAGAAAGAAAGTTGTCCAAAACAGCTTGCAATCGAATGTTCATGTGAAGAGAAAAGGCAGGAGAGTGGTCAGGTACTGTTTTCTCTCACTTGGCAAGCTGCGCACACAATCGCAGTGTTGTACAGCTTGTTTCATCACCTTTGCGAAGTTGCCGCTCTCTCCGGCTCCCGGAGACGAAGAAGCTGTTTTTTCGCGCAAAAAACACTCTGCCGCTCACAGTGCTCTGCGGTGTGTGTCTTCTGCCGAAAGAGGCCCGGGAGCGGTTCTTAGCTCTGCAGAGCACCATACCTGCTTCTTTAGCCTCTCTTCTCGTCTACATCTTAGCAAAAAGGTTTTCCACTCTGTCTGGCAAGGAGAAACTGTGCCAGCACAGAAAACATCTCCCATCGTGTTCTAGAGGCTGCACGGAGGTCTGCCGAGTGTTTTGCAAGAAGAGAAAGAAAGTTGTCCAAAACAGCTTGCAATCGAATGTTCATGTGAAGAGAAAAGGCAGGAGAGTGGTCAGGTTCTGTTTTCTCTCACTTGGCAAGCTGCGCACACAATCGCAGTGGTGTACAGCTTGTTTCATCACCTTTGCGAAGCTGCCGCTCTCTCCGGCTCCCGGAGACGAAGAAGCTGCTTCTTCGCGCAAAGACGATTCTGCCGCTCACAGTGCTCTGCGGTGTGCGCCTTCTGCCGAAAGAGGTCCGGGAGCGGTGCTTAGCTCTGCAGAGCACCGTACCTTCGTCTTTAGCCTCTCTTCTCGTCTACATCTTAGCAAAAAGGTTTTCCACTCTGTCTGGCAAGGAGAAACTGTGCCAGCACAGAAAACATCTCCCATCGTGTTCTAGAGGCTGCACGGAGGTCTGCCGAGTGTTTTGCAAGAAGAGAAAGAAAGTTGTCCAAAACAGCTTGCAATCGAATGTTCATGTGAATAGAAAAGGCAGGAGAGTGGTCAGGTACTGTTTTCTCTCACTTGGAAAGCTGCGCACACAATCGCAGTCTTGTACAGCTTGTTTCATCACCTTTGCGAAGTTGCCGCTCTCTCCGGCTCCCGGAGACGAAGAAGCTGCTTCTTCGCGCAAAGACGAGTCTGCCGCTCACAGTGCTCTGCGGTGTGCGCCTTCGGCCGAAAGACGCCCGGGAGCGGTGCTTAGCTCTGCAGAGCACCGTACCTTCGTCTTTAGCCTCTCTTCTCGTCTACATCTTAGCAAAAAGGTTTTCCACTCTGTCTGGCAAGGAGAAACTTTGCCAGCACAAAAAACATCTCCCATCGTGTTCTAGAGGCTGCACGGAGGTCTGCCGAGTGTTTTGCAAGAAGAGAAAGAAAGTTGTCCAAAACAGCTTGCAATCGAATGTTCATGTGAATAGAAAAGGCAGGAGAGTGGTCAGGTACTGTTTTCTCTCACTTGGAAAGCTGCGCACACAATCGCAGTGTTGTACAGCTTGTTTCATCACCTTTGCGAAGTTGCCGCTCTCTCCGGCTCCCGGAGACGAAGAAGCTGCTTCTTCGCGCAAAGACGATTCTGCCGCTCACAGTGCTCTGCGGTGTGCGCCTTCTGCCGAAAGAGGTCCGGGAGCGGTGCTTAGCTCTGCAGAGCACCGTACCTTCGTCTTTAGCCTCTCTTCTCGTCTACATCTTAGCAAAAAGCTTTTCCACTCTGTCTGGCAAGGAGAAACTGTGCCAGCACAGAAAACATCTCCCATCGTGTTCTAGAGGCTGCACGGAGGTCTGCCGAGTGTTTTGCAAGAAGAGAAAGAAAGTTGTCCAAAACAGCTTGCAATCGAATGTTCATGTGAATAGAAAAGGCAGGAGAGTGGTCAGGTACTGTTTTCTCTCCGTTGGCAAGCTGCGCACACAATCGCAGTGTTGTACAGCTTGTTTCATCACCTTTGCGAAGTTGCCGCTCTCTCCGGCTCCCGGAGACGAAGAAGCTGTTTTTTCGCGCAAAAAACACTCTGCCGCTCACAGTGCTCTGCGGTGTGTGTCTTCTGCCGAAAGAGGCCCGGGAGCGGTGCTTAGCTCTGCAGAGCACCGTACCTTCGTCTTTAGCCTCTCTTCTCGTCTACATCTTAGCAAAAAGGTTTTCCACTCTGTCTGGCAAGGAGAAACTGTGCCAGCACAGAAAACATCTCCCATCGTGTTCTAGAGGCTGCACGGAGGTCTGCCGAGTGTTTTGCAAGAAGAGAAAGAAAGTTGTCCAAAACAGCTTGCAATCGAATGTTCATGTGAATAGAAAAGGCAGGAGAGTGGTCAGGTACTGTTTTCTCTCACTTGGCAAGCTGCGCACACAATCGCAGTGTTGTACAGCTTGTTTCATCACCTTTGCGAAGTTGCCGCTCTCTCCGGCTCCCGGAGACGAAGAAGCTGCTTCTTCGCGCAAAGACGATTCTGCCGCTCACAGTGCTCTGCGGTGTGCGCCTTTTGCCGAAAGACGTCCGGGAGCGGTGCTTAGCTCTGCAGAGCACCGTACCTTCGTCTTTAGCCTCTCTTCTCGTCTACATCTTAGCAAAAAGGTTTTCCACTCTGTCTGGCAAGGAGAAACTGTGCCAGCACAGAAAACATCTCCCATCGTGTTCTAGAGGCTGCACGGAGGTCTGCCGAGTGTTTTGCAAGAAGAGAAAGAAAGTTGTCCAAAACAGCTTGCAATCGAATGTTCATGTGAATAGAAAAGGCAGGAGAGTGGTCAGGTACTGTTTTCTCTCAGTTGGCAAGCTGCGCACACAATCGCAGTGGTGTACAGCTTGTTTCATCACCTTTGCGAAGTTGCCGCTCTCTCCGGCTCCCGGAGACGAAGAAGCTGCTTCTTCGCGCAAAGACGATTCTGCCGCTCACAGTGCTCTGCGGTGTGCGCCTTCTGCCGAAAGAGGTCCGGGAGCGGTGCTTAGCTCTGCAGAGCACCGTACCTTCGTCTTTAGCCTCTCTTCTCGTCTACATCTTAGCAAAAAGCTTTTCCACTCTGTCTGGCAAGGAGAAACTGTGCCAGCACAAAAAACATCTCCCATCGTGTTCTAGAGGCTGCACGGAGGTCTGCCGAGTGTTTTGCAAGAAGAGAAAGAAAGTTGTCCAAAACAGCTTGCAATCGAATGTTCATGTGAATAGAAAAGGCAGGAGAGTGGTCAGGTACTGTTTTCTCTCAGTTGGCAAGCTGCGCACACAATCGCAGTGTTGTACAGCTTGTTTCATCACCTTTGCCAAGTTGCCGCTCTCTCCGGCTCCCGGAGACGAAGAAGCTGCTTCTTCGCGCAAAGACGATTCTGCCGCTCACAGTGCTCTGCGGTGTGCGCCTTCTGCCGAAAGAGGTCCGGGAGCGGTGCTTAGCTCTGCAGAGCACCGTACCTTCGTCTTTAGCCTCTCTTCTCGTCTACATCTTAGCAAAAAGGTTTTCCACTCTGTCTGGCAAGGAGAAACTGTGCCAGCACAGAAAACATCTCCCATCGTGTTCTAGAGGCTGCACGGAGGTCTGCCGAGTGTTTTGCAAGAAGAGAAAGAAAGTTGTCCAAAACAGCTTGCAATCGAATGTTCATGTGATTAGAAAAGGCAGGAGAGTGGTCAGGTACTGTTTTCTCTCACTTGGCAAGCTGCGCACACAATCGCAGTGGTGTACAGCTTGTTTCATCACCTTTGCGAAGTTGCCGCTCTCTCCGGCTCCCGGAGACGAAGAAGCTGCTTCTTCGCGCAAAGACGATTCTGCCGCTCACAGTGCTCTGCGGTGTGCGCCTTCTGCCGAAAGAGGTCCGGGAGCGGTGCTTAGCTCTGCAGAGCACCGTACCTTCGTCTTTAGCCTCTCTTCTCGTCTACATCTTAGCAAAAAGCTTTTCCACTCTGTCTGGCAAGGAGAAACTGTGCCAGCACAAAAAACATCTCCCATCGTGTTCTAGAGGCCGCACGGAGGTCTGCCGAGTGTTTTGCAAGAAGAGAAAAAAAATTGTCCAAAACAGCTTGCAATCGAATGTTCATGTGAATAGAAAAGGCAGGAGAGTGGTCAGGTACTGTTTTCTCTCAGTTGGCAAGCT